>NC_067250.2:291738680-292363680 GCF_019359855.2 Lolium perenne | reverse complement strand
TTATACAAAGTTCTGGATCTCTCGTCAAGTCATACATAAGTGAGCAGTCCTTGTAATGTTTCTCTGGTTATTAGTTCGTTGGAACACCAAACCTCAATGGACCATGTCCACATAATTGCTCTTAGATAACAGGAATACCTACCAAAATCTATGATAAGCAGTTTAGGCACACGGGGTGAACTTGAGTATGAAAGAAAGAGAATTTCTTCTGTAGAAAAAAAGGTGACTGAGTTCAATATTATGGCCTTCTTTTGGTTGAGCCATTAGATTTTGTCCTCAAATATCATTTATTGATGTAATAACATGTTAACTTTGTTCATAGTCAACAAATGTTTAGCTACCATAAGGCTCAAGTGATAATGTTGAAATATTGGGTCCACATTTGGTGGCCCATACTAGATTTCAGATTTTTCCCTATAAATCTCAAAGCCCACTTAGTGGCAGCCTTGTGAGTTTGAGCGCAAGTTGGTGGCAGCTCACTAGGGAGTGGCAAGAGGTGGGAAGTTTAGTCCCACATGGAAAGTTGGGAGGAAGTTAGACCACCTTATAAGGTGGGTTGTTCCACCACTAGAAAGTGAGTGAGAATAGGAGTGCTACACGCGCGCGCTCCTCCTCCTCCTCGCTCGACGCGACGCGACGCGACGCGCCGCGCTCGTGGTGAGTGGATTGAGCCGAGACTTTCCTTACTTTTTGCAGCTCAGTAAAACGAACAGAGTCCTAATACATCCCGAGCCGCTCTGCGCGACTGCTCGAGTTCTTCATCACGGGTCGCCTTCCGTCCAAGTCGGGCGGTGCTGCCTACCGTCGTCTTCAACGCAGTCTACTTCGACCCGTCGTCCCTGTCATCAACAACGTTACTGCTGCGACATCAGCTCAGGAAAACGAACAGAGTCCTAATACATCCCGAGCCGCTCTGCGCGACTGCTCGAGTTCTTCATCACGGGTCGCCTTCCGTCCAAGTCGGGCGGTGCTGCCTACCGTCGTCTTCAACGCAGTCTACTTCGACCCGTCGTCCCTGTCGTCAACAACGTTGTCATCAACAACGTTACTGCTGCGACATCAGCTCAGGAAAATGAACAGAGTCCTAATACATCCCGAGCCGCTCTGCGCGACTGCTCGAGTTCTTCATCACGGGTCGCCTTCCGTCCAAGTCGGGCGGTGCTGCCTACCGTCGTCTTCAACGCAGTCTACTTCGACCCGTCGTCCCTGTCGTCAACAACGTTGTCATCAACAACGTTACTGCTGCGACATCATCTACTACACCTCCACCAGATCGGTACGTGCCACATATCTCGATCTGTTTAGCGATGGATGCTTTACCGTTTGCACTGCTGCTACTCATGTTGATTAATGCATCTAGTATGTTCGAGTTTCACATGTTAGTAGTTGCTGTCATCATGTTTTATATTCTGGAATTAATCATGGAAATTGTGCCTAATTATCCAACATATAATTCGTCCCACACAACACCAGATAAGCTTAAGTAAAGAAAAAACTGCAGCACATAGAGGTTTTGCCAATTTTCACGATTCACTAAGAAAATTAGGAAACTTGCATATTCAGATGCATAGCTGATGCTGGATATGCTTACCGCCTTGGAATTCTTCCACCCTTCAGGTCATTAAGGTACCATCTCAATAAGTTCTTCCTCAAAATTACCAAGCAACTTTTCAATTTTAGACAATCAAGCCTTAGAGTGGGCATCGAGAGGGCATTCGCTGCTCTCAAAACATGTTTCAGATCCTTGATCAGGAGCCATTACATACTTTCCCCACCGAAGTTAATTAAGCTAGTTTTTGCATGTTGCATTTTACATAACTGAATTTTAGGGTGGGTGTTGATGAGTTTTTTTCGATGAGAATCATGTGATGCCTAGCGAGGTTGATGGTGACCAGGTGTGAGTGCCACAGATAATGAGGTCTGAAGGAACAAGAGGCATGAGTGAGCTGATGCTATGTGGGATGATAGAGGCAACACCGGGATCTAAAGAGGAAGAACTGAAGAAGAAGAAGAATAAGAACTGAAGGGGCAACACCATGCCGTCGTGTTCTATGAACTACTATTTGTGTGTATAACCAGTACTTGTGGTGGAATCCTATTTGATATTAGCTAGGTAATATCTCGATCGAACTGCTATTTTTGATAATAGCTCTGGCTAAACATCGTTAATTTTGTGTAACCTGTTTGTTAGATATGCCCATTATTAGTTCGTATGACGCATGTTAGTTCACAGTAGTGTGTGGTAATGTCACACTTTCGAGAAGTGGTAACATAACACCAGAGCGTATGCAAATAAACAAGCTAAATTTCCACCCCTACCCAAAATCCATCTGTGTTGGCAGCCAAACAATATGCACAAATGAGAGAAAATAAATTATTAGCAACTAAAGTAACTGCACAACATTACCTTGGGTTTGGCCTGGTAAATCATGGCTACAGGAAGAACATATCCTCAGATGTAGAAAAAGGGTGCGGGGAACCAAACACGTCTTTACGTAAGGTGTGCACCCCTACAATTTTGACCAATCTTTTGCAAGTACAAAATTCCTAACTTTCACTACACCTATGAATATTTTGACGGTTAGATGAAAGCAATTCTGCCTTTGAATCTTTTTTTTGAACTGGTATTTATCTTACTTGATCATTATATTTATAAGTACATATAAGTCATACCAGCACACGGTGTCGCAGAGTCATACAATACAGCACTAGGCATATCTGTGCTGCTGTAAGCAGCGATCAGACGGGCTGCACAATCCGCAAATATAGGTATCTTTACAGCTTGCAACGAGGGAGTAGCATCAGTTATATGTAGAGCTACATTTAGAGCAAAGCTAGATGATGAGCAGTTGCTGCTCCGAAACAGGAGAACGTAACCACCTTCCTGCAACTCATATGTCATTGTAAAGATTTAGTTCATCTTACCGTCCAATATAGTATCTACTCAAAATCCTCCATGTAGAGTGCGAATAAGCCTCGAGGGAATACCTGGTTCCCAAGTTGCCACCTCTCTCCCGATACCTAGCATTCCTAGATAATGGCTAGCTTGAGAAGATAACAAGTGAAAAGCAGTAGGAGAGCAACAACGGATCAACCAACGTAGCTCTTCCATCCCTAGGAAATCAACATATCAAAAAGACATGGGAGGGAAAGGGAGAATGTGTAAATATATATAGCTGGTAGTTCAACTTTAAAATGTCTGTAATAATGGCGAGAGTTTTCTTGCAGGTATAACATTAGGTGCATAGAGTTACTTTTGTTGCATTTTAAAGTTAAGAATAGTGGACAAGTGGGTAGTGGGATGTATGAATAGTGACACAATAACAATGGCCATTGAACCGACACAGTGAGTCATACGATTTGTCATGGTCAATTTCCAGAAGTTAGTTTCAAGAAAAAAATCCCAGAAGTTCCTAGTCTGAACTTGTCCAAGTATTAACCGAGATGACACTCAGGGTATGACAATTTCGTAGGCAATAACTTTTTTTTGGAGAAAAAAATCAATCTTGAGGTTTGCAGCTAAATGTGGGCTGGCCCATATTGATCCACGCCGGAACCTGTATGTACGAATCTCCCATTACCTTTTTACCCAAAATCTGACCAGCAGCCCAGCAGTCCAGCAGGCCGGCCTGCCCCGTTTATGCACCCCAGGAAAGAAACCCTAGAAGCATTTCCTCCCCTATATATTTCCACCAACGCCGCCTCCTGAACATATCACTTCATCCGCCTGCGGCTCTCCACCCTCCTTCTCTGATACAGAAAATTTCTGATTTTTGCTCTTGATTTTTACCTTTCGATTGTTGATCCGAGATTGTGGCGGTGATGACAAATTTGTGGACTAGAGTTTCTGATACTACCTCTTCAGTAGTATTTGAAGACAACCCCTTGGCTGTCTGAGCTTCCAGATCTCGTCTTATCAATCTTCTTGGTTCTTTTCTGTTTTGGCCGCCTGATTAGGGTTTGGAGCGGTGATGATACATTGTCGAGAGTTTCTGATACTGCCACTAGGTAGTATTTGAAGTCAAATCCGTGGTTGTCTTAGCTCACAAATTCCTCACATCGGGTTCTTTAGATTTGGTCTAGTTTATTCTTGAACTTAATTTTTTAGATTTCGTTTCATCCGTGCATTACCAAGCTCTTTACTTTTCTCGTCGAGCGGTGATGATACTTGTGGACTAGAGTTTCTGATACTGCCACTTCAGTAGTATTTGAAGACAAACCCTTGGCTGTCTGAGCTCACAAATTCCCCAAATCGATGCGTTTATGTTTTATCTCTGTTATTGCTTTCATGCGTCCATTACCAATTCCGGAGGATGATTTATGTTCCTCGCGGTGTAATGGCTCGGACGCGAAACGCGATTTTGTGGTGATATCCTGATTGGTGGCGTTCTAGGTGCCAGCTTATCGTGGAAACGCCACATATATTCACTTATTTTTTTTTGTTGTTTTTTGTTTTGCTGTTGGGATCTAAATGATGTGAAACTACGAAAGGGAAAGCGCCTATGTGGCGACCATGTCAGTTCTTTCATTTTTGATAGGAAGATCTGATAGATTCCTCTAACCTTGTTGTTCTTGGATTTGAGTACAAATTTCAGACGTTTATTTGGTTGTGGATGATGAGAATCACAAGTAAAATACAGTTATCCCTGTCTTACTTCTTCGGAAGGGTGCTGAGAATACTTCTAATCTGACACATTTACATCGCATTGGACACTTGGTTTCACCATCCGCTTTAAATTTTGTTCGTTTTGTAAGTGAAGTAAATCTTAGCCGGTGATGATCTGTATTGGTTACTGAACAGGCACATTGATTGTCTGCATCTGTTGATATCTTTGCACTTGACTAGGACGGTCTGAGGCTATCTGATTAGTACCTGTTCTTTTTTTACCAAACTTTGATTGTCTCTCTGTTTTCCATTTGCTTCAAACGTTTGTGATTGCAGGATAAATCTGATGACAGCTTCTTGAGACTTGTGAAGGATGGAAAGGATGTACTGTTGTATACATTTTGAAACTTTACTCTGAGAATTGTTGCATCACCTGTAATTGTTTTCTGTAATGGCAAATTTCATATGATTCTCGTGATCAAATTAGTACCCTTCTGCCCATGTGTTCCATAGTCGATTTAACAAAAAATCGCGGAAGATTGAATTGTATGTAATAATTGTTATATCCTACAAGTAATTTTGTAAATAATTGTTATAGGAAATTGCACTTAAATTGGAAGATATGTGGAACTGATAGAATTAAACAAATTGTAGAGGAAGCTGAGAAAATTGCAGGTCACACTGACTTTGTGGCAATTGTTACACAAAATTGGAAGAAAATCCTATGCGACCAGGTCGCTGACCAACTCCCACGCTCAACACGTGGCACCCGAATCTCACAGCAACTCTCGCAAAACTGATCCTCCCTGCTACCAAATCCTATCGACTCTTAGAAAAAATCTTATCGACTTGCTGCCTGGAGAAAAAATCTTATCGACTTGCTGCCTGGATCAATGGCGCTGTGCCACCGCCATTGACGTCAACGGCTCAACCACGGCAGCCTGAAGGGCACGCTCTCGGCCGCCCTCTCCCTCCTCACCCATCTCACGGTCATCCACCTCAACAGAAACCGCCTCGCCAGCGCCGTTCCGGACACACTTGATCGCTTGGGGACCTAAAGAACCTCGACCTGCTGTTCAATGGCTTCTCCGGCGAGCTCCCCAACGAAGTCTTCTCCAAGAACCGGGACGCGCTCTTCCTCAACAACCACTTCGAGGGCCAGATCCCGGATTGTTCTTGTAGTCTCGCCGGCGACGGTTAGCACCCTGACGAACAATCTCCCGACGGGCTCTGTCCCAACGGCGTACAGCTACGGCGGCCCCAGCCAGCGGCTCTGGGAGCTGTTGTTCCTGGAGAACAAGCTGAACAGGAAGAAACGTGAGGGGGATCAGTTGGGGGAGGGTTCCTTTGAGATTCTGATGCCACGTGTGGAGCGTAGGAGTTGGTCCAGCGACCTGGGGCGTACGACCTGGTCGCATAGGATTTTCTTCCCACAAAATTGTAGAAACTTTTCTGCAGCTGGCACAGTTTTTGGCTTAATTTGTTGCACCATGATACATTGAAATGATGTCCCTCTGTAGAATTCAGAGAATAATTTTTGAAGGAGACACACTTGCTCATTATGTCGCTCATGAACCTATCCCGCTGCCTCGAGGGAATAGCACTTCACACCACTTGTTGAGGCAAAAGTTGCATAAAACCACAATTTAAGTTTGTTGCACAAAACACCACTCTTTCATGCAATTCTTTGCAGAGAGCACAGTAGTACTAATCAGAAAACATAATAGCCCATTAAAAAGTTGGGGCTCAACTCATGCTCAGCCTCCACTCAATGCGACCGACCGGGCTATGCTATCACCCGTTGTGCTCGATAGCAAACCCTTGACAGCGGTGGCCATCCATAGCTCCGGCGACTTGGCGAGCGGCTCCTGCAGCCGCGCTCCCTGTTGCAGTCGGGGGTCACCAGACCGTCGGCATAGCTCCTGTAGGCGAGCCGTCCACGAGGGTCTGAGCGCCTGACACGTGGCCAACCTATGACCATCGGCATAGGTCATGCATCGTTACCCCCATCTGTTAGTGTTGGAGCCCTAACGACCACATTTGTGCGGACAACCAAAGAAACCTGTTAGCATAGCTGGTATATGCCGACGGTTATATTGTACCAATGGTTCTTCCGTTGTGCCGTCGACACGCTTTGCCGTGGATGGTGGGCCGATGGTGACCGTCAGCGTAGGGATGTGCCGCCGATTTTGTGCGCTATGCCGGCGGCAAGTACCATCGGCGTAGAAGTGTTTTCTCTAGATTTGTACAAACTGTTGTGCAACACATGTGTGCTTAACTCGTTGAAGAATTTCAGCACACCGGGTTGGTCACATTTAGTTTAACTTGGGCTCCTAAAGGTGCGCCCAATTTATTAATGACCGATTAGGCTTCTTAATTAATACTACTAGTTGAATGCCCGTGCGTTGCCATGGTCTCTCAAGTTACTTTCTACTGTCATTCTTTCTCAAAACTATGCGACTCCAACTGTCCAATAGCATTGTCATTGTAAGTCATAGTCAATTTATAAGCCAATAATAAGTCACTCTCCACTGTTTGTAATCGTCGTAGATGTTTCCATAACTCATGACTTCGGAGTTGCTACATGACGGCTTATTAGAAGTATTATTTACATTAAAGATAACAAGATTTAAAGACAATGTTTATCCTTCCTTATTCTTTGAGGAGGAAAAAGGTATCATCTTGGTGACAACATGATGTGAAATAAAATTGTGTTTATCCCTGCTCAGAAATTAAAATTAAAATAGTACCTGATTATCTAAATTTAGTTGTAGTGCACTCATGCTTTGCTACGGAAAAATAAAAATATTGCAACACTGATTAAGAAGTCATTCTCTTGCATGCACACCTACTGAATGTGGTGACCATATCGCACGATATATCCTCTGATTTTATTTCTTCATTTCTTATACACCCACTGGCCACTACTATAAGATATGGTTCTAGCACCTTCTCTGTCTCATTCTTCCTGGCCAGATTTAATCACCTTTGATGCCCGAAGGCATTTTTGGAAAACTTCCTCATGATTGAGCTTTCAATATAAGCTAGGTCCTTGCGATGGTCTTTTTTTCTTTAAAAAAATGCTCACTTATTACAAGAAAACAAATCTATTAAAGCCTACATTCAATGTATAAAAAATGTCAAAACAGTGCGCTAAACAAATTGTAATTGCAAAATATTTTTATTTTGTCTCCTCAAAATGGACATGCAAGGAAGGCTAGACAAACTAATAATTTTTTCTACAGAAAAAGGCATCGGAATTTCCAAACTGAACTTCCGAACAAGATATAGCTTATAGAATACCGAGCTAAAAAGTTGCAAATCTCTCTTTAAAATAGCCCGCTATAGCCCAGTTATAGCCTTTCGTGAGGCATGCGGCTACAGCTAGAGCCTTTAAAGGCTAAAATAGAAATAGCTGCTAATAGCCCGGCTATAGCGCGGCTATAGATATTTAGCCTCAATTTAGCTCAGTGGTGGCTATTTAGCCTCATTAGACATCAAACATGAAAATTAGGTGGATGAAAGATGGTGAACACTACCGTTGAAGTCGATCAATCTGAAACAGTATCTAGTAATCAGAAACTCTTGTTATGTACAGATAGAGGAACTTTGTTTTCACAAGTTCTCAATTCACAGAAAAATATGAAAGATCATTCTCCCTAAGAATTTAGTAGCTTGAAATAACATTTGCAACATTGGGAACGATGAGTTCTTGTATTAGCTTCTGAACAAAGAAATATACGAACTGAAATTATATGAAAACAAGAAACTCACGCAAGAATCTTGCATATTTTCTAGGTGAGGCAGATAAATCGGAATGCACATAAGGCATACTTGATAGCCCCATACCAAGCTATCAACCAGGAAAATCAGATGGAAATGGATAATTAGAAATACTTAGATGCCGAACTACATATAGCCATTTCAAATAGGGTACGAGGGTAAGGATCAGATTGTGTGCCATGCAGACTATGCAGTACATGAACAATGGAAATTTTTGTGTCCTTCATTCAAATATACATCCCGGGTAGAAGGTAGAAGGTCGAAGACCACTAAATCTTACAAGGCTGACAGAAAGATCTTCCAAAATTATATTTCATCAATGCAAACAATCAGACAAAAATATATATGCAATTAAACTGAAAAAAAAATGAATTTGTTGAAATCACTTTCAGCTAGGCTTTTACTACTTCTAATCCTGATAGCTCCGTGTTTTGTTGTCCTCCACTGAGATGTGCATGCGTGTCTTGGCATAAATTTAGAAGCTTGTCGATATCCTGTCACCTCCCACAAGCTCTTGGTGTTGGATTGACCCATATAAGGTGTCACGCCCTGCCTCCTTTCCAAGCCACTTTTTGATTTCAGAACACATAGACAAACAAATAGAAGTATGGTTTCCATGGTTGCACCTCGTTTACTCCTCAGTGCATCACTCATCTATCCGCGGGGGCGTGCAGGAGGCGACTACATCATCAGGAGGAGGACATCAGCGCCCAATTTGGTGCACCATGAATCGGAACACGACACAAACCTATCAGGTTTAACAAAACACGGAGTAACTAATAAGAGATTCACACACCTCTTTGCGGCGACGGCGAGGACGCCCATGAAACAGTGCCAGATCACGACTCGCGGAGCTCCCGTGTGGCGAGCGAGTTAGTGGAACCGAACATAGCGTCGGCTGATGGACTTGAAGGCCGGGTAGAGGTCAAGGCAAAGCGCCATGAATTGGCCACGTCCGGGAGCGCCGACGTCCTGCCATGAGCGGCAGCACACGACAAGGCGCTGCGCCACAAGCCCTCCAGAGTCCAGCCGAGAGAATGACTCCAACACACACAGGATTAGATCGGACCGGTCCCTGCTAAGGTGTTGCTCGCTGGTCTCACCTACGGATTCTGGCTAAGGGAGAGGTAGCGCCGGCAGGATCACAAGGGGAAAACACAGCCATATCAAATAGGCTGCGTGGGTATGTGGATCTTTGTACATAGAGTCTAAGATTGATTTGTTAGCAGGAATGATTTTGGCAACATTTGATTTGATTTGATTGCCCGTTTAGTGCTAAATAGAAGATTTTGGTAAGCAAGACTGGATGATAATGAGAGTATGATTTGCTAAGTAATAATTGATTTGATACAGTGTAGGATGGAAAGAAAGAGTGAGCGGAGTCCACCAAAAGCCATCGGATGTATATCCTTGATTAACTAAGCATATGTTTCGTTGATTGATGTCGAATGGGTATGTTTCCTTATGAATCCGAACGTGATTTGTAAATATCCTTGATTGATGTTAAATGGGTCTTTTTTCTTACGTGTGTGTGATTGAAGCTAGATGTGATTTGACGCTGGATGTAATGATGAACGACTGGGATCCTCTGAATGTTTGATGTCAAAGTGACACCATCCCCAACTCGAATATAATAGTAAATATAATAGTAAAGATCTTTACTATTAAATGGAAGTTGGTCGTTTGACACTCAACGCACTTTGATGGTCGTCATTAAAATAATCCGGACCATCCAATCTGATTTCAAGTTCTCCACTCAAAATCTATCCATCGTCTACTTTCCCAATCGTCCGATCTACTTTTAGGTCGCCTCTCTTTTCTTTTGTTAGCACTAAACAAATCAGGATGTAGATCAACATAATCAATACGGATTAATTAGGAAGATATCTTTCCTTACTCCGGTAAAACATACTCCCCTCTGACTACTCTTCTCTCCCCATCTCTCACTCTATCCAACCACCCGACGCTCAGGCAGCCTTAACATCCGCCTCGCCGCCCAGGCCTTCCCACATCCGCCCGACGCACAGGTGCCTCTCCTCCCGATGACCTCAGAGCACCGCACATACAGGCATGCCGACCGGCCGCGATGGTCGTGCTCGCTCCTGTGGCCAGCCGCTCCAAGGAGAGCAGCCGATGTAGGGGAGAGAGAGAGCCAAGGGCAAGGTAAGCAGCGGAGCTCCAGGCATGGCCCTCCTAGCCAATGGGGTTGACCAAGGCGGGGCGACGGTGGCACTCGGCGCCGGCCGTGGCTTGGCGGGAGGAGCGCAGGCGGAAGGAGGTCGCCGCGGCTGGGTATCAAGGCACAGAGGATGAACAGGCGGCCCCCTACCCGAGGTGCTGCTGCTGGTATTTGCTATCCCGCCTCCCCGAAGAGAACAACCATCGGCTCCATGGACTCCTCTTTTGGGGGTTCCGAAAACGGGAGAGGGAGCAAGCATAGGGGTCAGGCTGGACGCGGATATGGTGGTGTTGGAGGACTCTCGGGAGGGGCACCTGAAGAGCAGTCGGGAGGGAAGGGGAAGGCACGCTCTCACCCATTCGCTCTAGCCGATGATACTGTATGGCCAAAAAATTGTCCTTTCATCCTTTGTCCTTTTTCCCAGCTCTTTCATCATGCGTAAAGCTACTTACTACTACTAAACTTACAATGCAGGAAACTTGTCAGGGAAAACCTTTCCCAAGTCGAGGATGGCAATGGCATTCCAAGCACAACCACCAAGTACAAGGAGGTATACACTGATTGTTTATCTAAAGTGTTCCTTAATATGTGGTTAATTCAGCTAACTGTTCGAAGATATAAACTGATGTTAGGATCAAAAGGCAAGCTACCAGGCCACACTGTTCAACGAAAGGTTGTCGAGGTTTTCATCTGATGATGAACTGAACTCACCAATGTTTTTTTCCTTTTAAGACTTGAGCCAAAATTTGGCCCTTATCTTCTTCTCATGCATGAAGCTACTTACTGCTGATCAAATTTCAGATTGCTAATATCATGATTCTAACACAGGAAACTTGTTCCATGTTGAGGAAACTTGCTAGAGGAGAAGGCTAATATAAACGTCAGCGAAAACAGTTCAAATGGCTATAAATCAGTCGTTAACTTTTTAAGCTGCGCAGAATTGATCTAGATAAATTGATGATGTATTTTTGTCTTCGCCATATACGTGTCACTTAAACTTTTGCCTTCTCTCTAATGTGATTTTATATACACAAGATGCTATAGGTGCTACCTTGGCATGAATATCAACTACTCGTAGAGGATTAAAATGTAAGAAATGTTACTTAGCTACCATTTTTCCTTTCTTGTGCACACACAACATTGTTGAAGCTATACCGTTTCATGATTCTTATTTTTTACATGTACAACTGTTTACTTCTTCCTATGTTCAGAGAAACAGAAGTCATGAGGAACTCTGAAATTTTAACTGTCTTTGACTAAACAATTTTCATTTCCTTATATTTATTTCATTTTTGGGGGATTATAGATATGACGTAACATGCATAATACTCTTAGTACATACTGGTATGGGTAAGACAAAACTAAAACTTCCGAGGGACCAAATTATCTCAGGTGAGTACCCCATTTCTCACAGATAAAGAAGGTTTATCTGTTTCATGTTGATCTGGAAGGTTCTTGTTTCATGAGATTTGCATTGAAGAATTTCTCTCCACAAGTTTCTCCTAATAGAAAGTTGATTCATTGCTATGATACGCTTATGTGCAATTCTGGTTTTTGTTACAGAAACATGGATGATGCCCTGATTCCCATTGATTTATGGAATCGAGTCATTGAAACCGTTTATGGCCCTGACTTTGTTCCAGTGTGTAGGTCTGTGCACATACAAATGATGGGTGGAATATTTGCAATTATCACGTGTCTTCACTTTAGCTCTTAATGTGATGCCATCTATTGTCACCATGCAAGGATTATCGGAGTTTGAGAATGGGCTTGGAGACGGATGGAGCTATGTGAATGGGCTTACCTATAAATATTCATATTGGTTTGCATGTTGAAATGGAGCATGGTTTACCACACCCAAGAAAGTACAGAGGAGCATGTGAGACAGGTAATTCACGGTGACCTTCACTGACTCATCCATTGTGCTTTTCGTCTTCTGTATTTGACATCAAACATGATGTGTTTTTTTAAATTAAACTCCATCCTAATTTCGTAGGGAAAATGATCATGAGCTTATTCCAGATTTATGCATGCCATTGGATATGGTATGAAGACATTGGTATTGTCACCTCTGTTAGAATTGCTTGTAACCTGGGAGCTATGAAGCTGACAGAAGAACTGCTTGAAGCAATACATATATGCACCCGATCGAAACATCTACGGTTTACTTCCTTCCCATTTCTTGATTTTTCTTGGCTTTGCCAAAGTCGCTTACAACGGAGGTAGATGTATTTTGGCTGTGGTGGCCGGAGAGAGTGAGCAAAAGAAATTTGTTCATGTAGCTAGGTGGTGAAAAGTTAAATGTATGTTGCCCTTTTTGCATTTCACAAAATAGAATCAGTTTTTACAAAAAGGAAAAATAAAATAAGTGGTGTACACATAATTCACTTCTCTAGATGACTCTCTCGGTTATTTGTTTTTGAAACAGAGGGGATTAGGGAAAATAAAATAAGTGGTGCAAGTTTTCACTTGCTCCAGATGCAACTTCTGTAAGTTTTCAAACAATATGAATTACACTGTCAATTAGATGCAAGACATCAGATTAGGAATTGCGTTGATGTTTTGTTTGCAAAATATAGGAAAGTAGATGCTATATATTATTCATTCACCGATGAACATAACCAACAGACAGAGAATATGATGGGGTCGGCAAGACTGCAACACTCATTTTCAGAAACTTTACGGTACCCCTCATTTCAAAGCTTCGAAGTATGTAGATATTTCTTCCTTCATATATTACGGTACCCCTAATATATGATGCTATATATTATTCATTCACCGATGATATGATGGTGTCGGCAAGACTACAACAGTCATTTTCAGAAACTTTACGGTACCCCTCATTTTAAAGCTTCCCAGTATGCAGATATTTCTTCCTTCAGAAGCAGATATTATCAATATACTAAAAGAAGGTATGATTTTATTTGTTTTATCACACCAAATATTCTAGACATGATATTTTAAAGATGAGTAAGAACATCCCTTTACCTCTTGTGCTCCCGAGGTTTGAGATGCCCTGGGCATTGGAGTTTGTTCAAGGGAGGCAACATTTGTCTTTTAGATAGTATTTACATGGGATTACTTCACCAGTGGATTTGCAAATCAAGAATTTACCTGCATAAGTCTATATATCTTTTAGTATCATCACTCAGGTTTCTCATATTATGGAGGCATGTGCCGCCATGTGTTAATCCTCGTTGAGTGGAAGGTTATTACTGTTTCGTAACTACAATAGTTGTTGAGTGCTAATTTTATAGCTTGAAAGTCACACTGTGGAATTTGCAGGATATATGCTCCTTGTTTATGATAACTTCTTCTCCTTGTGTACTCAATTTTGGCTCTATGTAGAACTCAAAGATTTTTCATTTGCTGATCCCTGATGCAGCAAGGCAATGGAGACGGCTACCCAGAAGCAGCAGATAGCGGACGTGATTGGCAAGCCCATCGTGTTGGGTCCCTGGTACAGCGCTTTCATCGGCGTGAGCCGTGCGAGGCATTCCGTCTCCTACATGTTCCTGGTGTTGGGGCCTCAAGGTGACGGTATTCTTAAGTTCAAGGCTGCTCGCTTGGGAGGTGTGTGCTTCTAGCATTGCAACTTCCAGGTTGAGATGTCTTATTATACTATAAGTTATTCCTGTAATTTTATTTTGATTCGTTTGTCAGCTTAAGTAGGAAGATGCAAGCTTTTTTGTTGTTTTGGAATTATAACTAGCATGGGATTTATCAAGATAGAAAGCGTGGAATAGAAAACTGGCTAAATGATCATTTATGTACCATCAGGTTCTAGCTTGTATAATTTGACAACTTTATATTACCATGCCAAATTTATGCATGCTTGAGAAACAGGGCTGAGCAGTTCAAAGTTACACTGTCACAGTCTAGCAAGGCATCTAAAAAACACTGTTGATCAAGACCAACTGTTACTGGTTTTACAAACACAAATTAATTGAACTTTAGCCTTCTATGCGTACACTGTCAATTTAATCATACTTTCAAGTGAAGCTGAATCTTAATGCTTTTGGAATGCTATGTGACTAAAATTTTAAACTATGCATGTCCATTGTGTTAACACGTACAGTACGATGAAAGAAGTACGAGAGACCGTAGCAACGCACGGGCATTCAACTAGTAAAGATAAAGATTGTGTTTTTTGCAAAAAACTGCATGAAAAAGTGGTGTTTTGTGCAACAACAAACTGAAGTTGTGGTTCTGTGCAATTTTAGCCTCAACAAGTGGTGTGAAGTGCTATTCCCTCCGCTGCCTCACATGCCCCATTTGTCGCAGGGCAATTGCAGTATATGTACGTCAGATCGTGTGTATATTTGTTAGGTAGTGGGTTTTCTTGCATGGACACCAATATTTGGCAGAACCATTTGGTTTGGTATGTACTCTACCCCTCCGAAGATCTAGACAAATATTTAAGCTTTGAGTTGTAACTTACAGTTCTACATTCGATGCTGACACCATGCTATGATATAGCACCTTCTGTTTGAGACGGAGTAAGTCACATCTAGCCGACACTGATTTTCTCTTGGTTTTTCGAACGCAAATTCAGGAAAGCACTAGTTTTGTTTTTTAAAGGAGAACATAAGCAATAAAACCGCAACAAGAAGAAAGAGCATCAAAAACCATACTTACAAATTAATCATAAGCAGGCTCACATGTTAAGAAGTCAAGGCTGGTAAATAAAACCAAATTCGCAGGCAAAGATTTCTCACTCGGTCTAGCTAAGACATTTCACGCGGCAATGCCGCCATAACTTGCATCTGAAAGAGATTTCATGTGCATAGCTTCATCGATAGATTTCTTGTTTCTTATCCTGATTGGTGGCGTGCTTGGTGCCTGCTGATCCTGGAAACGTCGCATATATTTCCTATTTTTCAATCTATTTTGATTCTTGCTTATTTGGATCTAAATAATATGAAACGAAGAAATGAGAAGTGTCCTCTGTGACTACCATGTCAGTTCTTTCACACTTTTATTTATATATTCATATCTGTACAATTAAAATATGACTATACATTCTTATCTAGATAAAAACTGAGACACTTATTTTAAAACGAATGTAGTACTCCCTTCGTCCATAAATAGATGCCAATGATTTATCTAAATTCGAATGTATCTATACACTAAATCGTGACTAGATACGTTCAAATTTAGACAAATTTTTAGCATCTATTTATGGATAGAGGTAGTACTTTTTGCACGCACTCTATCTGTATAATTAACAGATATGCGTCCCGACCTTGCCGCTAGGGGTGCTCCGGGCGACCGGGCATGTTGGATGCAACGCCTTATGCCACGCCTGTCGCGCTTCTTTTTTATCGCCATATGCCACGCCTGTGCTGTTGAACGATCTAGCTACCTCACAGCCACGACCTAAGGGCGCGGCTTGGATCCGGCTGAGTAGAAACTTACCCTTATAAATTTTTCACAAATAATATGATAATTTGTCGGTAGGGCTGGAATTCGAGCCGAGCCGAGCCGGCTCGGCTCGACTCGCTAAAGCTCGGTCAACAATCGAGTTAGCTCGACTCGACTCGTTTAACAATCGAGTCCAAATCTGAAACTCGGCTCGACTCGCAAAGCTCGCGAGTAACTCATGAGTAGCTCGTTTAAAATTTTCAAATAAAATTTGTAAAACATATAATGCATTGTTCCTAAATATTTGGGCATAAATGATGCACAACAATCATTATGATTATGGTATCGGACCAATATAAACTACAACAATAAATATATCATGAGTATAAGGTCGCCATATTGAGAAAGCACAAATATACTTTCCCAATATGATGGGCTTGGACCGACACGACACTACTTGCTCATTTCAGGCTGGATTAATTTGTTTTGCCAGATTATACAAACTACTATTTATTTTTACCGAGCTAAATGAGCTACTCGCGAATTCTATGAACTCGGCTCATTTAGCTTGAACTCATTTAACGACAAAATTTAAAACTCCTCGGCTCATTATACATCGAGTTCGAGTCGAGGCGAGCCGAGTCACGAGTTACTCATTTGGCTCACGAGTTTCGAGTTTTAATTCCAGGCCTATTTGTCGGCATGGACCCAGTTGCAAAAAAAGAACTAACAAGGTTTTTTGAGAGTGAGAAAATAAAAAAAAACGTTAGAATTTAAGCATTAAAACAAATCGTTCGCTTTCTAAGATTTTTGTTAAGTTTTTGGAGTAGGCTGAGTGCGGCTTTCGTCCCAACAAGGGCGCGTTTGGTTGCCTGCATTCAGTTCCTGCACCACTGCGCCAGTGGGAAGAAATTCACATCCCGTTTCGGACGAGCTTCGGTGCAAAAAGTGTGCGTTGTTTGTTAGCCTGCATCGCACCGTTAGAGACTCAAATGCATTTCGTTTGGTTGCTCTGTATTAGCCTACAAATTTGAGCGGAAGCAACTTACAGACGTTTGGTTGCTCTGTATTAGTGACAAGGTATTAACTTGTCAATGCCTACAAGTAGTAGACTAGGGTTTTGTTGGATGTAGAGGGCAAGTAGATCTCGAAGGTTTCAGCCGAAAAGTGTTCGACGATGTAAAAACTAGGGTTTGTGAGACAATGAATCGATGCTTTCTTTGTCCCTCGACTCCCCCTTATATAGGAGGTGGAGCCGAGGGATTCGTATTGTACAAGTTACAGAGTCCGGGAGGGTTTCCAACTCATCCCGCAAGATTACAAATATCATCTTCTAATACAACTCTAGCTTTCCTTAATATCAACTTGGGCTTCCGATTCTTCTTATTCTTCGAGTCATGGGCCTTCAGTAAACCCCGGGTACCATCTTTGGCAGACCCATTAGGGATGCCTATGTCAGTAGCCCCCGAGATTTTGCTTGAATCGTAGAGTCAGGGAAAATCTCGACTGTTTATATTTATTCGACAACTTTAAATTCCTCTATATTTCTTCATATGAATTTCTATATTGTACAGGGATAATGGTAGTTGGGGCTAGTTCATCTGACGTATCAGGTACTAGTTAACTGCTCTAGTGGCAATCCGCAAAAACCTACTTCAAGATCACGTCCCTGGACATGATCTCGGGATACTGGTGTAAACTTCGACATGTGCCGCTTAAGGTCTTACCATTCTGTCGAGTCCCAGTCATATTTATCGGGTACCTAACGCGTCCGTTAGGATTTTTCTTCGTATCTGTTGATACGGATAAAAGTAGCAAAACCGACGTCAGAGACGGCGCCACGCCACTTAGAACGGATCTGGGGTCTTACCTTCGCAAAGTTTTGCGGCATTCATAAATTATTCGCAACTTTGGCGTTCTGAGAATATATTGTCGAGTGCTTATTCGGCTGTTGGAATGGCGCATTTTATTGAGTCAACGGATGACTTATATTGCTCTCCCGATGGGAGTATATGTAGAGTTACTTATAACTCGAAATATACTCTCTTGTTCTTTTATCTTTCTTTTTTTTCAATTTCATCGGGCACGCGAACAACGTTCCCGATGGGAGTAGCCCCCGAGGCTACAGCCAAGGACTTGTGCTTGGGTGTAGGCTCCACGCTTTATGCCGCTATATTTTCTTGCTCTCCCGAAATTTCCAAATCTCTCGGGTGCGCGAACAACGCTCCCGATGGGAGTAGCCCCCGAGGCTATGAACAAATATTTTGTATTTGATCATAGGCTCACACCATTTCTATTTTGTCTTTCTCGCACTTTTCATTTTTTCCAAAGTAGCCCCCGAGCATTTGGGCAAAAACTTGTATTTGATCAAAGGCTCTCGAAATAATCAACAAGCCTCTGATGTTGCCATTCTTACAAACCTTCGTAGCCGAAATTTTCTCTTGTTAAGGTGACATCATTGCTGATGACAGCCACGATCAATGTATCGGGAAGCCGCGAGAACCGCTATCTCTCTGTCTTGTGGGCTCAAAAATCCTGTCAAGTTGACACGTTGTACAAGTGGGGGACACACGTCCTCCGCTTTTCCTGGCGCACGTACTGTAGCCGCTGTGTTTTCTCGTCTACATGAAATTACCTTTTACCCCTTGTCCACGTGGACAGCATCTGTTTCACAAATTCTCAATCCAACGGTGCGTCCGTTCAGCGCACCCCTATTTAAGGTTATCATCTTCCTCCTCTTATCCTTTCGCTCACGCCACATCTCCGCTTCCCTGCTGCAAAAATCCTCCATTGCTCTCCCTGCTCCAAGCGCTCAAACACATTCACACCCTTCGCCACCAAGCCCGTTGATGCCACCTCGCATCCGCTTAACTAGGCACAGCACGCTGATACGTCTCCGACGTATCGATAATTTCTTATGTTCCATGCCACATTATTGATGATATCTACATGTTTTATGCATACTTTATGTCATATTTATGCGTTTTCCGGAACTAACCTATTGACGAGATGCCGAAGTGCCAGTTGCTGTTTTCTGCTGTTTTTGATTTCAGAAATCCTAGTAAGGAAATATTCTCAGAATTGGACGAAATCAACGCCCAGGGTCCTATTTTTCCACGAAGCTTCCAGAAGTCCGAAGGGGAAACGAAGTGGGGCCACGAGGTGGGGACACAGTAGGGCGGCGCGGCCCAAGCCCTGGCCGCGCCGGCCTAGTGTGTGGTCCCACCAGGACTCCACCGACCTTGCCCTTCCGCCTACTTAAAGCCTCCGTCGCGAAAACCCTATGACGTTCGACGAAACCAGAGAAAACCTTCCAGAGCCGCCGCCATCGCGAAGCCAAGATCTGGGGGACAAGAGTCTCTGTTCCGGCACGCCGCCGGGACGGGGAAGTGCCCCCGGAAGGCTCCTCCATCGACACCACCGCCATCTTCATCAACGCTGCTGTCTCCCATGAGGAGGGAGTAGTTCTCCATCGAGGCTCGGGGCTGTACCGGTAGCTATGTGGTTAATCTCTCTCCTATGTACTTCAATACAATAATCTCATGAGCTGCCTTACATGATTGAGATTCATATGATGATGCTTGTAATCTAGATGTCATTATGCTAGTCAAGTGGATTTTACTTATGTGATCTCCGGAGACTCCTTGTCCCACGTGTGTAAAGGTGACAGTGTGTGCACCGTGTGGGTCTCTTAGGCTATATTTCACAGAATACTTATTCACTGTTATGAATGGCATAGTGAAGTGCTTATTTATATCTCTTTATGATTGCAATGTGTTTTGTATCACAATTTATCTGCGTGCTACTCTAGTGATGTTATTAAAGTAGTTTATTCCTCCTGCACGGTGTAATGGTGACAGTGTGTGCATCGTGTAGTACTTGGCGTAGGCTATGATTGTGATCTCTTGTAGATTATGAAGTTAACTATTGCTATGATGGTATTGATGTGATCTATGCCTCCTTTCGTAGTGTGAAGGTGACAGTGTGCATGCTATGTTAGTACTTGGTTTGGTTATGTTGATCTGTCATGCACTCTAAGATTATTTAAATATGAACATTGAATATTGTGGAGCTTGTTAACTCCGGCATTGAGGGTTCGTGTAATCCTACACAGTTAGTGGTGTTCATCATCCAACAAGAGGGTGTAGGGTCTAGCATCTATCTATTTATTCTGTTATGTGATCAATGTTGAGAGTGTCCACTAGTGAAAGTATGATCCCTAGGCCTTGTTCCTAAATACTGCTATCGCTGTTTGTTTACTGTTTTACTGCATCTTTACTTCCTGCAACATTACTACCATCAACTGCACGTCAGCAAGCACTTTTCTGGTGCCATTGCTACTGCTTATATTTATTCATACCACCTGTATTTCACTATCTCTTCGCCGAACTAGTGCACCTATTAGGTGTGTTGGGGACACAAGAGACTTCTTGCTTTGTGGTTGCAGGGTTGCATGAGAGGGATATCTTTGACCTCTTCCTCCCTGAGTTCGATAAACCTTGGGTGATCCACTTAAGGGAAACTTGCTGCTGTTCTACAAACCTCTGCTCTTGGAGGCCCAACACTGTCTACAAGAATAGAAGCACCCGTAGACATCAAGCACTTTTCTGGCGCCGTTGCCGGGGAGGAAAGGTAAAAGGCACTCATACTCCGGTCTCAGGTAAAATACTTTTCTGTTGCCGTTGTGTGTGTGCTCGAAGCTATTTCCTTTAGATCCTGCAATTGCATCTTTTTGTTTCTTGTTTACACTAGTTAGGCATAATGGACAATAATGAGCTTCTTATTCTATTTCCTGATTTAAGACATGGATGGTTTGATGCGAAAATTAAAAAAACCTATGGAACATATTAGTATGAACGCTTTGAACACCATTGTTGATAATGATATAGAAAATTCTAAGCTTGGGGAAGCTGGCTTTGATGAGCATGATATTTTTAGTCCCCCAAGGATTGAGGAGAAAATTTTCTTTGATGATACTTTGCCTCCTATTTATGATGATTATAATGATATTGGTCTTTTAGTACCGCCTGTTATGGAGAGTAAATTTTATTATGATTATACTATGCCTCCTACACTTGATGAGAATAATAATGATAGCTACTTTGTTGAATTTGCTCCCACTACAATTAATAAGAATGACTATGCTTATGTTGGGAGTAGTAATTATTTTATGCCTGTGAATAAGAATGCTTTATGTGATAGTTACATTGTTGAATTTGTTCATGATGCCACTGTAAGTTATTATGAGAGAGGAAAATATGGTTGTAGAAGTTTTCATGTTACTAAAACACCTCTCTATATGCTGAAATTTTTGAAGTTACACTTGTTTTATCTTTCTATGCTTGTTGCATCATGCTTCATGAATTTGTTTATTTACAAGATCCCTATGCATAGGAAGCATGTTAGGCTTAAATTTGTTTTGAATTTGCTTCTTGATGCTCTCTTTTGCTTCAAATCTTATTTCTTGCGAGTGCATCATTAAAACTGCTGAGCCCATCTTAATGGCTATAAAGAAAGCACTTCTTGGGAGATAACCCATTTGTTTATTTTACTACAGCAACTTTGTTTTATATTTGAGTCTTGGAAGTTGTTACTACTGTAGCAACCTCTCCTTATCTTTATTTTATTGCATTTGTTGTGCCAAGTAAAGTCTTTGATAGTAAAGTCAATACTAGATTTGGATTACTGCGCAGAAACAGATTTCTTGCTGGCACGAATTTCAATATACCTCTCTGTAGTAACTCAGAAAAATCTGCCAATTTACGTGCGTGATCCTCAGATATGTACGCAACTTTCATTCAATTTGGGCATTTTCATCTGAGCAAGTCTGGTGCCTCTTTAAAATTCGTCTTTACGGACTGTTCTGTTTTGACAGATTCTGCCTTTTATTTCGCATTGCTTCTTTCACTGTGTTGGGTGGATTACTTTGTTCCATTACCTTCCAGTAGCTTTGGGCAATGTCCAGAAGTGTTAAGAATGATTGTGTCACCTCTGAACATGTGAATTTTTGATTATGCGCTAACCCTCTAATGAGTTTGTTTCGAGTTTGGTGTGGAGGAATTTTTCAAGGGTCAAGAGAGGAGGATGATATACTATGATCAAGAAGAGTGAAGAGTCTAAGCTTGGGGATGCCCCCGTGGTCCATCCCTGCATATTTTAAGAAGACTCAAGCATCTAAACTTGGGGATGCCCAATGCATCCCCTTCTTCATCGACAAATTATCAGGTTCATTCTCTTGAAATTATATTTTTATTCGGTCACATCATATGTACTTTACTTGGAGCGTCTGTTTGTTTCTGTTTTTTTTGTTTTTGTTTGAATAAATGCTTGTGTGGGAGAGAGACACGCTCCGCTGGTTCGTATGAACACATGTGTTCTTAGCTTTTAATGTTCATGGCGAAGGTTGAATCTTCTTCGTTAAATTGTTATATGGTTGGAATCGGGAAATGCTACGTGTAGTAATTGATAAAATGTCTTGAATAATTTGATACTTGGCAATTGTTGTGCTCATGTTTAAGCTCTTGCATCATATACTTTGCACCCATTAATGAAGAAATACATAGAGCTTGCTAAAATTTGGTTTGCATAATTGGTCTCTCTAAGGTCTAGACAATTTCTAGTAAAGAGTTTGAACAACAAGGAAGACGGTGTAGAGTCTTATAATGTTTACAATATGTCTTTTATGTGAGTTTTGCTGCATCGGTTCATCCTTGTGTTTGTTTCAAATAACCTTGCTAGCCTAAGCCTTGTATCGAGAGGGAATACTTCTCATGCATCCAAAATCCTTGAGCCAACCACTATGCCATTTGTGTCCACCATACCTACCTACTACATGGTATTTCTCCGCCATTCCAATGTAAATTGCTTGAGTCTACCTTTAAACAATTCAAAATTTATCACCTCTGATTTGTGTCAATGTTTTATAGCTCATGAGGAAGTATGTGGTGTTTATCTTTCATTCTTGTTGGGCAACTTTCACCAATGGACTAGTGGCTTCATCCGCTTATCCAATAATTTTGCAAAAAGAGCTGGCGCGGGGTTCCCAGCCCCCAATTAATCAACCTTCATTAATAATTCTCTTCACATGTTTTGCTCTGATTCATCAGTAAGCAACTTAATTTTGCAAATAGACACTCCTTCATGGTATGTGAATGTTGGAAGGCACCCGAGGATTCGGTTAGCCATGGCTTGTGTAAGCAAAAGGTTGGGAGGAGTGTCATCCATAAATAAAACTAAAATACATGTGTAAACAAAAGAGAAGAGGGATGATCTACCTTGCTGGTAGAGATAACGTCCTTCATGGGAGCCGCTCTTTGAAGGTTTGTCTGGCAAGGGGGTTAGAGTGCCCTCTACCATTCGTTGACAACAACAAACACCTCTCAAAATTTTACTTTTATGCTCTCTTTATGTTTTCAAAACCAAAGCTCTAGCACAAATATAGCAATCAATGCTTCCCTCTGCGAAGGGCCATTCTTTTACCTTTTATGTTGAGTCAGTTCACCTATCTCTCTCCACCTCAAGAAGCAAACACTTGTGTGAACTGTGCATTGATTCCTACATACTTGCATATTGCACTTGTTATATTACTTTGCATTGACAAGTATCCATGAGATATACATATTATAAGTTGAAAGCAACCGCTGAAACTTAATCTTCCTTTGTGTTGCTTCAATACCTTTACTATGAATTTATTGCTTTATGAGTTAACTCTTATGCAAGACTTATTGATGCTTGTCTTGAAAGTACTATTCATGAAAAGTCTTTGCTTTATGATTTAGTTGTTTACTCATGTCATTACCATTGTTTTGATCGCTGCATTCATTACATATGCTTACAATAGTATCATCAAGGTTATGATGGCATGTCACTCCAGAAATTATCTTTGTTATCGTTTACCTGCTCGGGACGAGCAGAAACTAAGCTTGGGGATGCTGATACGTCTCCGACGTATCGATAATTTCTTATGTTCCATGCCACATTATTGATGATATCTACATGTTTTATGCATACTTTATGTCATATTTATGCGTTTTCCGGAACTAACCTATTGACGAGATGCCGAAGTGCCAGTTGCTGTTTTCTGCTGTTTTTGGTTTCAGAAATCCTAGTAAGGAAATATTCTCGGAATTGGACGAAATCAACGCCCAGGGTCCTATTTTTCCACGAAGCTTCCAGAAGTCCGAAGGGGAAACGAAGTGGGGCCACGAGGTGGGGACACAGTAGGGCGGCGCGGCCCAAGCCCTGGCCGCGCCGGCCTAGTGTGTGGTCCCACCAGGACTCCACCGACCTTGCCCTTCCGCCTACTTAAAGCCTCCGTCGCGAAAACCCTATGACGTTCGACGAAACCAGAGAAAACCTTCCAGAGCCGCCGCCATCGCGAAGCCAAGATCTGGGGGACAGGAGTCTCTGTTCCGGCACGCCGCCGGGACGGGGAAGTGCCCCCGGAAGGCTCCTCCATCGACACCACCGCCATCTTCATCAACGCTGCTGTCTCCCATGAGGAGGGAGTAGTTCTCCATCGAGGCTCGGGGCTGTACCGGTAGCTATGTGGTTAATCTCTCTCCTATGTACTTCAATACAATAATCTCATGAGCTGCCTTACATGATTGAGATTCATATGATGATGCTTGTAATCTAGATGTCATTATGCTAGTCAAGTGGATTTTACTTATGTGATCTCCGGAGACTCCTTGTCCCACGTGTGTAAAGGTGACAGTGTGTGCACCGTGTGGGTCTCTTAGGCTATATTTCACAGAATACTTATTCACTGTTATGAATGGCATAGTGAAGTGCTTATTTATATCTCTTTATGATTGCAATGTGTTTTGTATCACAATTTATCTGCGTGCTACTCTAGTGATGTTATTAAAGTAGTTTATTCCTCCTGCACGGTGTAATGGTGACAGTGTGTGCATCGTGTAGTACTTGGCGTAGGCTATGATTGTGATCTCTTGTAGATTATGAAGTTAACTATTGCTATGATGGTATTGATGTGATCTATGCCTCCTTTCGTAGTGTGAAGGTGATAGTGTGCATGCTATGTTAGTACTTGGTTTGGTTATGTTGATCTGTCATGCACTCTAAGGTTATTTAAATATGAACATTGAATATTGTGGAGCTTGTTAACTCCGGCATTGAGGGTTCGTGTAATCCTACACAGTTAGTGGTGTTCATCATCCAACAAGAGGGTGTAGGGTCTAGCATCTATCTATTTATTCTGTCATGTGATCAATGTTGAGAGTGTCCACTAGTGAAAGTATGATCCCTAGGCCTTGTTCCTAAATACTGCTATCGCTGTTTGTTTACTGTTTTACTGCATCTTTACTTCCTGCAACATTACTACCATCAACTGCACGCCAGCAAGCACTTTTCTGGTGCCATTGCTACTGCTTATATTTATTCATACCACCTGTATTTCACTATCTCTTCGCCGAACTAGTGCACCTATTAGGTGTGTTGGTGAAAGATCGAGATGTCGCCTAGAGGGGGGGGGGGGGGGTGAATAGGCAATTAAAAACTCTTACGGATTTGTCTTGTAATAATGCGGAATTAAACTATCGTTTAGTTTACAAGCACAAACCCTAAATATGCTAAGCTCAACTAGGTGTAACAATAGCAACTAGAGCTAAGCAAGATAGGCACAAGATATATGTAGCACAAGTGATAGCAAGATATATGTACTTCAAGCACGATGGCTATCACAAGGAAAGAGAGCTCGGGTATAGAAATAACCGAGGCACGCGGAGACGAGGATGTATTCCCGTGTTCCCTTGCTTTGCAACAAGGTATGTCACGTTTGGAGGGGTGGAGGTCCCACGAAGGATTCCCCACGCCACGAAGGCTCACCCTATTCTCCGAACCACACCCACGAAGGATAATGGCCCTTTCCTTATGGTTAGCTTTTCCTCCGCTCCGGAGATGGCAAGCTCCACAACCACTTCACAAGCTCCACGAAGGAGAAGCCCGGGCCTCTTCACAATCTTCTTGAAGAGATCACCGGAGCACCAACCGCCAAGCCAACTAGGAGGTTTCCCTCCAAGAGTAACAAGCTCACGGTCTCTCACTCGAACTAATCGTGGTGGAGAGCTCAACACTATGCAATGATGCAAAGCAAGAACACTAGAGGTGTTCAAGTCCTTCACTCTCAAATCCCACCCAAACAACAAATGCTAGGATGAGATTGGAGAGGAAGAACAATGGGGAAAGTCAACAAAAGACTCCAAGATCTAGATCCCAAGAGATTCCCTCACTTAGAGAAGAAATGGATTGGTGGAAGTGTAGATCTAGATCTCCTCTCTTAGATCCCTCAAGAATGAGCAAGAATGGTTGGATGAATCAAAGGGGAGAGCAAGTTCTTCAAATGCAACAATGGAGGAGAGAGAATGGGAAGAACTAACACAGCCCAAGGTGGAAGAAGGGCTATTTATAGCCCAAGAGCAAATATAACCGTTGGGGAAAAGTTGGGCTGAGTCAACCGTCGGGGAGGCCGGTCAACCGGGCCTGGGACCGGGCCATCCGGTTCAGGACCCGGTCAGACCGGGCCACAGACCGGGTCATCCGGTCCACAGACCGGTCGACCGGGCTAGTGACCGGACCAAGCTGAAAAGCTTAATGGATAGTGCCCGGATGGCACCGGTCCAGGGGCCGGTTTGAACCGGGCCATCCGGTCAGACGGCCGGTCACGCCGGGCTAGAAACCGGGTCAGCAGGAAAGCATGTTATACAAAAACTGTGATAACTTTTGTGTCCGGACTCCGATTGACATGAAACCAATTTTGTTGGAAAGATAACGACGAATAGAACCCCAACAAAAACTGGAAATATGGAGTCTCCTCTCAGAACATTTTTAGATGATTTTAGAGAGGGAGTCTCCCACCGTCAAGAAACGGTGAAGACGTCCAAACTCGAAAACGCAATAGAAGATGCATGCGGATTCCGTTTTCGATGAACTTGGGCTTGTTGTAAAGCTAGCAACAAGCTCAAGAACCTCACACAGAGAAATACCAAGAAGCAATAAGAATGTGCAAAGTATGCAAAGGATTGAGCTCCCTAAGACGATGTGATCAAGCTACCCAACCGAAAGCCCCTCTTGATAGTGCGGCTATCTATCCTATAATCCGGTCTCCCAACATCCACCTTGAGACCGGTAAAAGGAAAACCTAGCAAGGCCATACCTTTGCCTTGCGCATCCCGCTTGATCTTGATGATAACTCTTCAAGCTCTACACAAGCCGGAATGCCTCACTTGATCAATGTTGCTTCGTGAAGACTCACAAATACTCCCCCATACACTATGATGGGAAAGCTCCATTGATGCACATCTTCACATGTCCATTATCACCAAATGGACGGCAAGCTTCAAGCATGTGATCCACTTGAGATGCTCATCTTGAACTTGCCCAACTCAATCCTTGTATCTTCTCATACTCACATAAGATAGAGCATGGCTAATATTGAGTTCCACATAAGAACTCCATCTTCATTTCTTCTTCTTGATCATATCACATATGTATCTTCATAACCGATGATCTTGATGCCAATACCCAAGGTATACCTTTATCTTCATGGCATCCATACTTGAATCCAACACATGGAATACAAGTAGTACCTATGGAATATTCCTTCATATAAACATAATGAAAACATTAGTCCATAGGGGTTGTCATTAATTACCAAAACCACACATAGGGGCAATGTACCCTTACAGTTGGGGACACAAGAGACTTCTTGCTTTGTGGTTGCAGGGTTGCATGAGAGGGATATCTTTGACCTCTTCCTCCCTGAGTTCGATAAACCTTGGGTGATCCACTTAAGGGAAACTTGCTGCTGTTCTACAAACCTCTGCTCTTGGAGGCCCAACACTGTCTACAAGAATAGAAGCACCCGTAGACATCACACGCCAGAGTCGAAGATGGCGACAACGGATCTGGGAAGCTCCGAGTGGGAGAGATCCAAGATCTCTGCCCAAGACATCAACATGCTGAAGAAGATGAGATTCAGCAAGAAAGAGAACTCGCTCCAATTCCCCAAGGAGGAAAGCTACCCAAGGCCTCCAATCGATTATCGGGTCAGTTTTGTTGACCATCTCATCCGAGGTCTTTCTCCCCCAATCCACGAGTTTCTCCGCGGTCTTCTTTTTGTCTATGGGCTCCAGCTGCACCAGCTGACGCCCAATTCCATCCTCCACGTGTCGATTTTTATCACACTGTGTGAGTGCTTCCTCGGGGTCCAACCTAATTGGGCTCCGTGGAAGCGTATCTTCTGCCTCTGCCGTAATGGCTCCCACAACGTCGCCTACAATATTGGCGGCGTTGTTATCTGTGTTCGTTCTGACGTCGAATATTTCGACGTCAAATTCCCCGACTCCGTCCAAGGTTGGCGGAAGAAATGGTTGTATATTCATGAAGAGAGCTCCAATCCAGCGGAGGAAAACATCGCCCCCTTTGACGGAGAAGCCAAAATCCTTCGCCGCCGTTCCTGGGATGCTGAAGCTACCGAAGATGAGAAATTGGCGACAGAAGCGCTGATGACTCGCATTCACGAGCTACAGAACACTCGCGGCAAGGAACTGTCGGGTATTGAGATTACTGCCTACTTCCTTAGGACTAGAGTGCAGCCTCTCCAGGCTCGCAAAAATCCCTTCTGGAAGTATGCCGGTGAAAAAGATGTCGACAGGCTTTCAAAAGACCTTCCCTTGAAGGATTTCGAAAAGCTTATCCGCAAAACCCCATCGCTCAACAAGAAGGACCCGGTGCCATCCTCTTGCCGCATTACGCCATACAGTAGCACCAATCCTCTTCCCGAGGTAATTTTTCCGTTTAAGTGCTGTATTGTCTATTCGAACTTTATTATTTGTCGACTACTATTTTGCTAATGCCTTTTTATCGACACCCTTTCTTTATCTATAGAACCACCCCGTCCTTGCTTCTATTCCTCCTCTTCCTGAAGGTGGAGAAGTTGAAGATCGTGCTGTTGTCGATGATGACAACCAAGGCACCTCGCGCGCCCAAACCATTACAGACGTTTGGGTTCTCTGTATTAGTGTGTGTAGTACTGTCTAATATTTGCTAATCGTCTACTTACCAACTAATAAAGTCGAAATTATACAAACTCATCATCAACTCAACTCCATAGCCTCGACAAGGATGAGGCTAGCATGGGACGAGGCCGGCGAGGTCAGCGCGGGGCTAGTGACGGCACGGCGAGGCCGGGCAGCGCATGTAGGTGGGCACGTGGCGGAGAGCCGCAGCCGGCAAGGCGTGTGCGGCTGAGCGCGGATGGCGGCGTGGGGTGGCTCAGGCTCAGGGCAGGGGCGCCACGGCCGACGCGGCCATGCACACCATGGCGCGGCAGGCCGGCTCGAGCGCGGGCGGTGCACCGCAGCCGGGGGAGGCGGCTCGGGCGCGGGGCGAGGCGGGCGGCGCGGCCGGGGCGGGGCGGCCGACGAGGCGCGGGGAGGGGCGGGACAGGCTAGCGCGGGCACGGCGCGGCCAGGGCGGGGGCGGTCAGCGCAGGCGCACGCTGCCCGGGTCGGGCCAGCCGTGGCCATGGCAAGCATGGCCAGGCCAGGCCGGCGAGGCGCGGGTGTGCGCGGCGGCGCGAGGAGAGGCGCCTGCTGCTAGCCCTCGTAGACGCATGCCCATGGCGGAGCTCCTCGCTGTGGCCATGGCATGGCCGTCGGGGAGTCCGTGGCCGTGGCATGGCCGCCGCGGAGACCGTGGCCATCGTCGAGGAGCTCTTCCCATGGAGCCATGGAGTGGATTAAGGAGAGAGATTAAAGAAGCTTCTGGAAACACACGTTCTGTGGTTCACCTTTTGCATCGCGGAGCCAAAGTTAGCGGAGACGGGGATTTGCATCGCCAGGGCTTGGCCCTGGATAAACTGCCATTTCGGATGTTCCTCCAGGTCCTGTCCCAGGGATGCTTTAAAAACCATGCCATGCAAGAACGCGGGAGGACCAGGCAACCAAAGTACCAAACGCGTCCCAAGCTGCTCGCTCGAACCGTGAACTAGTCTAGTGGATGAGATTTTGAGAACACACGCACCCCATCTCCAAAAATCTGCGCTTAACTATTTCGCTAGTTGCATACTATTAGAAGCAAACCACTGGGCGTCTCTCTCCCGGGATCAAAACCCCCAACCCCCGGTCCTCCTCACGGCACGTGTTTTTCTTTTGACAAATTCCCATTTTTTGCTTCGACGTAGCAAAAAATAATTTGCCCCATAATACAAAAAGAAAATAGTAACCTCGTCGGAGACCTCCTAGCGAACAATTGTGCTATTGTAGCAAAACCGATATAGTCAAAGACATCGTCGGAGATCTCGTAGCAAAAGTTTAATGCTAATCTAGGAAGATTGCAGAAGGATTTAGTAAAAAAAATTCTTAGCAAATCCACACGACGCCAGTGGTAGCATACCGGAGACATTAATGTAGCAAAGAGTAAAAGAGTATGCAGCAAAATCAACCTAGCTTTGCACAATGGTAGCATTGTCGTCTGCCCATGGCAGGTAGCACTGCTGGCGTCGCCTTCCAGCATCTCCCGTGACCGTTTGTAGTAGGCCGGCCCAACGCTCGTAGCATCTCCGCTAATCGCGGGAAACACTTTGCAACACTACCATATAGCCTTCCAGCAGCACCCCAATGTCGTCTTGATACACCTCTACTGATAGCTCGTAGCAGGACCACCTACCGTCAGAGGCACCTCTATGATGGCAACACAGAGGCCGACCATGAGGCCATAGACAACGGCGACGCTGGACGGTGGCCCAAGGTTCTCAGTGTCGTCCTCGTCGGTGACGCGGGCGGTGAAGAGGCCAACATCGGTAGCCGCGGAGGCTCATAGTGTCTCGATGGCGGCGGTGCGGAGGCTGTCCATGAGGCCGTAGACTACGGTGGAGCTGGCTAGTTGGGATGGCGGTAGATCCAGTAGGTTGAGACGACGATAGCGCTGGAATTGGTGCTTGCCTCCATAGAGGATACAGGTTGGAAGATGGAGATGTGAGGCGATGGGAGGAGCAAGTGGGGAAGAAAAGATTAGAGTATGGGTGGGCCCCCATCCTTTCCATTCATCAACAGAGGGACAAATGTTGCATAGAGGAGGCGGGGGATGCGGACATCGCGACCGCCCACCTAAACACAAGGGTTTTACATGTTGAAACTACACGAGCCAGTGTTTACATTATAGTTACTGGATTTGGTGGAACCGCATTTGAATCTACATCTTAATTCGTCGATCTTGATGACTCCTACAGTACGTCTGAGAGAAATTAGTGCCTAACTCATCGATCTCATAGTTATATATTGCTCTTTTCATATTATGCAAGGAGTGTTGCCGGCTGAGTTTATGCACAAAGTATGTATATGTATCGAGATCTATTGAATAATTACTTACATAGTTTCAAATAATTGTATTTTAGGTTTGTCCCAAGTCACTCGTCTATCGTTAAGGAACAAAGTCAGGGAAGCTATATGCTCATCTAGTGTAAAATGAAGAAGCAAAGACAGGGACCTGTAATAAACACTGTGCCATCTGTCTTAGAGCAAATTAATTACGTACTGTACATAATCAGTGTTCATACAAATCTTCTAAATTAAAAATAATCACTCATAATTTTGATTATTAGTAATTATTGTAAATGGATAGAACACATATATATTATGCAATTTAATTAGATCAAATTGGTCTCAATAATATGAGTGTGAAGAAAGAAAGTTAGAGGAATGTAGCTTCCCTAACTTTAATTTTCTCCGTAACGATCTGGTTCGCTATAGCACGTAGACCCAACATTCTTTTGCCAGTACTTTGAACATTTAACCAAATCTTTTGTTCCATTTTCCATTAGCACAACCATTAAGGGTTGGTAGTACATCCAGATAGTGAAAGACCTCAATGGTTAAAAAACCATTTAATTAATCTTTCTAATGAAGATTTTTTCATGCCCTAACAGCTGTAGCTGATATTCGGGTGGCTCGTATAAACTCTGAGATTGTCCCTTCATAGAATTCATCATAGGATAATTCTTGAAGAAGACACACGACCATTGTCTTTGACCGATGAACTAGCAATCCTGGTGACTCCAGTGCCCATTTCTCTCGATGCAATTGCATCTTGGATATGCTAGAAACCCATTGTAAAAAACACGCAATCGTTAACCTTGTCAAGTGTTCTCTTCTTTTCTGCTTAGTTTCTTGCTCTCTGTCTGTCGGGATCTCCTTATCTTTGTTTAGCTGCCAATATATACTAGAGGCGTTAGGTTAAGTTATATAGCTGACGTATATATATTTGCTACGTAGTGTGCTGTTTCAGGGACACCAATATTTGGCAGAACCATTTGCTTCGGCATGTACTATTCTATCTACCCCTCCAAAGTTCAGGACAATACCATTAGAACTTTTAGTTGGTACATACATTTGTACATTAGTTGTGACACTATGATAGATATATATGGAGTCAGTCACATGCATGTAGATGATCATACTTTTTTATCTTGTTCTTTCGAACACAAACTCAGATCGAGTAGTACTTGTTCTGTTCTTTAAAGAATGCAACCAATAAAACCATAACAAAAGGTACATAGAAATTAATCATAGGAAGGTTCACAGGTTAAGCGTTCAACATACACTAAAGCTGGCAAATAAAACAAAATTTACAGGTGTAGATTTCTCATTCGGTTTAGCTAAGACATCTCACTCACTACCGGAAAAACAGGCACTGCCGTGCGCCCCCCGCACGGCAAAGAAATCTTTGCGGTGTATGCTCAGGAAAATAGACGGCAAAGAATCGATGCACGGCAAAGGTTCAGTTAAACGCACAACAAAGAGGGCCGCACTGCAAAGGTTCTGTTAAACGCACGGCAAAGAATCCGTGCACAACAATGGCCGAAACCAGCGCACGGCAAAGAGTCGCTGCACGACAACGACGCTGGGCATTGCCGTGCCCTGCCCTTTGCCGTGTGCGTGGCTGGGCACGGCAACGCCGCCTTTGCCGTGCGTTCTGCCCTTTGGTGTGCGCTATATGGCATTTTCATTTCTTTTCCTTTCTATTTTATTTCATTTAATACTTATATTTATTTTTTCAATTAGGTTTACTTTTTGTTGACTATTTATTAGTGTTACTTAAGAAAATATGTATATACCCATACTTTTTGCAATACAACAAGTACTCTCCAACTTCATCCCCCCACATATATCAAGGTTTCGGAGCAATCCGCACTTCGGAGAATCTGCTAAGTGTTATCGCCCGAATGTGAGGAAGGTCACACCGGGGAGTTATTTTTGCACCATTACACCTTCCACCACACTTTCACACATATTATAGGTCTAAATGGAAGATTTGGTGGGATTCCGGTGCTCCGGCGGTCATTCTCCCCCTTCCCCCAAAACAATGGTATGTGTGCCCCGGCGGGTCTACCCCCTAGATTTCTCCGCGCGAGGTTCCACTAATGTACTTTTTCATTGTTTTAGGTTTGTTTAGAACATATACACATGGAAAACTAATCTTGGGACCCTTTGGCACATGCTAGCCTCCGGTATACCCGCAACCATTATCCCATGAGCCACCCTTCTCAGTAACTTGTTCTTCAAGACAATCTTCAAAGTGGGCATACCAAGGTTCCCATCCAATTCTGGTGATATGAAGATATCATCCATCACGTTGTCTTCAACAAGGTAGTCCACATGCGCTGACGGCACTTAGGCACATTATTCCAAGAAGAATTGCCTTGATCTACTGGTTAGGGTTAGGGTTAGGGTTTAGGTTTAGGGTTAGGATTAGGGTTAGGATTAGGATTAGGGTTAGGGTTAGGGTTAGGGTTTAGGTTTTAGGGTTTAGGGGTTAGGGTTTAAGGTTTTGCAGCTCCACTGTCAGCAGCTGCAGTTGCATTACTCCAAGATCATTCCCAGCACTTGCATTTTGACCCCAGTTTGCATTCGCCGTTGGGCCATTATCCCATGAGCCACCCTTCTCAGTAACTTGTTCTTCAAGACAATCTTCAAAAGTGAGCATACCAAGGTTCCCATCCAATTTTGGTGATAAGCATAACTTGCATCAGAGACTTGAAGATTTATTCGTCATGTCTCCTATGGAAGGCTTTCTTCAATAGACTTCTTGTTACATGTGAAATCTACATAGAGTTAAGACATCCTATTTAGGATGGAGGGGGTATTTTTTATATTTGTTTATTGTTATTTTGGGATGTAAATGATGCGAAACTTCGAAAAGGAAAGCGCCAACTGTGGCAAGCATGTCAGTTCTTTCATAGTTGATAGGATGATCTGATAGATTCCTCAATTAGTTTTTCTTTTTCAATACAAAGTTTTTTTTGTCTCATTGCTTGTGGATGATGAAATCACAAATAAAATATAGTTACTCCTATCTTACTTCCTCGGGAGGGTGATGAGAATACTTGTAGGCTGACACACTTACCTCACCTTGAACACTTGGTTTCACCATATATTCCCTCTAAATTTAAATTCTCTCTATAAGTTTAGTATGTGACGATCTGTATCTGCTCGTAGTTATGCACTTGACCAGGACGGTCTAAGGTTACCTGATCAATATAAGTTTTTTCATATTTAATTTTGAATTATATTATGTTTCCTTCTACCTCCGATTGTTATTGCAGGTTAATTCCCGACGGTTGTAATTGCAATGGAGGGGCAGCGGCTGTCTTGTGTATTTCGCTCAGGACAGTGTATCCTAGGAATTAGAGACAATATTATGCATACATTTCAACTGTAATAAGAAATGGAATCCTCATGGTCGAACGTGATTTTTAGAAAAAACAATCAACCCCAATGCCCCGTCGGTGAAGTTACCCCATAAGTAGATTCAAGGTAACGACTAAGTTAACCTTCATCACGGAGGGACTGATTTATTTGGTACTCCGGTGCATGGTTTGGGAGTACAAGGGTACTGTAAAACTCACCTAGAGCTTTTTTGGGTTAACGATTTGGCTCATTGGGCTATTTTGTAGGTTAGGTTAATCTAACCAATAGATAAAGGGGAACCAAGTCCCATTTTTACATAGAAGTATGGGATTGGCTCATCGTCACTAGCACGGAGAAACTCAGTTCCCAAAATTACAACATATACCGACTTAGGAACCTAGGCTAGCAGAGTTTTATCCTCGGGCAGTAGATGGATCCGAGTCTTATGATCACCATAATCCTCATGCCTCTCAAACCTACTAATTCGCTGTAGCTATTTTGTCTGGTCGACATGGTCATATGAAGCCTAAAACTCGTTCTGGCTTGTATGCGCTCGTCACGTTATGTTCCTTTTTTATAAAGGAGGAAAGGGTTCTGTTCAATGCATGCATCGACCCCTTGGAGCACATGCAGTTCAGAGCCCGTGAAATTACTATGTTGTTACGAGATGCAACATAAGAATGCCATCACGACCTGTGTCGTTTCCACATCTAGTTTGGTGAGGAAATTCATTTATTTGTTAGCTAGGGCAAAGTTACAGTACATCCAACTATAATCTTCGATATTAAAAGAGAGTAGGTTGTTGTCAGCATGTTATCGCGTTCTCTTTGCACTCAAGTCCTCCGTGTCTCTTGTGGATATCAACTGCTTAACAAAGAAGTCGCCCAAGGAATCTCCAGTAATGCGAATTGTAGCTCCTCGTTCATGTGTGCTCGTTGAACCTAAGTTACAGTTAACCGATATTCGCTACTACTCCTAGACAGGTTGTTAAATAACAGCCTAGCCTTGCCTTCTTATAAATGATATATGTCGTCTGGAAGGAGAATAGCAAGGCTGAAGCCGTTTCTGTTGTCCCTGGACGATGCTGGTTTTCAAGTTCAGGCGTGTGCTTGTGTCGAGTGGTGGCATATCTCTGTACAGATTCGTTTAAAGATTGTGCTATCAAGAATGTTGTGACGAGGCGTGCCAGCAAGAATTATAATTGTTAGCTCATCAAGAAAGTCGTTCATCTTGAGATGCTAACCTTTTTCGGAGATGTCCTTATATGAGCTAAAGTATTTCGTCGTATTATGGCAGAGTTGCAACAATGCCATTGGTAGATAAACAATAACAAAGTAAAGTCACAAAAAAAACAGAATTAGAGTTTTCTTCTGAACTATTATTGGTATATAAAAGTGAAAATGATCAGTAATATGGTATCATACAAGGATCTTAGCAGCAGCATAGTACCAACTAAAGCGTTTGCCTAAACTCAGAGGGTTCACTCAGGCGAATACACTTGCTGGTTATTATCTCTGTTTACACAACACATGATGCGACTGGCTACAGTTCCATATGACCATGTCGCAAATCCTGCTTCCTCTGCAATTCTACCTATTCGAGCCGCTCCATCTATCAAACGGCATGAAAGTTGCAGTTAGCAAAATAGCCTATATATATTATGTTTAGATGTCTCTCTCCTCCCCAAAGATCTCCTTGAAACAGGAACAAATTGGCGTGGCATTCACCATCTGGTACAGAATTTTACAGACTTAATCTAGCAAAGCCAACTGCTATATGCTTCAATTACAACAACTAAATGCAAGGACGTAGGAAAAAAACAGAGTAGTACCTTCCACAGGCCATCATTTAGATAATGCATGTTGTCAACTCCAATTTCTTTGTTAGTGGTGCTTCTGCAAATGTTTTAAAAATTCAGAAGCAGCATTACCCACAGCCAAATGCATGGGATGATGATACTAACAAAGAATGTATGGGATGTAATATTTAGGGAAGCTTAAGTTTATATGGCGCAATGTTAGTCCTTTCTTGAACTTGTACATATAACTTTTTTTTCTATGAATGCATCGAAATGCAAGGTTTTTACGTTTTCGCGAAAAATAACTACTATATTTTTCACAATGTATTCAAGTTAAAACTACGCAATCGTACCGAGCCCTTCAACTATCCGGCTATTTGATGTTAACGATTCTGGATGACAACCTTCTACGAATTGACGTGGTGTTTTGGGTTTTGAAATGGATATCGTTGGCAGCGTGTGGATCATCTAGAATTGCGGAGCCTGATGGTAACATGAAGCACTCTGCGCATCCACGTTTGCCGTGTCTGGATGCAGTTTCGGGTAAGCATGTATGTCAGAGACAAGGCACTTTTTTTACTATTGCATACGTGAAAAACTGTATCATTTGCTATTTGGGCAACTAGAAAAGGTAGTTGAGCGGAGCTAGTCCATACTGCTAACCAGACACTGCTTTGCAGGCCTCTGAATGGACCGATCAAGGTACTGGAACCACATTCCTCTTCCCTTGTAGATGCATAGTTTGAACCACATGGGAATTTTTTTTTTGCCACCGGAAGGTATTTCTTCCAGCCTAGGCATCTAGCACGCCAAGATTTATCGAGACATCAAACGACTTGCAGAAAAGTTCGTCACAGCCTCATCGTGACTAACACGGAGAAATCATGTCTCCAAAATCTCAACATTTGCTGATTTTGGAAGCAAATGTAGCTGAGCGTCATCTTTGGACAGTAAATGGATCTAAGTCTGATGATCGAATTGTTCCTCATGCTTCTCACACCTACTAATTCATTGTACAGTGCTATTTTGTCTCGTCAACACGGTCATACGAAGCCTAAAACTCGCTCTAGATTGGGTGCCCTTTTCACGCTATGTTCCTTTTTATAAAGGAGGAATGGATTCTGTTAAATGCGACACATGGGAGCACATGATGTACAAAGCGCACGAAATTACTGTGTTCTATATTAAAAGGGAGCAGTGGTCGCGATGGTATGTTCTCGCTTTCTCTTTGGTACCTACATCCTCCTTGTTTATGCGATTTGCGTCGACGAATGGCCACAAGCCACTCTCTGTTCAACCAGTCTTTCTCTCTGTGCTTGTGGATATCAACTGCTTAACATAGAAAATGAAATCACGAAGCAATCTCTAGTAACACGAATTCTACTTCTCCTCGTTCATGTGTGCACACTGAATACAAGTTAAACAATATTCTCTAATAGTCCTAGACATATTAATATATGCTCTTTGTCGAAAAAAATAGTTCTAGACATGTTTGTCTTTAAATAACATCCTAGCCTTGCCTTGTTGAGTTTGCAGTTTCCACTCGTTGTCGCCCTTCTCGCTTGCCCAAGGAAAATAGCAAGGCTGCAGCCGTTTCTGTTGTTGTCCCTGGACGATGCTGGTTTTCAAGTTCAGGAGGCATGCCAGCAACAGTTACAATTGTTAGCTCATCAAAGAAACTGGTTCATCTTGAGATGTTAACCTTTTTCCGAGATGTCCTTATGTGAGCTAAAGTATTTCTTGGCAGAATTGCAGCAATGCCATTGGTAGATAAGGGCTCTTTTACGGTAGGGACGGAGGAGCGCAGACCGTCCAACACTCCAGATCTAAGCGCTGTCATTCACTAATACTTGTTAGCCAAATGACTAGTATTTTTCCACTTAAGTGCAAAATAGTTATATTCCTGCCAATCCAAGGGTATTTTCGGGAGGTAGAAATTTGGAATTCTAGAACCATGGGCGCCGGCAGCCTGGCCATCCGCTCCTCATGTGCACCTCTACCCAGCTGACACCATCCCCTGCCGCTGCCGATTGGGCACCCGCTGCTCCCAGTGTCGTCGCTCGGCTCATGGACATCGAGTCCTAGACAGCCGACACCCCTTGTACTAGCTAGGCCACAGTATCCGCGGAAGGTGGACGCAGCACCGACAGTTAGGTATGAGGGCACCGTGTTGGCAGTGGCGGTGATGATGCTGCCAGCCCGACCACACATGCCCTTCCATGCACATGCACCACCGCGGAGCCACCATAACGCCGACCTGCTGGCGTGCACACCGCCGCAGCGAGGCTGCTGGATGGAGCCAGGCGCGCCGGAGAGCTCTAGGGCCAGGCTGCACACCGTCGAGTACGCCTGCTCCTCACTGCAGCACCGCGGCCACTCCTCCTCTAGCACATAAGGCTGGGGACGTTGCCGTCGGTTCACGGACACCATGAGCAGCACTGTCTTCGTAGGCGTAATAGTATCTCCACCGGGGCGCTCATAGCGGCCACGATAGCTTTTTGGAGACCGGCGGTCAAAATAGACTCACACCGGCGCGCTCCAAAAAAAACGCCGATGCGTTTTCAAGTCCAATAAAAGCGCTGGTAACCCCATGCCAGCCCCTTCGTCTAGGGCGCTCGCGAATCGAGCGCGATGGCCTCGCGGCACGTCAGAAACCGCGCATCGGCTCTGCTTGGTAGTGGCAGGAGGCGACGGGTCGCATTAAAAACGACACATGTCGAATGGTCGTCGGCGTCAATAGCTCCGCTCGGGAACCGAAGCGGCGACGAGGACAGCAACTGGCCACACAGAGTCCACCCACCTCCCCGTGCGCTTTCAATGCGCGTTCACCGCCGCCCTTAAAACCACACCGGCGCATTTCTCTTCCCCCCCCCCCCCCCCCCCCCCCGTCTTCCAACCCTAGCCACCACCACAGAGAACAAGAAGACAGCCCAACAGATACACCAACAGTTATCCAACAAACATCGACAAAATAGTAAGAACAGAAAAGGTAGCTAGTAGAGGTAGTTCATATTGCTAACCAGACACTACCTCTCTGCAATCCTCTGGATGGAACGATCAAGGTCCTGAAACCACATTACTTTCCTCTTCGAGATGCCACATGGGATTTTTTTGAGGCACCGGAAGGTATTTCTTCCCGCCTACCCATCTAGCAAGCCATGATTTATCGAGCTGTCAACGCAGAACGACTTACATAAAAGTATGGGATTGGCTCATCGTCACTAGCACGGAGAAAACCCGCCTCCAAAATCGCTACATCTCCCGACTTGGGAACCAAAGCTAGCGGAGTTTTGTCTTGAGGCAGTAAATGGATCCGAGTGTGATGATCACCATGTTCCTCATGCCTCTCAACCCTAAATTCGCTGTAGCTATTTTGTCTCGTCAACAAGGTCATATGAAGCCTAAAACTCGTTCTAGGTTGTATGCGCTTTTCACGTTATGTTCCTTTTTTATAAGGGAAGAATGAGTTCGGTTTAATGCATGCATCCCGTGGGAGCACATGCAGTTCAGAGCCCGTGAAATTACTACTATGTTGTTACAAGAAGCAACATAAAAATACCATCACGACCTGTGGTCGTTTCGTTTCCACATGGAATACATTTATTTTGTTAGCTACGGCAAAGTTACAGTACATCCAACTATAATCTTCGATACTAAAAGCGAGTAGGTGGTTGTGAAGCATGGTATGTTCTCGCATTCTGTTTGCACTTACGTTCGTCCGAGTCTCTTGTGGATATCAACTTCTTGACAAAGTCATTCCTTTTGAGATGTTAACCTTTTACCGAGATGTCCTTATGTGAGCTAAAGTATTTCGTCGTATTATGGCAGAGTTGCAACAACCGCATTTGTAGATAAACAACAACAAAGTGAAGTTCACAAAGTAGCCGAATTAGAGTTTTCTTCTGAACTGTTATTGGTATATAAAAGTGAAAATGATCAGCGATATGGTATTATACAAGGATCTTAGAAGCAGCATAGTACCAACTAGAGCATATATTTGCCTGAACTCAGAGGGTTCACTCAGGCGAACACGGTTGCTGGTTATTCTCTGTTTACACGACCAAGGAAAAAAAATAGCGCGCTATAATAAAATAGCGTGTGGGTCTAAGCTATTAGCATGTTATAGCGTGCTATTACGTGAATAGCACGCTATAGCGCCGAAATAGCGTCGCGTCGGCTCTCCAGATATGCTATAGCGTGCTATTAGCGTTGGAATAACGCGCTATTTTTTTTCCATGTACACGACACATGATGCGGCTACAGTTCCATATGACCATGTCGAAAATCCTGCTACCTCTGCGATTCTACCTATTCGAGCCGCTCCATCTGTCAAACGGCATGAAAGTTGCAGTTAGCAAAATAGCCTACTCGGCGCTAGAAAAGCTGTGAATCAAGTCTCCATGCAAGCGAGCAGCGGTCCTACTCCTATACATTGGCAGCCACATTGATCGATCGCTTTATTTCTCTGGGAGATCGATCATTTGGTCTGATAAATGCCAGACGATCGATCGATGGCTTGTGCGCATGGGCTGTTCTGGTTGGGCTTTCTACGTGCAGAACGCTTAAGTAAAGCTGGTGATTAGTATGGGCGTTGGCGCTGTACTTATACACGTACGTGCTGCATTTTCTTGAGGGGGGCGAAACATTAGGGGGGGGGTCTGACCCCTACTCGCCCCTCCCTGCCTCCGCCCCTGATAGTGCATGTTGTCAACTCCAATTCATTTCTTAATGGTGCTTCTGCAAATGTTTCAGAATTTCAGGAGCAGCATTACCCGCACCCAAATGCATGGGATGATACTAACAAAGAATGTATGGGATGTAATATTCAGGGAAGTTTAAGTTTATATGGCGCGGTGTTGGTCCTTTCTTGGACATATAACCTTCTTTTTCTATCAATGCATCGAAACACAAGGTTTTTACGTTTTCGCGAAACATAACTGCTGTTATTTTTCACAATGTATTCAAGTTAAAACTACGTAGTCGTACCGAGCCCTTCAACTATCCGGCTATTTGATGTTAACAATTCTGGATGACAACCTTCTACGAATTGACGTGGTGTTTTGAGTTTTGAAATGGATATCGTTGGCAGCGTGTGGATCATCTAGAATTGCGGAGCCTGATGGTAACATGAAGCACTCTGCGCATCCACGTTTGCGTGTCTGGATGCAGTTTCGGGTAAGCATGTATGTAAATTCAGAGACAAGGCACTTTTTTTTTACTATTGCATACGTGAAAAACTGTATCATTTGCTATTTGGACAACTAGAAAAGGTAGTGAGCAGAGCTAGTCCATACTGCTAACCACACACTGCTTTGCAGGCCTCTGAATGGGACGATCAAGGTACTGGAACCACATTCCTCTTTCCTTGGAGATGCACAGTTTGAACCATAGGGGAATTTTTTTTAGCCACCGGAAGGTATTTCTTCCGCCTAGGCATCTAGCACGCCAAGATTTATCGAGACATCAAACACAGAACGATTTGCAGAAAAGTACGACATAGCCTCATCGTGACTAACACTGAGAAATCATGTCTGCAAAATCTCAACATATGCCGACTTTGGATGCAAATGTAGCATAGTATCATCCTTGGTCAGTAAATGGATCTAAATCTGATGATCGCATTGTTCCTCATGCCTCTCACACCTACTAATTCGCTGTAAGCTATTTTGTCTCGTCAACATGGTCACAGGAAGTCTAAAACTCGCTCTACATTCTATGCGCTTTTCACGCTATGTTCCTTTTTTTATAAAGGAGGAATGGGTTCTGTTAAATGCGACACATGGGAGCACATGATGTACAGAGCGCACGAAACTGTGTTCTATATTAAAAGGGTGTAGGTGGTCACGATGGTATGTTCTCGCTTTCTCTTTGGTACCTACATCCTCCTCGTTTCTGCGATTTGCATCGACGAATGGCCACAAGCCACTCTCTGTTCAACCAGTCTTTCTCTCCGGCTTGTGGATATCAACTGCTTAACAAGGAAAATGAAATCACGAAGCAATCTCTAGTAATACGATTTCTACTTCTCCTCGTTCATGTGTGCACACTGAATACAAGTTAAACAATATTCGCTAATAGTCCTAGACATGTTTGTCGTTAACTTACATCCTAGCCTTGCCTTGTTGAGTTTGCAGTTTCCACTCGTTGTCGTCCTTCTCGCTCGCCCAAGGAAAATAGCAAGGCTGAAGCCGTTTCTGTTGTCCCTGGACGATGCTGGTTTTCAAGTTCAGGAGGCGTGCCAGCAACAGTTACAATTCTTAGCTCATCAAAGAAACTGGTTCATCTTGAGATGTTAACCTTTTCCCGAGATGTCCTTATGTGAGCTAAAGTATTTCTTCGTATTATGGCAGAATTGCAGCAATGCCATTGGTAGATAAACAACAACAAAGTAAAGTTGGCAAAAAGAGCAGAACTAGAGTTTTCTTCTGAACTGTTTTTGGTATATAAAAGTGAAAATGATCAGTAATATGGTATCATACAAGGATCCTAGCAGCAGCGTAGTACCAACTAAAGCGTTTGCCTAAACTCAGAGGGTTCACTCAGGCGAACACGGTTGCTGGTTATTATCTCTGTTTACACAACACATGATGCACCTGGCTACAGTTCCATATGACCATGTCGCAAATCCTGCTTCCTCTGCAATTCTACCTATTCGAGCCGCTCCATCTGTCAAATGGCATGAAAATTGAAGTTAGCAAAATAGCCTATATATATTATGTTCAGATGTGTCTCTCCTCCCCAAAGATCTCCTTGAAACATGAACACATTGGTGTGGCATTTCACCATCTGGAACAGATTCAACAGACTTAATCTAGCAAACCCAACTGCTGCATGCATCAATTATAACAACTAAATGCAATGACGTAGATAAAAGCAGAGTAGTACCTTCCACAGGCCATCATTTAGATAGTGCATATTGTCAACTCCAATTCCTTTGTTAATGGTGCTTCTGCAAATTTTTCAGAATTTCAGGAGCAGCATTACCCACAGCTAAATGCATGAGATGATACTAACAAAGAATGTATGGGATGTAATATTCAGGGAAGCTTAAGTTTATATGTATATCTGCATAAGGTTCAGCTACGTCGAGACTTAATTTGTATGCATTATTAGAACTAAATATAAGGTACACAATACTAAGGAGAGCGCCACCAGTGTATATCAACAGTTTGGAAACATTAGTACGGAGTCGAAAAGAAACCTCAATAGAGGAAGCAAGCACTGAGTCCAAGGTTTTCACACTTCACAAGTATAATTCAGGGGTTTGGAAGCATCATTGGTAAGTAATACTTCAAAAAGGAGCTTACATGTTTTTCGCTGACATCTTTGTAAATCCAATTGCCAATGCGTGTTGTTTGCCTTCAGCCATGATAGCCTGACAATCATAATTTTAAAGAGATAAAAAAGAAGGCTAAAGGGGAGGTAAGATCTTTCATCATTTTGATGTGCATTAGGATGCATAAGTAACCGATATCACGTAATTACCATGCCATGATCTAGTTAAAAGAGGGTACACTACTCTGCAGACAGACAAATTTAACTCGCATCAAATTAACTAAAAGGCACTCAAGTATAGAATTGTTATGTTGCTTCCTGAGAGTCTACTCAAGTAGATGAGATTCATTCATACTATATCTATAAATGGATGAATTGGAATTTAAGAGGTTAGTCTTGTACCACTGGTGTTTCCTCCTCAACTCCACTGTCCAAGGCACCACCAGGCGAGGTCAGTCCAGGGCACATTATGTTGGCACCAGAGAGAACAAACTTGATAGCACCTCTGTCGACTTGGAATCTCTTCATGATATCAGGATCTGATCAAATGTAAGCATAGGTTAGCACAAGAAAAGGGGATATCTTAGAATGGATGTTTGGCAACTAGTTAGAGCATCCCCACTCGTTGGCGCTCCCCACGCCTAAATCCGGACGAAACAACCGCCGGATTGGACGAAATTAAGTCGTGGGGAGTACCGTATTTCTAGTCGTCCACCCGGAGTTCGGCGGACATAGTTTAAATTCAAATAAAGCGCCGTCCCGCGCTACAAGTACGGCCAGTTGATCGGCAAAAGGAGCAAAAGGATCAGCCACAGATCGGCGATCGGAGGGAAATTACACGGAGACAGGCTCGTCGGCAGTCCCGGCCGGCACGACAGTGTCCGACGGACCAGTTTCCTCACACGCCGTGGCCGAAGCGGCAGCGGCAGCCGACGAGGAAGCAGCGGCAGTGGACGTCGAAGCAGCCGCAGTCGACGAGGTAGATGGTGAGGAAGCCGAGGTAGGAGCCGGCGGAGACGACGAAGGACTGGCCGGAGTGGCTCGGAGGATGTCGCTGCGGTGGCCCTGGTACCAATTCCTCGTCTCCTCGTCCATCAGTTCCATGTCGCCGCCGCCCATCAGGAACGCCAAGTCTGTGTTCCTCTTCTTCGCCGCCGCCGTCGTCTTCAGTAGGGCGATCCGGACGCCTTGGTTGGCGAGCATCTCCCGCCACCTGCCGTCGAACTTGTCGTTCCTCCCGTCGGCGTGCGACCTCAAGTCGGTCCAGCACTTGTCGATCGACGCCTGCATCCTGTCGGCGGGATTGTCCGTCCGTTTGAGCTCTTTGAGCTTCTTCTGGCCGAGTTCAGGGCGCCCTTCCGCCGCGCAAGCCGCCGGAGCGTCGGGGTTGTACTGCTCGGTCTTGCTCTTCGAGAGGGTCGTGCGAGTTTCCTTCCACTTCTCGCAGTTCTCGAGGCGGGCGTAGACGTTGAGGAACTTGAACTGCAGGCCGGTGTCGTCCGTGTACATGTCCAAAGCTCGGCGCAGCTGGGTAAAAAAGAGCACGGCGATACGGGTCAGTTAACGACGATGTACCTCGGTGATGCAGGGTCGACGGAGCATACCTTTTGCTCCAAGTCGTGGCCGCTGATCGGCCGTTTGTCGACCTCCTCCTGTATGCCGTGCCATTTGTTGCACGCCGTCTGCATGATCCCCCAATGGGTGGCCATTGCCTTGTCTCCCCGGTACACGTTCATGTTCGTCTTGTTGAAGTAGGGATCGACGAGTTTGCGTTCCTCGTACGCCTGCCTCACTCGAAGCCAGTATGTGTCGAACGGCTGATTGGCCCCGATTATGCCGTCCGTGGACACGGTCATCCAAGCTTCGGCGAGGCACTCCTCTTCCTTCGGCGTCCATTTGATACGCGGTTCGGCAGGCGGCGAGTCCTTCTTCCTCTTCTTCTTCCCCTTCGACAGGTTGGCGGCGGCTTGAGTTGGCTCTTCTTCTTCCTCGTCTTCTTCTTCGACGGCTTGGCTTCCGTCGGCAACATCCTCCCGATGCTCGTTGCGCGCCGCCACAGCTGCCGTCGCCCTCGTCTCCTCTTGCGTGAAGAACCCCGGGCACGCAGCGGCGGCGGCCATGAAGAACCCCGGGCTCGCAGCGGCGGCCATGGAGCCGGAGGTGATCATCTCGTGGATCTCCTCTTCGTTCGGCGCCGCCGTCGCACCGAACGGGAGCGGCCCTCGTTGCAGGGCCGGCGAGGTGCCCTCGAACAGGCCGCCGCCGCCGACGTCAAGCTCGGGCGGCGACGGCGTGGACCTGGACAGTTGGACGTAGGCGCCCTCTTGGAACACGGCAGTCGGCGACGGCGAGTACAGCGAAGGGGAGAAGGACGACGGGGAACTGGTTGTACCTTGCGTCGGCCATTGGCCGGGGAACATGCCGCCGCCGCCGCTCATGGCCATGCTGATCATCCTCGCTTGTTCGTCCTGGGCCGCCACCGCCGCCCTCTTGGCGGCGGCTCTTTTCACCCTCTCCGCCCTGCCGCTTGTTTCCACGTCGCGCCGTTTCTCGTCCGCCGCCCACTCGGCGTTCGACATGCCCGGCGGCTTCGTCTTCTTCGCCCGCGGCTTCCTCGCCGGCGCCTTCGGCGGCATTGTGGTGGACGAGGAGGAGAGTGGTGGTGGACGAGAAGACGCCGCCGGGAACTGGAACTGGAAGACGAGGAGAATGGCCAAATTCGGCGGGAGAGAATGGGGATATGCAAGCAAATTGGAGGGAATGGGGATATGCAAGCAAATTGGAGGGAAAATCGACAGGATTTGGTTTTCCTGTCGCCGACTACGCGGGTCCACACGACGTTTCGCGCCAAAATCTTTCATCCGGAGTCCCCGAGCGCGCCCCGGGGGACCGGGGATGGCGTGGGCTCGCCGGATGGATGAAGGGCCAAATCCGGACGAAAACGAGGAACCGGGGGCGCGACTGGGCCGATTTACGCCGTCCGGATGTAAAAAAGGCTCGCCGGGGGCCTGTTCGGGGGGACGAGTGGAGATGCTCTTACGCTTGCACCCCATGCTGAAAATATGCATCTCAGAGATTAATTATTTTGCTTCGGAAAAATCATGTATGTAATACATGTTATAACATGACCACTTACCCAAAATTTGTGCAAAAATATAACACACTATTAGCTATTCAGAAAATACAAGAAACAAACTATCAGTATTTATCTTTCTCGATATTTTGATGTTTTACATTTACAACTCATATAATATCCATTCTGGTTAACATTTTTCAACAGGTAAACACTTAGAACAATAGTGCTCTAGTTCTCTAACAGATAGGCATGCCCAAACAAATAAATAAATAAATTACATACACTGTGATGTAAATCTAGGGGGAAAAGGAAAATGGATGCAGAGAGAACAAACTTACACTGATGAAGAAGGCGCAGGGTCGGCATGTACGGTCCATCACGGATGTTGAAGAACAGAGGGACGTTATTCACCACCACAAGATTCAGATGATTTTGGCTAAGGACAGAAACGAACTGCATCAGAAAGGCCACGATTTTGCAACAAATAAAAGCTAAAATAGTCTTCGCTTATCAATCTAATAATCTACCAATAACTACATGCAACTTCACATATTCTAACTTTCGACGTAGGAAAAAAAAAGAATAGCCAAATGTAACTCTATGTATGTTGAAAACAAAGCACAATGTAACCCTCAGCGTGTCATGAGCATCACACAGACATAAAGGCAGGCTATTAACCATGATAATTAATCGAGAGAGATAATTCATCCAACAACTACCAAGCAAGATGAATCTACAAACCATTTAACCACGATCATTGGCGACTTCTTCGGGAGCATGTCCTCCAGCAGAGGTTCCAGGAGAGGGTACTGCAAGCAATAATAAACTTAGTTTGAGTGTATAGCTGACAAGAAGGGAGGAGAGTCTGCAACTGGAAGTCTGAAACGAAAGAGAAATAGTTGGGTATGCAGAAAACCTCATCGGCGATGCTTTGCCGAATTCTCCGCTGTACAGACGCCTTGACCTGATTCTGCCCGGATATGTCCTCAGAAGAGAACCTACGGATAAATAAGAGAGCAGGTGTTTGTCATGGTGAGCATGTTCATGTGGTACAAAAATCTTGCACTGAATGCAAATGATGGCAATGAGCACAACAATGCATGTTAATCACAAGGCATTTAGAGCGGCAGAGGTACTCGTTCATGGTAGGAGCAGGAGCATGAACATTTTACATCTCCCTCCAATTTCACTAGTACTAGATTCTCTCAAGACGCTGAAGCTAAACCCGTACTACCGGCGATGGAGGACTACACGAACAGATCTACGGAGAAAAAGAAAAGGACTAGCAAGTTCCAGTCTCGACGAAGCGCACGAATCTAAATCGCGACGGATCTAGGTATGAGAGGAGGAATTGGCATGGGGGATTGGGGACTCGCTTCTTGAACATGGCGCCGGAGCTCGGGGTGGACCGCGGCGTCGAGGAGGGCAGACGGGGAGCGCGGAACGGCGGCGACCTGGTGCAGAGGACGTGTGCGGCGGAGGGAGGGTGCAGATCTACGTTTTGGCTAATTAAGGGCAGAAACATAGACTGCAGTCTGACAGACATGTTTGCAAAAAACGATGAGTTTTTTTTTTCTTTTGAGATTTTCGCTGAAGAGTACTTGGGAATAGGAGCATTACCTGTGACACCTTCCAAGTTCCAGCAATGCTGCACTGCTTCTCTTCTAGGCACTCTGACTCCCTGTTGCCATGTTATGATGATCTTGAAACAGATTCAGAGCTGACCCCTCACATTAGCTGGTTCAGGCATCTGAGTCCACTCATGCTCCTCAAAACACTTGTACATGGTACACCGCATGATGGTGTAGAACCTTGCTACAACATGCGTATGTTCTCCCTCGGCGAAAATTTGGGGTACGTTTGGTTTGTGCCCCAACTAGCCCCACCAATATTTTGGCATGACCAATGCAAGGGCATGACCAAAATATTGGCAAAGTGTTGTTGTTTGGATGGCAGCCATCGTACTTGCCAAATAATTGGCAAAATAGCCCTGTATTTGGTTTGCCACCAGCTCGAGTATGCTTTTCCAAAATATTCAACATGCCTACTATGCTTTTTTTTGTTAGTACAGCTATGTAGTAAAAGAGAAAAAAAAACTTACAAAAAAGTAATACGAGGTGCTGCTGGAACTTGCGTCACGCATGGAGTAGTTGGTGCATGCACTTTCTAATCGTGTAGGGACCATGTTTAATTAGTATCCAGAGAATCAGAACACCGCATGCATGCATTAATCATACTATAAAAATATATGGGACCCACCTAACAGAGGAGGCAAGACGGCATGTCACGGTGCCAATATTTTGGCGCAGGTTTTGCTCGCCCTCGGCTCGCCCGCGCGTTGGCGAGATTTTACACGGGCGCGCGCCTGGGTCGGTTGGCGAGCCAATTATTTGGCTACGATCCAAACCGTTTCCAAAATTCAAGGGCTAGCCAATTTTTTGGTAGGGCCAGCTTTGGTAGCCATCCAAACATACCCTTGGTCACCTGGAGGCATGCCAATCAGCAGCAAAATAAAATTTGTTTCAACAAGAAATAACCAGAAACGGTAGGGGAGGACGCACTAGAGGTTGAATAGGTTCGGTCTTCCCCCAAGTATTTAGATAGACTACAAGGGAGTCGTTCAGCAAACACCAACAATAACATGACCAAACTCACATCAAGTTGTTCAGCAATTTGCTCTCTCATCTCCTCAGGGCAGGGTTTCAGCGAGTTAAAGCCACATTACAGAAGTAAACCATGGCTAAAGTAGCCATGGCATGGATCGAGAGCTACGACTCCACTTTGCTACTCAGCGGACCAGATGGACCGTCATCGTGAGGCTCCTACTGTTCCTGCTTGACACCTCGAAGAGGCAGATATCTCCCGGCTTCAGCTTGTTGTCCCTGGTGAACTCCTTCCAGCCATCGTAAACCCGTCTCTGGTTGCGACACGTGACGGTCAGCATGGCGGGCCACTGCTTCTTCCTGCCCTCTAGCTGAAGCCAGAGACGCTGTGTCTTGTCCGGGAGACATGCAGAAGCATACACCATGCCGAACAACTATCCAAAATAAAGTGTTAGGACAGTTGATCAATTCTTCAAATTCAGATCAATGGTAGGAGTAGATAAATTCACCGGAAATACGCTGGCCTCAAGATATCATCATTACAGAATCAGCAAACTAAAACTACAAATAAAACAACCCCATCCATATTTGCAGCTGTAGATAATAAAGTATGTAGCCTCACCATTTCACCTAGGCTCTTGCCACCGCCATCAATATTTATAGTGGTCATCGCTTTCACAAAGATAGGAAGTTGAGATCCAATTTCTTGGACTTTCTTCTCAACTTTCCTCTTCATTTGCACAGGTAGAGTTGTGTGCCGCGCTAGAATGTAGGGCCGCCGGAAAGACCCCCGGAGGTTTCTGGACAAAGGTTCTGGCTTCACAGATGGCGGATTACGTGGCTTGCGAGCTCCATATCCTGAAAACCATACCATAGTACTCTCATACGGTGAGCATAGAGTAACCGGAATTCATCTGAAACATGGAAATACAAAAAAACAATGTATATTCAGCAACAACAACATTACCTGATTTAGTAGAAGGGGAGGAGGTTGAAGCCATCTTCTGAGGTTTTGCGCAACTACATGTCCGCTTTTGCGCCCTGCAAGATTCTCTCGCGTCTTCTTGCATGATGTCATCGTCATCAGAACTGGACGATTCAATAATCTGAGATGGCGGTGGACCAACAATCTGAGAGCAAGAAGGAACTGCTCCAAATTCCCCGGAAGGTGGTTGAGAACATGGAGACTTCTCCTGACCGGATGAATCGAAAATATGAACCTTAAATCTAGAACTCCCATGGTACACAAAGATAATGGAGTCATTTTCTTCTATGTTATTTGCACTCACAAACTCCTTCCATCCATCCCTAAAAACTATATGGCCAAGCTCCCCTTTAGCTTCAATAGGATATACACGGCCATTGGGAGGTTCTAGGTTGACAGGCTCAGACAGAGAGATCATATTCCTAAGACGGCTTCCAATCTCCCTCTGGATGCGCTGTTGAAGGTTATGGAAGAAAAAAAGAAGGTTAAGGAAGAATGTACACATTGGTTAAAGTAATGAGTTTCACCGTTTCGAGGCATTGAGCTTCATGCTATTTGCAGGAAATGCTGACACAGTTCAGATGACATGACTACTAAAGGACATGGAAAACAAACGAAACAAAAATTATATGTCAAGAACAAGCATTTTTTCTAGCATCAGCAGGGGGATGCTTTTTCCCACCTGATGACTTGAATATGAGTGCACTTAGGGTAGTACACCAGCAGTGTAACTAATTATCTGCATGAGAGCATCAGACACATTTTTCCTCCGGCAATCACGTGTGAATATTAGTAAATAGCAATCACATGATAGCACACTAGAAGGCAGTAGTGTACTAATCATCTCCATAAGAACCTGTTTGCAATATGAGTAAATAGTTTTTCATGCATGTACAGTGTTTTCCTGCTACTATTTTATATGTTTTGAAAAAATAAAAGAAAAAATACCCAGACATAATTCTACCATTAATATTCCATCTAACGAGATGCAGTGCTATATATAAGGTAACTCATTGCTGCCAGCATTCTGGACCAATGACTTTCTCGGCGAGATTAACTTCATTTTCCATTTTTGTTTGTCAAACAAATTGTGTTTTTTAGACAAGGAAGCTTATGGTCTTGGAGTTTTCAGCCTGGAGCATCATCTTTCTACAGAGTTTTTGCATAAAGAAACAAATGTTGTGTTTGAAATTTTGTTTGGAATCGTTACCAGCGTCGCCAGGAAAGTTTCTCAGCCTATGATATTGGTTGAAGGATATTCGGATAAATGATTACAATCTGTCAGGGAATCGCTTGTTATACATGAAGCAGACAGATACCATGCTGTGAAGAGAGCTGATAGTAACCGATTTCATCGGGAAAGGAAGCTTTCCTAAGAAAATTTGATGACTACGCACATGATTCTTTATTGGAACTATTGCATAATATTATGAGTGAATTCCAGTTTTTACCTCCTGCTTTACAATTTTCGACACTAATTACCCCATTTAGCAATTTTTCATCCTAACTACCCCATTTAGTGGAGTTTTTGCCACTTTTTACCCTCTATAAGATAACGTGAGCATTCTGGTTACTGGGTTTTGGGCTTTTGGCCCGAGCATATTTGGCTGGCAGTTTTGTTCTCATAGTGCGAAAATGTTCCGTTCCGGGCAGTTGACTAGTATTCTGTTGCTCAACTCACCTTTTCTTTGTTCGGGAAGAACTGGACTACGTTGCAGTCTAAGACAATAGGGGACTCTTCAATATGATTGCCAGCAATCGTCGGCGCCGGATGGCCTAGGAGTACAGACCGTGAGAGAAGTTCAGGATCGCAGACCGTGAAAGAAGTTTAGCAGTGCAGATCATGTGAGCTGGTAGAGTTAGGGATCAATGTTCCTTGTTTTGGTCTGTTGGACAACACTTCAGGCTGAAATGCTTAAGCATTATGTCCTCAGATAGAGATAGCTGCACTCTACTGAAGGAAGGGAATTGGATTGTGGAACAACTTGTCTGGAGGGTATATTTGAAGATTTTTTTACTTCAACTTGGAAAGTAATTTGGATACAGTGGAACCTATTTGCGGGTTGAATGTTCTTGCGAAAGAAACTGGGGTAAATAAACAATTTCTCTGTGGACACAAACAGTGCATGAAAGAGTTGGTTTCAGAGAGGGAGTAACGGAAAAAAGCAGAGTAGGGAACAGAGTGCTGGTTCAGGCCCTGGTTTTTTTTTCAGCAACGAATGCTCAAGCGTTAGACTGTCTGCAACAAATGCTAGGCTTCATACATTAGTTGAGACCCACTCTCCTCACAGACAGTGAACCGACACTGTTTTTTCAGTGAGATTTTGAACACCCCGAAACCCTGGAAACCCCAAAATTCCAGGAGGAGGAGCACTGACCGGCTGGAAGCAACGGCAGCTGAGAAGAAATCGTCAGAATCAATGCGGGAGGAAAGGGAGAAGGCTCACCAAGTTGTCTCTGAAATCGTCGGAAGACACGAAGACGAGGAACCGCTTCATATCGTACCAGTGCTGCCGCTGCATCGCGCAGTCCTCGCAGGCTCCGTCCTCGTCCATCTCGCAGCCTGCTCCTCCTCCGCAGCAGACGCAGACTGATGGTCGTCTCGGCGACCAGAAACAGCGGTCAGAAATCAAGAAATGGAGACTGTTTCTCTCCCCGTACATGGCAGTGAACCAACCAAGGCGATCTAGGTCGTGGTTACCTGGGTGGTCACAGCCGTCCATCGATCGCCGCCTGCGTCGCCGAGGAGAGTGCGAGTGGAGAGCCTCTGAAACCCAGCGTGGTTTCTTTGATGGTTTTGGGCAAGGTGGTGGGTAAATATTCGCAGCTCGACTTGCTCGTGACGAGTAAATCTCCACCTGTCCATTCTCATGAATTATTTACCCACCGTCTGGGAGCAGGGTAGATAGGCGTGTTTTAATCTCTAGAAACAAAAACTATGAAAGAAGGTAGGCCATTTTTGCACCGGGAACATATGCTACTGATTTTGAAATGAATTTTAAAATATTATTAAATGTTAAAAAGTTTCGACAGAAAATGCATTGCATACATCTTGATGTTCTACGTTTTTGCAAAGTCGTTTCACGAAAAAATAATATTTTCTATGTTCTCTGTAAAGTAAGAAATTTTACACAGGACACAAAAATATCGATTTTCAGCCAAACTTGACAAACGTACATAGAATATCGATATATACACGCGAAAAAATTCAGAATTTGAAGTATTTTTTTTCTAATAGCAGGAGCATATCCACCCAAGATCAAAAGTGCATTTCCAGGCACTACCATAGGTCACAAAACCAGCATGGACCAGGGCATCATGAAAAAATGATCAATTTCGAAGTTATTTTGAAAATAGGGTTATATTATGTGTAAATTTGCAAAGAGATCAGTTTTATGGTACCCTCTTCAGTTCTGTCCGGAAAAAACTATGGCAGCCGTTTCTACAAGTGTCCTAATTGTGTGGCGCTTTCATGCCCTTTTGGCAGCCATAATGTAAAGCCTCTCGTTAAATCTGACACACTATAGTTACGTGGCATGTATGGCCAATTGCTAATTTTGCTACAACGGTGATGGTTGGCAAATACCATTGAGATGGGATCCATAGTAGGGAAGAAGTAAACTAAAATATCACTATTCTTTCTCCTTCAGTACCTCCCATCCTCACATATCTCTATGCGTGTACAGCTAACATGCAAACAACTATATGTTTATTCCTCATCTCAATTTGGCATCGGGCATCCTCTTGCTCATGTTCCCTCTTTTGATTATTTTTGACCAACCTTATAACGTAGGGTATTAGTTTCAAAAGCTAAAAGGACAATTTACAACTACATTTGGCTATACACTGTGATTTCCCTTATTGTGCCATGTAGTAGTATATTGTTTTCGTAGAAATGAAAATGTAAATAAACAACCGCCCCTGGCATTGATTTAATTAGTGTTTGAAAACATAATTCTAAGAGGAATTTAAACTCAGTCAAGGAAAAAAAACACTATTTTTGTCCATTTGTAAGTAGGCTGAGACTTCTCATACTATGAATAAACTAAAAAACAAATCAATAAAATCATTGTATGACATGAATAAAACTATGCATACTATCTAGACAAATGCATGATGTAACAACAAATAAATAAAGGGCCAGAGAAATCCGATGGGACTTCAATTCAGAGAGTGCATTTGCTACCCGTATGGGTAGCTACACACGCCTGCATTATACCAATATTCAAGCCATATTAACTTATTTTATATCGGTTTCCTAGTAGAACATGAAATTCTAGTGTACAAAAGTGGTTTCCGAATTTTGATTTGAATATTTTTTGGTCAAAGTCAACTCACCAACGTATTTTGCATTGACTTTTTGAATACTGAGTTGACTTTCACAAAAAAAGTTTAAATCAAAATTCGGAAACCACTTTTGTACACTAGAATTTCACGTTCTACTAGGAAACCGAGCTAAAACAAGTTAATATGGTTTGAATATTGGTATAATGTAGGAGTGTGTGGCTTCAATAAATTTAGGAACACACAATAAAACTGCAAATGAAAAGTGTCTTTCCTACCGTGAAGCATGTAAGTGTGATGTGTAATAACATGGCACCATGGCTATGTAATGTACTGTTTTGTGAGAAGGCACGGGCAAAACAATATTAGGGGTGAGAACCAAGCTGAGGTTGGGTGGTTAGGAGGGTGGTTGTACCTCTAGCCCATCAGAGTTTAAATCATAGATTTGATATTTGTGTGTCTCATAAAGGCGGAATATTTATTCAGTGGGAGACGACGTTCCCGTCGACAGCGAGACGCCTGTGGTGACTTCGTCAATTTCAAGATCCAATCCACCGACTCAGTCTTCCGGAAGTGCTCATAGAAGTAGGGTGTGCGTTCATAAAGGTGAGCGTATGCGCGTGTATGGAAGCGTCTGCGTTTTACTGTGTTTCTTAAAAAAAACAATATTAAGGGTGTGTTTCGCAGCCCATGTGAGGCTACACCATGCCGTGGGGATGCAATTGGTGTCCTATTTGATGCCCACGCGAGCTCCTGGCAGCGCGAAGCCCAAAGCAACCCCAAGTTAGGCCTATTAGAAATTACCGAATCATCAGTTTTCCTGGTACATGTTAATGTACGAGACATACTTGAACATAGTTAATAGTACCCCCATTTCAAAATGTAAGATTTTGTTGAAAGCTAAAATCATCTTTCTAAAATTGCTAAAACTTCAGAATGGAGGTAACAATTAGCAAATTCGACATGTTAGAAAATATAACTTGTGGGTTCACACCCAGCCTTGCGACAATTTAAACGTGGCAAGCACTAACTTGTTGGGTTGATCTTGGATGGTAGCTGAGCGATGTGGAAGTGAACTCTCGTTAATATCACTAGTAACTTTGCAGGGTTTGTATCACTTTCGTTCAAGGAATTGGTCCCATATCCTCCTCCAGCACGTAAACGCTTTTTCTCTGCACTGCAAATGGGATCTTTATTCACTTCCATACAATCACACAACAATTCATCCTCCTTTTATGTGTACATCGGTCTTATTTGGTTGTTTGTGGGAAGCAAACTTTTTTGCAGTGTCAACATGGGCAACATCCTCCTCATGTGGTTGATCACTTCCATCGACGATAATGTTCATTCTAGCCTCATCGAGAAAGTTATATGTACTCTATACATATTGATTGATTTTGGCCAACATTTCCTATGATCTTGTCCGTTGTGGCCTCCAAACTATGAAAGAATATCAAAAAACTCAGCTCATTGCCATTGGAAAGTTGGCCACTCCCGTGGCCCTCGTTGAAGCACCGACAACTGGGTGGCCACGTACGCATCGTTCAGATCAAGATCACCTCCATGGCCAACGTGAAGACGTTTATCTGGAGCAGATCAATTAGAGTTGGGAATGCCAAATCCAATGGGAAAGGACAAGACTATATGTGGTCCACCACGGGTGACCGTTCGCTAATCTGATGAGAGAAATGCATCAATACTGGTGACATAGGTATGCCTAGAAGGCATGTCGAATAAAGTACCCGGGTTGTATCGAGATGACGCCAAGCCCATGGACCCGAAAGTTTGGAGGCCCAGGAGATTAGAGTTCTCCGAATAAGGAAATTAGAGTTGTATTAGGAAATTTGTACCAATATAGGAAAGGTCCAATGCGCTTCGGGTAGTTTGTAACTTGTACGATACGAAAAGCCTCGGCTCCACTTCCTATATAAAGGGGAGCCGAGGGAGAAAGAAAGGATCGAATCTATTGTCAACATAACCACCGTAATCTTTAGTCGAGCACCATTTCGGTTGAAACTTTCGAGATATACTTTTCCTCTACTTCTTACAAAATCCTAAGTCTACAATCTGTAGGCATTGACAAGTTATCCCTTGTCAATTGGCGCCGTCTGTGGGAATTGGAGGCGACAAGGTCCTGATCTCGATGGCACAGTCAACATCGGCAACATCGTCATCAGCAGCAAGCAACATCATGGAAGGAGGTAAACAAGCGCAACCCGATCTCGTCGATTTTGTTCCTCACGATCCTGCTTGTGTGCATGCATATGCCCATCTGGAGAACTCGATGGAGATGACGTTCGGGAGCCGCTTTCTCGTTGGGAAGGAGGGATCACACCGTCTTTCGGCACCGATTTTTTTGGGACCGTTTGCGGCCAAATCCAACTTCTCGGGATCACCGGCAACATCTGTTGAGTCAGGCGATGAAATATCACATCCACGCTGCATCAAGCCTGCCCACGGTGGGGCACTCAAGGATCTGTTCGATGACATGACGTTCGGATTATTCACGGGATCCGATCTGGACACTGAATCGGAAAGCTGCAACAACTTCAACTCCCTCAGCGACAACAACTCTACTTCAAGCAAGGAGGTCTTCGCCGATCGTTACGACGGTGTCACCGATCCTGAGTCTGATGAAAACTTCATGATAGCAACACATCAAATCTGCTTCATCACAGGAGCAAATCGTGAAGCTGACGAAGAATCTGAGTCCTTCGATGAGTTGGGCAACCCATACATCGACCCTGCAGATCTCACGCGTGGAACAGGAGCAAAATACGTCGGGACCGAACCACGTGAAAAAGTGAGCTTGCCACAGGAAGCATGGGATAGAGCGGCAAGGGCTATGGACTGCACGGAGCCGATGACCACGCAAGTTTTGCCAGTAGCACTTCAGGCGTATTGATACGTCTCAAACGTATCTATAATTTCTTATGTTCCATGCTACTTTTATGATGATACTCACATGTTTTATACACACTTTATGTCATTATTATGCATTTTTCGGCACTAACCTATTGACGAGATGCCGAAGAGCCAGTTCTTGTTTTCTGCTGTTTTTGGTTTCAGAAATCCTACAAAGGAAATATTCTCGGAATTGGACGAAATCAACGCCCAGGGTCTTATTTTTCCACGAAGCTTCCAGAAGACCGAAAGGGAAACGAAGTGGGGAGACGGGGCGCCGACACCATAGGGCCGCGCGGCCAGGGTGGGCCCCGCGCCGCCCTATGGTGTGGGCCCCCGTCAGCCCTCCGACGCCACCCTTTCGCCTACTTAAAGCCTTCGTCGCGAAAACCCCAGTACCGAGAGCCACGATACGGAAAACCTTCCAGAGACGCCGCCGCCGCCAATCCCATCTCGGGGGATTCAGGAGATCGCCTCCGGCACCCTGCCGGAGAGGGGAATCATCTCCCGGAGGTCCCTTCATCACCATGATCGCCTCCGGATTGATGTGTGAGTAGTTCACCCCTGGACTATGGGTCCATAGCAGTAGCTAGATGGTTGTCTTCTCCTCATTGTGCTATCATGTTAGATCTTGTGAGCTGCCTATCATGATCAAGATCGTCTATTTGTAATTCTACATGTTGTGTTTGTTGGGATCCGATGAATATGGAATACTATGTCAAGTTGATTATCAATCTATCATATATGTTGTTTATGTTCTTGCATGCTCTCCGTTGCTAGTAGAGGCTCTGACCAAGTTGATACTTGTGACTCCAAGAGGGAGTATTTATGCTCGATAGTGGGTTCATGCCTCCATTGAATCTGGGACAGTGACAGAAAGTTCTAAGGTTGTGGATGTGCTGTTGCCACTAGGGATAAAACATCAATGCTTTGTCTAAGGATATTTGTGTTGATTATATTACGCACCATACTTAATGCAATTGTCTGTTGTTTGCAACTTAATACTGGAAGGGGTTCGGATGATAACCTGAAGGTGGACTTTTTAGGCATAGATGCATGCTGGATAGCGGTCTATGTACTTTGTCGTAATGCCCTGATTAAATCTCATAGTACTCATCGTGATATATGTATGTGCATTGTTATGCCTTCTTTATTTGTCAATTGCCCAACTGTAATTTGTTCACCCAACATGCTATTTCTTATCGGAGAGACACCACTAGTGAACTGTGGACCCCGGTCCATTCTTTACATCTGAAATACAATCTACTGCAAACTCTGTTCTTTACTGTTTTTCGCAAACAAACATCATCTTCCACACTATACATTTAATCCTTTGTTTACAGCAAGCCGGTGAGATTGACAACCTCACTGTTACGTTGGGGCAAAGTACTTTGATTGTGTTGTGCAGGTTCCACGTTGGCACCGGAATCCCTGGTGTTGTGACGCATGATGACCCACAAGTATAGGGGATCGCGGCAGTCTTCGAGGGAAGTAAAACCCAAATTTATTGATTCGACACAAGGGGAGGTAAAGAATACTTATAAGCCTTAACAACTGAGTTGTCAATTCAGCTGCACCTGGAAAAGCACTAGCAACAGGGGTGATGTGAAAGTAGCAGTGATATGAGAGCAGTAGTAATAGTAACACAGCAGCAGTAATAGTAACACAGAAGCAATGGCACCAGAAAATAGTTGATACTACTTCCAATGTCATGTAGAACGAGTATATGATGATGAAAGATGGACCGGGGTTCCCAGCTATCTACACTAGTGGAAACTCTCCAATAACAAGTGTTGGGTGAACAAATTACAGTCGGGCAATTGATAGGATTGAAATAGCATTAAGACAGAACATCAAGATCATTAATCATGTAGGCATGTTTCCCATATATAGTCATACGTGCTCGCAATGAGAAACTTGTACAACATCTTTTGTCCTACCAGCCGGTGGCAGCCGGGCCTCTAGGGAATCTACTGGAAATTAAGGTACTCCTTTTAATAGAGCACCGGAGCAAAGCATTAACACTCGGTGAAAACATGTGATCCTCATATCTAAGCCTTTCCCTCCAGTTGTCCCAATTTCTGTCACTTTGGGACCTTTGGTTCCGGACATAGACATGTGCATACAACTTGTAGATACAATCTAAGCAATAAGTATAGAGCTCAAATCTAAGATCATGCCACTCGGGCCCTAGTGACAAGCATTAAACACAACAAGATTGCAGCAACAATAACTTCATAAACTTTGTAGATAGACAATCATAACGTAACAATCCATCGGATCCCGACAAACACAACACCGATTACATCAGATGAATCTCAATCATGTAAGGCAGCTCATGAGATCATTGTATTGAAGTACATGGGGGAGAGAATACCAACTAGCTACAGCTAGAACCCGTAGTCCATGGGGGAACTACTCACGGAGCATGATGGAGGCGATGGCGTTGATGGAGATGGCTTCCGGGGGCACCTCCCCGTCCCGGCAGGGTGCCGGAACAGAGACTTCTGTCCCCCAAATTGGAGTTTCGCGATGGTGGCGGCGCCCCTGGAGTCTTTCTGGAGTTTCGTCAAAAGGTACTGCGTTTTTAGGTCGAAAGGGCTTAAATAGGCGAAGAGGCGGCGCAGGAGGGGCGACAGGGTGGCCCCACACCAGGCCGGCGCGGCCAGGGTGTGGCCCGCGCGGCCCACCTGTGTGGTGGCCCCCTGGCTCTCCTCCGACTCCCCTTCGGTGTTCTGGAGCCTCCCGGGAAAAATAGGATGTTTGGTCTTCGTTTCGTCGAATTCCGAGAATATTGCCCGAACAGCCTTTCTGGAACCAAAAATAGCAGAAAACAGGAACTGGCACTGTGGCATCTTGTTAATAGGTTAGTTCCGGAAAACGCATAAAAATATTATAAAGTGCAAGCAAAACATGTAAGTATTGTCATAAAACAAGCATGGAACATCAGAAATTATAGGTACGTTGGAGACGTATCAAGCATCCCCAAGCTTAGTTCCTGCTCGTCCTCGAGTAGGTAAACGATAAAAAGAGTAATTTCTGTAGTGACATGCTACTTACATAACCTTGATCATACTATTACAAAGCACATGAGATGAATGAAGTGACTCAAGGCAATAATCTATAGTTGCTAACAAATAGATAACATATAGCAAAACTTTTCATGAAGAGTACTTTCAAGACAAGCATCAAAAGCCTTGCACAAGAGTTAACTTATAAAGCAATAGATTCAAAGTAAAGGCATCGAAGCAACACAAAGGAAGATTTAAGTTTCAGCAGTTGCTTTCAACTTTCAACATGTATATCTCATGGATAATGGTCAACACAAAGTAATATGATGAATGCAAATAAGCAAGTATGTAAGAATCAATGCACAGTTGACACAAGTGTTTGCTTCTAAGATGGAAGGAAGTAGGTAAACTGACTCAACATAAAGGTAAAAGAATGGCCCTTCGCAGAGGGAAGCAGGGATTAAATCATGTGCTAGAGCTTTTTAAGTTTTGAAATCATATAGAGAGCATAAAAGTAAAGTTTTGAGAGGTGTTTGTTGTTGTCAACGAATGGTAGTGGGCACTCTAACTACCTCATCAACCAGACTTTAAAGAGCGGCTCCCATGAAGGACGTTATCTCTACCAGCAAGGTAGATCATCCCTCTTCTCTTTTGTTTACACATGTATTTTAGTTTCATTATTTATGGATGACACTCCTCCCAACCTTTTGCTTACACAAGCCATGGCTAACCGAATCCTCGGGTGCCTTCCAACATTCACATACCATGAAGGAGTGTCTATTTGCAAAATTAAGTTGCTTACTGATAGATCAGGGCAAAACACGTGAAGAGAATTATTAATGCAAGTTAATTAATTGGGGCTGGGAACCCCATTGCCAGCTCTTTTTGCAAAATTATTGGATAAGCGGATGAAGCCACTAGTCCATTGGTGAGAGTCTGTCAAGAGTAAATGACAAGGTTGAAAGATAAAACACCACATACTTCCTCATGAGCTATAAAACATCAACACAAATAAGAGGTAATAAAGTTTTGAATTGTTTAAAGGTAGCACATGAAGTATTTACTTGGATTGGTAGAAAATACCACATAGTAGGTAGGTATGGTGGACACAAATGGCATAGTGGTTGGCTCAAGATTTTGGATGCACGAGAAGCATTCCCTCTCAGTACAAGGCTTTGGGCTAGCAAGGTTATTTGAAGCAAACACAAGTATGAAACGGTACAGCAAAACTTACATAAGAACATATTGCAAGCATTATAATACTCTACACTGTCTTTCTTGTTGCTCAAACACTTTTACCAGAAAATATCTAGACCTTAAGAGAGACCAATCATGCAAACCAATTTCAACAAGCTCTACAGTAGTTCTCCACTAATAGGTTTAGACTACATGAAAAAACTTAATAATGATCTACTTGAGAGCTCAAAACAATTTCCAAGTGTCAAATTATCCAAGACATGATGATGCATTTTCTGTTTCCAACCAAATAGCAATAAATGCAATAACTTCCAACTTTTATCATTGAACATTAAAAGTAAAACGAAGAACACAAGTGTTCATATGAAAAAGCAGAGCGTGTCTCTCTCCCACACAAGGATTGCTAGGATCCGAATTTATTCAAACATAAACAAAAATAAAAACACACAGACGCTCCAAGTAAAGCACATATGATGTGACCGAATAAAAATATAGTTTCAATAGAAGAAACCTGATAAGTTGATGAAGAAGGGGCATCCCCAAGCTTAGACGCTTGAGTCTTCTTGAAATATGCAGGGATGAACCACGGGGGCATCCCCAAGCTTAGACTTTTCACTCTTCTTGATCATATATCATCCTTCTCTCTTGACCCTTGAAAACTTCCTTCACACCAAACTCGAAACAAACTTATTAGAGGGTTAGTGCATAATCAAAAATTCACATGTTCAGAGGTGACACAATCATTCTTAACACTTCTGGACATTGCCCAAAGCTACTGGAAGGTAATGGAACAAAGAAATCCACCCAACACAGCGAAAGAAGCAACGCGAAATAAAAGGCAGAATCTGTCAAAACAGAACAGTCCGTAAAGACGAATTTTATTGAGGCACCAGACTTGCTCAGATGAAAATGCCCAAATTGAATGAAAGTTGCGTACATATCTGAGGATCACTCACGTAAATTTGCATAATTTTCTGAGTTACCTATAGAGAATTAGGCCCAGATTCGTGACAGCAAGAAATCTGTTTCTGCGCAGTAATCCAAATCTAGTATGAACCTTACTATCAAAGACTTTACTTGGCACAACAATGCAACAAAATTAAGATAAGGAGAGGTTGCTACAGTAGTAACAACTTCCAAGACACAAATACAAAATAAAAGTACTGTAGCAAAATAAACACATGGGTTATCTCCCAAGAAGTGCTTTCTTTATAGCCATTAAGATGGGCTCAGCAGTTTTAATGATGCACTCGCAAGAAATAGTATTTGAAGCAAAAGAGAGCATCAAGAGGCAAATTCAAAACACATTTAAATCTAACATGTTTCCTATGCATAGGAATCTTATACACAAATAAATTCATGAAGAACAAAGTGACAAGCATAAGAAGATAAAACAAGAGTAACTTCAAAATTTTAAGCATATAGAGAGGTGTTTTAGCACCATGAAAATTTCTACAACTATATTTTCCTCTCTCATAATAATTTTCAGTAGCTTCATGAACAAACTCAACAACATAACTATCACATACAGCATGCTTTTCATGATTCACAAACACATAATTTTTATCAAGCTCAAAAATAGTGCGATTAAAACTTTCAAACACACTTTTATCAATAATATAACAAGATGGTTTATCAATCTCAAGAGATATGGGACTCATAGATAATGTCAAGACCTCTCCAATCCCATTTTCATTAGTAGTACAATTAATATTATCAAGTAACATAGGACCATCATCAAGAGCTTTATCATAAACATTTGCTACGCAAAATTCTTTAGTACCATGCATTCCGACATCAGGCACAAACAAAGCATTATCATAAGATTTATCAAAATAGCATGGATTATCATAAATAACAGTAGCATAATTATTCTCACAAGTTTTACTCATAGGGAATATTTCAAGAGAATCCACAGGAACATAACATTCAACCTCTTTCGGTAAGCATGGAGGACAATCAAATAGTGTAAGAGATAAAGAGTTACTCTCATTAGAAGGTTGGCATGGGTAGCTAATCCATTCTTCCTCCTTTTGTTCATCACTCTCCTCTTCTTTTTCATCCAATGAGCTTTCAGGTTCATCAATTTCTTCTTCCACAGGTCCCTGCAAATTGTGAGTGCATTCTTGTGCATTAATGAGTCTCTCTTTATAATCAATGATATAAGGATTATCAGTGTAACTTTCATTGCAAAAATTAAGGATAGAAGAGACATAATCTTTAAGGTCCTTACAAACAACACAAGTTTCATAATTTTTAACCATGAAGGATTCTATCTCAGAGGCTCCCATAAATATGACAAATTGTTCTACCTCTTCAAACCCAAAATGAATATAGCTATTCCGATTATAGTTTTTAATTAAAAATTCCTCACTAAAGCCACATTGAAATTTAAGATGTTTAGTGTCCTGTTGAGAGCAACAGTTTATATCATGGCGTTTAAGCAAGATTTTAGCAATTGTATTCAATTTTTCTATCACAGCACTCATCACTTTACCAGTTCTTGATTCTCTATAATTATTATAATATTCTATAAGCTCCAAGTAGGTTATGGGTTCTCCCATAACAGCAGTTTTTAATTTTTAGGTTTTTCAAATTTTTATGGATTTTTGGGTATATGAGAAAAGTAAAACAAGACAAAAAGAAACTAAGCAAAAGTAAACTAAGCAAAATAATACTAGACAGAAATAAACTAAGCACAAATAAACTAGACAAAAGTAAACTAAGCAAAACAAAATAAAATAAAATAGAGAGAGAGGTAGAGTGTACTCCCCAGGTGAACTTATGAGTAGAGCTATGCCTCCCCGGCAACGGCGCCAGAAAACAGTCTTGATGACCCACAAGTATAGGGGATCGCGGCAGTCTTCGAGGGAAGTAAAACCCAAATTTATTGATTCGACACAAGGGGAGGTAAAGAATACTTATAAGCCTTAACAACTGAGTTGTCAATTCAGCTGCACCTGGAAAAGCACTAGCAACAGGGGTGATGTGAAAGTAGCAGTGATATGAGAGCAGTAGTAATAGTAACACAGCAGCAGTAATAGTAACACAGAAGCAATGGCACCAGAAAATAGTTGATACTACTTCCAATGTCATGTAGAACGAGTATATGATGATGAAAGATGGACCGGGGTTCCCAGCTATCTACACTAGTGGCAACTCTCCAATAACAAGTGTTGGGTGAACAAATTACAGTCGGGCAATTGATAGGATTGAAATAGCATTAAGACAGAACATCAAGATCATTAATCATGTAGGCATGTTTCCCATATATAGTCATACGTGCTCGCAATGAGAAACTTGTACAACATCTTTTGTCCTACCAGCCGGTGGCAGCCGGGCCTCTAGGGAATCTACTGGAAATTAAGGTACTCCTTTTAATAGAGCACCGGAGCAAAGCATTAACACTCGGTGAAAACATGTGATCCTCATATCTAAGCCTTTCCCTCCAGTTGTCCCAATTTCTGTCACTTTGGGGCCTTTGGTTCCGGACATAGACATGTGCATACAACTTGTAGATACAATCTAAGCAATAAGTATAGAGCTCAAATCTAAGATCATGCCACTCGGGCCCTAGTGACAAGCATTAAACACAACAAGATTGCAGCAACAATAACTTCATAAACTTTGTAGATAGACAATCATAACGTAACAATCCATCGGATCCCGACAAACACAACACCGATTACATCAGATGAATCTCAATCATGTAAGGCAGCTCATGAGATCATTGTATTGAAGTACATGGGGGAGAGAATACCAACTAGCTACAGCTAGAACCCGTAGTCCATGGGGGAACTACTCACGGAGCATGATGGAGGCGATGTCGTTGATGGAGATGGCTTCCGGGGGCACTTCCCCGTCCCGGCAGGGTGCCGGAACAGAGACTTCTGTCCCCCGAATTGGAGTTTCGCGATGGTGGCGGCGCCCCTGGAGTCTTTCTGGAGTTTCGTCAAAAGGTACTGCGTTTTTAGGTCGAAAGGGCTTAAATAGGCGAAGAGGCGGCGCAGGAGGGGCGACAGGGTGGCCCCACACCAGGCCGGCGCGGCCAGGGTGTGGCCCGCGCGGCCCACCTGTGTGGTGGCCCCCTGGCTCTCCTCCGACTCCCCTTCGGTGTTCTGGAGCCTCCCGGGAAAAATAGGATGTTTGGTCTTCGTTTCGTCGAATTCCGAGAATATTGCCCGAACAGCCTTTCTGGAACCAAAAACAGCAGAAAACAGGAACTGGCACTGTGGCATCTTGTTAATAGGTTAGTTCCGGAAAACGCATAAAAACATTATAAAGTGCAAGCAAAACATGTAAGTATTGTCATAAAACAAGCATGGAACATCAGAAATTATAGGTACGTTGGAGACGTATCAACGCACTACACTCCGCCACCAACAACCTTCACGTGATCCTTGACTCCTACTGGTTCGATAACCTTGGTTTCTTACTGAGGGAAAACTTGCTGCTGTACGCATCACACCTTCCTCTTGGGGTTCCCAACGGACGTGTGCTTTACGCGTATCAAGCTCTTTTTCTGGCGCCGTTGCCGGGGAGATTAAGACATCAATACCTTGCAAGCTCCTAGGAATGCATGAAGCTCTAGAAAATAACTATGGTTGGCTTGTTCCTGAAAATTTGTTTGATGAGAATAGCAAACCTAAGAGTAAGGAAAAAGGGGCCTCTGAAACTTACATAGATAAGATACAATGCATAGTTGAGAAAACTCCAAACCCCTCTGTTGATGCTTCATCTCTTGATAATACTTGATTCACACTTTTTGCGCCTAGCTGAAAGGCGTTAAAGAAAAGCGCTTATGGGAGACAACCCATTATTTTACTTCTGCACTTTGTTTTATATTTGAGTCTTGGAAGTTGTTACTACTGTAGCAACCTCTCCTTATCTTTATTTTATTGCATTGTTGTGCCAAGTAAAGTCTTTGATAGTAAAGTCAATACTAGATTTGGATTACTGCGCAGAAACAGATTTCTTACTGTCACGAAATTGAGCAGCCCCTTCTGTAGGAAATTTAGAAAAATCTTCCAATTTACGTGCGTGATCCTCAGATATGTACGCAACTTTCATTCAATTTGAGAATTTTCATCTGAGCAAGTTAAGTGCCCCAGAAAAATTCGTCTTTACGGACTGTTCTGTTTTGACAGATTCTGCCTTTTATTTCGCATTGCCTGTTTTGCTATGTTTGATGGATTTCTTTGTTCCATTAACTTTCAGTAGCTTTGTGCAATGTCCAGAAGTGTTTATAATGATTATGTCACCTCTGAATATATGAATTTTCAATTATGCACTAACCCTCTAATGAGTTTGTTTTGAGTTTGGTGTGGAGGAAGTTTTCAAGGGTCAAGAGAGGAGGATGATACAATATGATCAAGAAGAGTGAAAGGTCTAAGCTTGGGGATTCCCCCGTGGTTCATCCCTGCATATTTTAAGAAGACTCAAGCATCTAAGCTTGGGGATGCCCAAGGCATCCCTTCTTCATCGACAACTTATCAGGTCACCTCTAGTGAAACTGTATTTTTATTCCGTCACATCTTATGTGCTTTACTTGGAGCGTCTGTTTGTTTGTTTTGTTTTTGTTTAAATAAAATTGGATCCTAGCATTCCTTGTGTGGGAGAGAGACACGCTCTGCTGTTTCGTATGAACACATATGTTCTTAGCTTAACTTTTAATGTTCATGGCGAAGGTTGAAACTGCTTCGTTCATTGTTATATGGTTGGAAACAGAAAATGCCGCATGTGGTAATTGGTATAATGTCTTGAATAATTTGATACTTGGCAATTGTTGTGCTCATATATATCATGTTTAAGCTCTTGCATCATGTACTTTGCACCCATTAATGAAGAACTACATAGAGCTTGTTAAAATTTGGTTTGCATGATTAGTTTCTCTAGAGTCTAGATATTTTCTGGTTAAGGTGTTTGAACAACAAGGAGACGATGTAAAGTCTTATAATGCTTGCAATATGTTCATATGTAAGTTTTGTTGTACCGTTTTATACTTGAGTTTGCTTCAAACAACCTTGCTAGCCTAGCCTTGTATTGAGAGGAATTCTTCTCGTGCATCCAAATCCTTGAGCCAAAAACTATGCCATTTGTGTCCACCATACATACCTACTACATGGTATTTCTCTGCCATTCCAAAGTAAATTACTTGAGTGCTACCTTTAAAAATTCTATTCTTTGTCTTTGCAATATATAGCTCATGGGAAAAATAGCCTTAAAAACTAGGGATTTCTATTTTCGTGCCCTCGGATCCTTAGTTGTGCTCAGTTTTCCCCAGCTCCTTAGTTTTTCCTCAGTTTTAACCAAGCCTTTGTCTGAAACCATCACACGTGATGTAACGGCCGGTTGCCCGACGGTTGACCGTTATCTTCTGACTAGTGGGGCCACGTAGAGCCCGCAAAGACACGTCAGACCATCCATCTTTGTTTGACCGTAAGCATCGGTGTATCCCTGACCAAAACGTGCACGAGTGGGGCTTCGGTATATCGAATGACATGTGGGCCATGGCGCTGATACAATGGGCAATACACGGGTAGGAATAGATTTTTAAACGGAGCTCTACAGCGATGGCACGGAGGAGGTGGCCTGCGGGGTGCCGAGTTGAGATCGACGTCCACAAAGAACTGCATGAGGCGAGACCAGACGCATTAGATAGATATGAACTAGACGCATTTAACCATGCAAAGAAGAGAAGAAATGGTCGACGACATCGACGACTACCTCAAAACTTTGACTGACCGTGTCCGACACGAACGCGAGCAATGTAGAGAAAACTAGTGTCTCTCCTTTATGGCGTGTATAGATGGGTGCTAGAAGAGTGTGGTGGCGAAGGGAAAGACCTCGCGGTGGTCTGTGGCGTCCAGCATAGCGGGGCGGCGTGGCCGTGCCCACAGCGGCGTGCATGCATGTTCGGCATTGGCATCAGCATGTACGTTCGGCATTGGCCTCGGCGGTATCTCTGGTGTGTCAGTGATCGAATGAGGGGATGGGATTGACGGTGCATCCCGACGGTGACCTAGCAGTGGCGGCGAGCATAGTCGTTCTGACCATGCCGATATCGGCATCGGCATCGTTTGGAGGCTGTGGTGCTTGAATCAAGGTGGGATTTGTTTCTTGTACGCCAAAAGTGATTTGAAACAAGTTTCGTGTTGAAGGTTAGGTAACGAAAGTTTGTAACTAGGGACCCTTGTAACTAAGCCCAAAATTATACTAGCGCCATGGTGAGGTTCTTTTTGATAGAGCTATACGGTTGGGCAAACTTTTTTGACACTTTTTAGATAGGGTTCCTTGCTGTTACACGTATCGCATCATGTATGGCAAATTTGGGGTCATTTGGAGATGTTCGAAAAAATCACTTTGCTTAAACGCATGCCGTTTCGTCTCACTGAAACCAGCTTTTCTAACAAGGTGATTTTTTCTACATTCTCTAAATGACCTCAAATTTCATACAGCTGATCTTCTATACATAGATAGATAGATTGTTTAGTTTTTACATTTTTCGAACTTTTTATTTCCCTTTATAATCCCCAATTCATTTTCGGATTTGGTAACAAGTTATGGCATAATGTATGGCATCATTTTCGCCCTAAATTTGAAATTTTGTGAAACTTTCCCTTTTAGATATTCCTTGTTGTTATAGATATGGCATCATGTATGCCAAATTTGGTTAGGTCTCACTGAAACCAGCTTTTGTAACAAGTTAGGTTTTTTCGACCTTCTGAAAAGGGATTTTTTTGCGTGAAAAGTAATGGATACAACAAATCGGTGATGGTTTATCATTTTTTTCGTGCAAATTAATGGCTACAACAAATCGGTGATGGTTTATCATTTTTTGCGTGAAAATTAATGGCTACAACAAATCGGTGATGGTTTATCATTTTTTGCGTGAAAATTAATGGCTACAACAAATCGGTGATGGTTTATCATTTTTTGCGTGAAAATTAATGGCTAAAACAAATCGGTGATGGTTTATCATTTTTTGCGTGAAAATTAATGGCTACGACAAATCGGTGATGGTTTATCATTTTTTGCGTGAAAATTAATGGCTACAACAAATCGGTGATGGTTTATCATTTTTTGCGTGAAAATTAATGGCTACAACAAATCGGTGATGGTTTATCATTTTTTGCGTGAAAATTAATGGCTACAACAAATCGGTGATGGTTTATTATTTTTTTCGTGAAAATTAATGGCTACAACAAATCGGTGATGGTTTACCATTTTTTGCGTGAAAAGTAATGCCTAAAAGAGTTTATAATTTTTAGCGCGTGAAAATGAATACAGAAAACCGCCCTTTAGCATACTTAGAGAGTGGAAGGTAACCGCCGACAGAGAGAGAGAGGGGTTATCCTGCCCGTTAGATCATACGATCAACGGTCGGCGGGCACGATCCGCATGACATGGGCTAGACCAATCAGAGCAATGTTGCACGTCTGCGAGAATTTGTGGAGGGAGAGGGCAAAACTGAGTAGTATCAAGAAACCAAGGGCACCTGTACAATAAACAGACTAAGGGATTCAAATATGAGATTTAAAAAATGGAAAATGCGTGTTTTGTACAATGAAACCCATCTTGGCCTACCTCAAACTATTTGCAATACAAATATACATGAGTGTGAGAATTGTGGCCTCATTTAGACAAAGTATGTTTTGGGGAAAGCTGTTTTGGGAAGGGCTTATTGTGGAAAACCATGCACCTTCATAGCTACTAGGTAATTTGAGAAGGCCTTTGAGAAGTGGCAATTTGTGGTAAAACTTGATTTATCTATGACTTATCTATGTTTTGAGAACTGGCAATTTGTGGTAAAGACTCCATGAGTATGTGCCACTATTTTTCGGAATTTTTTGCACATTAAATGACTCATTTAACTAGTTAATCCCATTTGTTGACTGTCTGTTGACCAGCCACTTGAGGGTAAAACTGAGCATATTGCACTAGCCAGTATTAGCACTCAAGGGGAAAACTGAGCACACAAAAAATGCTAGTATATGACTCGAGGTTATATCTGAGTATATCTAAATTTCCAGGGTTAGACTCGAGGACGCGTGTTGCGGTGCAGAAATGGAAGACGTGCAATTGTTGACGCGTAGACGCGGGTCGCGGTGCAGAAATCGAAGACGTGCAATCGTGGACGTGTGTCGCATTGCAGAAGTCCAAGACATGCAGACGTGCAGCGGTGGACGCGTAGGACGCGGGTCGCATTAACCACCCCTCGCCTTTATAGACGCCTCCTCCCACTATCTCTGTCACTCTCGCTCGCCCACGCAACGACGCCTCTCTCACGTCCCATCATCTTCTCCAAAGCTCCCAAGCAAAAAACCCTCTCCTTCTCCCTCTCCTCTGCCGGCGAGATGGACAAGGAGAATGCCAATCCCATCGTCGACGGCGCCGTCGGCTCCAAGCGCGACGCCTCCCTCTTCGACGCCGTCCCCTCAACGGACGTCGTCGCCGCCGCCGCCGGTGCATCGGAGGCTGCTGCCCCCGGTGGCAGTCAGATCCCGCCGGGATTTGACCCCTATGAGCCGGTGCCGTACGTCCGGCCCCCGAACCCCTACGACACCTTCCTGGAGGACCCATGGAACGGGGTAACTACGGTTTGCTTCCTTTTTTGTTTCCCCATTCCTTTTTGAACCCTATTTTTGCTGGTGTAGATGGATCTGTAGATGGATGAGTATTGGGCTAATATTTGCGCCGATTCTATTCCATTTTGTTTTGATCACTTCTTGATTTCCTTTAAGATTTGGGGTTCGGCCGTTCGGTTAATTTATGCAAGTAATAATTGGATCTCAATCGGTTAATTTATGCAAGTAATCATGGGATCTCAATCAGTTATTTTATGCACTAATCAAAAGATATCAACCGTTTAATTTTGCAAATAATCTGGAATGTGTTCAAGTTCAGTTCTGGAATCTGTTTCTTTGCCTATGATGAATCATTGGGCACAAATTTTTACAGGGAGGGTTCAGCGAACCATTGCTATGTACAAATCTGTTGTGCATGAGCTTTGGTTCGCTTACACCTTCCCTGTAGATATATAATCATGCCCACTCTAACTGAGGCTGACTCTGTTTTTCCTAACTTTGTTATCATGCACGTTCGTCATCGTTGCAACTCATTCACTCATAGTTTCTGGTTGATATGGATCAGATGTCTGGCAGCGACGTCGGCAACGACGACGAGGAGGAGGACGTCAAGACTCGCCAGGTGCTGTGGAGGCTGCAGGTCGGCCAGTACATCTCCTACTTCGCCAAGGGTGTGTACAGGTGCCCCTTCTGCACCAGGAGACTCGGCGCCACGGACTTCAACTGCCTCGTCACACATGCCGAGAACATCAGCAACACCTTCCCCAAGGTCGGCACGACGGTGAACGTCTACTCCTTCCGCGCCAAGCACAGGGCGCTCGGCATGCACCTCCGCAGCATGCAGCGGGTGGAGATCTCCGCCGGGCGCATGCCTCCGCTCAAGCCCAAGGCTCCCAAGGGGAGCTGCAGCAACAAGTGGAGGGAGAGCCAGATGGGGTAGGCGGAGTCCTGGACGTGTGCTGCTGCTGCCTCCCATTTTGTTGTTGGGATCCCTTTGTTGTTAGCTAGGGATCCCTTGTTGTTATGTTGTTAATATGATGGTGCTGTCAAGAACCTCGAACCTGTTACTATGTTGGCTGCTGTGTATGCAGCTTATTATCAGGGAGGGATCCCTATTATCTATCCCTATTCTACTATATTTTGTTGGTCTTTGTTTTCTCTATTTACTATGACTGTGAATTTATCGTACATTACCCTGGAGATTTGCTTCTAGATTTAACTACATACATATGGACCAGAGGGAGTACTAGATTTGCTTCCATATTAGGCAAACAACGAGGGCCAAAAGACACAAATAATTGAAGAAATACAGAAATGCAAGCTTCTCTAGATTTGATACTATTTTGGTGAAAAGGACAGAGAGAAAGAGGGGGAAAAGGTGCTCTTAATAATGCCAATTTGGGGCCGAGAGAGACAGAACCCAGCTCCTGCTCACGTGCAACCAAATGCGGTCTCGTCCTGTCCCACGCGGTCCCTTTCTACCAGCCCCACGCGACGCGGCCCCACACGACGCGGCCCCACACGTGACAGAACGGTCAACTAAACGGGAATCCTGCCGTCTGAGCTGCTTCTGCGGGTTTCAAACAAGGGCTTGGGGAAAACTGAGGAAAAACTAAGGAGCTGGGGAAAACTGAGTACAACTAAGGAGCCAGGGGCAGGAAAATAGAAATCCCTAAAAACTATTGTGGTGAAGAATATGTAGCTATGTATCTTATTTCTTATAAGTTGCTTGTTGAGCGGTAACCATGTTTCTGGGGACGCCATCAACTATCACCTTTGTTGAATATCATGTGAGTTGCTATGCATGTTCGTCTTGTCTGAAGTAAGGGCGATTTTCATGATCAAATGGTTTGAGTATGCATATTGTTAGAGAAGAACATTGGGCCGCTAACTAAAGCCATGAATCATGGTGGAAGTTTCAGTTTGGACATTAATCCTCAATCTCTTATGAGAATATTATCTGTTGTTGAATGCTTATGCATTAAAGAGGAGTCCATTATCTGTTGTCTATGTTGTCCCGGTATGGATGTCTAAGTTGAGAATAATCAAAAACGAGAAATCAAATGCGATCTTTCTCCTTAGACCTTTGTACAGGCGGCATAGAGGTACCCCTTTGTGGCACTTGGTTGAAACATATGTTATGCAATGATAATCCGTGTTAATCCAAGCTAATTAGGACAAGGTGCGAGCACTATTGGTAATCTATGCACGAGGCTTGCAACTTATAGGATGTCTTATACATAACACATATGATTTATTACTACCGTTGACAAAATTGTTTCTATGTTTTCAAAATGAAAAGCTCTAGCATAAAAATAGTAATCCATGCTTCCCTCTGCGAAGGGCTTATCTTTTACTTTATTGTTGAGTCAGTTTACCTACTTCTTTCTATCTTAGAAGAAAACACTTGTATGAACTGTGTGCATTGATTCTTACATGTTTACCTATTGCACTTGTTATATTACTTTGTGTTGACAATTATCCATGAGATATACATGTTGAAGTTGAAAGCAACTGCTGAAACTTATATCTTCCTTTGTGTTGTGATACGTCTCCGACGTATCGATAATTTCTTATGTTCCATGCCACATTATTGATGATATCTACATGTTTTATACACATTATATGTCGTATTTATGCATTTTCCGGCACTAACCTATTAACGAGATGCCGAAGAGCCAGTTGCTGTTTTCTGCTGTTTTTGGTTTCAGAAATCCTAGTAAGGAAATATTCTCGGAATTGGACGAAATCAACGCCCAGGGGCCTATTTTGCCACGAAGCTTCCAGAAGACCGAAGAGAAGACGAAGTGGGGCAACGGGGCGCCGCCACACTAGGGCGGCGCGGCCCAGGGGGGGCCGCGCGGCCCTAGCGTGTGGGGCCCCCGTGACCCCTCCAAGTCTGCCCTTCCGCCTACATATAGTCTTCGTCGCGAAACCCCCAGTACCGAGAGCCACGATACGGAAAACCTTCCAGAGACGCCGCCGCCGCCAATCCCATCTCGGGGGATTCAGGAGATCGCCTCCGGCACCCTGCCGGAGAGGGGAATCATCTCCCGGAGGACTCTTCACCGCCATGGTCGCCTCCGGAGTGATGAGTGAGTAGTTCACCCCTGGACGATGGGTCCATAGCAGTAGCTAGATGGTCATCTTCTCCTCATGTGCTTCATTGTCGGATCTTGTGAGCTGCCTAACATGATCAAGATCATCTATCTGTAATTCTATATGTTGTGTTTGTCGGGATCCGATGGATAGAGAATACTATGTTATGTTGATTATCAATCTATTACCTATGTGTTGTTTATGATCTTGCATGCTCTCCGTTATTAGTAGAGGCTCTGGCCAAGTTTTTACTCTTAACTCCAAGAGGGAGTATTTATGCTCGATAGTGGGTTCATGCCTCCATTAAATCTGGGACAGTGACAGAAAGTTCTAAGGTTGTGGATGTGCTGTTGCCACTAGGGATAAAACATTGATGCTATGTCCGAGGATGTAGTTATTGATTACATTACGCACCATACTTAATGCAATTGTCTGTTGTTTGCAACTTAATCGGAAGGGGTTCGGATGATAACTTTGAAGGTGGACTTTTTAGGCATAGATGCATGCTGGATAGCGGTCTATGTACTTTGTCGTAATGCCCAATTAAATCTCACAATACTCATTATATCATGTATGTGCATTGTCATGCCCTCTCTATTTGTCAATTGCCCGACTGTAATTTGTTCACCCAACATGCTATTTATCTTATGGGAGAGACACCTCTAGTGAACTGTGGACCCCGGTCCATTCTTTTACATTGAATACAATCTACTGCAATACTTGTTCTACTGTTCTCTGCAAACAATCATCATCCACACTATACATCTAATCCTTTGTTACAGCAAGCCGGTGAGATTGAAAACCTCACTGTTTCGTTGGGGCAAAGTACTTTGGTTGTGTTGTGCAGGTTCCACGTTGGCGCCGGAATCCCTGGTGTTGCGCCGCACTACATCCCGCTGCCATCGACCTTCGACGTGCTTCTTGGCTCCTCCTGGTTCGATAAACCTTGGTTTCTTTCTGAGGGAAAACTTGCTGCTGTACGCATCACACCTTCCTCTTGGGGTTCCCAACGGACGTGTGCTTTACACGCCATCAAGCATTTTTTCTGGCGCCGTTGCCGGGGAACTGAAGAAAAAGTTACACCACAAAGATTTCTAACTCCCACGTCAACTACACGCCAGCATTTTTTCTGGCGCCGTTGCCGGGGAGATCAAGACACGCTGCAAGGGGAGTCTCCACAATCCAATCTCTTTACTTTGTTTTTTTCTTGCTTTATTTTATTTACTACTTTGTTTGCTGCATTATATCAAAACACAAAAAAAATTAGTTGCAAGTTTTACTTTATTTACTGTCTTGCACTCTATATCAAAAACACAAAAAAATAGTTACTTGCATTTTAGTTTTGTTACCATGTCTAGTTCTGCACCTGTTACTTCTTCACCTGAGGAATTAGTCTTCACTTTTAAACAAGGGGATGAGGAGAGTTTTAAAAATGCTTGGTCCAGAATTTTTACTTCTTATCGTAAAACTGAACCTCAAATGACTCTAAGTTTGCTCCTTAGTAATTTTTATTTTGGTCTTATGATTCGCTATAGATATGCCTTGGATGCTGTAGTGGGAGGAGATTTCCTTCATTGCAATGGGGATCAAGCTTTTAATGCCATAAAGAAGTTGGTTGCATCACATGATTCAGCTAATAACTTTGATTCAGCCCTTATTAGCATTTATAATAGATTAAACACTCTTGAGACAAGTGCATCTCGCTTGAATGAAAATTATAGATATGTTCGTAACCGTCTTGATCAAGTTTTAGTGAACTCTGAACCTTCATTATGAGATCCTACTATTAAAATTGTTATCGGTGACCAAACTCTTCATGCCAATTGTGATATTATGTCTGAATTTTGCCTAATGCCTAAGAGTATTCATGAATCTTTGAAACTTTGGGGATTCGTTGAAGGGGGAGAAGGAATAAATCTTATTGATAACTCTGTTATAATTCCTAAAGGAATAGCTGCGGGTGTGCATACAACCGTTCTTGGGAGAACAATATCCATTGATTATCTTGTTATTGAATGTGCAGGAATAGGACAAATCACACTCGGAAGATCCCTACTGAAACTATTGGGAGCAGTCATAGATATGGGAGAAGGCACCCAAAAATTCACCTCTACACCGGGGGGTAGACATATATTCCCTAAATCAAAGAGTAAGAAAAAGAACAAGAAAGGTAAGGGTAAAGCCCAAGGTAATGTTGATACTGCATCTCTCGATAACACTTGATACACACTTTCTGCGCCTAGCTGAAAGGCGTTAAAGAAAAGCGCTTATGGGAAACAAGCCATGTTTTTACTTCTGCACTTTTATTTTATATTTGAGTCTTGGAAGTTGTTTACTACTGTAGCAACCTCTCCTTATCTTAGTTTTGTGCATTGTTGTGCCAGGTAAAGTCGTTGATAGTAAGGTTCATACCAGATTTGGATTACTGCGCAGAAACAGATTTCTTTGCTGTCACGAATTTCGACCTGCCTCTCTGTAGGTAGCTCAGAAAAATATGCGAATTTACGTGCGTGATCCTCAGATATGTACGCAACTTTCATTCAATTTGAGCATTTTCATTTGAGCAAGTCTGGTGCCTCAATAAAATCCGTCTTTACGGACTGTTCTGTTTTGACAGATTCTGCCTTTTATTTCGCATTGCCTCTTTTGGTATGATGGATGAATTTCTTTGTTCCATTAATGTCCAGTAGCTTTGTGCAATGTTCAGAAGTGTTAAGAATGATTATGTCACCTCTGAACATGTGAATTTTTATTATGCACTAACCCTCTAATGAGTTGTTTCGAGTTTGGTGTGGAGGAAGTTTTCAAGGATCAAGAGAGGAGGATGATACAATATGATCAAGGAGAGTGAAAGCTCTAAGCTTGGGGATGCCCCGGTGGTTCACCCCTGCATATTTTAAGAAGACTCAAGCATCTAAGCTTGGGGATGCCCAAGGCATCCCCTTCTTCATCGACAACATTATCAGGTTCCTCCCCTGAAACTATATTTTTATTCCATCACATCTTATGTGCTTTACTTGGAGCGTCGGTTTGTTTTTGTTTTTTGTTTTTGTTTGAATAAAATGGACCCTAGCATTCATTGTGTGGGAGAGAGACACGCTCCGCTGTTGCATATGGACAAATATGTCCTTAGGCTTTACTCATAGTATTCATGGCGAAGGTTGAATCTTCTTCGTTAAATTGTTATATGGTTGGAATCGGGAAATGCTACATGTAGTAATTCTAAAATATCTTGAATAATTTGATACTTGGCAATTGTTGTGCTCATGTTTAAGCTCTTGCATCATATACTTTGCACCCATTAATGAAGTAATACATAGAGCTTGCTAAAATTTGGTTTGCATATTTGGTCTCTCTAAAGTCTAGATAATTTCTAGTATTGAGTTTGAACAACAAGGAAGACGGTGTAGAGTATTATAATGTTTACAATATGTCTTTTATGTGAGTTTTGCTGCACCGGTTCATCCTTGTGTTTGTTTCAAATAACCTTGCTAGCCTAAACCTTGTATCGAGAGGGAATACTTCTCATGCATCCAAAATCCTTGAGCCAACCACTATGCCATTTGTGTCCACCATACCTACCTACTACATGGTATTTCTCCGCCATTCCAAAGTAAATTGCTTGAGTGCTACCTTTAAAATTTCCATTCTTTACCTTTGCAATATATAGCTCATGGGACAAGTAGCTTAAAAACTATTGTGGTATTGAATATGTACTTATGCACTTTATCTCTTATTAAGTTGTTTGTTGTGCGATAACCATGTTCCTGGGGACGCCATCAACTACTCTTTTGTTGAATATCATGTGAGTTGCTATGCATGTTCGTCTTGTCTGAAGTAAGGGCGGTTTTCACAATCAAATGGTTTGAGTATGCATACTGTTAGAGAAGAACATTGGGCCGCTAACTAAAGCCATGATTCATGGTGGAAGTTTCAGTTTGGACAGCTAATCCTCAATCTCTTATGAGAATAATAACTGTTGTTAAATGCTTATGCATTAAAGAGGAGTCCATTATCTGTTATCTATGTTGTCCCCGTATGGATGTCTAAGTTGAGAATAATCAAAAGCGAGAAATCCAAATGCGAGCTTTCTCCTTAGACCTTTGTACAGGCGGCATAGAGGTACCCCTTTGTGACACTTGGTTGAAACATATGCTATGCAATGATAATCCGTGTTAACCCAAGCTAATTAGGACAAGGTGCGAGCACTATTAGTATACTATGCATGAGGCTTGCAACTTGTAAGATATAATTTACATAACACATATGCTTTATTACTACCGTTGACAAAATTGTTTCATGTTTTCAAAATAAAAGCTCTAGCACAAATATAGCAATCGATGCTTTCCTCTTTGAAGGACCATTCTTTTACTTTTATGTTGAGTCAGTTCACCTATCTCTCTCCACCTCAAGAAGCAAACACTTGTGTGAACTATGCATTGATTCCTACATACTTGCATATTGCACTTGTTATATTACTTTAAATTGACAATACCCATGAGATATACATGTTATAAGTTGAAAGCAACCGCTGAAACTTAATCTTCCTTTGTGTTGCTTCAATACCTTTACTTTGATTTATTGCTTTATGAGTTAACTCTTATGCAAGACTTATTGATGCTTGTCTTGAAAGTACTATTCATGAAAAGTCTTTGCTTTATGATTCATTTGTTTACTCATGTCATTACCATTGTTTTGATCGCTGCATTCATTACATATGCTTACAATAGTATGATCAAGGTTATGATGGCATGTCACTCCAGAAATTATCTTTGTTATCGTTTACCTGCTCGGGACGAGCAGGAACTAAGCTTGGGGATGCTGATACGTCTCCGACGTATCGATAATTTCTTATGTTCCATGCCACATTATTGATGATATCTACATGTTTTATACACATTATATGTCGTATTTATGCATTTTCCGGCACTAACCTATTAACGAGATGCCGAAGAGCCGATTCTTTGTTTTCTGCTGTTTTTGGTTTCAGAAATCCTAGTAAGGAAATATTCTCGGAATTGGACGAAATCAACGCCCAGGGGCCTATTTTGCCACGAAGCTTCCTGAAGACCGAAGAGAAGACGAAGTGGGGCCACGGGGCGCCGCCACACTAGGGCGGCGCGGCCCGGGGGGGCCCGCGCGGCCCTAGCGTGTGGGGCCCCCGTGACCCCTCCGAGGCTGCCCTTCCGCCTACATATAGTCTTCATCGCGAAACCCCCAGTACCGAGAGCCACGATACGGAAAACCTTCCAGAGACGCCACCGCCGCCAATCCCATCTCGGGGGATTCAGGAGATCGCCTCCGGCACCCTGCCGGAGAGGGGAATCATCTCCCGGAGGACTCTTCACCGCCATGGTCGCCTCCAGAGTGATGAGTGAGTAGTTCACCCCTGGACTATGGGTCCATAGCAGTAGCTAGATGGTCGTCTTCTCCTCATGTGCTTCATTGTCGGATCTTGTGAGCTGCCTAACATGATCAAGATCATCTATCTGTAATTCTATATGTTGTGTTTGTCGGGATCCGATGGATAGAGAATACTATGTTATGTTGATTATCAATCTATTACCTATGTGTTGTTTATGATCTTGCATGCTCTCCGTTATTAGTAGAGGCTCTGGCCAAGTTTTTACTCTTAACTCCAAGAGGGAGTATTTATGCTCGATAGTGGGTTCATGCCTCCATTAAATGCAGGACGTGTGAGAAAGTTCTAAGGTTGTGGATGTGCTGTTGCCACTAGGGATAAAACATTGATGCTATGTCCGAGGATGTAGTTATTGATTACATTACGCACCATACTTAATGCAATTGTCTGTTGTTTGCAACTTAATACTGGAAGGGGTTCGGATGATAACCTGAAGGTGGACTTTTTAGGCATAGATGCATGCTGGATAGCGGTCTATGTACTTTGTCGTAATGCCCAATTAAATCTCACAATACTCATTATATCATGTATGTGCATTGTCATGCCCTCTCTATTTGTCAATTGCCCGACTGTAATTTGTTCACCCAACATGCTATTTATCTTATGGGAGAGACACCTCTAGTGAACTGTGGACCCCGGTCCATTCTTTTACATTGAATACAATCTACTGCAATACTTGTTCTACTGTTCTCTGCAAACAATCATCATCCACACTATACATCTAATCCTTTGTTACAGCAAGCCGGTGAGATTGACAACCTCACTGTTTCGTTGGGGCAAAGTACTTTGGTTGTGTTGTGCAGGTTCCACGTTGGCGCCGGAATCCCTGGTGTTGCGCCGCACTACATCCCGCTGCCATCGACCTTCGACGTGCTTCTTGGCTCCTCCTGGTTCGATAAACCTTGGTTTCTTTCTGAGGGAAAACTTGCTGCTGTACGCATCACACCTTCCTCTTGGGGTTCCCAACGGACGTGTGCTTTACACGCCATCAAGCATTTTTTCTGGCGCCGTTGCCGGGGAACTGAAGAAAAAGTTACACCACAAAGATTTCTAACTCCCACGTCAACTACACGCCAGCATTTTTTCTGGCGCCGTTGCCGGGGAGATCAAGACACGCTGCAAGGGGAGTCTCCACAATCCAATCTCTTTACTTTGTTTTTTTCTTGCTTTATTTTATTTACTACTTTGTTTGCTGCATTATATCAAAACACAAAAAAAATTAGCTGCTACTAAGAATTTATTGCTTTATGAGTTAACTCTTATGCAATTTTTATTGATGCTTGTCTTGAAAGTACTATTCATGAAAAGTCTTTGCTATATGATTCAGTTGTTTACTCATTGTCTTCACCATTGCTTCGAATCGCTGCATTCATCTCATATGCTTTACAATAGTATTGATCAAGATTATGATAGCATGTCACTTCAGAAGTTATCTTTGTTATCGTTTACCTACTCGAGGGCGAGTAGGAACTAAGCTTGGGGATGCTTGATACGTCTCAAACGTATCTATAATTTCTTATCTTCCATGCTACTTTTATGATGATACTCACATGTTTTATACACACTTTATGTCATTATTATGCATTTTCCGGCACTAACCTATTGACGAGATGCCGAAGAGCCAGTTGCTGTTTTCTGCTGTTTTTTGTTTCAGAAATCCTACAAAGGAAATATTCTCGGAATTGGACGAAATCAACGCCCAGAGTCTTATTTTTCCATGAAGCTTCCAGAAGACCGAAAGGGAAACGAAGTGGGGCGACGGGGCGCCGACACCACAGGGCCGCGCGGCCAGGGTGGGACCCGCGCCACCCTATGGTGTGGGGCCCCCATCAGCCCTCCGACTCCACCCTTCCGCCTACTTAAAGCCTTCATCGCGAAAACCCCAGTACCGAGATCCACGATACGGAAAACCTTCCAGAGACGCCGCCGCCAGTCCCATCTCGGGGGATTCAGGAGATCGCCTCCGGCACCCTGCCGGAGAGAGGAATCATCTCCCGGAGGTCTCTTCATCACCATGATCGCCTCCGGATTGATGTGTGAGTAGTTCACCCCTGGACTATGGGTCCATAGCAGTAGCTAGATGGTTGTCTTCTCCTCGTTGTGCTATCATGTTAGATCTTGTGAGCTGCCTATCATGATCAAGATCGTTTATTTGTAATGCTACATGTTGTGTTTGTTGGGATCCGATGAATATGGAATACTATGTCAAGTTGATTATCAATCTATCATATATGTTGTTTATGTTCTTGCATGCTCTCCGTTGCTAGTAGAGGCTCTGGCCAAGTTGATACTTGTGACTCCAAGAGGGAGTATTTATGCTCGATAGTGGGTTCATGCCTCCATTGAATCTGGGACAGTGACAGAAAGTTCTAAGGTTGTGGATGTGCTGTTGCCACTAGGGATAAAACATCAATGCTTTGTCTAAGGATATTTGTGTTGATTACATTACGCACCATACTTAATGCAATTGTCTGTTGTTTGCAACTTAATACTGGAAGGGGTCCGGATGATAACCTGAAGGTGGACTTTTTAGGCATAGATGCATGCTGGATAGCAGTCTATATACTTGTCGTAATGCCCTGATTAAATCTCATAGTACTCATCGTGATATATGTATGTGCATTGTTATGCCTTCTTTATTTGTCAATTGCCCAACTGTAATTTGTTCACCCAACATGCTATTTCTTATCAGAGAGACACCACTAGTGAACTGTGGACCCCGGTCCATTCTTTACATCTGTAATACAATCTACTGCAAACTCTGTTCTTTACTGTTTTTCGCAAACAAACATCATCTTCCACACTATACATTTAATCCTTTGTTTACAGCAAGCCGGTGAGATTGACAACCTCACTGTTACGTTGGGGCAAAGTACTTTGATTGTGTTGTGCAGGTTCCACGTTGGCGCCGGAATCCCTGGTGTTGCGCCGCACTACACTCCGCCACCAACAACCTTCACGTGATCCTTGACTCCTACTGGTTCGATAACCTTGGTTTCTTACTGAGGAAAAACTTGCTGCTGTACGCATCACACCTTCCTCTTGGGGTTCCCAACGGACGTGTGCTTTACGCGTATCACGTATCAATACAAAATCGCCCGCTCTAGGTGTGAGTTAGAAAAACTTCGGCGAACACTTGATGCAAGAAAGGCTGCGGCATATGCGTCCAATGAGCGCAGAAACAACTTGAGCCGGCACTCAGGAAGTTCGGCAAACAATGGAGAAGGCCACCGAGGAAGAGCAAGGTCCAGATTGGCAGATATACCCGAAGGAGAACGGGAAAACCTGATCCAGAACCTCGACATATCTTTCATGGCAATAGACACAAGAGTAAACATAATACCAAAAACTCTAGAGGCAAGATATTTGGCGGCACAAGCTTTCATACTGGCATCCAAACCTCAGCCAGGAGATCCTCGTGCATCATTGTACCAGATGGCTATGACTGGAGTCAGCGTTATGGGGGCAACACTAGCAGGAAGGGAAATAGCACCACAACCCAAAAGTGCTCCACGAAGAAATAGTCCAAGGCAAAATAGTCCTTGACGTACTGTGGCAGCAAAGCGAGATGCGCGAGACGCTCCAAGAGAAGGTGACTGATACGTCTCAAACGTATACATATCTATAATTTCTTATGTTCCATGCTAGTTTTATGACAATACTCACATGTTTTATATACACTTTATATCATTTTAATGCATTTTCCGGCACTAACCTATTAACAAGATGCCGAAGCGCTAGTTCCTGTTTTCTGCTGTTTTTGGTTTCAGAAATCCTACACAGGAAATATTCTCGGAATTGGACGAAACAAAATCCCACGGTCTTATTTTCCACGGATCCTTCCAGAAGTCCGAAGAGGAGACGAAGAGGGGCGACGAGGCGGCCACACCATAGGGGGGGTGCGCCCCCACCCCTGGCCGCGCCGCCTTATCGGGTGGGCCCCTCGAGCGTCCCCCGACTCTGCCCCTTCGCCTATATAATCCTTCCGTCGCGAAAATCCTAGTACCGAGAGCCACGACACGAGAAAAGTTACTGAGATGCCGCCGCCGTCAACCTCATCTCGGGAGGTTCTAAAGATCGTCTCCGGCACCCTGCCGGAGAGGGGAATCATCACCGGAGGGCTGTACATCACCATGCCCGCCTCCGGACTGATGCGTGAGTAGTTCATCCTTATGCTATGGGTCCATAGCAGTAGCTAGATGGTTGTCTTCTCCTCTTGTGCTATCATGTTTAGATCTTGTGAGCTGCCTATCATGATCAAGATCATCTATTTGTAATGCTACATGTTGTGTTTGTTGGGATCCGATGAATATGGAATACTATGTCAAGTTGATTATTGATCTATCATATATGTGTTGTTTATGATCTTGCATGCTCTCCGTTGCTAGTAGAGGCTCTGGCCAAGTTGATACTTGTAACTCCAAGAGGGAGTATTTATGCTCGATAGTGGGTCCATGTCTCCATTGAATCTGGGGGAGTGACAGCAACCCCTAAGGTTGTGGATGTGTTGTTGCCACTAGGGATAAAACATCAATGCTTTATCTAAGGATATTTGTATTGTTTACATTACGCACAGTACTTAATGCAATTGTCTGTTGTTTGCAACTTAATACTGGAAGGGGTGCGGATGCTAACCCGAAGGTGGACTTTTTAGGCATAGATGCATGCTGGATAGCGGTCTATGTTCTTTGTCGTAATTCCCTAAGTAAATCTCATAGTAGTCATCATGATATGTATGTGCATTGTTATGCCCTCTCTATTTGTCAATTGCCCAACTGTATTTTGTTCACCCAACATGCTATTTATCTTATTGGAGAGACGCCACTAGTGAACTATGGACCCCGGTCCATTCTTTTACATCTGAAATACAACCTACTGCAATCACTGTTCTCTGCTGTTCTTTGCAAACAAACATCATTCTCCACACCATATGTTTAATCCTTTGTTTACAGCAAGCCCGTGAGATTGACAACCTCACTGTTAAGTTGGGGCAAAGTATTTTGATTGTGTTGTGCAGGTTCCACGTTGGTGATACGTGTCAAACGTATCTATAATTTCTTATGTTCCATGCTACTTTTATGATGATACTCACATGTTTCATACACACTTTATGTCATTGATGTCTACGGGAGCTTCTATTCTTGTAGACAGTGTTGGGCCTCCAAGAGCAGAGGTTTGTAGAACAGCAGCAAGTTTCCCTTAAGTGGATACCCAAGGTTTATCGAACTCAGGGAGGAAGAGGTCAAAGATATCCCTCTCATGCAACCCTGCAACCACAAAGCAAGAAGTCTCTTGTGTCCCCAACACACCTAATAGGTGCACTAGTTCGGCGAAGAGATAGTGAAATACAGGTGGTATGAATATATATGAGCAGTAGCAACGGTGCCAGAAAAGTGCTTGCTGGCGTGTAGTGATGGTGGTGATATTGCAGCAGTAGTAACACAGTAAAACAGTAAACAAGCAGTAGTAACTCAGCAGTATTTAGGAACAAGGCCTAGGGATTACACTTTCACTAGTGGACACTCTCAACATTGATCACATAACAGAACAGATAAATGCATACTCTACACTTTTGTTGGATGATGAACACATTGCGTAGGATTACACGAACCCTCAATGCCGGAGTTAACAAGCTCCACAATAATGCTCATATTTTAGTAACCTTTAGTGTAAGATAGATCAACAGACTAAACCAAGTACTAGCATAGCATGCACACTGTCACCTTCATGCATATGTAGGAGGAATAGATCACATCAATATTATCATAGCAATAGTTAACTTCTCAATCTACAAGAGATCATGATCATAGCATAAACCAAGTACTAACACGGTGCACACACTGTCACCTTTACACACGTGCAGGAGGAATAAAACTACTTTAATAACACATCACTAGAGTAGCACATAGATAAATTGTGATACAAACACATTGCAATCATAAAGAGATATAAATAAGCACCTCACTATGCCATTCAACAGTGAATAAGTATTCTGTGAAATCTAGCCTAAGAGACCCACACGGTGCACACACTGTCACCTTTACACACGTGGGACTAGGAGTCTCCGGAGATCACATAAGTAAAACTCACTTGACTAGCATAATGACATCTAGATTACAAGCATCATCATATGAATCTCAATCATGTAAGGCAGCTCATGAGATTATTGTATTGAAGCACATAGGAGAGAGATGAACCACATAGCTACCGGTACAGCCCCGAGCCTTGATGGAGAACTACTCCCTCTTCATGGGAGCAGCAGCGGTGATGAAGATGGCGGTGGAGATGGCAGCGGTGTCGATGGAGAAGCCTTCCGGGGGCACTTCCCCGCTCCGGCAGGGTGCCGGAACAGAGACTCCTGTCCCCCAGATCTTGGCTTCGCGATGGCGGCGGCTCTGGAAGGTTTTCCATATCGTGGTTCTTCGCCTCAGGGTTTTCGATCCAGGGGCTTTATATAGGCGAAGAGGCGGCGCAGGAGGGCTGACAGGGGGGCCACACCATAGGGCGGCGCGGCCCCCCCTCTGGCCGCGCCAGCCTAGGGTTTGGTGGCCCTGTGGCCCCCCTCTGACCTCTCTGGTGTGTTCTGGATGCTTCCGGGGATTCTAAGATCTTTGGCGTTGATTTCGTCCGATTCCGAGAATATTTCGTTACTAGGATTTCTGAAACCAAAAACAGCAGAAAACAGGAACTGGCACTTCGGCATCTTGTTAATAGGTTAGTTCCAGAAAATGCACGAATATGACATAAAGTGTGCATATAACATGTAGATAACATCAATAATGTGGCATGGAACACAAGAAATTATCGATACGTTGGAGACGTATCAGCATCCCCAAGCTTAGTTCTGCTCGTCCCGAGCAGGTAAAACGATAACAAAGATAATTTCTGGAGTGACATGCCATCATAAACTTGATCATACTATTTGTAAAGCATATGTAGTGAATGCAGCGATCAAAACAATGTATATGACATGGGTAAACAACTGAATCATAAAGCAAAGACTTTTCATGAATAGCACTTCAAGACAAGCATCAATAAGTCTTGCATAAGAGTTAACTCATAAAGCAATAATTCAAAGTAAAGGTATTGAAGCAACACAAAAGAAGATTAAGTTTCAGCAGTTGCTTTCAACTTGTAACATGTATATCTCATGGATATTGTCAACATAGAGTAATATAATAAGTGCAATAAGCAAGTATGTAGGAATCAATGCACAGTTCACACAAGTGTTTGCTTCTTGAGGTGGAGAGAAATAGGTGAACTGACTCAACATTGAAAGTAAAAGAATGGTCCTCCATAGAGGAAAAGCATCGATTGCTATATTTGTGCTAGAGCTTTGATTTTGAAAACATGAAACAATTTTGTCAACGGTAGTAATAAAGAATATGCATCATGTAAATTATATCTTATAAGTTGCAAGCCTCATGCATAGTGTACCAATAGTGCCCGCACCTTGTCCTAATTAGCTTGGACTACCTGGATTATCACCGCAATACATATGCTTTAACCAAGTTCCACAAAGGGGTACCTCTATGCCGCCTGTACAAAGGTCTAAGGAGAAAGCTCGCATTTGGATTTCTCGCTTTTGATTATTCTCAACTTAGACATCCATACCGGGACAACATAGACAACAGATAATGGACTCCTCTTTTAATGCTTTAAGCATTTGACAACAATTAATTCTTTTCTCATTAGAGATTTGAGGATGTTTGTCCAAAACTGAAACTTCCACCATGGATCATGGCTTTAGTTAGCGGCCCAATGTTCTTCTCTCACAATATGCATGCTCAAACCATTCAACTCAGTGTAGATCGCCCTTACTTCAGACAAGACGAACATGCATAGCAACTCACATGAAATTCAACAACGAGTTGATGGCGTTCCCCAGTAAACATGGTTATCGCACAACAAGCAACTTAATAAGAGATAAAGTGCATAATTACATATTCAATACCACAATAGTTTTTAAGCTATTTGTCCCATGAGCTATATATTGCAAAGGTGAATGATGGAATTTTAAAGGTAGCACTCAAGCAATTTACTTTGGAATGGCGGAAAATACCATGTAGTATAGGTAGGTATGGTGGACACAAGTGGCATAGTGGTTGGCTCAAGTATTTTGGATGCATGAGAAGTATTCCCTCTCGATACAAGGTTTAGGCTAGCAAGGCTTATTAGAAACAAACACAAGGATGAACCGGTGCAGCAAAACTCACATAAAAGACATATTGAAAACATTATAAGACTCTACACCGTCTTCCTTGTTGTTCAAACTCAATACTAGAAATTATCTAGACTTTAGAGAAACCAAATATGCAAACCAAATTTTAGCATGCTCTATGTATTTCTTCATTAATGGGTGCAAAGCATATGATGCAAGAGCTTAAACATGAGCACAACAATTGCCAAGTATCACATTACCCAAGACATTTATAGCAATTACTACATGTATCATTTTCCAATTCCAACCATATAACAATTTAACGAAGAAGAAACTTCGCCATGAATACTATGAGTAGAAACCAAGGACATACTTGTCCATATGCTACAGCGGAGCGTGTATCTCTCCCATAAAGTGAATGCTAGGATCCATTTTATTCAAACAAAACAAAAAACAAAAACAAACTGACGCTCCAAGTAAAGTACATAAGATGTGGCCGAATAAAAATATAGTTTCAAGAGAAGGAACCTGATAATTTGTCGATGAAGAAGGGGATGCCTTGGGCATCCCCAAGCTTAGATGCTTGAGTCTTCTTAGAATATGCAGGGGTGAACCACCGGGGCATCCCCAAGCTTAGAGCTTTCACTCTCCTTGATCGTAGTATATCATCCTCCTCTCTTGACCCTTGAAAACTTCCTCCACACCAAACTCGAAACAACTCATTAGAGGGTTAGTGGACAATAAAAATTAACATGTTCAGAGGTGACACAATCATTCTTAACACTTCTGGACATTGCATAAAGCTACTGGACATTAATGGATCAAAGAAATTCATCCAACATAGCAAAAGAGGCAATGCGAAATAAAAGGCAGAATCTGTCAAAATAGAACAGTCCGTAAAGATGGATTTTATTAGGCCACCAGACTTGCTCAAACGAAAATGCTCAAATTGAATGAAAGTTGCGTACATATCTGAGGATCATGCTCGTAAATTGGCTTAATTTTCTGAGCTACCTACAGGGAGATAGACCCAGATTCGTGACAGCAAAGAAATCTGGAACTGCGCAGTAATCCAAATCTAGTACTTACTTTTCTATCAAAGACTTTACTTGGCACAACAAAACATAAAACTAAGATAAGGAGAGGTTGCTACAGTAGTAAACAACTTCCAAGACACAAAATAAAAACCAAGTACTGTAGCAAAATAACACATGGGTTATCTCCCAAGAAGTTCTTTCTTTATAGCCGTTAAGATGGGCTCAGCAGTTTTAATGATGCACTCGCAAGAAATAATAGTTGAAGCAAAAGAGAGCATCAAGAGGCAAATCCAAAACACATTTAAGTCTAACATGCTTCCTATGCATGGGAATCTTGTAAATAAACGAGTTCATGAAGAGCAAAGTAACAAGCATAGGAAGATAAAACAAGTGTAGCTTCAAAAATTTCAGCACATAGAGAGGTGTTTTAGTTACATGAAAATTTCTACAACCATATTTTCCTCTCTCATAATAACTTTCAGTAGCATCATGAGCAAACTCAACAATATAACTATCACATAAAGCATTCTTATCATGAGTCTCATGCATAAAATTATTACTCTCCACATAAGCATAATCAATTTTATTAGTAATAGTGGGAGCAAATTCAACAAAGTAGCTATCATTATTATTCTCATCAAGTGTAGGAGGCATAGTATAATCACAACAAAATTTACTCTCCATAGTAGGTGGCACAAAAAGACCACTATCATTATCATCATCAGAAATAGGAGGCAAAGTATCATCAAAGAAAATTTTCTCCTCAATGCTTGGGGGACTAAAAATATCATGCAAACCAGCTTCCCCAAGCTTAGAACTTTCTATATCATTATCAACAATGGTGTTCAAAGCGTTCATACTAATATTACTACCAGCATGCAAATAAGATTCCATAGGTTTTTTAATTTTCACATCAAACAATCCATGTTTTAAATCAGGAAATAGAATAAGAAGCTCATTGTTGTCCATTATGCCAAACTAGTGTAAACAAGAAACAAAAAGATGCAATTGCAGGATCTAAAGGAAATATCTTCGAGCACAAACACAATGGCGCCAGAAAAGTACTTTACCTGGAACCGAAGTATGAGTGCCTTTTTACCTTTCCTCCCCGGCAACGGCGCCAGAAAAGTGCTTGATGTCTACGGGAGCTTCTATTCTTGTAGACAGTGTTGGGCCTCCAAGAGCAGAGGTTTGTAGAACAGCAGCAAGTTTCCCTTAAGTGGATACCCAAGGTTTATCGAACTCAGGGAGGAAGAGGTCAAAGATATCCCTCTCATGCAACCCTGCAACCACAAAGCAAGAAGTCTCTTGTGTCCCCAACACACCTAATAGGTGCACTAGTTCGGCGAAGAGATAGTGAAATACAGGTGGTATGAATATATATGAGCAGTAGCAACGGTGCCAGAAAAGTGCTTGCTGGCGTGTAGTGATGGTGGTGATATTGCAAAGAAGAGTAACACAAGAAACAAGTAAACAAGCAGTAGTAACTCAGCGGTATTTAGGAACAAGGCCTAGGGATTACACTTTCACTAGTGGACACTCTCAACATTGATCACATAACGAGCAGAGATAAATGCATACTCTACACTTTTGTTGGATGATGAACACATTGCGTAGGATTACACGAACCCTCAATGCCGGAGTTAACAAGCTCCACAATAATGCTCATATTTTAGTAACCTTTAGTGTAAGATAGATCAACAGACTAAACCAAGTACTAGCATAGCATGCACACTGTCACCTTCATGCATATGTAGGAGGAATAGATCACATCAATATTATCATAGCAATAGTTAACTTCTCAATCTACAAGAGATCATGATCATAGCATAAACCAAGTACTAACACGGTGCACACACTGTCACCTTTACACACGTGCAGGAGGAATAAAACTACTTTAATAACACATCACTAGAGTAGCACATAGATAAATTGTGATACAAACACATTGCAATCATAAAGAGATATAAATAAGCACCTCACTATGCCATTCAACAGTGAATAAGTATTATGTGAAATCTAGCCTAAGAGACCCACACGGTGCACACACTGTCACCTTTACACACGTGGGACTAGGAGTCTCCGGAGATCACATAAGTAAAACTCACTTGACTAGCATAATGACATCTAGATTACAAGCATCATCATATGAATCTCAATCATGTAAGGCAGCTCATGAGATTATTGTATTGAAGCACATAGGAGAGAGATGAACCACATAGCTACCGGTACAGCCCCGAGCCTTGATGGAGAACTACTCCCTCTTCATGGGAGCAGCAGCGGTGATGAAGATGGCGGTGGAGATGGCAGCGGTGTCGATGGAGAAGCCTTCCGGGGGCACTTCCCCGCTCCGGCAGGGTGCCGGAACAGAGACTCCTGTCCCCCAGATCTTGGCTTCGCGATGGCGGCGGCTCTGGAAGGTTTTCCGTATCGTGGTTCTTCGCCTCAGGGTTTTCGATCCAGGGGCTTTATATAGGCGAAGAGGCGGCGCAGGAGGGCTGACAGGGGGGCCACACCATAGGGCGGCGCGGCCCCCCCTCTGGCCGCGCCAGCCTAGGGTTTGGTGGCCCTGTGGCCCCCCTCTGACCTCTCTGGTGTGTTCTGGATGCTTCCGGGGATTCTAAGATCTTTGGCGTTGATTTCGTCCGATTCCGAGAATATTTCGTTACTAGGATTTCTGAAACCAAAAAAAGCAGAAAACAGAGGCGGCACTTCGGCATCTTGTTAATAGGTTAGTTCCAGAAAATGCACGAATATGACATAAAGTGTGCATATAACATGTAGATAACATCAATAATGTGGCATGGAACACAAGAAATTATCGATACGTTGGAGACGTATCAGTCATTATTATGCATTTTCCGGCACTAACCTATTGACGAGATGCCGAAGAGCCAGTTGCTGTTTTGTGCTGTTTTTGGTTTCAGAAATCCTACAAAGAAAATATTCTCGGAATTGGACGAAATCAACGCCCAGGGTCTTATTTTTCCACGAAGCTTCCAAAAGACCGAAGGGATTACGAAGTGGGGCGACGGGGCGCCGACACCACAGGGCCGCGCGGCCAAGGGTGGGCCCACGCCGCCCTATGGTGTGGGGCCCCCGCGCCGCATCCGACTCCGCCCTTCCGCCTACTTAAAGCCTTCGTCGCGAAAACCCCAGTACCGAGAGCCACGATACAGAAAACCTTCCAGAGACGCCGCCGCCGCCAATCCCATCTCGGGGGATTCAGGAGATCGCTTCCGGCACCCTGCCGGAGAGGGGAATCATCTCCCGGAGGACTCTTCATCACCATGATCGCCTCCGGATTGATGTGTGAGTAGTTCACCCCTGGACTATGGGTCCATAGCAGTAGCTAGATGGTTGTCTTCTCCTCATTGTGCTATCGTGTTAGATCTTGTGAGCTGCCTATCATGATCAAGATCACCTATTTGTAATGCTACATGTTGTGTTTGTTGGGATCCGATGAATATGGAATACTATGTCAAGTTGATTATCAATCTATCATATATGTGTTGTTTATGTTCTTGCATGCTCTCCGTTGCTAGTAGAGGCTCTGGCCAAGTTGATACTTGTAACTCCAAGAGGGAGTAGTTATGCTCGATAGTGGGTTCATGCCTCCATTGAATGCAGGACGGTGTGAGAAAGTTCTAAGGTTGTGGATGTGCTGTTGCCACTAGGGATAAAACATCAATGCTTTGTCTAAGGATATTTGTGTTGATTACATTACGCACCATACTTAATGCAATTGTCTGTTGTTTGCAACTTAATACTGGAAGGGGTTCGGATGATAACCTGAAGGTGGACTTTTTAGGCATAGATGCATGCTGGATAGCGGTCTATGTACTTTGTCGTAATGCCCTGATTAAACCTCATAGTACTCATCGTGATATATGTATGTGCATTGTTATGCCTTCTTTAGTTGTCAATTGCCCAACTGTAATTTGTTCACCCAACATGCCATTTATCTTATGGGAGAGACACCACTAGTGAACTGTGGACCCCGGTCCATTCTTTACATCTGAAATACAATCTACTGCAATACTTGTTCTTTACTGTTCTTCGCAAACAAACATCATTTTCCACACTATACATTTGATCCTTTGTTTACAGCAAGCCGGTGAGATTGACAACCTCACTGTTACGTTGGGGCAAAGTATTTTGATTGTGTTGTGCAGGTTCCACGTTGGCGCCGGAATCCCTGGTGTTGCGCCGCACTACACTCCATCACCAACGACCTTCACGTGATCCTTGACTCCTACTGGTTCGATAACCTTGGTTTCTTACTGAGGGAAAACTTGCTGCTGTACGCATCACACCTTCCTCTTGGGGTTCCCAACGGACGTGTGCTTTACGCGTATCAAGCTCTTTTTCTGGCGCCGTTGCCGGGGAGATCAAGACACGCTGCAAGGGGAGTCTCCCACATCCAATCTCTTTACTTTGTTTTTGTCTTGCTTTACTTTACTTTATTTACTGCTTTGTTTGTTCTCTATATCAAAAATACAAAAAATTTAGTTACTAGTTTTACTTTATTTACTGTCTTGTTTGCGTTCTCTATATTAAAAACACAAAAAAAAATTAGTTACTTGCATTTACTTTATTTAGTTTACTTTATTTACTACTGCTAAAATGGGTACTCCTGAAAGTACTAAGTTGTGTGACTTCACTAGCACAAATAATAATGATTTCCTATGCACACCTATTGCTCCACCTGCTACTACAACAGAATTGTTTGAAATTAAACCTGCTTTACTAAATCTTGTTATGAGAGAGCAATTTTCTGGTGTTAGTTCTGATGATGCTGCTGCCCATCTTAATAATTTTGTTGAACTTTGTGAAATGCAAAAGTATAAGGATGTAGATGGTGATATTATAAAATTGAAATTGTTTCCTTTCTCCTTAAGAGGAAGAGCTAAAGATTGGTTGCTATCTTTTCCTAAGAATAGTATTGATTCATGGACTAAATGTAAAGATGCTTTCATTGGTAGATATTATCCTCCCGCTAAAATTATATCTTTGAGAAGTAGCATAATGAATTTTAAGCAATTGGATAATGAACATGTTGCTCAAGCATGGGAGAGAATGAAATCTTTGGTGAAGAATTGCCCTACCCATGGACTAACTACTTGGATGATCATCCAAACCTTCTATGCAGGATTGAATTTTTCTTCGCGGAACCTATTGGATTCAGCTGCTGGAGGTACTTTTATGTCCATCACTTTGGGGGCGACAACAAAGCTTCTTGATGATATGATGATAAATTACTCTGAATGGCACACGGAAAGAGCTCCACAAGGTAAGAAGGTAAATTCTGTTGAAGAAACCTCCTCCTTGAGTGATAAGATTGATGCTATAATGTCTATGCTTGTGAATGGTAGATCTAATATTGATCCTAATAATGTTCCTTTAGCTTCATTGGTTGCTCAAGAAGAACATGTTGATGTGAACTTCATTAAAAATAATAATTTCAACAACAATGCTTATAGGAATAATTTTGGTAACAACTATAGGCCATATCCTTCTGCTAATGGTAATGGTTATGGTAATTCTTATGGTAATTCTTACAACAATAATAGGAGTGTACCCCCTGGTCTTGAAGCCATGCTTAAAATTTTTATTAGTACACAAACTGCTTTTAACAAATCTGTTGAAGAAAAGCTTGATAAAATTGATATTCTTGCTTCTAAGGTTGATAGTCTTGCCTCTGATGTTGATCTTTTAAAATTGAAAGTTATGCCTAATGAAGATAAAGATATTAAGTCATTTGCTACAGCAAACGCCATCCAAGTTCGAATTAATGAAAATATTAGATTGATGGCTGAATTGCATGCTAGGTGGGAAAGAGAAGAAATCGAAAAACTTGCTAAAGAGAATAATGTAGCTAAAGTTTGGACTATTACCACCACTAGTAATGTTAATGATTCACATGTTGCTACACCCCCTACTATCAATGGTAAAATAATTGGTGTTGGCAATGATTCTACTCCTAGTGCAAAGCGTGCAAAATTGCCTGAAACTGCTAAAACTGCTGAAACTGTTTGTGATAAAACTGCTGAAATTTTTCAAAATATTGGGGACAATGATTCCATTGCTGTAGATCATAATGGTTTAGATTTTGATGATTGTCATATCTCTGAAGTTATAAAGTTCTTACAAAAACTTGCTAAAAGTCCCAATGCTAGTGCTATAAATTTGGCCTTTACAAAACATATTACAATGCTCTCATAAAAGCTAGAGAGGAGAAACTAAAACTTGAAACTTCTATTCCTAGGAAGTTAGAAGATGGTTGGGAGCCCATCATTAAGATGAAGGTCAATGATTTTGATTGTAATTCTTTATGTGATCTTGGTGCAAGTATTTCTATTATGCCTAAGAAAATCTATGATATGCTTGACTTGCCACCATTGAAAAATTGTTATTTGGATGTTAATCTTTCTGATAATGCTATAAAGAAACCTTTGGGGAGGATTGATAATGTTCGCATTATGGTTAACAATAACCTTGTCCCCGTTGATTTTGTTGTCTTGGATATTGAATGCAATGCATCTTGTCCCATTATATTGGGAAGACCTTTTCTTCGAACTGTTGGTGCTACCATTGATATGAAGGAAGGTAATATTAAGTATCAATTTCCTCTTAAGAAAGGTATGGAACACTTCCCTAGAAAGAGAATGAAGTTACCTTATGATTCTATTATTAGAACAAATTATGATGTTGATGGTTCATCTCTTGATAATACTTGATTCACACTTTCTGCGCCTAGCTGAAAGGCGTTAAAGAAAAGCGCTTATGGGAGACAACACATTATTTTACTTCTGCACTTTTGTTTTATATTTGAGTCTTGGAAGTTGTTACTACTGTAGCAACCTCTCCTTATCTTTATTTTATTGCATTGTTGTGCCAAGTAAAGTCTTTGATAGCAAAGTCAATACTAGATTTGGATTACTGCGCAGAAACAGATTTCTTACTGTCACTAAATTGAGCAGCCCCTTCTGTAGGAAATTTAGAAAAATCTGCCAATTTACGTGCGTGATCCTCAGATATGTACGCAACTTTCATTCAATTTGAGGATTTTCATCTGAGCAAGGTAAGTGCCCCAGAAAAATTCGTCTTTACGGACTGTTCTGTTTTGACAGATTTTGCCTTTTATTTCGCATTGTCTGTTTTGCTATGTTTGATGGATTTCTTTGTTCCATTAACTTTAAGTAGCTTTGTGCAATGTCCAGAAGTGTTAAGAATGATTATGTCACCTCTGAATATATGAATTTTCAATTATGCACTAACCCTCTAATGAGTTTGTTTTGAGTTTGGTGTGGAGGAAGTTTTCAAGGGTCAAGAGAGGAGGATGATACTATATGATCAAGAAGAGTGAAAAGTCTAAGCTTGGGGATGCCCCCGTGGTTCATCCCTGCATATTTTAAGAAGACTCAAGCATCTAAGCTTGGGGATGCCCAAGGCATCCCTTCTTCATCGACAACTTATCAGGTCACCTCTAGTGAAACTATATTTTTATTCCGTCACATCTTATGTGCTTTACTTGGAGCGTCAGTTTGTTTTTATTTTTGTTTTTGTTTGAATAAAATCTGATCCTAGCATTCCTTGTTTGGGAGAGAGACACGCTCCGCTGTTTCGTATGAACACATGTGTTCTTAGCTTTATTCTTAATGTTCATGGCGAAGGTTGAAACTGCTTCGTTCATTGTTATATGGTTGGAAACAGAAAATGCTGCATGTGGTAAATGGTATAATGTCTTGAATAATTTGATACTTGGCAATTGTTGTGCTCATATAGATCATGTTTAAGCTCTTGCATCATGTACTTTGCACCCATTAATGAAGAACTACATAGAGCTTGTTAAAATTTGGTTTGCATGATTGGTCTCTAGAGCCTAGATATTTTCTGGTGAAGGTGTTTGAACAACAAGGAAGACGATGTAAAGTCTTATAATGCTTGCAATATGTTCATATGTAAGTTTTGCTGTACCGTTTTATACTTGAGTTTGCTTCAAACAACCTTGCTAGCCTAGCCTTGTATTGAGAGGAATTCTTCTCGTGCATCCAAATCCTTGAGCCAAAAACTATGTGTAATATCCCAGGTTTAGAGGCAATAAAATGAGAGAACACCAAAGTGTGCATTGCATTCATGCATAGAAAATCCGGGGAATTTTCGCGCTTCAAATAAAACTTACCACAGTAACTGAAGTTTCACTTGACTTGCTGGAATTGAAGTAGATCATCAAGTCAAGCGCTATAAACTTCACTGTGATCTTTGCTAAAACCTTATTTTGGGTAGAGATGATTTGATCTATGGGCTAGATCAAATAGAAGTAGATTTACAACAAACAACACCTTAAGTAAGGGTCAACTATAAGATCTTATAAAGGATCTCAACATGACATTCCTTACAACAACACGTTCTTTAAGAATCAAACACTAACTTATTAACACTTCAAAGTTAGCAACTACTTTTGTGTGTAATTTAATTCACTTCTAAACTTATTAATAAATAAGGTAAATCACAGGGTCTAAAGTGCATAAAGGCTACACATCTATTATACAATTAAAACACAAGACAACCAATGGCTCGGATAAACCTTTATGAAGTGAACCGCTCAGATTTAATAAAGCTATTATGGGATTATAACATATCAGCGATGTAGATTTGTTGGGATCTACCAATCGGTACATTTAATTACCGTGTTGTACCGTGTAGATGCTAAACACATAGATTAATTTGTGGTCAGACTCCTACGTGTGCACGTAGGGAACCTATGATAGAAAATATCTCCGCATATATTCCGGTTATACCTCAACAACTCTATCTCCTAGACCATTGAACGTATGCATATAAGCTGCGATTTGGCTTGGTTCTCCCAGATCGATCAAACATTGGCCGAGTTTTCAGCCTGGAAGTTGAGCATGATGTGGTAATGCCTAGATATTGACGGTTGATCGATCTGGCTTCACAACGGCGACCTCGGGTATCTGGAGATGGAAGCATCCTCGACGCAGCACAAAGGCTTTGATGAGCTCGAGGACACAACGGCGATATCGCGCCGACAAAGCTATACATCGATCTCGCTGCAACGGAGCTGACTAACACACGACGGCTGCCCTGAATCTTACAGTCATGTCGATGAAGCAAGCTCGACACGACAACGGAGCTGGCAAACACGGAAGATGCCCCAAGTCTACCTCAAGGTTTTCGAGGAGTTTCGATAGCCATATCGAACTGGCGAGAAGTGACGACGTCTAAAGCCCACACGGCAGATTGAATCGTTGGCAACCTGCCGACCCCAAGGACCAAACACAGGCTCAGTGCCCGATGGTAGTAGAGGGATACAGTTTGGATCAGCTGAGGCTGATTGATTATATTTCTGATGATTGAAGCAGGTTATATCCTCTTCTCATGGATTTGCATCCAAGGTATTCTGTGATAGCTGACGGAATACAAATGCAAGAGGTTGTAGGTTTATGTATGGAAAACATCGTAGTTAGTTCCAGCCTTCCAGGTAAGAAGTCGACCCATCATGCGGCCATGCCCCATGCATATGAAAAAGAAGCAGCGCACTTCACTATTTGATTCTAACCCTACATTTTTTTAATGCTCATCGTTTCTTTTGAATTGAACTAACTGATTTTTTTTTTATAAATAAGTTTTGCAGGCGGGTATAATCTAGGGAGGTTCTCAGGCATAGACATGTTGCAACCAATATCTATTATCTATTATATACTAAAATCAAAATACAGATGTTTAATAGAGCCATTAGGTTGATCCACATCATCTTAATCTATTATATACTAAAAGCAAAATACATATGTTTAATAGAGCCATTAGGTTGATCCACATCATCTTAATTATTTTAATGGTTAGATCTAAAATTAGTGGCTATGATTTAATGAAATATTATTAGTTACGTAATAGTGTAGGTCCGTTTGACACGTTGAAAAAGGGAGTCCAATCTATTATATTGAAAAGGTTACGTACATAGAAATAGAGAATAGAGAAGTGCGTACAAAAAAAAAAGGTGTGCACGTTGGGTGCCTAATCTAGCTAGCGTGATTACAAAGGAAAGCATCGTATAACAGATTATATTAAGGGAAGGGCATCATACGGAGAATAGAGAGTCAATCAAAAAATAAATTGTGCTCGGTCGCTGCCCGGCTAATTAATCTAGGCAGACGTGACTGAAAAAAAATAACTAGACGTGGTGATTGTGATTCAGTTAGGAAGATGTGATAGTACAATATAAAAATATAAACTAATTGTTTAGGGATAGGATTTAAAGAGAGAGTGGAGAGTCTAAGAGATATACAATTCTTTAACTCTATTTAACGGAAGAGTCCGTATCAAATTAATAAACTAAAATTTATATCTAATCTTTCTCCTCAAATTTGTATACCATATTACATTGGAATCATGTTTAATGGGGTGTGGGATCATGATATTTGTGGTGAACACGACTATAGAAGCAACTTATTAACTTGATCGATAGAGTTTTTAGTTGATTCATACTGGTGTCTCAAGAAGTATACATGCCATTGGCTAACTACGCACATTACTAACTAGGACATGGATAAAAAAAATATGCCAAGCTATATGCTGCTCCATATGCATATGTACATGACCGAGTATACAAGATAATGATAAGACAACATATATGCAAATTCGTTCAGAAAATAACGTGCCGTGAAGTAACATAAATTATAAACTTACAATGATTAAATATCTAAACAAACCTATGCTACTACATGTCCGTCATCTAAGTGCACATGCATTTTTTCATGAGAAAATATAATCTTTTTGATCTTTACAAAATATAAATCCCATGCTCCAATATTTTCAGAACATTGACATGACTTTCATTTTTGGTGAACCTTCGTACACATATAAAAGAAAATAATTGATATATTGTGAAAAAATTATACATTTTACTGTTCATCTCAGGCAATCAGGAGCATAAGCTCCGGTGCCAAAGGGCCAGCCACAAAGTAAACAATATTTCCAACTAAAATACGAAACATAAAACTACATGCACCTGCTTTGGAATAAATTAAATAGTAAAACATTTCACGCCTAAATCGTAAGAGAGAAATACTTGAAATTTCAACATAAACGTGTAAGAGAAGTAAATCAATACCGATTTCGTGTTTATGAAAGGAAAATATTCACGGTTATCTGTTAACTTACTTCTCTTGGATTAATCATTCAAAGGACACCGGATAATCAAATAATCTCCCAAAAGTATTTTTTTGGAGCGAAAAAATTATGTTAGAAGTGTCAAAAAATCAAAGAAAGTGATGCGTGTATATGTTGTTCTCAGTTTTTATGTAAATTTTCATGCAAACACATAACATGTGTGCTATGTGCAAAAAGCAAACTTGATCCTCCAAAAAAGTGTTTTTTCTATGAAAGGCATGAATATGTATGTTGTGGAGAATAGTGGTTTTTTGATTTTAGCGCGAAATAAATTTTGTAGTAAAACATTTTTTCAAGTTTGAATGTATTAGTTATTAAGAAGAAAGGGTTTGAAGTTTCCACAGAGATGTGTGCGTTAAGTAATTCAAGAGAAAAAATGTGTGTTGACCAAAGAAACATATTCATGATTGTGTGTTTGCGCATTTATATTGGATGAATTACTTGGTCTATATGTTCATGTACTTAAAGATTTCTTACAAAGAATAGCTAAAAATTTCAATCATGGAGTTCTTAATCAGTTTTCTTTATACTATATATAAAATGCAAAATGCAGCCAAAATTAATTTGATGGCCCATGCCTTTATTAAAGACCGTGACCAATAAGTCATGTAGGTATTATATCCAATAGTTTAAAAAATATAATCACATTTGTGTTCAATTATATTTGGTGTCGTATTTTCTTATGAAGTATGATGATATTTTTATAAAATTTCAAAGTTGCATCTTAATGACCATGTCCATGTATAATACATTACACAGTTTTAACTGGAGCGAGGACACCGGAGAAAGAAGGGTCTAGACATAGTTATTCATATGAAAATTCTTGCAGTCTGTCTAATTGTTAACGAGTAACCAAATTCATTTCACTTATTAAGCTAATATATTTTGATAATCCCTTTAAAACATGACCTAAATACAATCCCATCCTTGCTATATGGACACCCATCAGGATTTTGATATACTATACGGAATAACGAGATAAATGTACACCTAAAAGCGACAAACAAACAACTCACGTGTTCATATAATATAAAATAGATAGTATGTGCTAGCTCACAATATGACATAAATATAACATGTATTATCATTAATTTAACATTTAGGAAAATTCACAATAACAATTCGATCACAAATTTAGCATGATAAAGATGTATCCACAAATGTGATATTTTATATGACACGTTTCGGGTTAATAAAATCAAAAGTTTGTAATGTGAATATGTATGAAGTAGTTAATTTGTTAGAAAAAGGATGAAGAACCAAAGGTGATGCCCTCGCATTTGCGAGGGCCACTGTGCTAGTTCTTATTTAAATCATAAATTATTAAATATATGGAATATCATAAAACTAAATCCATTTACATTACGAATTATAGTTCAAACTATTTGAATAAAATTAACTATGAGTACTTTGAAACTCATATGACCATGCCTTGGTGAAATCAAACAACAACTATCCAAATTTGAGGAATAACCTTCAATTTTAACCTTTTCACCAATATTATAATATAAATCCAATCCAATATGATATAGTGACTCATCAACAATAATAAAACCATCCACAAGATATTTAGTAGCAAATGCCACTTGGCTATCCAAAAATAAATCATATGAGGGGATAAGGATCATGCCACATGGGATGAAAATATCTACATGACTTGCTTTCCAAGCTTTGCCACCTCATGCTCAAAGGATTGCTATGGATGAGGGCATGACAACCAAGCACCTTACTCATAAAGCCAACACAAGAGTCACCACCTATGTGTCATGATACTAGAGCTTGCCCAAGCCTATAAATAGGCCACACCCTTCATCCATTTGCTCACCTTGTAGCATGATACAAGTAAGAAAACACATAGAGCCACTTCATGTGAATTAGCTAGGATCAAGATGAAGAAGCTAGGAGGTGGAGGCATACCACAAGATGCAGGTTTATCAGATTTCCTGAAGAACAAGCTACATAAAATTGCAAGGTAGAATCCCTAGGCAAACCATATATTTAGAGGATCATATCATCATATCTTGAGTAGGACCCTAGGCTATTACAAGACATTTAGAAGTGAGAGAGATTATAGATGCTAACCATAGCCATGTCTATCCTAGAGAATTTTAGAGTAGTATTACATCTTACTTGTTTAAACCAACCTTTAATCTTGTAGATAAGAGCCATGTTTCATTAGTGAAACATAACCAAAGCTTATGCTCATATTCTAATCCTAGTTGTGTATCACATTGGTGATCACTACTTAAACCCTAAACTACATTTGAATTCCAACCCATGGATTAACTTGGATTATAATTAGAACCCTGCCATACCTCATGCCTATTTATACTTCAATTTAGTGAAGCTTATGCAAAACCCTAAACCTTTCACATAGAATTCACTCCACATAAAATAATATGTCCCAACTTGTGCATCATGGATCACAAGTATAAACTAAGCCATATGTACTTAGGACTAAATATCATTTGGTGAGTTGAGTGAAACCAATATCCAAATTACTTTCTTAAATCTTAAGAACTATCATTCACATAAAATCATGAACCAATTCCATTTCCTTTACCATTTGTTAAACCCTAGCCATAATTAAATTATATGTGAATGATCACTATGGGTAAGTACTAGAAAAATAGAATGTGTTCACCATGCACATGTTCTAAATTTCAAATCAATTAAAACATGTTTAATTCCTTAATTAACAAAGCAATTGAGATAAACCCTAAAATCATATCTATCTGAAAATTTGAATTGTGTCTCATAAGAACACAAAATAAATCAATTATATAATAGTTGTTTGAAAACAAAACAATACAGTAGGTGGCATTATCAAATGGTTTTGATATTCAAATATATTAGAACCTGCAAAGTAAAACCAGGATCAAAATTTGAATTCAAATTCAAAACAGAAAATAAAAACAGAAAATGGAAAAGGGGAAAAAGAAAAGAAGGCTCACTTACCTTACCTGGACCGCAGCAGCCCGAAGCCTACCCCAACAGCAGCCCAGCAGCAGCCCAGGACCAGCACCACCTCTACAACCCAGCAGCAGCCCACGTTGAAGCCCAGAAGCAGTCCAGCCCACGTCCAAATACCGTTTCGCTTGCTTTAAAAATCGTGCGTGGAGAAATGACTTCGCCGTCGTCGTCTCCGAGCTCGACAGCGCGGCGGAGCCAGTAGGCCACGATCACGTCGTCGATAAGCATGCCCCGGACGTCGCCAGACCTCTCAGAACCGCGCCCAACTCGATTCGCGTCCGAGCTTATCCGCGGACGAGAACATCCTTGCCAGCTAGAAGCTTCCAGAGACCGCCACCTCTTCACCGTCGCCGTCGTCGTGTCGAGTCCTCGAGGCTTCCCTTGGCCTATAAATAGGTGGAGGGCGTTACCGTGTAGTCCTTGTTCTTCGCCGCCCATCCATTCTCTCTAAATCGCTCTCTATCTCTCACTGGAAACACCGCCATGGCCGGCCAGTTCTCCGGCTAGCCGTCGATAGAAGCCACCCCGGAGTCCACCGTTAGGTCGAGGAGATGCGCCCTGGTGTGTAGATCTTCTGGGAGCAAGCAGGCATCAAGGGGAGTTCGGAACCAGGAGGATTTCACCGTTCCCTTTCACTCGGGTTCGCCGGGAAACAGTCAATCGCCACCGTCTCCGTCAACAATCGTCGTCGCCGACCACACCAGCAGGTTCAGGGTGAGTTTGCGCGCCGTTAGAGCATACTCTCGCTTCCTAGCATCACCTGTAGCATCTGATTCGATTCTCGCCAGAGTAAACCGCCGCAGCATCCCTTTGCCGGCGATGCTCCGATGAGTCCCTGCGGAAACCACCACCACCATTCGTCTCGCCTTGCAGTACTCGTTCGAATACACCTATTCGCGCGTCCTGGGAGGCCCTGTAGCGTAGCGCCGCCGTGATTTGGTCGCCGGCGTTTAACCGCCGGCAACGCCAACGTGGCGGTGGGGTCCCGTGTGCCTGTTGACTGGTCGTTGCCATCGTGGCAACTGACCTAGTCAACGACCCCACCTGTCTGTGACTAAGGTTAGATCCAGATCGGTACCTCTAGTATTTTTTGTTTATTTCAAATTCCAGAAAATAGCTGAAACTTTACAGAAATAGATTAAATTCATTTCAACTCAGAAAAATATGAATAATATATCAAAATGCTCACAAAAATAAACTCTATTCAAATAAAATATAAAACAAAAATGTGTGTCAAAATAAAAATTCACTTATTTTTAATCTTATTAATTATGCCATTTCATTTATTTAAAATACAATTTGAATTCAATAATTAGTGAAGTTATAAAAATTAAATTTTAACTATTCAGTAACTAAGTAAAATGTTAAGATTAATTTTATTTACCATATTTGCATTAACTTAATTATTAGTGGTAATTCATAAACCCTAATTTGCAAATTACCATTTACCATTTTCTTTAAATAGCAATAAAGCAAGAAAATATTAAAAGCCAATATCATTTTGGTAGCTTAACAATTATTTACTTAAACATTCTTTAGTTAACAAGTTAATTATTTTAAACTCTAATAACAATTATTAAACCCTGATTCTTAATTAAACCAAAATAGGAGTTACCCTAATTATTAATTCTTGTGGAAAATTAATAAAATGTTAAACCAATACTAATTTTGATTCAAAGTAATGAGTTACCACACCTCTATTATCAATTATTATGTTAGGAATTGTATCATAACTTAGAAACCCTAGTTTTAATTTAAGTAAGACATTGATCCCATTATTTCATGTGATCATACCAACTTAGAAGCAATTCCAAAACCCTAATTATGTGTCACATGTGATCATGTGAGATGTACTTGACATATAGAACCTTAATAAGAAACCAATGAATGCATGCTTATGATCCACTAGCATAAACCCAAGTCACATGAAATTGTCATTTCATGTTCCTATTCTTAATTAAAATCTATATGATTCACTAGTATCACCTAGGTATAAACCGTAGCTTGTTACCACATGTTAGCACCATTGATCATCAATCCTATATACCATACCATTAGGATCAACCTCAACCATCAAACCCTAATTGAACCATAATGATAAACCCTAATACCAATCTTGTGTAGTAATGCACATCACATGTTCCTATTCCACTCAACCCTACTCAGGAAATGAGAAACCACTTAGCTTGGCAATCATTAGTGACTACTTAATGAAGCAAATGTGAAGCCATAGTAAACCTAATAGCAAACTTATGGGACCATCTTAATAACCATCCTTATATATAATGCTTAGAAGAAACCATAGCAATAAACCTACCAATACTTGTTATATAGAAACCCATTCCAAGTTAAGAACCAACTAGTTCCTATTATTGAAACTAAATGAATTCAATAGTAAACCCTAGAAAGCCATAGCTCCTATGTATAGTAGTTCATATTCTTATTTTAACCTGTTCTTCGAAAGTTATTCTTTTGAAGTACAAGTGTCAATCAAACCTTAGAAGCCCAATACTTCTTTGAAATACTTATTATTTCTTAATCAACATGTTCTTCAAAAGTTATTCTTTTAAAATATAGTATAAGTAATCATCAACCATGTTCTGCAGAACTTAAAATTGACAACTGATCTTACATATTATTCCACCACTATTATTTATGTGTATGATTATTATGATGCCTTATATCACTTGGTTATGATGCTAATATAACCAAACCCTAATAAGAACCTTGTTTGAGAACCATTCTAAAAAGTGCAACCAACCCTAAAGAAATCATTACAACTCATACATCCTAAATCATCGAGGTTAGGTTACGCTCGGGACGATTGCATCTCATACTATGCATTATAGCATCTTTGCCAGTTCTTTAAACATTGTCCTTACCGGACGATGATGGTATTTCAGAATTTGGAGTTATCACGTATCGAAGCTTTTGCCTGCATAATCTTGCAGTCAAGAAAGGCAAGTTCATCGCTTGCTCATGTCATTTGATTATTTTTATCAAACTATATGCAAAGTACTATACTTATCACTCATGCATTGAAAAGCAAATATTATTTTACAATTATGAATATGACTATGTGGTGGGCAATGGAACCATGGTATGTGTTGATATGGTGGAGGTTCCATTGCATGGGTTATATCACCCTAGGATTAATTACCAATGCCGTCCAGTGATTCTAGCGCCGTACATATCGCGTTGACCATAAGATCTATAATGGCTCTGGGGAAGTCAATTTGTATCTTTTCCCTTCTGCACGCCAACGGATTGGTAGAGACGGTGGGGTGTTGGAGGCACTGCCGCAATAGGTTGGGATATCCTTTTAAATCCCCATCCATTAGTGATGTTAATCTCTACCATCTATGAGGGATTGTCCGGAGTACACCATGAGTAAAGCCGTATTATCGGGGGAAGTCTACTGGAGATGTACGGTTGGACAAAAGGGTGGGTTTGCAGGGTCGCGGAGAAGGCAGTGATTGGCTTGGACCTTACACCTGGCCCCACACCAAGGAAGTGTGGACGGGAACGATCACCCGGTTGGTATCAAGGATAAGTTCTCTTATGGGAAAAGTAACGCACCTCTGCAGAGGATACTGAATTGTATTTGTCACTCCTGTTAGGGAAGGGAGCTGACGCGGCAGGAAAGGAACTCCACGAAGTTCTGGTCAACCTGTGAAGACTGACGGGCATAGTTTTCAGAATAAAATAAACCTTTTGAAGAAATGTTTACAAAAACTTGCATTGGCCTATGACTTTCTGGTCTATGGCTGTAGCTAGTGCATGATACACATATTTCCTAATATGAACTTGCTGAGTACGCTCGTACTCATTCTATCTCGTTTGAACCCCCTTCTTAGAGCAATGCACCGAAGGAGAAACTACCGTGGAACTCGAAGACAAAGGAGTCAACTGCAACAAGATGAAGAATCCAATCAACGAAGTCAATGGAGTCAACTCCTGCATCAGTTATAATGGAAACCTAGACTAGCAATAGAAGGGAATCTTTCCCTAATCCTAGCACCTAAGTAGCTAGATTTCTATAGCAAGCCAAGTAGCTCTTGAACTTAAGCTAGCAATAAGATAGATTACGAGTCGTTCTTCTGGAGCTTTATTTGAAGTTTTACCTTACTGTAAAGTAGGAGGGTGTGTGGATCTTATGTAAACTGTTCGTGTGTACTTCTATAGACATACCTTGGACTCGCATATGTTTCTGTTGTACCACTCTGAGAGATGTAATATGGGTGGAACGGTGTTTCACTTGTGTTATGTCAACGACTTGTGTACTACACCATGCAGTGGTACGCTGGGTCATCACACTATGCCATTTGTGTCCACCATACCTACCTACTACATGGTATTTCTCTGCCATTCCAAAGTAAATTACTTGAGTGCTACCTTTAAAATTCTATTCTTTGTCTTTGCAATATATAGCTCATGGGAAAAATAGCCTTAAAAACTATTGTGGTGAAGAATATGTAGCTATGTATCTTATTTCCTATAAGTTGCTTGTTGAGCGGTAACCATGTTTCTGGGGACGCCATCAACTATCACCTTTGTTGAATATCATGTGAGTTGCTATGCATGTTCGTCTTGTCTGAAGTAAGGGCGATTTTCATGATCAAATGGTTTGAGTATGCACATTGTTAGATAAATACATTGGGCCGCTAACTAAAGCCATGAATCATGGTGGAAGTTTCAGTTTGGACAATTAATCCTCAATCTCTTATGAGAATATTATCTGTTGTTGAATGCTTATGCATTAAAGAGGAGTCCATTATCTGTTGTCTATGTTGTCCCGGTATGGATGTCTAAGTTAAGAATAATCAAAAATGAGAAATCAAATGCGATCTTTCTCCTTAGACCTTTGTACAGGCAGCATAGAGGTACCCCTTTGTGACACTTGGTTGAAACATATGTTATGCAATGATAATCTGTGTTAATCCAAGCTAATTAGGACAAGGTGCGGGCACTATTGGTAATCTATGCATGAGGCTTGCAACTTATAAGATGTCTTATACATAACACATATGATTTATTACTACCGTTGACAAAATTGTTTCTATGTTTTCAAAATGAACCGCTCTAGCACAAAAATAGTAATCCATGCTTCCCTCTGCGAAGGGCCATTCTTTTACTTTATGTTGTGTCAGTTTACCTACTTCTTTCTATCTTAGAAGCAAACACTTGTATGAACTGTGTGCATTGATTCTTACATGTTTACCTATTGCACTTGTTATATTACTTTGTGTTGACAATTATCCATGAGATATACATGTTGAAGTTGAAAGCAACTACTGAAACTTATATCTTCCTTTGTGTTGCTTCAAAGCTTTCTACTAAGAATTTATTGCTTTATGAGTTAACTCTTATGCAAGTCTTATTGATATTTGTCTTGAAAGTATTATTCATGAAAAGTCTTTGCTATATGATTCAATTGTTTACTCATTGTCTTCACCATTGCTTCGAATCGCTGCATTCATCTCATATGCTTTACAATAGTATTGATCAAAATTATGATAGCATGTCACTTCAGAAATTATCCTTGTTATCGTTTACCTACTCGAGGGCGAGTAGGAACTAAGCTTGGGGATGCTTGATACGTCTCAAACGTATCTATAATTTCTTATGTTCCATGCTACTTTTATGATGATACTCACATGTTTTATACACACTTTATGTCATTATTATGCATTTTCCGGTACTAACCTATTGACGAGATGCCGAAGAGCCAGTTGCTGTTTTCTGCTGTTTTTGGTTTCAGAAATCCTACAAAGGAAATATTCTCGGAATTGGACGAAATCAATGCCCAGGGTCTTATTTTTCCACGAAGCTTCCAGAAGACCGAAGGGATTACGAATTGGGGCGACGGGGCGCCGACACCACAGGGCCGCGTGGCCATTTGTGGGCCCGCGCCGCCCTATGGTGTGGGGCCCCCGCGCCGCCTCCGACTCCGCCCTTCCGCCTACTTAAAGCCTTCTTCGCGAAAACCCCAGTACCGAGAGCCACGATACGGAAAACCTTCCAGAGATGCCGCCGCCGCCAATCCCATCTCGGGGGATTCAGGAGATCGCCTCCGGCACCCTGCCGCAGAGGGGAATCATCTCCCGGAGGACTCTTCATCACCATGATCGCCTCCGGATTGATGTGTGAGTAGTTCACCCCTGGACTATGGGTCCATAGCAGTAGCTAGATGGTTGTCTTCTCCTCATTGTGCTATCATGTTAGATCTTGTGAGCTGCCTATCATGATCAAGATCATCTATTTGTAATGCTACATGTTGTGTTTGTTGGGATCCGATGAATATGGAATACTATGTCAAGTTGATTATCAATCTATCATATATGTGTTGTTTATGTTCTTGCATGCTCTCCGTTGCTAGTAGAGGCTCTGTCCAAGTTGATACTTGTAACGCCAAGAGGGAGTATTTATGCTCGATAGTGGGTTCATGCCTCCATTGAATCTGGGACGGTGACAGAAAGTTCTAAGGTTGTGGATGTGCTGTTGCCACTAGGGATAAAACATCAATGCTTTGTCTAAGGATATTTGTGTTGATTACATTACGCACCATACTTAATGCAATTGTCTGTTGTTTGCAACTTAATACTGGAAGGGGTTCGGATGATAACCTGAAGGTGGACTTTTTAGGCATAGATGCATGCTGGATAGCGGTCTATGTACTTTGTCGTAATGCCCTGATTAAACCTCATAGTACTCATCGTGATATATGTATGTGCATTGTTATGCCTTCTTTATTTGTCAATTGCCCAACTGTAATTTGTTCACCCAACATGCCATTTATCTTATGGGAGAGACACCACTAGTGAACTGTGGACCCCGGTCCATTCTTTACATCTGAAATACAATCTACTGCAATACTTGTTCTTTACTGTTCTTCGCAAACAAACATCATTTTCCACACTATACATTTAATCCTTTGTTTACAGCAAGCAGGTGAGATTGACAACCTCACTGTTACGTTGGGGCAAAGTATTTTGACTGTGTTGTGCAGGTTCCACGTTGGCGCCGGAATCCCTGGCGTTGCACCGCACTACACTCCGTCACCAACGACCTTCACGTGATCCTTGACTCCTACTGGTTCGATAACCTTGGTTTCTTACTGAGGGAAAACTTGCTGCTGTACGCATCACACCTTCCTCTTGGGGTTCCCAACGGACGTGTGCTTTACCGTATCAGTTGGCGCCGGAATCCCTGGTGTTGCGCCGCACTACACTCCTTCACCAACAACCTTCACGTGGCCTTCATCTCCTACTGGTTCGATAACCTTGGTTTCTTACTGAGGGAAAACTTGATGTTGTACGCATCACACCTTCCTCTTCGGGTTCCCAACGGACGTGTGCTTTACCGTCACAAGCAGTGACGCAAGAAACAACATAACTCAAGCTCGATTGGATAGGGCTGATACGTCTCAAACGTATATATAATTTCTTATGTTCCATGCTAGTTTTATGACAATACTCACATGTTTTACATACACTTTATATCATTTTGATGCATTTTCCGGCACTAACCTATTAACAAGATGCCGAAGCGCCAGTTCCTGTTTTCTGCTGTTTTTGGTTTCAGAAATCTTACACAGGAAATATTCTCAGAATTGGACGAAACAAAAGCCCACGGTCTTATTTTGCACAGAGCCTTCCAGAAGTCCGAGGAGGAGACGAAGAGGGGCCGCGAGGCGCCCACACCCTAGGGCGGCGCGGTGGGGCCCCTGGCCGCGCCGGCCTGTGGGGTGGGCCCCTCGGCCGCCTCCCGACTCTGCCCTTTCGCCTATAAAAACTCTCCATCGCCAAAACCCTAGTACCGAGAGCCATGATACGAGAAAAGTTACTGTGACGCCGTCACCGCCAATCCCATCTCGGGGGATTCTGGAGATCGCCTCCGGCACCCTGCCGGAGAGGGGAATCATCACCGGAGGGCTCTACATCACCATGCCCGCCTCCGGATTGATGCGTGAGTAGTTCATCCCTGGACTGTGGGTCCATAGCAGTAGCTAGATGGTTGTCTTCTCCTCTTGTGCTATCATGTTTAGATCTTGTGAGCTGCCTAACATGATCAAGATCGTCTATTTGTAATGCTACATGTTGTGTTTGTTGGGATCCGATGAATATGGAATACTATGTCAAGTTGATTAACTGATCTATCATATATGTGTTGTTTATGATCTTGCATGCTCTCCATTGCTAGTAGAGGCTCTGGCCAAGTTGATACTTGTGACTCCAAGAGGGGGTATTTATGCTCGATAGTGGGTTCATGTCTCCATTGAATGCAGGACGATGTGACGAAAAGTTCTAAGGTTGTGGATGTGCTGTTGCCACTAGGGATAAAACATCGATGCTTTGTCTGGATATTTGTGTTGATTACATTACTCACCATACTTAATGCAATTGTCTGTTGTTTGCAACCTAATACTGGAAGGGGTGCGGATGCTAACCCGAAGGTGGACTTTTTAGGCATAGATGCATGCTGGATAGCGGTCTATGTACTTTGTCGTAATGCCCTAAGTAAAACTCATAGTAGTCATCATGATATGTATGTGCATTGTTATGCCCTCTCTATTTGTCAATTGCCCAACTGTAATTTGTTCACCCAACATGCTATTTATCTTATTGGAGAGACACCACTAGTGAACTGTGGACCCCGGTCCATTCTTTTACATCTGAAATACAATCAACTGCAATCTCTGTTCTCTATTGTTCTTCACAAGCAAACATCATTTTCCACACCATACGTTTAATCCTTTGTTTACAGCAAGCCGGTGAGATTGACAACCTCACTGTTAAGTTGGGGCAAAGTACTGTGATTGTGTTGTGCAGGTTCCACGTTGGCGCCAGAATCACTGGTGTTGCGCCGCACTACACTCCTTCACCAACAACCTTCACGCGGCCTTCATCTCCTACTGGTTCGACAACCTTGGTTTCTTACTGAGGGAAACTTGCTGCTGTACGCATCACACCTTCCACTTGGGGTTCCCAACGGGCGTGTGCTTTACGCGTCAACAAGCTAAATTTCTGGCGCCGTTGCCGGGGAGATCAAGACACGCTGCAAGGGGAGTCTCCCACATCCAATCTCTTTACTTTGTTTATTGTCTTGCTTTACTTTACTTTATTTTCTGTTTTGTTTGCTTTCCTCATATCAAAAATACAAAAAAATTAGTTACTTGCATTTACTTTATTTTATTTTCTGTTTTGTTTGCTTTCTCTATATCAAAAACACAAAAAAATTAGTTACTTGCATTTAATTATTTTATTTTCTATCTTGTTTGCTTTCTTTATATTAAAAACACAAAAAAATTAGTTACTAGTTTTACTTTAATTCTGTTCTGCTTAGTTTGTTTTTGTTATTGCTAAAATGAGTAATTCTGAAGTTGAAGTTCGTTCGTTTAAGCAACAAGGGGGATAGAGTTTTAAAGATGCTTGGTATAGAATTAGCAATGCTCATCACAGGTGCACTAAGAAACACTCCACTATTATTCTCCTTAGGAACTTTTATGTTGGTATCTCTAGCTGGAATAGGTATGTTCTTGATACTCTTGCGGGAGGTAATTTCCTAGGCACTCCTGCTTTAGAAGCTAGTTGCATTATTGAGAGTCTAGTTGGAATACCACCTGTTAATGAAGTTAAAACTGAAATCTCTCTTGAGGATGTTATGAAAAAGCTGGAGAGCATAGAGAAAAATCTTCCATGTGTTGAAACTAAATTGGGAATATTACTTGATAATATTCATAAATCTCTAGGAAGAATTGATGAAAGAATTACTGTCTTAGAAACTTGTGCTATCCATGATAATCAAACCCATAGGATTGGTGAACTTGAAAAATCCATGGGAACCTTGGGTTCAACTTTTTCTTCTCTTAAGTTTAAGGAGAAAGCTTATGTGGGTAAGGAGCAAAAATTCATGTATGTCTCTAAGGTGCCTAAGCCAAAGAATTATTATAAGCCTAAAATTGATAAAGCCCTTAGCACCACTATGGGAAATATAGATAATGGAGCATCTAAGATACCTATTGATGTTGATGTTTCATCTCTTGATAATACTTGAGTTACACTTTCTGCGCCTAGCTGAAAGGCGTTAAAGAAAAGCGCTTATGGGAGACAACCCATCATTTTATTTCTGCAAATTTTTGTTTTATATTTGTGTCTTGGAAGTTGTTACTACTGTAGCAACCTCTCCTTATCTTTACTTTATTGCATTGTTGTGCCAAGTAAAGTCTTTGATAGTAAGGTTGATACTAGATTTGGATTTCTGCGCAGAAACAGATTTCTTGCTGTCACGAATTTGAGTAGAACTCTCTGTAGGAAACTCAGAAAAATCTGAGAAAATTCATGAGTGATCCTCAGATATGTATGCCACTTTCATTCAATTTGAGCTTCTTCATCTGAGCACGTTAAGTGCCTCTAAAAAATTCGTCTTTACGGACTGTTCTGTTTTGACAGATTGTGCCTTTTATTTCACATTGCCTCTTTTACTGTGTTGAATGGATTTCTTTGTTCCATTAACTTTCAGTAGCTTTGGGTAATGTCCAGAAGTGTTAAGAATGATTGTGTCCTCTCTGAACATGTGAATTTTTGATTATGCACTAACCCTCTAATGAGTTTGTTTTGAGTTTGGTGTGGAGGAAGTTTTCAAGGATCAAGAGAGGAGGATGATATAATATGATCAAGAAAAGTGAAGAGTCTAAGCTTGGGGATGCCCCCGTGGTTCATCCCTGCATATTTCAAGAAGACTCAATCATCTAAGCTTGGGGATGCCCAAGGCATCCCCTTCTTCATCGACAACTTATCATGTCACCTCTAGTGAAACTATATTTTTATTCTGTAACATCTTATGTGCTTTACTTGGAGCGTCTCTATGTTTTTGTTTTTATTTTTGTTTGAATAAACTTGGATCCTAGCATTCTTTGTGTGGGAGAAAGACACGCTCCGCTGTTTCATATGAACACTGGTGTTCTTAGCTTTACTTTTAATGTTCATGGCGAAGGTTGAAAAGTGCTTCGTTCATTGCTATTTGGTTGGGAACAGAAAATGCTCCATGTGGTAATTGGTATATTTTCTTGAATAATTTGATACTTGGCAATTGTTTTGAGCTCTCAAATAGATCATGTTTAAGCTCTTGCATCGTGTAGTGTTGAACCTAGTAGTGGAGAACTATTGTAGAGCTTGTTGAAATTTGGTTTGCATGATTGGTCTCTCTAAAAGTCTAGATATTTTTTTTGGTAAAGGTGTTTGAACAACAAGGAGACAGTGTAGAGTCTTATAATGCTTGCAATATATTCTTATGTAAGTTTTTCTGTACCGGTTCATACTTGAGTTTGCTTCAAACAACCTTGCTAGCCAAAGCCTTGTACTGAGAGGGAATTCTTCTCGTGCATCCAAAACCTTGAGCCAAAACCTATGCCATTTGTGTCCACCATAACTACCTACTACATGGTATTTCTCTGCCATTCCAAGTAAATTTCTTGCGTGCTACCTTTAAAATTTCATTCCTTGTTTATGCAATACATAGCTCATGGGAAAATAGCTTAAAAAAATATTGTGGTATTGAATATGTTGCTTATGTATCTTATTTCTTATAAGTTGCTTGTTGAGCGGTAACCATGTTTCTGGGGACGCCATCAACTATTACACCTTTGTTGAATATCATGTGAGTTGCTATGTGATACGTCTCCGACGTATCGATAATTTCTTATGTTCCATGCCACATTATTGATGATATCTACATGTTTTATGCATACTTTATGTCGTATTTATGCATTTTCTGGAACTAACCTATTGACAAGATGCCGAAAGGCCAGTTGCTGTTTTTGGTTTCAGAAATCCTAGTAAAGAAATATTTTCGGAATCGGACGAAATCAACACCGAAGATCTTATAATTCCCGGAAGCTTCCAGAGCACCGGAGAGAGGCGAGAGGGGAGCCAGGGGGGCCCCACCCCACAGGGCGGCGCGGCCCAAGGGGGGGGGGGCGCCCCCTAGTGTGTGGGCACCCCGTGGCCCCTCCGACTCCGCCTCTTCGCCTATTTAGTCGTCCCTGACCTAAAACCTCGACCACGTTCGACGAAACCAGAGAAAACCATCCAGAGCCGCCGCCATCGCGAAACTCCAATTCGGGGGACAGAAGTCTCTGTTCCGGCACCCTACCGGGACGGGGAATTGCCCCCGGAGTCATCTCCACCGCCGTCTCCACCGCCATCGCTGTCTCCATGATGAGGAGGGAGTAATTCACCCCCGGGGCTGAGGGCTCCGCTGTAGCTATGTGGTTCATCTCTCTCTTTATGTGATCTAGTTGAATATCATCTATGTGCTACTCTAGTGATGTTATTAAAGTACTCTATTCCTCCTCCACGGTGTATTGGTGACAGTGTGTGCATCGTGTAGTACTTGGCGTAGTTTATGATTGTAATCTCTTGTAGATTATGAAGTTAACTATTGCTATGATAAGTATTGATGTGATCTATGCCTCCTTCATAGTGTGATGGTGACAGTGTGCATGCTATGTTAGTTCTTGGTGTGATTGTGTTGATCTATCTTGCACTCTAAGGTTATTTAAATATGAACATTGAATATTGTGGAGCTTGTTAACTCCGGCATTGAGGGTTCGTGTAATCCTACACAGTTAGTGGTGTTCATCATCCAACAAGAGGGTGTAAAGTAGTCCTATTATGTGATCATTGTTGAGACTGTCCACTAGTGAAAGCGGGATCCCTAGGCCTTGCTTCCAAGCATCGAATCTCCGTTTGTTTACTGTTTTGTTGCATGTTTACTCGCTGCCATATTTTATTCAGATTGCTATTACCACTCATACTCATCCATATTACTTGCATCTCACTATCTCTTCACCGAACTAGTGCACCTATACATCTGACAAGTGTATTAGGTGTATTGGGGACACAAGAGACTTCTTGCTTTGTGGTTGCAGGGTTGCTTGAGAGGGATATCTTTGACCTCTTCCTCCCTGAGATCGATAAACCTTGGGTGATCCACTTAAGGGAAACTTGCTGCTGTTCTACAAACCTCTGCTCTTGGAGGCCCAACACTGTCTACAAGAATAGAAGCTCCAGTAGACATCAAGCTATTTTCTGGCGCCGTTGCCGGGGAGGGAAGGTAAAAGGCTCTCATACTCCGGTCCCAGGTAAGAGTACTTTTCTGGCGCCATTGTGTGAGTGTTCGAAGCTATTTCCTTTAGATCCTGCAATTGCATCTTTTTGTTTCTTGTTTTACACTAGTAAGGCATAATGGAATACAACTATGAGCTTTTTAATTTATTTCCTAAGTTAAGACATGAATTGTGTGATGCGAAAATTAAAGAACCTATGGAGCCTCAATTGCATGCTAGTAGCAATGTTATTAGTATGAATGCAATCACTGCTAATGCTATGGATAAGTCTAAGCTTGGGGAAGCTAGTTTTTGTGATCTTTTTAGTTTCCCATCTTTAGGGGAGAAAATTTGTTCTGATAATGCTTTATCTCCCATATGCGATAACTCTAATGATGCTTGTCCACCAACTGCAAGTACTGCTTTCAAGATACCCATGAAAATTATTGAACGTGTTATTGATAACCGCTATGAAGGGGATGGAACTGTCCATCCTGGAGATCATTTACTATTTTTGCATGGATTATGCGGGTTATTCAAGTGTGCAGGTATCTCTATGGATGAAGTGAGGAAGAAGCTATTCTCTTTTTCGCTGTCTGGTAAAGCGGCGCATTGGTATAAATTGTTGAAGAATAGTCATTCTCTTGGTTGGGAGGAAATTGTACCTCTCTTTTATTCTAAATTTTATCCTCCTCATGAAGTGCATATTGATAGGAATTATATTTATAACTTTTATCCTCGTGATGGAGAGAGTATTTCTCAAGCATGGGGGAGATTGAAGTCACTAATGCTCAAATGTCCCATTCATGAGCTCCCCCGTAATGTTATTGTTAACAATTTTTATGCGAGGCTTTCAGGACAACACAAGGACTATCTGGATGCCTGTTCAGAGGGATCTTTCACAAGCAAGGAGGTTGAAGCTAGGTGGGATCTTCTTGATCGGATTGAGGAGAATGCTGAAGGATGGGAGAACAACAAAGGTGAAGAGTCAGGTATAAATTATGATTATGAATGCATTGAAGCTTTTATGGATACTGATAAATTTCGAGATATGAGTGCTACTTATGGTCTTGACTCTCAAGTTGCTGCAAATCTTTATAAAGCCTTTGCTTCTCATTTTGAATTGCCTAAAAAGAATTTTGATAAGTATCATGAACCTTTTAAAGAGGCTTGCATGAAGGATGAAATTGTTGTTAATGATTGCAATAAGCATGCTCAAACTCCTAAGAATGCTATTTCCTATAAGCATGTTAATTTTTGTGGAATGCATAGACCTTGTGGAATTAATCAAATCAAAGATGAATATTGTATCCATCATATTAATGAAAAAACTAGAAAGTGTGCTAGGGCTCTAGATGATCTTGGTAAAAAAGTTTGTGCCCTCTATCCTTTTATTTGTGAAGTTTGCCATGAAGTGGGTCATTTTAATTTTCAATGCTCCACCAATGATAATTTGAACCCAATGAGTGCTGCAAATTTGTATTGTGATGATGAAATTACTCCTAATCAGCATGATGAACTCACTTTATTTTTGTGGTGTGAAGAGTTATCAAGGAAAATTTCTTTGTTAGATATTAATGATCTTGATATTGATGATGTCCTGCATGGGTGTTTTTCTTATTGCATTGATAATAGCCATACAAATACTTACATACAAAATATTTTAGAAGATGACACCTTGCCAAAATATGATAAGACCACTGTGTGTTTTGAACTAATTAATGAAAAGGAGGAATCCTCCCAAGTTTCTTCTATTGTTTCTGAAAGTAAATCAGGTTATGCGGACAAGCCACCTTTCAAGCCTCTTCCTCCTAAAGAAGGGAACGAGGAGAAGGAGGAGAAGAAGAAGAAGGGAACGAAGAAGAAGAAGAAGAAGGAGAATAAAGAGAAAGAGGTAACGGCATATCCCCTCGTGAATGAGATAACGCTAGGTAACCGTAAGTATGTTGCTCCTAATGATTATTATGATAATGAATCTGAATACAATGATCTTCCTATGCCCTTTACATACATTAGTGATCATGATTTGAATGAGCACACTACTTTTGATATTGCAAATCTCTGGGAAACTAATTCTGAAAATGATGATGATAATAATTGCCATAGTATCAGTGCTATCCATGCTTCCTCCCGTAATGATATAGAAAGCTCTAAGCTTGGGGAAGAGGTGTTTGAAAATCCTTTTGCTACTGATCATTATGTGTTTGATACATCTCCTTCTAATAACAATGATGGTATGGTCACAGATAAACCGACTGTGAAAGATAACTATTCTATTTCTTATGATGACACTGTGCCTCCGACATTTGATGATTATTATAAAGAATGCTATGATATAGGTTATAACTATCCTTATGAAACTTGTCATAGTCATGATTGGATTACCAAAAACAATTCCCTTAATATGCAACTTGTTTACCATGTTCAAATTCTTGATAATAATCTTGCTCCAATTACTATTAATGAGAAGAACTCTTCTTATGCCAAAATTAATGATACTTCTATACATATGAGCCATGATAAGAATGTTTTAAGTGATGGGTATATTGTGGATTTCATTAATGATGCTACTGAAAGTTATTATGAGAGAGGGAAACATGGTTATATGCATCTTAATAATATTAAGTTTCCCCTCTTTATGTTGAGAATCTTGAAGTTACTCGTGTTTTATCCTCTTATGCTTGTCACTTTGTTCTTCATGAATTCATTTGTGTACAAGATTCCTTTGCATAGGAAGTGGGGTAGACTTAAATGTGTTTTGAATTTGCTTCTTGATGCTCTATTTTTTGCTTCAAATACTATTTCTTGCGAGTGCATCATAAAAACTGCTGAGCCCATCTTAATGGCTATAAAGAAAGAACTTCTTGGGAGATAACCCATGTGTTTATTTTGCTACAGTACTTTTATTTTGTATTTGAGTCTTGGAAGTTGTTACTACTGTAGCAACCTCTCCTTATCTTATTTTATTGCATTGTTGTGCCAAGTAAAGTCTTTGATAGTAAGGTTCATACTAGATTTGGATTACTGCGCAGAAACATATTTCTTGCTGTCACGAATCTGGGCCTAATTCTCTGTAGGTAACTCAGAAAATTATGCCGATTTACGTGAGTGATCCTCAGATATGTACGCAATTTTCATTCAATTTGAGCATTTTCATTTGAGCAAGTCTGGTGCCTCAATAAAATTCGTCTTTACGGACTGTTCTGTTTTGACAGATTCTACCTTTTATTTCGCATTGCCTCTTTTGCTATGTTGGATGGATTTCTTTGTTTCATTAATGTCCAGTAGCTTTGTGCAATGTCCAGAAGTCTTAAGAATGATTGTGTCACCTCTGAACATGTGAATTTTTGATTATGCACTAACCCTCTAATGAGTTGTTTCGAGTTTGGTGTGGAGGAAGTTTTCAAGGGTCAAGAGAGGAGGATGATACAACGTGATCAAGAAGAGTGAAAGCTCTAAGCTTGGGGATGCCCCCGTGGTTCATCCCTGCATATTTCAAGAAGACTCAAGCATCTAAGCTTGGGGATGCCCAAGGCATCCCCTTCTTCATCGACAAATTATCAGGTTTCTTCTCTTGAAACTATATTTTTATTCGGTCACATCTTATGTGCTTTACTTGGAGCGTCTGTGTGCTTTTATTTTTGTTTTGTTATTTTCATTTTCTGAATAAATACATGCTTGTGTGGGAGAGAGACACGCTCCGCTGGTTCGTATGAACACATGTGTTCTTAGCTTTTAATGTTCATGGCGAAGGTTGAAACTGCTTCGTTCATTGTTATATGGTTGGAAACGGAAAATGCTACATGTAGTAATTGGTAAAATGTCTTGGATAATGTGATACTTGGCAATTGTTGTGCTCATGTTTAAGCTCTTGCATCATATACTTTGCACCTATTAATGAAGAAATACATAGAGCTTGCTAAAATTTGGGTTGCATAATTGGTCTCTCTAAAGTCTAGATAATTTCTAGTATTGAGTTTGAACAACAAGGAAGACGGTGTAGAGTATTATATTGTTTACAATATGTCTTTTATGTGAGTTTTTCTGCACCGGTTCATCCTTGTGTTTGTTTCAAATAACTTTGCTAGCCTAAACCTTGTATCGAGAGGGAATACTTCTCATGCATCCAAAATCCTTGAGCCAACCACTATGCCATTTGTGTCCACCATACCTACCTACTACATGGTATTTATCCGCCATTCCAAAGTAAATTGCTTGAGTGCTACCTTTAAAATTTCCATTCTTTACCTTTGCAATATATAGCTCATGGGACAAATAGCTTAAAAACTATTGTGGTATTGAATATGTACTTATGCACTTTATCTCTTATTAAGTTGCTTGTTGTGCGATAACCATGTTTTCTGGGGACGCCATCAACTCTTTTACCTTTGTTGAATATCATGTGAGTTGCTATGCATGTTCGTCTTGTCTGAACTAAGGGCGGTTTTCACAATCAAATGGTTAGAGCATGCATAATGTTAGAGAAGAACATTGGGCCGCTAACTAAAGCCATGATCCATGGTGGAAGTTTCAGTTTTGGACATATATCCTCAATCTCATATGAGAACACTAATTGTTGCTACATGCTTATGCATTAAAGAGGAGTCCATTATCTGTTGTCTATGTTGTCCCGGTATGGATGTCTAAGTTGAGAATAATCAAAAGCGAGAAATCCAAATGCGAACTTTCTCCTTAGACCTTTGTACAGGCGGCATAGAGGTACCCCTTTGTGACACTTGGTTGAAACATATGCTATGCAATGATAATCCGTGTTAATCCGAGCTAATTAGGACAAGGTGCGGGCACTATTAGTATACTATGCATGAGGCTTGCAACTTGTAGGATATAATTTACATAACACATATGTTTATTACTACCGTTGACAAAATTGTTTCTTGTTTTCAAAACCAAAGCTCTAGCACAAATATAGCAATCAATGCTTCCCTCTGCGAAGGGCCTTTCTTTTACTTCTATGTTGAGTCAGTTCACCTATTTCTCTCCACCTCAAGAAGCAAACACTTGTGTGAACTGTGCATTGATTCCTACATACCTGCATATTGCGCTTGTTATATTACTTTACATTGACAATTATCCATGAGATATACATGTTACAAGTTGAAAGCAACCGCTGAAACTTCAATCTTCCTTTGTGTTGCTTCAATACCTTTACTTTGATTTATTGCTTTATGAGTTAACTCTTATGCAAGACTTATTGATGCTTGTCTTGAAAGTACTATTCATGAAAAGTCTTTGCTTTATGATTCATTTGTTTACTCATGTCATTACCATTGTTTTGATCGCTGCATTCATTACATATGCTTACAATAGTATGATCAAGGTTATGATGGCATGTCACTCCAGAAATTATCTTTGTTATCGTTTACCTGCTCGGGACGAGCAGGAACTAAGCTTGGGGATGCTGATACGTCTCCGACGTATCGATAATTTCTTATGTTCCATGCCACATTATTGATGATATCTACATGTTTTATGCATACTTTATGTCGTATTTATGCATTTTCTGGAACTAACCTATTGACGAGATGCCGAAAGGCCAGTTGCTGTTTTCTGCTGTTTTTGGTTTCAGAAATCCTAGTAAAGAAATATTTTCGGAATCGGACGAAATCAACACTGAAGATCTTATAATTCCCGGAAGCTTCCAGAGCACCGGAGAGAGGCGAGAGGGGAGCCAGGGGGCCCCACCCCACAGGGCGGCGCGGCCCAAGGGGGGGGTGCCCCCCTAGTGTGTGGGCACCCCGTGGCCCCTCCGACTCTGCCTCTTCGCCTATTTAGTCGTCCCTGACCTAAAACCTCGACCACGTTCGACGAAACCAGAGAAAACCATCCAGAACCGCCGCCATCGCGAAACTCCAATTCGGGGGACAGAAGTCTCTGTTCCGGCACCCTGCCGGGACGGGGAATTGCCCCCGGAGTCATCTCCACCGCCGTCTCCACCGCCATCTTCACCGCCATCGCTGTCTCCATGATGAGGAGGGAGTAATTCACCCCCGGGGCTGAGGGCTCCGCTGTAGCTATGTGGTTCATCTCTCTCTTTATGTGATCTAGTTGAATATCATCTATGTGCTACTCTAGTGATGTTATTAAAGTACTCTATTCCTCCTCCACGGTGTATTGGTGACAGTGTGTGCATCGTGCAGTACTTGGCGTAGTTTATGATTGTAATCTCTTGTAGATTATGAAGTTAACTATTGCTATGATAAGTATTGATGTGATCTATGCCTCCTTCATAGTGTGATGGTGACAGTGTGCATGCTATGTTAGTTCTTGGTGTGATTGTGTTGATCTATCTTGCACTCTAAGGTTATTTAAATATGAACATTGAATATTGTGGAGCTTGTTAACTCCGACATTGAGGGTTCGTGTAATCCTACACAGTTAGTGGTGTTCATCATCCAACAAGAGGGTGTAGAGTAGTCCTATTATGTGATCATTGTTGAGAGTGTCCACTAGTGAAAGCGGGATCCCTAGGCCTTGCTTCCAAGCATTGAATCTCCGTTTGTTTACTATTTTGTTGCATGTTTACTCGCTGCCATATTTTATTCAGATTGCTATTACCACTCATACTCATCCATATTACTTGCATCTCACTATCTCTTCGCCGAACTAGTGCACCTATACATCTGACAAGTGTATTAGGTGTGTTGGGGACACAAGAGACTTCTTGCTTTGTGGTTGCAGGGTTGCTTGAGAGGGATATCTTTGACCTCTTCCTCCCTGAGATCGATAAACCTTGGGTGATCCACTTAAGGGAAACTTGCTGCTGTTCTACAAACCTCTGCTCTTGGAGGCCCAACACTGTCTACAAGAATAGAAGCTCCAGTAGACATCACTATGCATGTTCGTCTTGTCTGAAGTAAGGGTGATTTATCATGATTAAATGGTTTGAGTATGCATATTGTTAGAGAAGAACATTGGGCCGCCAACTAAAGCCATGTATCATGGTGGAAGTTTCAGTTTGGACATTAATCCTCAATCTCTTATGAGAATATTATCTGTTGTTGAATGCTTAAGCATTAAAGAGGAGTCCATTATATGTTTTCTATGTTGTCCCGGTACGGATGTCCTCAAGTTGAGATCTATCAAAAACGAGAAATCAAATGCGATCTATCTCCTTGGACCTCTGTATAGGTGACATAGAGGTACCCCTTTGTGACACTTGGTTGAAACATATATATGTAATGCAATGATAATCCATGGAAATCCGAGCTAATTAGGACAAGGTGCGAGCACTATTGGTATTCTATGCATGAGGCTTGCAACTTATAGGATGTCTTATGCATAACACATATGAATTATTACTACCGTTGACAAAATTGTTTCTTTGTTTCCAAAATAAAAAGCTCTAGCACAAGAGTAATCTCTGCTTCCCTCTGCGAAGGGCCCTTTCTTTTACTTTATGTTGAGTCAGTTTACCTACTTCTTTCTATCTTAGAAGCAAACACGTGTGTCAACTGTGTGTATTGATTCTTACATACTTGCTTATTTGCATTCATCATATTACTTTGTGTTGACAATTATCCATGAGATAAACATGTTGAAGTTGAAAGCAACTGCTGAAACTTATATCTTCCTTTGTGTTGCTTCAAAACCTTCTACTAAGAATTTATTGCTTTATGAGTTAACTCCTATGCAAGACTTATTGATGCTTGTCTTGAAAGTACTATTCATGAAAAGTTTTTGCTATATGATCAGTTGTTTAGTCATTTTCCTTACCATTGGTTTGAATCACTTCATTCATCTCATATGCTTTACAATAGTATTGATCAAGATTAAGATAGCAGCATGTCACTTCAGAAATTATCCTTGTTATCGTTTACCTACTCGAGGGCGAGTAGGAACTAAGCTTGGGGATGCTTGATACGTCTCAAACATATCTATAATTTCTTATGTTCCATGCTAGTTTTATGACAATACTCACATGTTTTACATACACTTTATATCATTTTGATGCATTTTCCGGCACTAACCTATTAACAAGATGCCGAAGCGCCAGTTCCTGTTTTCTGCTGTTTTTGGTTTCAGAAATCTTACACAGGAAATATTCTCGGAATTGGACGAAACAAAAGCCCACGGTCTTATTTTGCACGGAGCCTTCCAAAAGTCCGAGGAGGAGACGAAGAGGGGCCACGAGGCGCCCATACCCTAGGGCGGCGCGGTGGGGCCCCTGGCCGCGCCGGCCTGTGGGGTGGGCCCCTCGGCCGCCTCCCAACTCTGCCCTTTCGCCTATAAAAACTCTCCGTCGCGAAAACCCTAGTACCGAGAGCCACGATACGAGAAAAGTTACTGTGACGCCGTCGCCGCCAATCCCATCTCGGGGGATTCTGGAGAACGCCTCCGGCACCCTGCCGGAGAGGGGAATCATCACCGGAGGGCTCTACATCACCATCCCCACCTCCGGATTGATGCGTGAGTAGTTCATCCCTGGACTATGGGTCCATAGCAGTAGCTAGATAGTTGTCTTCTCCTCCTGTGCTATCATGTTTAGATCTTGTGAGCTGCCTAACATGATCAAGATAGTCTATTTGTAATGCTACATGTTGTGTTTGTTGGGATCCGATGAATATGGAATACTATGTCAAGTTGATTAATTGATCTATCATATATGTGTTGTTTATGATCTTGCATGCTCTCCGTTGCTAGTAGAGGCTCTGGCCAAGTTGATACTTGTGACTCCAAGAGGGGGTATTTATGCTCGATAGTGGGTTCATGCCTCCATTGAATCTGGGATAGTGACAAAAAGTTCTAAGGTTGTGGATGTGCTGTTGCCACTAGGGATAAAACATCGATGCTTTGTCTAAGGATATTTGTGTTGATTACATTACGCACCATACTTAATGCAATTGTCTGTTGTTTGCAACTTAATACTGGAAGGGGTGCGGATGCTAACCCGAAGGTGGACTTTTTAGGCATAGATGCATGCTGGATAGCGGTCTATGTACTTTTTCGTAATGCCCTAAGTAAAACTCATAGTAGTCATCATGATATGTATGTGCATTGTTATGCCCTCTCTATTTGTCAATTGCCCAACTGTAATTTGTTCACCCAACATGCTATTTATCTTATTGGAGAGACACCACTAGTGAACTGTGGACCCCGGTCCATTCTTTTACATCTGAAATACAATCAACTGCAATCTCTATTCTCTGTTGTTCTTCACAAGCAAACATCATTTTCCACACCATACGTTTAATCATTTGTTTACAGCAAGCCGGTGAGATTGACAACCTCACTGTTAAGTTGGGGCAAAGTACTGTGATTGTGTTGTGCAGGTTCCACGTTGGCGCCGGAATCCCTGGTGTTGCGCCGCACTACACTCCTTCACCAACAACCTTCACGTGGCCTTCATCTCCTACTGGTTCGACAACCTTGGTTTCTTACTGAGGGAAACTTGCTGCTGTACACATCACACCTTCCACTTGGGGTTCCCAACGGGCGTGTGCTTTACGCGTCAACAAGGGCACGAGAAGAAAGAGATCGCGAAACCAGAGCACGCGAACGTCGACGTACACCAGAAGATAGCGACGAAGACCTATGCGGGCTCCCTTGCTTTACCCGAAGGGTTCACAGAACTCGAGTGCCGTCCAGCTTCAAGTTACCCGACAACTATAAAAAGTTCGACGGGTTGCAAGATCCAGAAGATTGGCTGGTAGATTACCTGGAGACAGTAAAGTTGATGGGTGGAACGAGAGCAACAGCCATGCAAAGCATCCAAGTTCACCCTGCAAGATCGTGGATGAAGAAACTTCAAGAAGGATCCATAGATAGCTGGGAAACTTTCGAGGACCTGTTGATACGTCTCCGACGTATCGATAATTTCTTATGTTCCATGCCACATTATTGATGATATCTACATGTTTTATACACATTATATGTCGTATTTATGCATTTTCCGGCACTAACCTATTAACGAGATGCCGAAGAGCCGATTCTTTGTTTTGCTGTTTTTGGTTTCAGAAATCCTAGTAAGGAAATATTCTCGGAATTGGACGAAATCAACGCCCAGGGTCCTATTTTTGCACGAAGCTTCCAGAAGACCGAAGGGGGAACGAAGTGGGGCCACGAGGCGCCGACACAACAGGGCGGCGCGGCCTGGCCCTTGGCCGCGCGGCCCTGGCGTGTGGGGCCCTCGTGTGGCCCCCCGCGTTGCCCTTCCGCCTACTTAAAGCCTTCGTCGCGAAACCCCCAGTACCGAGAGCCACGATACGGAAAACCTTCCAGAGACACCGCCGCCGCCAATCCCATCTCGGGGGATTCTGGAGATCACCTCCGGCACCCTGCCGGAGAGGGGAATCATCTCCCGGAGGACTCTTCACCGCCATGGTCGCCTCCGGAGTGATGAGTGAGTAGTTCACCCCTGGACTATGGGTCCATAGCAGTAGCTAGATGGTTGTCTTCTCCTCATGTGCTTCATTGTCGGATCTTGTGAGCTGCCTAACATGATCAAGATCATCTATCTGTAATTCTATATGTTGTGTTTGTCGGGATCCGATGGATAGAGAATACTATGTTATGTTGATTATCAATCTATTACCTATGTGTTGTTTATGATCTTGCATGCTCTCCGTTATTAGTAGAGGCTCTGGCCAAGTTTTTGCTCTTAACTCCAAGAGGGAGTATTTATGCTCGATAGTGGGTTCATGCCTCCATTAAATGCAGGACGATGTGAGAAAGTTCTAAGGTTGTGGATGTGCTGTTGCCACTAGGGATAAAACATTGATTCTATGTCCGAGGATGTAGTTATTGATTACATTACGCACCATACTTAATGCAATTGTCTGTTGTTTTGCAACTTAATACTGGAAGGGGTTCGGATGATAACCTGAAGGTGGACTTTTTAGGCATAGATGCATGCTGGATAGCGGTCTATGTACTTTGTCGTAATGCCCAATTAAATCTCACAATATTCATCATGTCATGTATGTGCATTGTTATGCCCTCTCTATTTGTCAATTGCCCGACTGTAATTTGTTCACCCAACATGCTATTTATCTTATGGGAGAGACACCTCTAGTGAACTATGGACCCCGGTCCATTCTTTTATACTGAATACAATTTGCAATACTTGTTCTACTGTTTTCTGCAAACAATCATCATCCACACTATACATCTAATCCTTTGTTACAGCAAGCCGATGAGATTGACAACCTCACTGTTTCGTTGGGGCAAAGTACTTTGGTTGTGTTGTGCAGGTTCCACGTTGGCACCGGAATCCCTGGTGTTGCGCCGCACTACATCTCGCTGCCATCAACCTTCAACGTGCTTCTTGGCTCCTCCTGGTTCGATAAACCTTGGTTTCTTTCTGAGGGAAAACTTGCTGCTGTGCGCATCATACCTTCCTCTTGGGGTTCCCAACGAACGTGTGAGTTACACGCCATCAAGCATATTTTCTGGCGCCGTTGCTGGGGAACTGAAGAAAAGCTACACCACAAAGATTTCTAACTCCCACGTCAACTACGCGCCAGCATATTTTCTGGCGTCGTTGCCGGGGAGATCAAGACACGCTGCAAGGGGAGTCTCCACAATCCAATCTCTCTACTTTGTTTTTGTCTTGCTTTACTTTATTTACTACTTTGTTTGCTGCACTTATATCAAAACACAAAAAAATTAGTTGCTAGTTTTACTTTATTTACTGTCTTGCACTCTATATCAAAAACACAAAAAAAATTAGTTTACTTGCATTTACTTTATCTAGTTTGCTTTATTTACTACTGCTAAAATGGCCACTCCTGAAAATACTAAGTTGTGTGACTTCACAACCACAAATAATAATGATTTCTTATGCACACCTATTGCTCCACCTGCTACTACAGCAGAATTCTTTGAAATTAAACCTGCTTTACTGAATCTTGTTATGAGAGAGCAATTTTCTGGTGTTAGTTCTGATGATGCTGCTGCCCATCTCAATAACTTTGTTGAATTGTGTGAAATGCAAAAGTATAAAGATGTAGATGGTGACATTATAAAATTAAAATTATTTCCTTTCTCATTAAGAGGAAGAGCTAAAGATTGGTTGCTATCTCTGCCTAAGAATAGTATTGATTCATGGACTAAATGCAAGGATGCTTTTATTGGTAGATATTATCCCCCTGCTAAAATTATATCTTTGAGAAGTAGCATAATGAATTTTAAACAATTAGATAATGAACATGTTTCTCAAGCTTGGGAAAGAATGAAATCTTTGGTTAAAAATTGCCCAACCCATGGACTGACTACTTGGATGATCATCCAAACCTTTTATGCAGGATTGAATTTTTCTTCGCGGAACTTATTGGATTCAGCTGCTGGAGGTACCTTTATGTCCATCACTCTTGGCGAAGCAACAAAGCTCCTTGATAATATGATGATTAATTACTCTGAATGGCACACGGAAAGAGCTCCACAAGGTAAGAAGGTAAATTCTGTCGAAGAAACCTCTTCCTTGAGTGATAAGATTGATGCTATTATGTCTATGCTTGTGAATGATAGGACTAATGTTGATCCTAATAATGTTCCGTTAGCTTCATTGGTTGCCAAAGAAGAACATGTTGATGTAAACTTCATTAAAAATAATAATTTCAACAACAATGCTTATCGGAACAATTCTAGTAATAACTATAGGCCATATCCTTATAATAATGGTAACGGTTATGGTAATTCTTATGGGAATTCTTACAACAATAATAGGAACACACCCCCTGGACTTGAAGCTATGCTTAAAGAATTTATTAGTACACAAACTGCTTTTAACAAATCTGTTGAGGAAAAGCTCAATAAAATTGATATTCTCGCTTCCAAGGTTGATAGTCTTGCCTCTGATGTTGATCTTTTGAAATCGAAAGTTATGCCTAATAAGGATATTGAAAATAAAAATTTTACTACAGCAAATGCCATCCAAGTTAGAATTAATGAGAATATAAGATTGATGGCCGAATTGCATGCTAGGTGGGAAAGAGAAGAAAATGAAAAACTAGCTAAAGAGAAAAATGTAGCTAAAGTTTGGACTATTACCACCACTAGTAATGTTAATGCTCCACATGTTGCTGCACCTCCTACTATCAATGGTAAAATAATTGGTGTTGGCAATGTTTCTACTCCTAGTGCAAAGCCCGCAAAATTGCCTGAAACTGCTAAAACTGCTGAAACTGCCTGTGATAAAACTGCTGAAATTTTTTCCAACATTGGGATGATGATCCCATTGCTTTGGATTGTAATGGTTTGGATTTTGATGATTGCCACATCTCTGAAGTTATAAAGTTCTTACAAAAACTTGCTAAGAGTCCCAATGCTAGTGCTATAAACTTGGCTTTCATGAAACATATTACAAATGCTCTCATAAAAGCTAGAGAAGAGAAACTAAAACTTGAAACTTCTATTCCTAGAAAGTTAGAGGATGGTTGGGAGCCCATCATTAAGATGAAGGTCAATAACTTTGATTGTAATGCTTTATGTGATCTTGGTGCAAGTATTTTCGTTATGCCTAAGAAAATCTATAATATGCTTGACTTGCCACCATTGAAGAATTGTTATTTGGATGTTAATCTTGTTGATAATGCTATAAAGAAACCTTTGGGGAGAGTTGACAATGTTCGCATTACCGTTAACAATAACCTTGTCCCCGTTGATTTTGTTGTCTTGGATATTGAATGCAATGCATCTTGTCCCATTATATTGGGAAGACCTTTTCTTCGAACTGTTGGTGCTACCATTGATATGAAGGAAGGTAATATTAAATATCAATTTCCTCTCAAGAAAGGTATGGAACACTTCCCTAGAAAGAGAATGAAGTTACCTTTTGATTCTATTATTAGAACAAGTTATGATGTTGATACTTCGTCTCTTGATAACACTTGATATACACTTTCTGCGCCTAGCTGAAAGGCGTTAAAGAAAAGAGCTTATGGGAGACAACCCATGTTTTTACTACAGTATTTTTGTTTTGAATTTGAGTCTTGGAAGTTGTTTACTACTGTAGCAACCTCTCCTTATCTTAGTTTTGTGCATTGTTGTGCCAAGTAAAGTCTTTGATAGTAAGGTTCATACTAGATTTGGATTGCTGCGCAGTAACAGATTTCTGTGCTGTCACGAATTCCGACCTGCCTCTCTGTAGGTAGCTCAGAAAATTATGCCAATTTACGTGCGTGATCCTCAGATATGTATGCAACTTTCATTAAATTTGGGAATTTTCATTTGAGCAAGTCTGGTGCCTCAATAAAATCCATCTTTACAGACTGTTCTGTTTTGACAGATTCTGCCTTTTATTTCGCATTGCCTCTTTTGCTATGTTGGATGAATTTCTTTGTTCCATTAATGTCCAGTAGCTTTATGCAATGTCCAGAAGTGTTAAGAATGATTGTGTCACCTCTGAACATGTTAATTTTTATTGTACACTAACCCTCTAATGAGTTGTTTCGAGTTTGGTGTGGAGGAAGTTTTCAAGGATCAAGAGAGGAGAATGATGCAATATGATCAAGGAGAGTGAAAGCTCTAAGCTTGGGGATGCCCCGGTGGTTCACCCCTGCATATTTTAAGAAGACTCAAGCGTCTAAGCTTGGGGATGCCCAAGGCATCCCCTTCTTCATCGACAACATTATCAGGTTCCTCCCCTGAAACTATATTTTTATTCCATCACATCTTATGTACTTTGCTTGGAGCGTCGGTTTGTTTTTGTTTTTGTTTTTGTTTGAATAAAATGGATCCTAGCATTCATTGTGTGGGAGAGAGACACGCTCCGCTGTTGCATATGGACAAATATGTCCTTAGGCTTTACTCATAGTATTCATGGCGAAGGATGAATCTTCTTCGTTAAATTGTTATATGGTTGGAATTGGGAAATGCTACATGTAGTAATTCTAAAATGTCTTGAATAATTTGATACTTGGAAATTGTTGTGCTCATGTTTAAGCTCTTGCATCATATACTTTGCACCCATTAATGAAGAAACACCTAGAGCTTGTTAAATTTGGTTTGCATAATTGGTCTCTCTAAGGTCTAGATAATTTCTAGTATTGAGTTTTGAACAACAAGGAAGACGGTGTAGAGTCTTATAATGTTTACAATATGTCTTTTATGTGAGTTTTGCTGCACCGGTTCATCCTTGTGTTTGTTTTAAATAACCTTGCTAGCCTAAACCTTGTATCGAGAGGGAATAATTCTCATGCATCCAAAATCCTTGAACCAACCACTATGCCATTTGTGTCCACCATACCTACCTACTACATGGTATTTCTCTGCCATTCCAAAGTAAATTGCTTGAGTGCTACCTTTAAATTTCCATCATTCGCCTTTGCAATATATAGCTCATGGGACAAATAGCTTAAAAACTATTGTGGTATTGAATATGTACTTATGCACTTTATCTCTTATTAAGTTGCTTGTTGTGCGATAACCATGTTTCCTGGGGACGCCATCAACTACTCTTTGTTGAATATCATGTGAGTTGCTATGCATGTCCGTCTTGTCTGAAGTAAGAGATATCTACCACCTTAATGGTTGGAGCATGCATATTGTTAGAGAAGAACATTGGGCCGCTAACTAAAGCCATGAATCATGGTGGAAGTTTCAGTTTTGGACATATATCCTCAATCTCATACGAGAACATTAACTGTTGCTACATGCTTATGCATTAAAGAGGAGTCCATTATCTGTTGTCCATGTTGTCCCGGTATGGGTGTCTAAGTTGAGAATAATCAAAAGCGAGAAATCCAAAATGCGAGCTTTCTCCTTAGACCTTTGTACAGGCGGCATGGAGGTACCCCATTGTGACACTTGGTTAAAACATGTGTATTGCGATGATCCGGTAGTCCAAGCTAATTAGGACAAGGTGCGGGCACTATTAGTATACTATGCATGAGGCTTGCAACTTGTAAGATATAATTTACATGATACATATGCTTTATTACTACCGTTGACAAAATTGTTTCATGTTTTCAAAATAAAAGCTCTAGCACAAATATAGCAATCAATGCTTCCCTCTGCGAAGGGCCTTTCTTTTACTTTTATGTTGAGTCAGTTCACCTATTTCTCTCCACCTCAAGAAGCAAACACTTGTGTGAACTGTGCATTGATTCCTACATACTTGCATATTGCACTTGTTATATTACTCTATGTTGACAATTATCCATGAGATATACATGTTACAAGTTGAAAGCAACCGCTGAAACTTAATCTTCCTTTGTGTTGCTTCAATACCTTTACTTTGATTTATTGCTTTATGAGTTAACTCTAATGCAAGACTTATTGATGCTTGTCTTGAAGTGCTATTCATGAAAAGTCTTTGCTTTATGATTCAGTTGTTTACTCATGTCATTACCATTGTTTTGATCGCTGCATTCATTACATATGTTTACAATAGTATGATCAAGGTTATGATGGCATGTCACTCCAGAAATTATCTGTGTTATCGTTTACCTGCTCGGGACGAGCAGGAACTAAGCTTGGGGATGCTGATACGTCTCCGACGTATCGATAATTTCTTATGTTCCATGCCACATTATTGATGATATCTACATGTTTTATACACATTATATGTCGTATTTATGCATTTTCCGGCACTAACCTATTAACGAGATGCCGAAGAGCCAGTTGCTGTTTTCTGCTGTTTTTGGTTTCAGAAATCCTAGTAAGGAAATATTCTCGGAATTGGACGAAATCAACGCCCAGGGTCGTATTTTTGCACGAAGCTTCCAGAAGACCGAAGGGGAAGGAAGTGGGGCCACGAGGCGCCGACACAACAGGGCGGCGCGGCCTGGCCCTTGGCCGCGCGGCCCTGGCGTGTGGGGCCCTCGTGTGGCCCCCCGCGTTGCCCTTCCGCCTACTTAAAGCCTTCGTCGCGAAACCCCCAGTACCGAGAGCCACGATACGGAAAACCTTCCAGAGACGCCGCCGCCGCCAATCCCATCTCGGGGGATTCTGGAGATCACCTCCGGCACCCTGCCGGAGAGGGGAATCATCTCCCGGAGGACTCTTCACCGCCATGGTCGCCTCCGGAGTGATGAGTGAGTAGTTCACCCCTGGACTATGGGTCCATAGCAGTAGCTAGATGGTTGTCTTCTCCTCATGTGCTTCATTGTCGGATCTTGTGAGCTGCCTAACATGATCAAGATCATCTATCTGTAATTCTATATGTTGTGTTTGTCGGGATCCGATGGATAGAGAATACTATGTTATGTTGATTATCAATCTATTACCTATGTGTTGTTTATGATCTTGCATGCTCTCCGTTATTAGTAGAGGCTCTGGCCAAGTTTTTGCTCTTAACTCCAAGAGGGAGTATTTATGCTCGATAGTGGGTTCATGCCTCCATTAAATCTGGGACAGTGACAGAAAGTTCTAAGGTTGTGGATGTGCTGTTGCCACTAGGGATAAAACATTGATGCTATGTCCGAGGATGTAGTTATTGATTACATTACGCACCATACTTAATGCAATTGTCTGTTGTTTTGCAACTTAATACTGGAAGGGGTTCGGATGATAACCTGAAGGTGGACTTTTTAGGCATAGATGCATGCTGGATAGCGGTCTATGTACTTTGTCGTAATGCCCAATTAAATCTCACAATATTCATCATGTCATGTATGTGCATTGTTATGCCCTCTCTATTTGTCAATTGCCCGACTGTAATTTGTTCACCCAGCATGCTATTTATCTTATGGGAGAGACACCTCTAGTGAACTGTGGACCCCGGTCCATTCTTTTATACTGAATACAATTTGCAATACTTGTTCTACTGTTTTCTGCAAACAATCATCATCCACACTATACATCTAATCCTTTGTTACAGCAAGCCGGTGAGATTGACAACCTCACTGTTTCGTTGGGGCAAAGTACTTTGGTTGTGTTGTGCAGGTTCCACGTTGGCACCGGAATCCCTGGTGTTGCGCCGCACTACATCTCGCTGCCATCAACCTTCAACGTGCTTCTTGGCTCCTCCTGGTTCGATAAACCTTGGTTTCTTTCTGAGGGAAAACTTGCTGCTGTGCGCATCATACCTTCCTCTTGGGGTTCCCAACGAACGTGTGAGTTACACGCCATCACCTGTTCGTGAGGAACTTCAGATCAACATGCAAAAAATCACCGTCAATAGAGCAGTTAAGGACGTGCAAGCAAAAACTAGATGAAACGATGAGAGCGTGTATCCAGCGCTGGAGCATCATCGAAAATTCGGCTGAGCATGTGTCTGATGAAAGAGAAATAGATGTGTTCATCGCAGGAATCCGAAGGAGAGACCGAATCGAAGAATGTGGAAGATCCAACCCGAGAACAATAGCAGATCTCATGGAAATAGCGAATCGCTGGGCCGACGGCGCGGATGATGTTCACAATAAGAGGCAAAGGTCAGCCGAGGAAGATGGCAACGGGAACAACAATCAAAATAGGCGACGTTACCGCAACTTTGCAGACTATGACGGTCCCGGCCAAGTATCGGCCGGCTTCTGATGAAACAACGGAGGAAATCATCCTGATGATTATCACAGGAGCAACGATCAACGAAGTGATCACAGAGATGCACCAAGCTCCAGTAGGCAAAATAATATACCCAGGTTTCCAAGGCCATTCAATGTTTCACGCGAAGATCTATTGAACGGGCCTTGCCAGATGCATTTTTACATCGACAACGACGGTAGAAGACAGTCGGGTCACCTCCAGAAGGACTGTTGAACTTTTCAAGCCTTGCAAAGAGTGAAAGAGACCAAGCAAGCAGAGGAAGTAAGAAGAGGGTACATGCAAGGGCCAAGGAGTGAGGTACATGTACCACCACCGCCACCACCTGCAATTACGAGTGCAAATCAGCATCAGTTGCAAATAGCGGGAGCTCCAGCTGCCAATGATGGTTTCACAAACACAAGGGGAGCAATGTCAATGATACATAAGGGCATACCTTCAAATAGGTCACAGAAGCTAATATCTCGACAAGTTTACATGGCAGTAACAAAACCTCCTCTAACTATGGAATATCTCAATTGGTCGGAGCCAGGAGGATCACCCACCTCAAGTTTCGTGACCAGGACAATCAGCAATGATATTACCAACGGTTATCGAATGATATGAAGTCTCTCGAATGTTCGTGGATGGAGGGAGTAGTCTGAATCTCATGTACGCAGATACACTGTGGAAGATGAACATATCGTTGGCCAATCTAACACCAATAGACACGTGTTTCCATGGTATCACACCTGAGAAGCAGAATTACCCTTTGGGCAAGATCCTATTGGACGTACATTTTGGAACAAGGGAAAACTTTAGAAAGGAGAAGCTGGAATTCGAAGTTATTGATTCACCATCGCAGTATCACGCCCTACTAGGATGACCCGCATACGCCAGATTCATGGCTGTTCCGCATTACACGTATCTGTTGTGGAGGATACCTGGACCTCAGGGCCCAATCACAATCAAAGGAAGTTTTGCTCTGGCGGATAAGTGCGACAAGGACTTTCACAAGCTGTCTGAAACATTCGGGATGCAAGTTGAGTATGAGGAGCCGAAACTAACCACTGATCATGATGTGTTACCAGACGGGGGTAGATCCTTGCAGGAGAAAGCTTTCGACACCTCCAAGGATTCAAAGGAAATTCAGATCCACCTGACAGATCCTAAAAAGACGACATCAATCGCTACCAACATGGACAACACATAGGAAGGCGCGCTCGTCGAGTTCCTCCGTGAGCGCTGGGAAATCTTCGCATGGTGGCCAGCTGACATACCAGGAGTACCCAGGGAACTTGCCGAGCACGCCTCAATCTAGATCCGAGAGCCATACCTATTCGACAACCTTTGCGGCGTTTTTCTAAGCCAAACCGGAAAGCTATATGCTATCTGAAATCCATAGACTCCAAGAAGCTGGTTTCATCAAGGAGTTGAAAACTGAAGCAACATGGGTCGCCAACCCAGTGTTGGTCCCGAAGAAAAACACTGAAGTCATTCGCATGTGTGTCGATTTCACATGTCTCAATAAACATTGTCCAAAGGATCACTTCCCCCTCCCAAGGATCGATCAAATTATCGACTCCACGGCAGACTACGAACGTCTTTCCTTCCTGGATGCATACTCTGGTTACAACCAGATTCGACTAAAAGAAGAAGATGAAGTCAAAACAGCTTTCATAACCCCATATGGCGTGTATTCTTACAGAACAATGCCCTTCGGGTTGAATAACGCGGGAGCCACATACCAGAGGATGATGCAGAAGTGCTTAGCCACGCAGATTGGTAAGAACGTCCAAGTGTATATCGACAACGTGGTCATTATAACAAAGCAAGGGTCATCCCTCATTTATGATCTGTGAGAAACTTTCAACAACCTGGACAAGTTCCGTTTGAAGCTAAACCCGACGAAATGCTCCTTTGGCGTTCCTGTGGAAGAACTTCTCAGATACTTAGTATCAGCCACAGGGATCGAGGCCAATCCAGAGAAAACTCGGGCTATCCTAACAATGAGAAAACCAACCAAGCTCAAGGAGATACAATAGCTAACGGGGCGAGAAGCATTGAGCAGATTCGTCGCTAGGTTAGGTGAAAAAGTGTTGCCCTTTTATGCGCTCATAAAGCAAGGCGGAAATTTCGAGTGGAACGAAGAAGCAGACAAAGCTTTCGAGCACCTGAAGCGCACAATTTCGACACCACCAGTATTGGTGGCGCCACGATACAAGAAGCCGTTGTTATTATACATAGCAGCCACACCTCAGGTGGTTAGCACAGTCCTCGTGGTAGAAAGAGAGGAAGAGGGAAAAATACACGCAGTTTAGCGGCCAGTTTATTTCCTTAGCGAATTTTTATCACCGTCCAAATAGTGCTACCCGCAGTATCAGAAGCTGGCATATGGAGTATTCATGTGAGCAAGAAAGTTAAGGCACTATTTTTCGGCGCATCCGATAATAGTGGTCAATGAGGCGCCCCTCTTGAATATTTTAAACAATCCAAAAGTTGCAGGACGTGTCTCCCTTTGGGGAATCGAACTTTCCCCTCGGGACATCACATATGAAAAAAGAAAAGCAATAAAGTCGCAAATTCTGCTGGACTTCGTCGCAGAGTGGATGGAACTCCAAAATACAGGACCCCCAGATTTGTCGAGTACGTGACATATGAACTTCGACGGGTCCAAGAGATTAGAAGGAGCTGGAGCGGGCGTAGTGCTTGTTTCACCACAAGGCGATAAGATGAAGTACATACTTCGGATGAATTTTTAAATGCATCAAACAACGAGGCATAATATGAAGCTCTTATTCATGGGATGAAGATGGCAAAGGCGTGCGGCGTAACTCGCCTCAAAATATTCGGCGACTCTCAGCTGGTGGCACAATAGGTGATGAACAAGTGCGACGCAGTCAACGACAACATGATAGAATATAAGGAAGTATACAACGAACTCGAGAAAACCTTCGACGGTTGCGAGGTAAATCATGTTAGCAGACTCAGTAACGACGAGGCCGAGGTTTTGGCAAACATCGGGTCACAATGTCTACCCATACCACCTGGAGTCTTTTGGGAGGTGTTGCCTGCCAAAACCCACCGGCGAGCAGCGACGAGCAACACGAAGAGCCGGGAGGCTCCCAGAACTGCTGGTGGGCCCTGGTCCCTCGGGCGACGGCCCGCAAACTCCGGCACACGTCCTAGCTGTTGCGAGGGCGTGCCACCTGACCTATACCTGGTCAGGAAGGTGATGGATTGCTTCAATTAGTTTCCTGCATGGCAGACACGTAAACATTAAATCCGAGCCTCGATCGGCTCTCAGGTTACCCTGTGAATCGGCTCAAAGAGCCGATTGACCCATGGTTCGTATTGGATCTACGATAACATGGGGATCCTGCTTTATCAATACCAAGTTAAATCGATCTACGACGGTCTAGGGCTTTCACCGCATAATTGGAACATCCTACACGTAGTTGAGCCTGGCAGATACGAAAGATAACAGAAAACTAGTCCTAGAAGAGGCCTAAAAACCAACACAGAGTCGATTCCCGGAACAACCCCTCTTGGATCAGCAAACCATACCTTACGCACTACTGGATCGTTCAACCCGTTTGCAAGGCCTAACCATGCAGATATCAAACTAATCCTTAGAAAACGAGGAACAACCATAACAGATCAAATCTACTAAGTAAAGACCAAGCAAGATGCTGCCCTTACACCCAGGATAGGTGCAAAGGCAGCTAGATGTTTAGGGGCAGCATAACTAAGCAAACATATCAGAAAAGTATCGATGTTAGCCCCAAAACGTCTATGATAACGGTATTACTCGCCATCAACAAGGCTTCAGTACGAGCAACACAAAACAACGAATAAACTGATACTGCCTAGATCGCAAGATGCGATCTAGGCAGCATGACGCTTACCCGGAAGAAACCCTCGAAACAAGGGGTGGCGATGCGCCTAGATTGTGTTTGTTGTGAACGTGATCGTCCTCCTTTCTCAATAACCATAGGTACATATTTATAGTCCGTAGACTTTCTATCTTTGGAATAAACCTAACTATGTACGAACCAACTCTATCTCTTAATTCTAAACTGAAATGTGATCTACCATAATGTACAGATATACGGGCAATTTAACCCAAATTCTCGCACGACGCCGATTCAGAAACACTTTATGTGCATACCCTCTAAGCCCATCTCCTCCTTTGGCTAAAATCCGGCGATAACACATGCCCCCTGGTTTTGGCAATAATAATTCCAAAACCACTCTGTTTTCCTTCATCGGGTTACGCGTTGCAGAGCAAAACCACTTCAGTACCCTTCCATCATGATGCCTTGTCTTCTCAACTTCTCCGTACTGCACGATTTGACAGTTTTGGCACCGCATCCTCGAAAACCGCCACAGCATTGAATCATCTTCCACTGTATCCCCTTCATTTAACCTCATCCGAGCAGTTTGCCTCCTCATCCTCTTCATTAGCAATCGACACTCCCCTCCTCTGCAACCATGGACTCCTCCTCTGCCTCCTACTCTTCGGGTCTCTCCTCCCTATCCTCCTCCTCCCACGAGTCGACGCCGGAGTACGACCCGATAGCGGCGTACGAGGGCCGCGCCCCACTGTGGTGGGACGAGGTGGATTGGGACTTCGCCGTCGGGTCAGAGGATGATGAATCCTTGACCGACGGGGAGGACAACCTCCAGTTCCTCGTGGACGGGGAGTTGGAGGAAGAGAGCGACGACGACGCCTTCTCCTGGGGCGAGGACATCTCCTCCGACGAAGGAGATGAAGCGGAGGATGACACCTCCTCCGATGAGTATCCGCCGGCGAAGCGTTTCCGCGCAGGGTCGGAGGACGGCGACGACGACGACGAAGAAGAAGAAGAAGCCGCTGCTGACGGCTCCAGCAGCAGCGACGACGACATCGCCGGCAGCAACGCCGATAGCGGCGAGGATGGCGACGATGAGGGCAGCGACAGCGCCGGCCCCTAGATTAGGGACTACTAGAATAGGGCTAGTAGTAGTACATTAGGCAGCAGATCTTCCTTTTGTGAGCAATCGGCCCTTATTGTAAAAAACCCTCTTTTAATCAATGAAGAATGCTTCGGTTTGATTTTTTCGATTGTCAAAGTAGGTCAACGCACAAAGAGCCGATAGCAACGCATCGGCCTTTTACCAAAAAACGCCAGTAAGGCCAGACTCAGTTACCTATTTAGACAGGCCAAGCGGACATTCCCCAAATTCAAACGGTAACCTGCGACCCTCCAGCGAGGAACAAACTCAGATCTCCAATTGCCCATCGAGCAGATTCAACTCGCAGCAACGCGAATCCCAGATCCCCAATCGCATAGATTCATCTCCGCCAGCGGATCAGATGGCGGAATCGTCCAACGCCAACGCAACGGTCTCTAGCCTGAAGGTAATCTTTAACTGCCCCTCGCCATCCGAGCATAGTGTTAGAACTTATAGCAAACATCTGAATTAATGCCTTATTCCACCATTAATTTTAGGTATCAGACATCCTGTTGCCGCATCCTTCTCTTCCAAACTCTCTTTGTCTTGGCCCTTGTACTGTCGAGAGTCCTGCCCATCTGATTTCTTGCGAGGCCAATAGGATTCCCTTCGTGAGCCAGAATTTAGATCTAACTTCTTGGGCCGACTGCTTACGAGCCTGGCCTAACCCTCCTGAAGATTGGGTTTCCTAGTACAGTAGAGTATCCAAAACTTACCAATCCAAATGGGAAATCACAGGAATAGCCGATGCTCTGTCCTTATCATTGTCTCCCCTTGAGAAGCATGAAAACCTTCTAAAAACCATCGGCTACTTCTGGTCTGATGCTCTGAACTGCTTCATGTTTGGCCACGGCCCCATGACACCAACTCTGCTAGATGTGGTAATGATCACTGGCCTAGACATTACATCCCCCAGTCCCTCTGCTTTTATGCTGCCAAGGGTCCCTTTCAAGCTCTCTTCCAAAACAGAGTGCACAAACTGGGGTGCTTACCTTCGACGCCACATGAAAAATAAAGGCCCTGTAACAGAGAAAGAACACACGGCCTTCCTAAATTTCTGGTTGGAACACTTCATATTTTGTGGCCCTTCACTTGCTCCGACCAAGAATTATCTTCCCTTGGCCTATGAACTTGCCAGAGGCGCCCAGCTTGGCCTCGGCAAACTGTTCCTTGGAGAGGTCTATCGATATCTCCAACTTCCGTCAACTTATCCTCCCAAAAAACAGTCAAAACAGGAGGTCCCTGGTGGTTTATTCAGCTATGGGTTCAGCTGTATTTCCAGAACCATATCCCAAACTTCCCACTTTTGGCCACTTGCACTTTTCCAGACGCTAACGGGAAGCAGATCCGATGCACTAGCTACGGTCAAGCCTTGTATAGCCTTCCTGGTAGTAAACTGATCCCCAAGGAAACATCAAAGTGGTTCAGCATTTTCTTCCAAGGCCTGGACAATCCTCTCTTCTTTCCTTACACGGAGTCTGAAAATTTTGAAAACCCAGTCTCCTTCAGGCTAGACAGCTTTTCCGATGACACCAGCACCCGACAATTGTATTCCACCATGATTCGTCCCTGCTTCCTTCCAGTTGGCATGAGCACATCAAACAGAATAGTCAAACCTGGTTATGAGTCATATCAGCCGGTCGTAGCAGCCCGGCAGTTTGGTCTTGGGCAGGTGTCTCCCCATTTCTTCCTCCACCACTTAACAGAGAGCAGAGCTGACTTGCCCGATCTCCTCACCGATCAGAGGTGTTACTCTTTCTTTGATGCTCTAGCCATCCCAGTCCCTAACAACCTCTCTTTCACCTCGTCAACCGATGGTTTTGAGACCTGGTGGTCAATGTGGAAAACTCATGCCTTCAGAAGAGCTCTGGGACCGTTGCTGAAACAACTCGATGTTGAATATAACATCCCCGCAGAACAGGTACTACCACTCGCAAATTTTCTTGAAGTGGCTTACAATGATTTTTGTAACCTTGCTCTGTCTCTTTGCAGCAACAAGATGGTCCAGAACCTACACATGATGACGGCTCCCCCTTTGAATTCATCCCACCGGCTCCTGTGGTCCTCTTCTGCAAAGGCTCGCCACCCTTAAAAAGGGTCATGATGCAGAGCCAGCCGATTTCACCAAAATCGGCTTCCAAGAGCAAAGTAGCCGCCAGGAAAACTTTGAAGCGCCGGAGCCCTTCTCCAGATCAAGAGAGCTTGCACGTACGTTGACCCATGCCTTGACTGATTTCATCTATCCTTATGGGCTTCTGCAAACATGCTCGTGCTTACTAACTTTTATATATAGGCCTCCACCGAAGACAACTCCAGCGAGGAAACACAATCCAGTCGAGGGGATTCGAGCTCAGACAACTCCGGGAAAATCACCACGCAGAGCCAGCCAGATTTTCCACCATCGGCTTCCAGGAAAAGGCCAGTTCCTGAACCTGTTGCCCCCAAGCTCCAATCGAAGCGGGGCAGGGCGTGAGCACCAAAAGGACTCGAAAGGAACCGCAAGCCCCTTCATCAAACCAAGAGGCTTCAAATGTAATTACCCTCCATACTCTCCCTGGCTCATCTTTCATGCTAATCCATTGTTGCTCACATCGGCTAACCACCTCCTTTGCAGACTGATGACACTTCTAGTGGGGAAGTCGAGGAACTACAGATGACCTCCGCAAACCTGGGTCCAGTAATCCCTAAAGGTGCCGTTGACAAGGTCGCCAATTTGGCGAAGCCCCCAGCAGAAACACCAGAGCCGATTACCTCATTATCGGCTGTCCCCCTGGTCTCAGGAGAGGTATACTCCTTTCGTGTGGCTCACCCTTCCCTTTTGCTGCATACTGACGCTATTTCTGTTTGTCAGGGTTGTGACCTCTCGGGCTTGCTAACGTTCGACCCTGAATCCATCGAACCAGCTCCTTCTACGGCATGCGATGAACCATGACCCAGCGCTGTCCTACATCAATTCCAGCGTCTCAAAGCCTTGCTTTCCTCCCCGATCGAGACGTTGGTCGAAGACCCCGAGGAAGTGAAGAGCGTTCTTGAAGAAATCAAGCACCATCTCCCGGTAACGTTGCAGGTGAAACTTTGGCCAGTTGTGACTCTGTCTGTCTACGGGTCAAGGGTGAAGTTAGCTCGTCAGAGAATCAATCTACGCCATGCCCAACTTCCGTTGAAAGTCGACATTGCAGACAAATGTCAGCGGCTCAATGAGAAAAAGGCGGCCTTAGATGCCAAAACTGACACCTCTGTCAGCACCGCCGAACTTGAGACCTTGCGAAAGGAATTGGAGGACCTTGAAGAGAGGGTCCGGGCAACAAAACAGCTTATTTACGATAAGGAAGCTCTTATTGCCCGGTCCCAAGAGGAAGCAGAAGGCCTCAAAGCTCAACTGAAAACTGATCTGGCAGAAATACGTGCCCTGAACAAACAGCTAGTAACGGGCGAGGACGAAGATGACGAGGCCGAGATCGCCGAGGTGGATCGTGTCCGTGCTGACGCCCTCCGCGCCTTCGAGGCATTCCTTCAGTAGAGCCCATCCATGTAACCTGATACCTGCTCGTAACAGCTTGTACCTCTAGAATCGATGGCTGCGCATCGGCTTTTGTACTGATATCTGCTAGCAACAGTTTGTACCTCTAGAGTCGATGGCTGCGCATCGGCTTTTTTTATTCTAAAGTCGATGTCTGTGCATCGGCTGTGCTTTGCGTCCTGTTGCTTTGTATATATATTTTTTTTTTACTGGCCGATTTCATGCATCGGCCCACATATTTCACTGTCCGTCATCCCACATACTTGGGAAATATTTCTTGAGATGCTGACCATTGACAGCCACTGGAACTTTACACCGCTCAGCTCCTCGAGCATGTATGCGTTACCCTTTAAAACTTGGTCGACCCTGTACGGCCCGTGCCAATTTGGAGACCATTTACCATACACTGCATCCTTAGTCCCCAATGTCAATACAGCTTCCCATACCAGATCACCAACGTGGAACTCCTTTGGTCTCACCTTCTTATTATATGCGCGAGCTACCTTGGCTTTGTTCTCTTTAATTTTCTCAAGTGACCACAGTCTAAGTTCCGTTAGATCCTCAATGCTATCACTCATCAGGGCTGCATATTCTTCAGTTGTTAAATCATTCTGAAACGTAATACGTCTCGACCCAGCCGTGATTTCCCAGGGCAATACGGCTTCTTGTCCATAGACCAGATGGTATGGCGAGGTTTTTATCGCTCCATGACATGACATGCGATAAGCCCACAAAGCCTCTGACAAAACCTCGTGCCAACGTCTAGGGTGCTCGTCGACTTTCCTCTTAATCAGCTTGATAAGGCTCTGGTTGGACGCTTCAGCTTGCCCATTTGCTTGAGCATAGTATGGAGACGATCGGATCAACTTAATTCCCATATCCTCGCAGAACTTTCTAAACTCGCGAGAAGTGAAGACCGAACCTCCATCGGTCGTGATAGTCTGGGGAATCCCGAATCTATGAATGACATGTTCTTTCACGAAATTGATAACATCGGCCGATGCCACTGACTTCATAGGGACGGCCTCCACCCATTTAGTGAAATGATCTGTAATGGCCAGAATCCACACATGGCCTTTGCTCGATGGAGGATTGATTTTGCCGATCATATCCATGCCCCAACCTCGAAATGGCCAAGGCTTGATGATGGGGTTTGATGACGCGTAAAGCACACGCCCGTTGGGAACCCCAAGTGGAAGGTGTGATGCGTACAGCAGCAAGTTTCCCTCAGTAAGAAACCAAGGTTTATCGAACCAGTAGGAGTCAAGAAGCACGTTGAAGGTTGATGGCGGCGGGATGTAGTGCGGCGCAACACCAGGGATTCCGGCGCCAACGTGGAACCTGCACAACACAACCAAAGTACTTTGCCCCAACGAAACAGTGAGGTTGTCAATCTCACCGGCTTGCTGTAACAAAGGATTAGATGTATAGTGTGGATGATGGTTGTTTGCAGAAAACAGTAGAACAAGTATTGCAGTAGATTGTATTCAATGTAAAAGAATGGACCGGGGTCCACAGTTCACTAGAGGTGTCTCTCCCATAAGATAAATAGCATGTTGGGTGAACAAATTACAGTCGGGCAATTGACAAATCGAGAGGGCATGACAATTGATACGTCTCCGACGTATCGATAATTTCTTATGTTCCATGCTACATTATTGATGATATCTACATGTTTTATACACATTATATGTCGTATTTATGCATTTTCCGGCACTAACCTATTAACAAGATGTCGAAGAGCCAGTTGCTGTTTTCTGCTGTTTTTGGTTTCAGAAATCCTAGTAAAGAAATATTCTCGGAATTGGACGAAATCAACGCCCAGGGTCCTATTTTGCCACGAAGCTTCCAGAAGACCGAGGGAGAGTCGAAGTGGGGCCACGAGGTGGCGACACACCAGGGCGGCGCGGCCCAGGCCCTGGCCGCGCCGGCCTGTGGTGTGGGCCCCTCGTGCCGCCTCTTTACCTGCCCTTCCGCCTACTTAAAGCCTCCGTCGCGAAACCCCCAGTACCGAGAGCCACGATACGGAAAACCTTACTGAGACGCCGCCGCCGCCAATCCCATCTCGGGGGATTCTGGAGATCTCTTCCGGCACCCTGCCGGAGAGGGGATTCATCTCCCGGAGGACTCTTCACCGCCATGGTCGCCTCCGGAGTGATGAGTGAGTAGTTCACCCCTGGACTATGGGTCCATAGCAGTAGCTAGATGGTTGTCTTCTCCTCATGTGCTTCATTGTCGGATCTTGTGAGCTGCCTAACATGATCAAGATCATCTATCTGTAATACTATATGTTGTGTTTGTCGGGATCCGATGGATAGAGAATACTATGTTATGTTAATTATCAAGTTATTACCTATGTGTTGTTTATGATCTTGCATGCTCTCCGTTATTAGTAGAGGCTCTGGCCAATTTTTGCTCTTAACTCCAAGAGGGAGTATTTATGCTCGATAGTGGGTTCATGCCTCCATTAAATCTGGGACAGTGACAGAAAGTTCTAAGGTTGTGGATGTGCTGTTGCCACTAGGGATAAAACATTGATGCTATGTCTAAGGATGTAGTTATTGATTACATTACGCACCATACTTAATGCAATTGTCTGTTGTTTGCAACTTAATACTGGAAGGGGTTCGGATGATAACCTGAAGGTGGACTTTTTAGGCATAGATGCATGCTGGATAGCTGTCTATGTACTTTGTCATAATGCCCAATTAAATCTCACTATATTTATCATATCATGTATGTGCATTGTTATGCCCTCTCTATTTGTCAATTGCCCGACTGTAATTTGTTCACCCAACATGCTTTTATCTTATGGGAGAGACACCTCTAGTGAACTGTGGACCCCGGTCCTATTCTTTACATCTGAAATACAATCTACTGCAATACTTGTTCTTTACTGTTCTCTGCAAACAATCATCTTCCACACAATACGGTTAATCCTTTGTTACAGCAAGCAGGTGAGATTGACAACCTCACTGTTTCGTTGGGGCAAAGTACTTTGGTTGTGTTGTGCAGGTTCCACGTTGGCGCCGGAATCCCTGGTGTTGCGCCGCATTACATTCCGCCACCATCAACCTTCAACGTGCTTCTTGGCTCCTCCTGGTTCGATAAACCTTGGTTTCTTTCTGAGGGAAAACTTGCTACTGTCTGCATCACACCTTCCTCTTGGGGTTCCCAACGGACGTGTGTCAACTGCACGCATCAACAATGCACATACATGATATAATGAGTATTGTGAGATTTAATTGGGCATTGCGACAAAGTACATAGACCGCTATCCAACATGCATCTATGCCTAAAAAGTCCACCTTCAGGTTATCATCCGAACCCCTTCCAGTATTAAGTTGCAAAACAACAGACAATTGCATTAAGTATGGTGCGTAATGTAATCAATAACTACATCCTCGGACATAGCATCAATGTTTTATCCCTAGTGGCAACAGCACATCCACAACCTTAGAACTTTCTGTCACTGTCCCAGATTTAATGGAGGCATGAACCCACTATCGAGCATAAATACCCTCTCTTGGAGTTAAGAGTAAAAACTTGGCCAGAGCCTCTACTAATAACGGAGAGCATGCAAGATCATAAACAACACATAGGTAATAGATTGATAATCAACATAACATAGTATTCTCTATCCATCGGATCTCGACAAACACAACATATAGCATTACAGATAGATGACCTTGATCATGTTAGGCAGCTCACAAGATCCGACAATGAAGCACATGAGGAGAAGACGACCATCTAGCTACTGCTATGGACCCATAGTCCAGGGGTGAACTACTCACTCATCACTCCGGAGGCGACCATGGCGGTGAAGAGTCCTCCGGGAGATGATTCCCCTCTCCGGCAGGGTGCCGGAGGCGATCTCCTGAATCCCCCGAGATGGGATTGGCGGCGGCGGCGTCTCTGGAAGGTTTTCCGTATCGTGGCTCTCGGTACTGGGGGTTTCGCGACGAAGACTATATGTAGGCGGAAGGGCGGGTCAAAGGGCGTCACGGGGGCCCCACACAACAGGGCCGCGCGGCCAGGAGGTGGGCCGCGCCGCCCTGGTGTGTCGCCACCTCGTGGCCCCACTTCGACTCTCCCTCGGACTTCTGGAAGCTTTGTGGCAAAATAGGCCCCTGGGCATTGATTTCGTCCAATTTCGAGAATATTTCCTTACTAGGATTTCTGAAACCAAAAACAGCAGAAAATAGCAACTGGTTCTTCGGCATCTCGTTAATAGGTTAGTGCCGGAAAATGCATAAATATGACATAAAGTATGAATAAAACATGTAGATATCATCAATAATGTGGCATGGAACATAAGAAATTATCGATACGTCGGAGACGTATCAGGGTTCATTGCTGACGCGGGTACCATCTGAATTTTCCCAAACTTCTGACACGCTTGACACCCTTTATAGTACTTAAAACAATCCTCAAGCATGGTGGGCCAATAAAACCCCGATCGCCTGATCAACCATTTCATCTTATGAGCTGATTGGTGAGTTCCACAGACGCCTTCGTGTACCTCGTGTAAGAGCCGATTTGACTCGGCTGGTCCCAGGCATCTGAGAAGTAACCCTTCCAAAGTCCTGTAGAACATGTCATCAATAAGGACATATTTCATGGCCTTGTACCTTATCCGTTTAGGTGCCCCCTGAGCCGAATCCTTCAAGTAATTGAAGATATCGGCTCTCCAGTCGTCCGGTTCCAGGAACTGTACCTGAACATCGGCTCCACCTGCTACGTCCTTGTAGCCTGACGCCATCTGTGCGAGATCGTTCGCCTCGGTATTCTGCGACCTCGGGATCCAGTTGAAGTTTATGTACCTAAATTGTGCCATCAGCTCACGGCATTGCATCCATAATGGGAAGAGCGACTCGCTCTCACATTTGTATTCCTCCGTGAGTTGGGAAATCACCAATTTTGAGTCTCCAAAAATTTCCACTGCTTCTGCCCCGGCTTCAATAAGCAACTCCATTCCCTTGCGTATTGCTTCATACTCAGCGACATTGTTGGTGCAAGGGGTAGGTATCCTGATGGAGAAAGAATATGTTGCCCCCCGGGGCGACACGAGTAGAATGCCGATGCCGCAACCATCATCACAAGCCGATCCATCGAAAAACATGGCCCATGCACGTACAGACAGTGCTGCTATATCAATGTTGATTCGTTCAGCAATAAGATCGGCCAACGCCTGTCCCTTGACTGCTTTCGCAGGCTGATACCGGATATCAAATTCCGATAATGCAAACATCCACTTACCGAGTCAGCCCTTCAACACAGGAGCCGACAGCATATGTTTGATGACATCTGATTTGCATATGATGACAATTTCCGCTGACAGCAAGATGTGACGAAGCTTGGTGCAGGTAAAAAATAGGCAGAGGCACAACTTCTCGATCTGAGGGTACCTAGTCTCTGCATCCAACATCCTCCTGCTGAGGTAGAAAGCGACTCTCTCCAGACCATCATAGACTTGCACCACCACTAAGGCGATGGAAGTGTTAGCTACTGACAAGTAAATATAGAATGGTCTGTCTTGCTGGGGCGGAACCAACACAGGCGGCTTCGTTAGATACTCTTTGATCTCGTCAAACGCTCGTTGTTGCTCTGCCCCCTAGCGAAACTCCTCATCAGATTTAATTTTTACCAATCCCATGAACGGCTCGATTCGCCCTGACAGATTGGAGATGAACCTTCTGACGAAGTTGATTTTGCCGATGAGACACTGGAGTTCCTTCTTCGTGGTAGGTGGCTTCATTGTTCGCACTGCCTCTTGACTTTTCAGGCCGATCTCAATTCCGCGTTGATGAACCAAGAAACCCAAGAATTGACCGGCCGTTACACCAAAAGCACACTTCTTCGGATTCATTCTTAGCCCGAATTTTATAGTTCGGTCCAGGATGCATCGCAAATCCTCCAAGTGTCCTTCTACTGAAACAGACTTGACTACCACGTCATCAATGTAAACCTCCACCAACTTGCCGATCAGATCATGAAAGATGTAATTCATGGCTCTTTGGTATGTTGCGCCGGCATTTTTCAGTCCAAATGTCATGACTACATATTCAAACAAACCCACCGCACCTGGTACTCTGAATGCAGTCTTGTGTATATCTTCTGGAGCCATAAAAATTTGGTTGTAACCGGCATTGCCATCCATGAAACTTAAAACCTTATGACCAGCAGCTGCATTGATCAATGTCTCTGCTACCGGCATTGGATACTCATCCTTTGGAGTGGCTCTATTGAGATCACGAAAATCTATGGCGACGCGCCATCGGCCGTCCTTTTTCTCTACATGCACGATACTAGAAATCCACTCAGCATACCTGCATGGCCTGATGAACCCGGCGTTCAACATTTTCTCGATCTCCTTCTTGACTTCTTCTAAAATTTCGGCCTTCATCTGTCGTGCTCGCTGCTGGAATGGCCGAAATCCTTTCTTAAGAGGGAGCCGATGCTCAATGATGCTCCTGTCTAACCCGGGCATCTCTGTGTAATCCCAGGCAAAGCAATCTGGGTATTCTTTCAACAAAGCTATCATCAGGCCCATCAGATGCGGATCTAACTTTTTGCTGATAAATGTTGGTCGTGGCTTATCCCCAGGACCAATGTCAATCTCTTCTAGCTCATCAGCCGATGTAAACCCATATCCTAGCTTTCCGTCGCCTGATAGATCGATGCTGAACACAGGCAAAACGTATGGTGAGGATAATTTGGGCCGATTGCTGGAATCGGCCCCCTTTTCGATTGCATTACTCAATGAAGGTTTACAACTTATTCGTGCCCTACTACGACTACGTGACATGCTTGAGGTGAGATCATTGCATTTTATTTTTTGGGACCGATCGCAGGGATCGGCCTTGCCACGTACGTCCATTGACTGTGCTCTTGCTACTCTGTCAGGCCGGTGGATAAGACCAGCCTCACCCCGTTTTTTGTAGCCTCGATGCGCTCATAGCCGTCCAAACTGACTCCAGAGAGCGGCCCTTGGTCTTCTGCATCCCAAATATTCATGCCAGCTATTGAGATCTCGATCGAGTCATCTGCATGAACGACCTCCACTTCATCTCCATCCCACTGTATCAAGCATTGGTGCATTGTGGATGGAATGCAGCAGTTGGCGTGAATCCAATCCCTCCCTAGCAGGACAGCGTAGGTGCTTTTGCTGTCGACGATGAAGAATGATGTAGGGATGGTTTTTCGGCCCACGGTTAGATCCACGTTCAGAACGCCTTGCGTTTCTGATGCTTGGCCGTTGAAGTCGCTTAGTGTGACGTTGGTTTTGATCAGATCTGCGTTAGAGCGTCCCAAACGCCGTAGCATGGAGTATGGCATTATATTGACTGCCGCTCCCGTGTCAACCAACATCTTGCTGACAGGCTGCCCGTTGATATAACCTCTCAGGTACAGGGCCTTCAAATGTTTGTAGCTCTTCTCTCGTGGCTTTTCAAAGATGACTGGCCGTGGGCCGCAGTCAAACTGTGCTACCGGTACTTCTTCGGTTCTTGGAGCACAAAACTCCGACGGAAGTATGAACACCATATTTGTGCCAGCCGATGCCTTCACATCGGCTTTTATTTGTTTGGGGCGCCATTCTTTCTTCTGTGGACGAGTCTCCGTCTCCAAAGTTTGCTGAATTTTCACGGCCAGATCGGGCCGAGCTTTCCTCAACGTGTGCAGGTATTGCGCCTCGGCTTCCTCCAAGCTACGTAGCCGCTGAACCCTACGCTTTTGGGAGTGACTGAGTCCATCAGGGCACCACCTTGGCCGGTGGTATCTATCTTCTTCTTCATCTTCTGACTCCTCGAAATCTTCCTCGAAATCTTCTACGAAATCTTCCACTCGAGGTGACTCAACTCGTCTGTTCTGAGATGGGAGAGGCCCTAGACGCTTGAACACTGAAACCTCACCTGTGTCCTCCTTCTACTGTCTACATTTCAGGCAGTTGTCGATTGTAGGCAATCGGCTCATTCCTGAATCCCAGCAGTGCTTAAAGAAAGGACAATCCCAGTGTCTGTCCATGTCTTCCTGCTCTCTTGACTTCCCCTTAGCGCGGTGCTCATATCCTTCGTCGTCTCTATCATACCGATGATATTTTCCGCTGTCTACATCAGACCGACGATATCTTTCGTCGTCTCTGTCGTACCGCCGGCGTCGGTCGTACTGACGCTCATACTTGTTAAGGAGATGCGCGGAGAGCGGTCGCTGATACCGCACGTTTCTCACGTGTTCCTCGGTGATGTACCGTCTGTCATCATATCGGGGCCGGTCGCGTGGGCCGGCCTCCTCCTTTTCCTTGCCACGGGAGTGACCAATTTCTTCTTTATCCCTGCCATGGTGGTATACAGGCCCTGCCATGTTAACATCGAATGAGAAATCTAGCTGATGCCTCGTGGAGTGACTGATTCCCACCATGTTGATGCCAGGAAACGGTTGCGTGTCCACTTTCATGGCAAACTGACCAAGGATCAAACGGCCTTGTTCTATCGCCGTTTGGATCTGCCGACGCAACTCTTTGCAGTCATTGGTGATATGGGTGAACGAGTGATGCCACTTGCAGTACGGTCCCACCGGGCGTGCCAGAATGTGTTGCCTGCCAAAACCCACCGGCGAGCAGCGACGAGCAACACGAAGAGCCGGGAGGCTGCCAGAACTGCTGGTGGGCCCTGGTCCCTCGGGCGACGGCCCGCAAACTCCGGCACACGTCCTAGCTGTTGCGAGGGCGTGCCACCTGACCTATACCTGGTCAGGAAGGTGATGGATTGCTTCAATTAGTTTCCTGCATGGCAGACACGTAAACATTAAATCCGAGCCTCGATCGGCTCTCAGGTTACCCTGTGAATCGGCTCAAAGAGCCGATTGACCCATCGTTCGTATTGGATCTACGATAACATGGGGATCCTGCTTTATCAATACCAAGTTAAATCGATCTACGACGGTCTAGGGCTTTCACCGCATAATTGGAACATCCTACACGTAGTTGAGCCTGGCAGATACGAAAGATAAAAGAAAACTAGTCCTATAAGAGGACTAAAAACCAACACAGAGTCGATTCCCGGAACAACCCCTCTTGGATCAGCAAACCATACCTTACGCACTACTGGATCGTTCAACCCGTTTGCAAGGCCTGACCATGCGGATATCAAACTAATCCTTAGAAAACAAGGAACAACCATAACAGATCAAATCTACTAAGTAAAGACCAAGCAAGATGCTGCCCTTACACCCAGGATAGGTGCAAAGGCAGCTAGATGTTTAGGGGCAGCATAACTAAGCAAACATATCAGAAAAGTATCGATGTTAGCCCCAAAACGTCTATGATAACGGTATTACTCGCCATCAACAAGGCTTCAGTACGAGCAACACAAAACAACGAATAAACTGATACTGCCTAGATCGCAAGATGCGATCTAGGCAGCATGACGCTTACCCGGAAGAAACCCTCGAAACAAGGGGTGGCGATGCGCCTAGATTGTGTTTGTTGTGAATGTGATCGTCCTCCTTTCTCAATAACCCTAGGTACATATTTATAGTCCGTAGACTTTCTATCTTTGGAATAAACCTAACTATGTACGAACCAACTCTATCTCTTAATTCTAAACTGAAATGTGATCTACCATAATGTACAGATATACGGGAAATTTAACCCAAATTCTCGCACGAGGCCGATTCAGAAACACTTTATGTGCATACCCTCTAAGCCCATCTCAATCACGGCTGATGCGTGCAGTCGACAAGTCCGTTGGGAACCCCAAGAGGAAGGTGTGATGCGTACAGTAGCAAGTTTTCCCTCAAAAAGAAACCAAGGTTTATCGAACCAGGAGGAGCCAAGAAGCACGTTGAAGGTTGATGGCGGAGGAGTGTAGTGTGGCGCAACACCAGGGATTCCGGCGCCAACGTGGAACCTGCACAACACAATCACAGAACTTTGCCCCAACGTAACAGCGAGGTTGTCAATCTCACCGGCTTGCTGTAAACAAAGGATTAGATGTATAGTGTGGATGATGATGGTTGTTTGCGAAGAACAGTAAAGAACAATTGCAGCAGATTGTATTTCAGATGTAAAGAATAGGACCGGGGTCCACAGATCACTAGTGGTGTCTCTCCCATAAGATAGCAGATGTTGGGTGAACAAATTGCAGTTGGGCAATTGACAAATAAAGAAGGCATAACAATGCACATACATATATCATGATGAGTACTTTGAGATTTAATCAGGGCATTACGACAAAGTACATAGACCGCTATCCAGCATGCATCTATGCCTAAAAAGTCCACCTTCAGGTTATCATCCGAACCCCCTCCAGTATTAAGTTGTAAACAACAGACAATTGCATTAAGTATGGTGCGTAATGTAATCAACACAAATATCCTTAGACAAAGCATCGATGTTTTATCCCTAGTGGCAACAGCACATCCACAACCTTAGAACTTTCTGTCACTGTCCCAGATTTAATGGAGGCATGAACCCACTATCGAGCATAAATACTCCCTCTTGGAGTCACAAGTATCAACTTGGCCAGAGCCTCTACTAGCAACGGAGAGCATGCAAGAACATAAATAACATATATGATAGATTGATAATCAACTTGACATAGTATTCAATATTCATCGGATCCCAACAAACACAACATGTAGGATTACAAATAGATGATCTTGATCATGATAGGCAGCTCACAAGATCTAACATGATAGCACAATGAGAAGAAGACGACCATCTAGCTACTACTATGGACCCATAGTCCAGGGGTGAACTACTCACACATCGATCCGGAGGCGATCATGGCGATGAAGAGACCTCCGGGAGATGATTCCCCTCTTCGGCAGGGTGCCGGAGGCGATCTCCTGAATCCCCCGAGATGGGATTGGCGGCGGCGGCGTCTCTGGAAGGTTTTCCGTATCGTGGCTCTCGGTACTGGGGGTTTCGCGACGGAGGCTTTAAGTAGGCGGAAGGGCGGAGTCGGAGGCCTGACAGGGGGGCCACACACTAGGGCGGCGCGGCCCCCCCTTGGCCGCGCCGCCTTATGATGACCCACAAGTATAGGGGGTGTATCATAGTATCTTCGATAAGTAAGAATGTCGATCCCAACGAGGAGCAGAAGGTGTTGACAAGCAGTTTCGATGAAGGATTCACTGTAAATGCTCACAGACAAGTATTCAGGGGGTTTTGATGTAACAAATGAATAAAGTATGAGTAAGTAAAGTGCGAGAGTAATAATTGCAGCGAGTGGCCCAATCCTTTTTAGCACAAAGGACAAGCCGGTTTGTTTACTTATAATGACCAAACGTTCTCGAGGACACACAGGATTTTAGTCTAGTGCTTTCGCTACATACGGCTAATTAATCTTCATTGTTTTGATAAGTGTTGTGTGGGTGAACCTATACTAATGTACCGCCCTTCCTAGGACTAATACATACTTGTGATTATACCCCTTGCAAGCATCCGCAACTACAAGAAAGTAATTAAGATAAATCTAACCACAGCCTTAAACTCTGAGATCCTGCTATCCCTCCTGCATCGATATACCAACGGGGGCTCAGGTTTCTGTCACTCCGGCAACCCCGCAATTGGCAAACGAGTACAAGATGCATTCCCCTAGGCCCATAAAGGTGAAGTGTCGTGTAGTCGACGTTCACACGACACCACTAGAAGAATAACACCACAACTTAAATATCATAACATTGAATATTACTCAACCATACTTCACTACTAACATTTAGACTTCACCCATGTCCTCAAGAACTAAACGAACTACTCACGAGACATCATATGGAACATGATCAGAGGTGATATGATGATGAATAACAATCTGAACATAAACCTTGGTTCAACGGTTTCACTCAATAGCATCAATAACAAGTAGAAATCAACACCGGGAGAGTTTCCCCTATCAAACAATCAATATCAAACCCCAAATTGTTACAGCGGTGACGAGGTGCAGCGGTGGAGACGGCGGTGATGATGATGAAGATGATGATGATGGTGATGGAGATGATGTCCAGCTCGATGACGGTGACGATGGCGTCGATTTCCCCCTCCGGGAGGGAATTTCCCCGGCAGAACTCAGCCTGCCGGAGAGCTCTTTTCTCTCTGGTGTTCTCCGCCCCGCAGAGGCGGCTGTGGCTCTTCGCGACGTACCCCTGGAGCTTAGGTTTTCGGGACGAAGGCATACGCGAAGAAAAGGAGGCGAGAGGGGGCTGTGGGCCCCCTCCTCACAGGGTGGCACGGCCAGGGCAGGGCCCGCGTCGGCCTGTGAGGGGGGCCCATGGCGGCCCTCCTCGGCTCCCCCTTCTGGCTCCCTTCGTCATCTGGAAAAATAGGATTTTTCATATAATTTCCGTCAACTGTTGATCTTCCGAAATATTGCATTCTGACGGTGCTTTTTCCAGCAGAATCCTGGCTCCGGTGCGCGATCCTCCAATAATCATGAAACATGCAAAATAGATGAAATAACATAAGTATCATCTCCAAATATGAAATATATCAATGAATAACAACAAATTATGATATAAAATAGTGATGCAAATTGGACGTATCAACTCCCCCCAAGCTTAGACTTCGCTTGTCCCCAAGCGAAACTGAACTCGGTAAACAGGACCACATGTTTATGGAGTGAAGAGTCGATAACTCAAATACGGACAAGAAGCATCATATTCATTCACACAAGACATTCTAGTAAACAACTTCCTCATATAACTCAACTTGAAACAAGTATAAGGTAATCACAAATAAAGGTGCATAAGAAATCATAGTTGGTGATGGCAAACTTCGTTCTTGGTCAGAGAACAATTAACAGGTTATTCTTATCTATCAAGCAGCGCTCTCATGTTAAAGTTTATATGGCTCATCTTGCATACTCAATCATAATGATCATTGATAACTTTCAAAGCTATATTCATTCAGATAAAACTTGTACTAAACAAGGAAGAGTAAAAGACATGATGAAACAAATCACAATATAATGGTTTGATCACAACAACTCAAATGCTTGCTTGAGATGGAGGGAAATAAGTTTACTGACTCAACATAAAGTAAAAGACAGGCCCTTCGCAGAGGGAAGCAGGGATTAAATCATGTGCTAGAGCTTTTTCAGTTTTGAAATCATATAAAGAGAATAAAAGTAATATTTTAAGAGGTGTTTGTTGTTGTCAACGAATGGTAGCGGGTACTCTAACCCCCTTGCCAAACAGACCTCCAAAGAGCGGCTCCCATGAAGGATGTTATCTCTACCAGCAAGGTAGATCATCCCTCTTCTCTTTTGTTTACACATGTACTTTAGTTTATTTAAGGATGACACTCCCCCCAACCTTTGCTTACACAAGCCATGGCTAACCGAATCCTCGGGTGCCTTCCAACAATCTCATACCATGGAGGAGTGTCTATTGCAAAATTAAGTTGCTTACTGATGAATCAGAGCAAAACATGTGAAGAGAATTATTAATGAAAGTTGATTAATTGGGGCTGGGAACCCCGTTGCCAGCTCTTTTTGCAAAATTATAGGATAAGTGGATGAAGCCACTAGTCCATTAGTGGAAACTGCCTAACAAGACTGAAAGATAAAACACCACATACTTCTTCATGAGCTATAAAACATTGACACAAATAAGAAGTAATAAATTTTGAATTGTTTAAAGGTAGCACATGAAGTATTTACTTGGAATGGCAGGAAATACCATGTAGTAGGTAGATATGGTGGACACAAATGGCATAGGTTTGGGTTCAGGTTTGGATGCATGAGAAGCATTCCCTCTCAGTACAGGTCTTTGGCTAGCAAGGTTAATTAGCAATCATAAGAGTTGAGGGGAAACAAACAAATATACATGTGATAGACATAATCATGCATCTTTCTTGTAAGCACAAACAATTTTAACTTCAGAATAATAAGCTATGAGCTAACAAGAAAGGAAGACAATGAAACAACTATATGTATTTCTCTTTTCTACTTAAACCTCAAGGTGTTGTTGCTATTGACCAATGCTAAGTTTGCCAAAACCAAATAGATTTACTCAATGCTCCCAAAGTGGTACCAATACTAAAATCAAGATCAATCATATAATAGAGATTGCAAACTAAAATAAGGTGTGCAATATGTAAATGATAAGACTTCTCATTAATATTTCATAACGATAACTCACACCAAGGGATACATAGACAACCAACTAAAGGAGAGATACTTCCACACTGCAACCCATCTTATATGATAACTTCCCTACTCATGATATGACACTACTTGATAGTAAAAAGTAAAAGGTAGTGATGATGTGATACCGCGGCACTCCCCCAAGCTTGGAACAAACCAAGGGAATGCCAATACCGATGATGAATTACTCCTTTGGCGATGGTGGTGATGAACTCCCGTCATCGGACTTCCAAGGAAGAGGCTCTCCATCGACAAACGACATCTTGGTCTCGGGAATCCTGAAACTAGCAGCATGGCTTATGTGTTTAAACCTGTTTTCATACTCACAGTTCTGATTCTGAACGTCATAGAGTTGAGCTTGGAGTTTGTTGGTGGTGTCGTGAAGTGAGAGGATGTCGTCCCATAGCTTTGCAGTTTCTTTTTCGTGTTCAGCAATGAGTTCAGACACAATCTTGTGGAAGATATCCACTTCACGCTCGGCCATCTTCTTGTAGTTGAAGACCTCTTGTTCTAGCTTCTCCATCCTGTCTTCCAAGCTTCCTTCTCCTTTAGGACCCTGGACATCTTTGATCTGCAGCTCCCCATCAACGAGCAGCAACTCCTTGGGATGCATCCTCAGCTCGTCCATGTACAAGTTGCCAAAGTCCTTGCGGGAGCTGTCCTTCGGAGTTTCTGACGAAGACATGACACCTCTAGATCCGAAGCAAATCCTGGCAGAAACAGCTCGAAACAAAACACGTCGAGAAAACGATATACGGACCTCCAGGGGTCCGGGGGATTATATAGCAAAAAAATTCACAACAAACGGAAAGTACCAGGTCGAACCAGAGTCGGAGGGGGGCGACGAGGCGGCCAGCTCATAGGGCGGCGCGGCCAGGCTGGGGCCCGTGCCGGCCTATGGGGGCACGCCCTCGTGCGTCTCCTCCACTCCGTTTCGATCTCGTAATTTTTCATATTTTCCAAAAACAGCAAAAACATTGTTCGGAAAGTAAATCGCAAACTTTTTATTACCTGTACTGTTACCTATTCAAAGTCGAGTTCTGGCGGACTGTCAATTTGACCTTTGATGAAAGCCTCCGGTGTTTCTACTTGAATAACATCAACATCTACATTATAAGAATCACCTGAGATATAATGCTTGAGTCCTTGTCCATTCACCACTTGCGTGGCATTGCCTTGGAGAGAACTAATTTTAATTGCTCCTGATCGATACACCTCCTCAACAACATATGGTCCTTCCCATTTCGAGAGTAATTTCCCTGCAAAGAATCTGAGACGAGACCGATACAATAGGACTTTATCCCCAATATTAAACTCTCTTTTGATAATCCTTCTATCATGCCATTTCTTAACTTTCTCTTTAAAGAGTTTAGCATTTTCATAAGCTTCACTTCTCCATTCATCTAGAGAACTTAATTGCAGCAACCTCTTATTACCGGCTAGTTTAGGATCTTTATTTAGTTCTCTAACAGCCCAATAAGCTTTGTGCTCTAGTTCTAAAGGTAAATGACAAGCTTTTCCATAAACCATTTTATAAGGTGACATTCCCATGGTGTTTTTATAAGCAGTTCTATAAGCCCAAAGTGCTTCCTTCAATTTACTATCCCAATTCTTTCTAGTTTTATTAACAGTCTTTTGCAAGATAGATTTAATTTCTCTATTTGATAGTTCTACTTGCCCACTAGTTTGAGGATGATAAGCGGAAACAATTCTATGATTAATACCATATTTAGCAAGAGTTTTTCTAAAACCACCATGAATAAAATGAGAACCTCCATCTGTCATAATATATCTAGGAACTCCAAATCTAGGAAAAATAATGTCTAAAAGCATTCTTAAAGAGGTCTCACCATCAGCACTTTTTGTAGGTATGGCTTCCACCCATTTAGTAACATAATCAACAGCAACAAGTATATGAGTGTTACCTTCTGAAGAGGGAAAAGGTCCCATGAAGTCAAATCCCCAACAATCAAATGGTTCAATAACAAGAGTATAATTCATAGGCATTTCATTGCGTCTGGAGATATTACCAACCCTTTGACATTCATCACAAGATAAAATAAACTTCCTTGCATCTTTGAAGAGAGTTGGCCAATAAAAACCTGATTGTAGAACCTTTTGCGCGGTTCTATCTCCGGCGTGATGTCCTCCATAAGCACTACCATGACATTTACTCAATATCTCTTGTTGTTCATATTCGGGAACACACCTTCGCAGAATACCATCCACTCCTTCTTTATATAAGTGTGGGTCATCCCAAAAATAATGCCTCAAGTCATAAAAGAATTTCCTCCTTTGCTGAGCTGAAAAGGTTGGAGGCAAGTACTTGGAAACAATAAAGTTAGCATAATCAGCATACCAAGGACTGTCTCGCGAGCTCACCTTTATTACAGCCAATTGTTCATTTGGAAAACTATCATTAACAGGAACATGATCATAAGCAATATTTTCCAATCTAGACAAATTATCAGCAACAGGATTATCAGCACCTTTCCTATCTACAATATGTAAATCAAATTCTTGCAAAAGAAGTACCCATCTAATAAGCCTCGGTTTAGCATCTTTCTTTGTCATAAGGTATCTAATTGCAGCATGATCAGTATGAATCGTAACTTTTGAATCAACAATATAAGATCTAAATTTATCACAGGCAAAGACTACAGCTAACAATTCTTTTTCAGTAGTAGCATAATTTCTTTGAGCAGCATCAAGAGTTTTACTAGCATAATGAATAACATTCAGTTTTTTATCTACTCGCTGTCCAAGAATAGCGCCTACAGCAAAATCACTAGCATCGCACATAATTTCAAATGGTAAGTTCCAATCAGGAGGTTCAACTATAGGAGCAGTTGTTAAGGCTTTCTTTAGAGTTTCAAAAGCTTCCTTACAATCATCATCAAAAACAAAAGGTACATCTTTTTGAAGAAGATTAGTAAGAGGCTTTGAAATCTTAGAAAAATCTTTAATAAATCTCCTATAAAACCCAGCATGACCAAGAACACTACGAATACCTTTAACATCCCTAGGATAGGGCATCCTCTCAATTGCTTCAACTTTAGCTCTATCAACTTCAATACCTCTCTCGGAAATTTTATGTCCCAATACAATTCCTTCATTAACCATAAAGTGGCATTTCTCCCAATTAAGAACAAGGTTAGTTTCTTCACATCTCTGCAAAACTTTATCAAGGTTTCGCAGGCAATTATCAAAAGAATTTCCATAGACGGAAAAATCGTCCATGAATACCTCTACAATACTCTCACAAAAGCCATGAAAAATAGCAGACATGCATCTTTGAAAAGTAGCAGGAGCATTACATAAACTAAAAGGCATACGTCTATAAGCATAAGTTCCATAGGGACAAGTGAAAGTGGTTTTCTCTTGATCTTTAGTTTTAACATCAATTTGTGAAAACCCAGAATAACCGTCAAGAAAGCAAAAATGAGTATTTTTAGATAACCTTTCTAACATTTGATCAATAAAAGGCAAAGGGTAATGATCTTTCTTAGTAACCTTATTAACTTTTCGATAATCAATGCACATTCTATACCCTACAACTACTCTTTGAGGGATGAGCTCATCATTATCATTAGGCACAACAGTCATTCCTCCTTTCTTAGGAACACAATGCACAGGACTAACCCATCTACTATCAGCAATAGGATATATAATACCAGCTTCAAGGAGTCTTAATACCTCATTTCTTACCACATCCTTCATCTTAGGAATTAGACGACGCTGAGGTTCAACAACAGGCTTCGCATCATCTTCCATATTAATGGCGTGTTGGCAAATAGAGGGAGAAATCCCCTTCAAGTCATCAAGAGTGTAGCCAATAGCACCTCGGTGTTTCTTCAGTATTTCCAATAACCTTTCTTCTTCAAACTCTGAAAGCTTAGAACTAATAATAACAGGATATATTTTCTTATCATCAATATGAGCATATTTAAGATTATCAGGCAATGGTTTTAAATCAAAGACAGGATCTTCCTTTGGTGGTAGTGTTGTACCCAGATCTTCCACCGGTAAATCATGCTTAAGAATAGGTTGACGAAGGAAAATTTCATCAAGCTCATCTCTTTCTTCCCTAAAAACTTCACTCTCACTATTCTCCAAATGTTGCTGCAAAGGATTACTAGGAGCAAGAGCAATAGATGCGCACTGTTCAACTTTAAAATCACTATTAGGCGAATCAATTTTATAAGGAGTTTTGGTAAATTTAGAGAAGTTAAACTCATAAGATTCACCAGCAAATTTAGTCAAAATTTTCTCTTTCTTGCAATCTATAATAGCTCCACAAGTATTTAGAAAAGGTCTACCAAAAATGATAGGACAATATTTACTAGCAGCAAAACCAAGTACCAAAAAGTCAGCAGGATATTTAATCTTACCACATAAAACTTCCACATCTCGAATAATACCAATTGGAGAGATAGTTTCTCTATTAGCCAGCCGAATAACCACATCAATATCTTCAAGTTCACAAGAACCAATTTCGTGCATAATCTCCGTGTAAAGCTCATAAGGAATAGCACTAATACTTGCACCAATATCACATAAACCATAATAACAATGATCACCAATTCTAACAGAGAGCATAGGAACACTAGCTTTCCTAGACTTATTAGGATGCGAAACAATATTAGAAGCATCTTCACAGAAAATAATATGACCATCCTCCACATTTTCAGTCACAAGATCTTTAACAATTGCAACAGCAGGTTCAACTTTTATTTGTTCTTCAGGTTCTATAGGTTTCTTTTCACTTTTATGAACCGCACTATTTATAACAGAGTACTCCTTCATTTTAGCAGGGAAAGGAGTTTTTTCAATATAAGCTTCAGGAATAACATGATCAACAGTTTCAACTACAACACATTTATTTATAGATGAATCAATTTTATCTTTATACGGTTCATGATACTTATCAAAGTTCTTCTTAGGCAATTCATAATGAGAAGCAAAAGCTTTATAAAGATTTGCAGCAACTTGAGAATCAAGACCATAAGTAGCACTCATATTACGAAATTTATCAGTATCCATAAAAGCTTCAATGCATTTATAATCATAATTTATACATGATTCTCTATCCTTGTCGTTCTCCCATCCTTCAGTATTTTCTTGGATCCGATTAAGAAGGTCCCTTTTAAACTCTTCCTTGTTGCGCGTAAAGGATCCAGAACAAGAAGTATCCAGCAAGGTCTTGTCTTGAAAAGAAAGTCTTGCATAGAAATTATCAATAATAATATTACCAGGAAGCTCATGAATGGGGCATTTGAGCATTAAAGACTTCAATCTCCCCCATGCTTGGGCAATACTCTCTCCTTCATGAGGCCAAAAATTATATATGCGATTCCGATCTTTGTGAATCTCACTTGGAGGATAGAACTTAGAATAAAACCGGGGCACAATATCATTCCACTCAAGAGAATCCCCATTATCCAGTAATTTATACCAATGTGCCGCTTTACAAGACAGCAATACAGAGAACAGTTTCTTCCTCACTTCATCCATAGCAATACCTGCACACTTGAATAAACCACATAATTCATGTAAGAACAGTAAATGATCTCCAGGGTGGACAGTTCCATCCCCTGTATAACAGTTACCCACTACGCGTTCAATAATTTTCATAGGTATTTTGTATGGTATTTCTTCCTTACCTGGCGCCTTATCCACTACCTTTGCAGTAGTAGTAGATTTCCCAAAAAAACACTCAAGAGAAGATCTCTCCATAATGAATTATAGCAGCAGGCAGAAATAAAATCAGCACAAACAGTAGAAATTTCCCTTACCAATTCCACTTACCAATAGCGCTTCACTCCCCGGCAACGGGGCCAGAAAATAGTCTTGATGACCCACAAGTATAGGGGGTGTATCGTAGTATCTTCGATAAGTAAGAATGTCGATCCCAACGAGGAGCAGAAGGTGTTGACAAGCAGTTTCGATGAAGGATTCACTGTAAATGCTCACAGACAAGTATTCAGGGGGTTTTGATGTAACAGATGAATAAAGTACGAGTAAGTAAAGTGCGAGAGTAATAATTGCAGCGAGTGGCTGATACGTCTCCGATGTATCGATAATTTCTTATGTTCCATGCCACATTATTGATGATATCTACATGTTTTATGCACACTTTATGTCATATTCGTGCATTTTCTGGAACTAACCTATTAACAAGATGCCGAAGTGCCAGTTGCTGTTTTCTGCTGTTTTTGGTTTCAGAAATCCTAGTAACGAAATATTCTCGGAATTGGACGAAATCAACGCCCAGGTTCCTATTTTGCCCGGAAGCATCCAGAACACACGAGAACCGCCAGAGAGGGGGCACAGGCCCACCAAACCCTAGGCCGGCGCGGCCAAGGGGGGGCCCGCGCCCCCCTAGTGTGTCACCGCCTCGTCGCCCCTCCGACTCCGCCTCTTCGCCTATAAAAAGGTCCCTGACCGAAAACCTCGACACGGAAAAAAGCCACGGTACGAGAAACCTTCCAGAGCCGCCGCCATCGCGAAGCCAAGATCTGGGGGACAGGAGTCTCTGTTCTGGCACGCCGCCGGGACGGGGAAGTGCCCCCGGAAGGCTCCTCCATCGACACCACCGCCATCTTCATCAACGCTGCTGTCTCCCATGAGGAGGGAGTAGTTCTCCATCGAGGCTCGGGGCTGTACCGGTAGCTATGTGGTTAATCTCTCTCCGATGTGCTTCAATACAATAATCTCATGAGCTGCCTTACATGATTGAGATTCATATGATGATGCTTGTAATCTAGATGTCATTGTGCTAGTCAAGTGGGTTTTACTTATGTGATCTCCGGAGACTCCTTGTCCCACGTGTGTAAAGGTGACAGTGTGTGCACCGTGTGGGTCTCTTAGGCTATATTTCACAGAATACTTATTCACTGTTATGAATGGCATAGTGAAGTGCTTATTTATATCTCTTTATGATTGCAATGTGTTTTGTATCACAATTTATCTATGTGCTACTCTAGTGATGTTATTAAAGTAGTTTTATTCCTCCTGCACGGTGTAATGGTGACAGTGTGTGCATCCGTGTTAGTACTTGGCGTAGGCTATGATTATGATCTCTTGTAGATTATGAAGTTAACTATTGCTATGATGGTATTGATGTGATCTATTCCTCCTACATAGTGTGAAGGTGACAGTGTACATGCTATGTTAGTACTTGGTTTAGTTGTGTTGATCTGTCATGCACTCTAAGGTTATTTAAATATGAACATTGAATATTGTGGAGCTTGTTAACTCCGGCATTGAGGGTTCGTGTAATCCTACGCAATTAGTGGTGTTCATCATCCAACAAGAGAGTGTAGAGTATGCATTTATCTATTCTGTTATGTGATCAAAGTTGAGAGTGTCCACTAGTGAAAGTCTAATCCCTAGGCCTTGTTCCTAAATATTGCTATCGCTGCTTGTTTACTGTTTTACTGCGTTACTACTGCTTGTTTACTGTCCTGGGCAAAGCACTTTTCTGGTGCCGTTGCCATTGCTCATACTTATTTATACCACCTGTATTTCACTATCTCTTCGCCGAACTAGTGCACCTATTAGGTGTGTTGGGGACACAAGAGACTTCTTGCTTTGTGGTTGCAGGGTTGCATGAGAGGGATATCTTTGACCTCTTCCTCCCTGAGTTCGATAAACCTTGGGTGATCCACTTAAGGGAAACTTGCTGCTGTTCTACAAACCTCTGCTCTTGGAGGCCCAACACTGTCTACAAGAATAGAAGCACCCGTAGACATCAAGCTATTTTCTGGCGCCGTTGCCGGGGAGGAAAGGTAAAAGGCATTCATACTCCGGTCCCAGGTAAAAGTACTTTTCTGGCGCCATTGTGTGTGTGCTCGAAGCTATTTCCTTTAGATCCTGCAATTGCATCTTTTTGTTTCTTGTTTACACTAGTTTGGCATAATGGACAACAATGAGCTTCTTATTCTATTTCCTGATTTAAGACATGGATGGTTTGATCCGAAAATTAAAAAACCCATGGAACATATTAGCATGAATACTTTGAATACCATTGTTGCTAATGATATGGAAAATTCTAAGTTTGGGGAAGCTGGTTTTCTTGATCTTTTCAGTCCCCCAAGCATTGAGGAGAAAATTTACTTTGATGATACTTTACCTCCTATTTATGATGATTATAATGATAGTAGTCTTTTAGTACCGCCTGTTATGGAGGATAAATTTGATTATGATTACAATATGCCTCCTATATTTGATGATGAGAATAATAATGATAGCTACTTTGTTGAATTTGCTCCCACTACAACTAATAAAACTGATTATGCTTATGTTGGGAGTAGTAATAATTTTATGCATGAGACTCATGATAAGAATGTTTCATTTGATAGTTATATTGTTGAGTTTGCTCATGTTGCTACTGAAAGTTATTATGAGAGAGGAAAATATGGTTGTAGAAATTTTCATGTTACTAAAATGCCTCTCTATGTGCTGAAATTTTTGAAGCTACACTTGTTCTATCTCCCTATGCTTGTTACCTTGCTCTTCATGAACTTGTTTATTTACAAGATTCCTATGCATAGGAAGCATGTTAGACTTAAATTTGTTTTGAATTTGCCTCTTGATGCTCTCTTTTGCTTCAACTACTATTTCTTGCGAGTGCATCATTAAAACTGCTGAGCCCATCTTAATGGCTATAAAGAAAGAACTTCTTGGGAGATAACCCATGTGTTTATTTTGCTACAGTACCTCTATTTTATATTTGAGTCTTGGAAGTTGTTACTACTGTAGCAACCTCTCCTTATCTTATTTTATTGCATTGTTGTGCCAAGTAAAGTCTTTGATAGTAAGGTTCATACTAGATTTGGATTACTGCGCAGTAACAGATTTCTTTGCTGTCACGAATTTCGACCTGCCTCTCTGTAGGTAGCTCAGAAAAATATGCCAATTTACGTGCGTGATCCTCAGATATGTACGCAACTTTCATTCAATTTGGGAATTTTCATCTGAGCAAGTCTGGTGCCTCGATAAAATCCATCTTTACGGACTGTTCTGTTTTGACAGATTCTACCTTTTATTTCGCATTGCCTCTTTTGCTATGTTGGATGAATTTCTTTGATCCATTAATGTCCAGTAGCTTTATGCAATGTCCAGAAGTGTTAAGAATGATTGTGTCACCTCTGAACATGTGAATTTTTATTGTGCACTAACCCTCTAATGAGTTGTTTCGAGTTTGGTGTGGAGGAAGTTTTCAAGGGTCAAGAGAGGAGGATGATATACTACGATCAAGAAGAGTGAAGAGTCTAAGCTTGGGGATGCCCCCGTGGTTCATCCCTGCATATTTCAAGAAGACTCAAGCATCTAAGCCTGGGGATGCCCAAGGCATCCCCTTCTTCATCGACAAATTATCAGGTTCCTTCTCTTGAAACTATATTTTTATTCGGCCACATCTTATGTACTTTACTTGGAGCGTCTGTGTGCTTTTATTTTTGTTTTTGTTTGAATAAATGCTTGTGTGGGAGAGAGACACGCTCCGCTGGTTCATATGAACACATGTGTTCTTAGCTTTTATTTTTCATGGCGAAGGTTGAAACTGCTTCGTTAATTGTTATATGGTTGGAAACGGGAAATGCTACATGTAGTAATTGATAAAATGTCTTGGATAATTTGATACTTGGCAATTGTTGTGCTCATGTTTAAGCTCTTGCATCATATACTTTGCACCCATTAATGAAGAAATACATAGAGCTTGCTAAAATTTGGTTTGCATAATTGGTCTCTCTAAGGTCTAGATAATTTCTAGTAAAGAGTTTGAACAACAAGGAAGACGGTGTAGAGTCTTATAATGTTTACAATATGTCTTTTATGTAAGTTTTGCTGCACCGGTTCATCCTTGTGTTTGTTTCAAATAAACCTTGCTAGCCTAAACCTTGTATCGAGAGGGAATACTTCTCATGCATCCAAAATCCTTGAGCCAACCACTATGCCATTTGTGTCCACCATACCTACCTACTACATGGTATTTCTCCGCCATTCCAAAGTAAATTGCTTGAGTGCTACCTTTAAATAATTCAAAATTTATCACCTCTGATTTGTGTCAATGTTTTATAGCTCATGAGGAAGTATGTGGTGTTTATCTTTCGATCTTGTCATTTACTTCTGACAGACTTTCACAATGGACTAGTGGCTTCATCCGCTTATCCAATAATTTTGCAAAAAGAGCTGGCAATGGGGTTCCCAGCCCCGATTAATTAACTTGCATTAATAATTCTCTTCACATGTTTTGCTCTGATTCATCAGTAAGCAACTTAATTTTGCAAATAGACACTCCTTCATGGTATGTGATTGTTGGAAGGCACCCGAGGATTCGGTTAGCCATGGCTTGTGTAAGCAAAAGGTTGGGAGGAGTGTCATCCATAAATAATGAAACTAAAGTACATGTGTAAACAAAAGAGAAGAGGGATGATCTACCTTGCTGGTAGAGATAACGTCCTTCATGGGAGCCGCTCTTGAAAGTCTGGTTGATAAGGTAGTTAGAGTGCCCACTACCATTCGTTGACAACAACAAACACCTCTCAAAATTTTACTTTTATGCTCTCTTTATGTTTTCAAAATAAAAGCTCTAGCACAAATATAGCAATCGATGCTTTCCTCTTTGAAGGACCATTCTTTTACTTTTATGTTGAGTCAGTTCACCTATTTCTCTCCACCTCAAAAAGCAAACACTTGTGTGAACTGTGCATTGATTCCTACATACTTGCATATTGCATTTGTTATATTACTCTATGTTGACAATTATCCATGAGATATACATGTTACAAGTTGAAAGCAACCGCTGAAACTTAATCTTCCATTGTGTTGCTTCAATACCTCTACTTTGAATTATTGCTTTATGAGTTAACTCTTATGCAAGACTTATTGATGCTTGTCTTGAAGTACTATTCATGAAAAGTCTTTGCTTTATGATTCATTTGTTTACTCATGTCATTACCATTGTTTTGATCGCTGCATTCATTACATATGCTTACAATAGTATGATCAAGGTTATGATGGCATGTCACTCCAGAAATTATCTGTGTTATCGTTTACCTGCTCGGGACGAGCAGGAACTAAGCTTGGGGATGCTGAGACGTCTCCGACGTATCGATAATTTCTTATGTTCCATGCCACCTTATTGATGATAGCGACCTGTTTTATGCACACTTTCGGTCATATTCGGGCATTTTACGGAACTAACCTATTAACAAGATGCCGAAGTGCCGATTCTTTGTTTTCTTGCTGTTTTTGGTTTCAGAAATCCTAGTAACGAAATATTCTCGGAATTGGACGAAATCAACGCCCAGGTTCCTATTTTGCCCGGAAGCATCCAGAACACACGAGAACCGCCAGAGAGGGGGCACAGGCCCACCAAACCCTAGGCCGGCGCGGCCAAGGGGGGGCCCGCGCCCCCCTAGTGTGTCACCGCCTCGTCGCCCCTCCGACTCCGCCTCTTCGCCTATAAAAAGGTCCCTGACCTAAAACCTCGACACGGAAAAAAGCCACGGTACGAGAAACCTTCCAGAGCTGCCGCCATCGCGAAGCCAAGATCTGGGGGACAGGAGTCTCTGTTCCGGCACGCCGCCGGGACGGGGAAGTGCCCCCGGAAGGCTCCTCCATCGACACCACCGCCATCTTCATCAACGCTGCTGTCTCCCATGAGGAGGGAGTAGTTCTCCATCGAGGCTCGGGGCTGTACCGGTAGCTATGTGGTTAATCTCTCTCCTATGTGCTTCAATACAATAATCTCATGAGCTGCCTTACATGATTGAGATTCATATGATGATGCTTGTAATCTAGATGTCATTGTGCTAGTCAAGTGGGTTTTACTTATGTGATCTCCGGAGACTCCTTGTCCCACGTGTGTAAAGGTGACAGTGTGTGCACCGTGTGGGTCTCTTAGGCTATATTTCACAGAATACTTATTCACTGTTATGAATGGCATAGTGAAGTGCTTATTTATATCTCTTTATGATTGCAATGTGTTTTGTATCACAATTTATCTATGTGCTACTCTAGTGATGTTATTAAAGTAGTTTTATTCCTCCTGCACGGTGTAATGGTGACAGTGTGTGCATCCGTGTTAGTACTTGGCGTAGGCTATGATTATGATCTCTTGTAGATTATGAAGTTAACTATTGCTATGATGGTATTGATGTGATCTATTCCTCCTACATAGTGTGAAGGTGACAGTGTGCATGCTATGTTAGTACTTGGTTTAGTTGTGTTGATCTGTCATGCACTCTAAGGTTATTTAAATATGAACATTGAATATTGTGGAGCTTGTTAACTCCGGCATTGAGGGTTCGTGTAATCCTACGCAATTAGTGGTGTTCATCATCCAACAAGAGAGTGTAGAGTATGCATTTATCTATTCTGTTATGTGATCAAAGTTGAGAGTGTCCACTAGTGAAAGTCTAATCCCTAGGCCTTGTTCCTAAATATAGCTATCGCTGCTTGTTTACTGTTTTACTGCGTTACTACTGCTGCGTTACTACTGCTTGTTTACTGTCCTGGGCAAAGCACTTTTCTGGTGCCGTTGCCATTGCTCATACTTATTTATACCACCTGTATTTCACTATCTCTTCGCCGAACTAGTGCACCTATTAGGTGTGTTGGGGACACAAGAGACTTCTTGCTTTGTGGTTGCAGGGTTGCATGAGAGGGATATCTTTGACCTCTTCCTCCCTGAGTTCGATAAACCTTGGGTGATCCACTTAAGGGAAACTTGCTGCTGTTCTACAAACCTCTGCTCTTGGAGGCCCAACACTGTCTACAAGAATAGAAGCACCCGTAGACATCAGTGGCCCAATCCTTTTTAGCACAAAGGACAAGCCGGTTTGTTTACTTATAATGACCAAACGTTCTCGAGGACACACGGGATTTTAGTCTAGTGCTTTCGCTACATACGGCTAATTAATCTTCATTGTTTTGATAAGTGTTGTGTGGGTGAACCTATGCTAATGTACCGCCCTTCCTAGGACTAATACATACTTGTGATTATACCCCTTGCAAGCATCGGCAACTACAAGAAAGTAATTAAGATAAATCTAACCACAGCCTTAAACTCTGAGATCCTGCTATCCCTCCTGCATCGATATACCAACGGGGGCTCAGGTTTCTATCACTCCGGCAACCCCGCAATTGGCAAACGAGTACAAGATGCATTCCCCTAGGCCCATAAAGGGGAAGTGTCGTGTAGTCGACGTTCACACGACACCACTAGAAGAATAACACCACAACTTAAATATCATAACATTGAATATTACTCAACCATACTTCACTACTAACATTTAGACTTCACCCATGTCCTCAAGAACTAAACGAACTACTCACGAGACATCATATGGAACATGATCAGAGGTGATATGATGATGAATAACAATCTGAACATAAACCTTGGTTCAACGGTTTCACTCAATAGCATCAATAACAAGTAGAAATCAACACCGGGAGAGTTTCCCCTATCAAACAATCAAGATCAAACCCCAAATTGTTACAGCGGTGACGAGGTGCAGCGGTGGAGACGGCGGTGATGATGATGAAGATGATGATGATGGTGATGGAGATGATGTCCAGCTCGATGACGGTGACGATGGCGTCGATTTCCCCCTCCGGGAGGGAATTTCCCCGGCAGATCTCAGCATGCCGGAGAGCCCCGCAGAGGCGGCTGTGGCTCTTCGCGACGTACCCCTGGAGCTTAGGTTTTCGGGACGAAGGCGTACGCGAAGAAAAGGAGGCGAGAGGGGGCTGTGGGCCCCCTCCTCACAGGGCGGCGTGGCCAGGGCAGGGCTCACGCCGGCCTGTGAGGGGGGCCCATGGCGGCCCTCCTCGGCTCCCCCTTCTGGCTCCCTTCGTCATCTGAAAAAATAGGATTTTTCATATAATTTCCGTCAACTGTTGATCTTCCGAAATATTGCATTCTGACGGTGCTTTTTCCAGCAGAATCCTGGCTCCGGTGCGCGATCCTCCAATAATCATGAAACATGCAAAATAGATGAAATAACATAAGTATCATCTCCAAATATGAAATATATCAATGAATAACAACAAATTATGATATAAAATAGTGATGCAAATTGGACGTATCACCTTACTGTGTCGGTGCCCCGTGGTCCCACTTCGTCTCCCCTCCGGTCTTCTGGAAGCTTCGTGCAAAAATAGGACCCTGGGCGTTGATTTCGTCCAATTCCGAGAATATTTCCTTACTAGGATTTCTGAAACCAAAAAACAGCAGAAAACAGCAACTGGCTCTTCGGCATCTCGTCAATAGGTTAGTGCCGGAAAATGCATAATAATGACATATAATGTGTATAAAACATGTGAGTATCATCATAAAAGTAGCATGGAACATAAGAAATTATAGATACGTTTGGGACGTATCAAGCATCCCCAAGCTTAGTTCCTATTCGCCCTCGAGTAGGTAAACGATAACAAAGATAATTTCTGAAGTGACATGCTATCATAATCTTGATCATACTATTGTAAAGCATATGAGATGAATGCAGCGATTCGAAGCAATGATGAAGATAATGAGTAAACTAATGAATCATATATTAAAGACTTTTCATGAATAATACTTTCAAGACAAGCATCAATAAGACTTGCATAAGAGTTACTCATAAAGCAATAAATTCAAAGTAAAGGCATTGAAGCAACACAAAGGAAGATAAAGTTTCAGCGGTTGCTTTCAACTTCAACATATTTATCTCATGGATAATTGTCAACACAAAGCAATATAACAAGTGCAATAAGTAAACATGTAAGAATCAATGCACACAGTTGATACAAGTGTTTGATTCTAAGATAGAAAGAATAGGCAAACTGACTCAACAAAAAAGTAGAAGATAGGCCCTTCGCAGAGGGAAGCATTGATTACTATATTTGTGCTAGAGCTTTTTATTTTGAAAACAAGAAACAATTTTGTCAACGGTAGTAATAAAGCATATGAGTTATGTATAAGACATCTTATAAGTTGCAAGCCTCATGCATAGTATACTAATAGTGCTCGCACCTTGTCCTAATTAGCTTGGATTAACACGGATTATCATTGCATAGCATATGTTTCAACCAAGTGTCACAAAGGGGTACCTCTATGCCGCCTGTACAAAGGTCTAAGGAGAAAGCTCGCATTGGATTTCTCGCTTTTGATTATTCTCAACTTAGACATCCATACCGGGACAACATAGACAACAGATAATGGACTCCTCTTTAATGCATAAGCATTCAACAACAGTTAATATTCTCATAAGAGATTGAGGATTAGCTGTCCACACTGAAACTTCCACCATGAATCATGGCTTTAGTTAGCGGCCCAATGTTCTTCTCTAACAGTATGCATACTCAAACCATTTTATTGTGAAAACCGCCCTTACTTCAGACAAGACGAACATGCATAACAACTCACATGATATTCAACAAAGGTAAAAGAGTTGATGGCGTCCCCAGAAAACATGGTTACCGCTCAACAAGCAACTTACTAAGAAATAAGACACATAAGTACATATTCTTCACCACGATAGTTTTTAAGCTATTTTGTCCCATGAGCTATATATTGTAAAGGCAAAGAATAGAAATTTTAAAGGTAGCACTCAAGTAATGTACTTTGGAATGGCGGAGAAATACCATGTGGTAGGTAGGTATGGTGGACACAAATGGCATGGTTATTGGCTCAAGGATTTGGATGCACGAGAAGAATTCCTCTCAATACAAGGCTAGGCTAGCAAGGTTGTTTGAAGCAAACTCAAGTATAAAAGGTGCAGCAAAGCTCACATATGAACATATTGTAACTATTATAAGACTTTACATTGTCTCTTTGTTGTTCAAACACCTCAACCAGAAAATATCTAGACTCTATAGATCAATCATGCAAACCAAATTTTAACAAGCTCTATGTAGTTATTCATTAATGAGTACAAGGTACATGATGCAAGAGCTTAAACAAGATCTATATGAGCACAACAATTGCCAAGTATCACATTATTCAAGACATTAAACCATTTGCCACATGCGGCATTTTCCGTTTCCAACCATATAACAATGAATGAAGTAGTTCAAATTTCGCAATGAACATTAAAGATAAAGCTAAGAACATATGTGTTCATACAAAACAGCGGAGCGTGTCTCTCTCCCAAACAAAGAATGCTAGGATCCGATTTATTCAAACAAAAACAAAAATAAAAAAACAAATAGACGCTCCAAGTAAAGCACATAAGATGTGACGGAATAAAAATATAGTTTCACTAGAGGAACCTAATAAGTTGTCGATGAAGAAGGGATGCCTTGGGCATCCCCAAGCTTAGACGCTTGAGTCTTCTTAAAATATGCAGGGATGAACCACGGGGGCATCCCCAAGCTTTGACTTTTCACTCTTCTTGATCATATTGTATCATCCTCCTCTCTTGACCCTTGAAAACTTCCTCCACACCAAACTCGAAACAAACTCATTAGAGGGTCAGTGCATAATTCATATATTCAGAGGTGACATAATCATTCTTAACACTTCTGGACATTGCACAAAGCTACTGAAAGTTAATGGAACAAAGAAATCCATCTAACATAGCAAAACAGGCAATGCGAAATAAAAGGCAGAATCTGTCAAAATAGAACAGTTTGTAAAGACGAATTTTAAAGTGGCACCAGACTTGCTCAGATGAAAATTCCCAAATTGAATGAAAGTTGCGTACATATCTGAGGATCACGCACGTAAATTGGCAGATTTTTTTTGATTTTTCTACAGGGACTACTGCCCAAATTCGTGACAGCAAGAAATCTGTTCCTGCGCAGCAATCCAAATCTAGTATTGGCTTTACTATCAAAGACTTTACTTGGCACAACAATGCAATAAAATAAAGATAAGGAGAGGTTGCTACAGTAGTAAACAACTTCGAAGACTCAAATATAAAACAAAGTGCAGAAGTAAAATAATGGGTTGTCTCCCATAAGCGCTTTTCTTTAACGCCTTTCAGCTAGGCGCAGAAAGTGTGTATCAAGTATTGTCAAGAGATGAAGCATCAATATCATAACTTGTTCTAATAATAGAATCATAAGGTAACTTCATTCTCTTTCTAGGGAAGTGTTCCATACCTTTCTTGAGAGGAAATTGATATTTGATATTACCTTCCTTCATATCAATGATGGCACCAACAGTTCGAAGAAAAGGTCTTCCCAATATAATGGGACAAGATGCATTGCATTCAACATCCAAGACAACAAAATCAACGGGGACAAGGTTATTGTTAACCATAATACGAACATTATCAATCCTCCCCAAAGGTTTCTTTATAGCATTATCAACAAGATTAACATCCAAATAACAATTCTTCAATGGTGGCAAGTCAAGCATATCATAAATTTTCTTAGGCATAACAGAAATACTTGCACCAAGATCACATAAAGCATTACAATCAAAATCATTGACCCTCATCTTAATGATGGGCTCCCAACCATCTTCTAACTTCCTAGGAATAGAGGTTTCAAGTTTTAGTTTCTCTTCTCTAGCTTTTATGAGAGCATTTGTAATGTGTTTTGTAAAGGCCAAATTTATAGCACTAGCATTAGGACTTTTAGCAAGCTTTTGTAAGAACTTTATAACTTCAGAGATGCGACAATCATCAAAGTCTAAATCATTATGACCTACAGCAATGGGATCATTATCCCCAATATTTTGAAAAATTTCAGCAGTTTTATCAATTTCAGCAGTTTTAGCAGTTTCAGGTAATTTTGCACGCTTTGCACTAGGAGTAGTAGCATTGCCAACACCAATTATTTTACCATTAATAGTAGGAGGTGTAGCAACATGTGAATCATTAACATTACTAGTGGTGGTAATAGTCCAAACTTTAGCTACATTATTCTCTTTAGCTAGTTTTTCATTTTCTTCTCTTTCCCACCTAGCATGCAATTCAGCCATCAATCTAATATTCTCATTAATTCGAACTTGGATGGCATTTTCTGTAGTGACAATCTTATTATCAATATCCCTATTAGGCATAACTTTCAATTTTAAAAGATCAACATCAGAGGCAAGACTATCAACCTTAGAAGCGAGAATATCAATTTTATCGAGCTTTTCCACAACAGATTTGTTAAAAGCAGTTTGTGCACTAATAAATTCTTTAAGCATGGCTTCAAGACCAGGGGGTACACTCCTATTATCGTTGTAAGAATTCCCATAAGAATTACCATAACTATTACCATTAGCAGCAGGATATGGCCTATAGTTGTTACCAGAATTGTTCCTATAAGCATTGTTGTTGAAATTATTATTTTTAATGAAATTCACATCAACATGTTCTTCTTGGGCAACCAATGAAGCTAAAGGAACATTATTAGGATCAACATTAGATCTACCATTCACAAGCATAGACATAATAGCATCAATCTGTTGCGGTCAAAAACCCACCGGCGAGTATCGACGGGCAACACAGTAGAGCCGGGAGGCTCCCAGGATTGCGGCTGACCCTGGTCCCTCGGGCGACGGCCCGCAATGCCTTCTGGCACACGTCCCGGTGCTTACGAGGGCGTGCCACCTGACCTATACCTGGTCAGGAAGGTGATGGTTTGCTTCGACTAGTTTCCTGCATGGCAAACACGTAAACATTAAATACGAGCCCCGATCGGCTCTTAAGTTGTTCTGTGGATCGGCTCAAAGAGCCGATTGCCCCATTGTTCATATTAGATTTATAAGGACATGGGGATCATGCTTAATCAATATCAAGCTAAGCTAATCTACGATAGTCTAGGGTTTTCACCGTATAATCGGAATATCCTATGCGTAATTGAGCCTAGCAGATACGTAAGATGATGGAAAACCAACCCTAAAGAGGCCTAAAAACCAACGTGTAGTTGATCCCCGAAACAATCCCTCTAGAGCTTAATAAACCACACCTTACGCACCACCGGATCCTTCAACCCGTTTATAAGGCCTAACCATACGGATATCAAACCAATCCTTGAAGAACAAGGAGCAACTATAACAGATTAGATCTACCAGATAACGAATAAGCAAGATGCTGCCCTTACACCTAAAATAGGTGTAAGGGCAGCTAGATATCGAGGGGTAGCGTAGCTAAACAAGTACATCGTGAAAGCATTGTCATCAACCCCAAAACACCTAAGATAAGGGTGTTGCTCGCCATCAAAAAGGCTTCAGCACGAGCAACACCAACAACGAATAAACTGATACTGCCTAGATCGCAAGATGCGATCTAGGCAGCATGTTGCTTACCCGGGAGAAACCCTCGAAACAAGGGGTGGCGATGCGCCTAGATTGATTTGTTGTGAACGTGATCGTCCTCCTTTCTCGATAACCCTAGATACATATTTATAGTCCGTAGACTCTCTAACTTGGGAATAAACCCAACCGTGTACGAGCTAAACTCTATCTCTTAATTCTAACCGACACGTATCCTAATATAATTTACAGATACACGGGCAATCTTGCCCAAACTTCTTGTACAAGGCCGATTCGGGAATATTTTCCATGTATATCTTCTAAGCCCATTTAATCACGGCCCATCTCCAGACTTGGTCAAATTCTGGTGATAACACATGCCCCCCTGGTTTTGGCAATGATAATTTCAAAACCACTCTGTTTTTCTTCGTAGGGTCACGTCGTGGCAGAGCAGAACCGTCGCAGTATCCTTCATCATGATGCCTTGCCTTCTCAACTTCTCTGCACGATTTGACAGTTCTTTGGCACCACTTCCTCGGAAACTGCTGTAACATTAACTCCCCCATATCCCTTTATTTAACCGCGCCGAGTAGTTCGCCCTTTAATCCTCTTGCTCCGTACTAGCCATCGGCAAAAAACCCCTTTCCTCTGTAGCTATGTCTTCTTCCTCCTCCTCTGCCTCCTCAGGCCTCTCCTACGTATCTTCTCCTCTCCGTGAGCCCACGCCGGAGTGGGACCCGGTGGCGGCGTACAACCACCGCGCCCCGGAGGAATGGGACATCGAGTCCCATGATTCCTCCATCTAGTCCGAGGACGACAAGTCCTTGACTGACGGAGAAGACGACTTCCAGTTCCCCGTCGACGGGGAGCTGGAGGCGGGGAGCGAAGACGATCGCTTCTCGTGGGACGGCTACACCTCCTCCGACGAGGAGGACGAAGAGGAGGACGACGAGTCCTCTGACGAATATCCGCCGGCAAACCGCTTCCGCGCTGGGCCGGACGACGACGACGACGAGGAGGACGAGGCCCCCGTAGAGGGCTACGAGAGCAGCGACGAGGAGCCCACCAGCAGCTGCGCCGGCGGCAGCGATGACGACGACGAGGGTAGCAACGGCCCGTAGATTTAGGGACCACTAGTATAGGACTAGTAGTAGTAGCAATCGGCTTTTGTTCTCTCTTCCTTGAGCAATCGGCTCTTCTCTGTAAAAGCCCTTTTATTAATGAAGAAAATATTTCTCAGCCGATTTTGCCTTTTTACCAATTTTGCCGATTGTCAAAGCAAGTCAACACACCAAGAGAAGATGGCAGCGCATCGGCCCTTCCCATAAAATGCGAGCAAGGCCAGCTCCGTTGTCTATTCAAACGGTAACCTGCAACTTATCCGAAAGAGCAGCGCTCAGATCCCCAAATCGCCGCTCGAACAGATCCAACCTACGGCCACACGAACCTCAGATCTCAATCGCACAGACTCAACCCCGTAGCGAATCCAATGGCGGAATCATCCAACGCCAACGCTATGGTCTCCGGCCTGAAGGTAATCCTTAACCGCTCCTCGCTGTCCGAACATAGTGCTAGAATTAACAACAAACATCTGAATTAATGCTTCGTTCCGTCATTAATTTCTAGGTATCAGACATTCTACTGCCACATCCCTCTCTTCCAAATTCTCTCTGTCTTGGCCCTCGTTCTACCGAGAGTCCCGCCCATTTGATTTCATGCGAGGCAAATAGAATCCCCTTCGTGAACCAAAATCTAGATCTAACCTCTTGGGCCGACTGCTTACGAGCCTGGCCTAATCCTCCTGAAGATTGGGTTTCATGGTACAATAGAATCTCCAAAACTCACCACGCCACCTGGGAAACCGCAGGAATAGCCGATGCTTTAGCTTTATCACTGTCTCCCCTTGAGAAACATGAAAACCTTCTGAAAACCATCGGCTATTTTTGGTCTGATGCTTTGAATTGCTTCATGTTTGGCCATGGCCCCATGACACCAAGCTTACTAGATGTGGCCATGATCACGGGTTTAGACATTGCATCCCCAAGCCCATCTTCCTTCAGGCTGCCGAAGGTCCCCTACACGCTTTCTTCCAAAACAGATTGCACAAGCTGGGGTGCTTACCTTCGGCGCCACATGAAAAACAAAGGCCCCGTAACAGAGAAAGAACACACGGCCTTCCTGAATTTCTGGTTGGAACACTTCATATTTTGTGGTCCTTCCCTTGCTCCAACCAAGAATTATCTCTCCCTGGCCTATGAACTTGCCAGAGGCACTCAACTTGGCATTGGCAAACTGTTTCTTGGAGAGGTCTATAGGTATCTCCAGCTAATATCTATTAAATTGTTCTCCCAAAAGACAGTCAAAACAGGAGGTCCCTGGTGGTTTATTCAGTTATGGGCTCAGCTGTACTTCCAACACCAGATCCCAAACTTTCCACCCTTAGCTACTTGCACCTTCCCAGATACTAATGAGAGACAGATCCGGTGCACTAGCTACGGCCAAGCTCTATACAGCCTCCCAGGCAGCAAACTAACCCCAAAGGGAGCATCAGAGTGGTTCAGAACTTTCTACCAAGGCCTGGACAACCCTCTCTTCTTTCCTTATACGGAGTCTGAAAATTTTGAAAATCCAGTCTCCTTCAGGCTAGATAGCTTTGCCGATGATGCTGACACTCGGCAATTGTACTCCATCATGATCCGTCCATGCTTCCTTCCAGTTGGCATGAGCACCTCAAACAGGATCATCAAACCTGGTTATGAGTCTTATCAGCCGGTCGTAGCAGCCCGGCAACTTGGTCTTGGACAGGTATCTCCCCACTTTTTCCTGCACCACCTGACAGAGAGCAGAGCTGATCTACCTGATGTCCTCACCAGTCAGAGGTGTTATACCTTTTTTGACACTCTAGCCATCCCAATTCCTCACAACCTATCTTTTACCTCATCAACCGATGGTTTTGAGACTTGGTGGTCCATGTGGAAGACTCACGCCTTCAGGAGAGCTCTGGGACCATTGCTGAAGCAACTTGATGCTGAATATGACATCCCTGCAGAACAGGTACCACTACACACAATTTATTTTGAAGTGGCTTACAATGATTTCCTTTTATAACCTTGCTCTGTCTCTTGCAGCAACGAAATGGTCCAGATCCTGTAGATGATGACGGCTCCCCTTTCAGATTCCTCCCACCAGTTCCGGTGGTCCTTTTCTGCAAAAACTCACCATCTTTGAAAAAGGTTGTGATGCAGAGCCAGCCGACGACACCACAATCGGCTTCCAAAAACAGAGCATCTTCTAGGCTAGCTGCCCCCCGAGCCTCAGTCAAGGCGAGAACAGCAGTGAGGAAAGTAGCTGCCAGGAAGACTCTGAAGCGCCAAAGCCCTACTCCAGCTCAAGAAAGTTTGCATGTAAGTTGACCCATGCTTTGGCTGGTTTCATTCATCCTTCTAGGCTTCTGCAGCAAACTCGTATTTCTTCTACAGACCTCCACTGAAGAAAACTCCAGTGAGGACACACAGTCCAGTCGAAGGGACTCGAGCTCGGGCAACTCTGAGAAAACCACCACGCTGAGCCAGCCAGACTTGCCACCGTCGGCTTCCAAGAAAAGGTCAGCCCCTGAACCTGCTGTCTCCCAAACTCCCATCAAAGCAGGGCAGGGCAGTCTACGCACAAAGAGCCGATGCATCAAGAGGGCTCGCAAGGAACCGCAAGCCTCTCCATCAAACCAGGAGATATCAAACGTAATCCCATCCATACTCTCATTGGCTCATTTTCCATGCCGGCCCATTATTGTTCTCATCGGCTAACCATTCCCTTTGCAGACTGATGACACCTCCAGTGGGGAAGTCGAGGAGGTACCAATGCCTTCCGCCACCCTGGACCTAGCAACTTCTGCGAGTGTAGCTGACAAGGTGGCCAACTTGGCCGATCCCACAGCCGAAACACAAGAGCCGATCACCTTTTCATCGGTTGTTCCTCTGGTCTCAGGAGAGGTACAATTCTTTCCCTTGGCTCTACCCTCCTCCTTTGCTGTCTCCTGACATTCCTCTTGTTATTTATCAGGGTTATGACCTCTCAAGCTTGCTAACCTTTGACCCTGAATCCATCGAACCGGCTACCGCTAAAGCAAGTGAGGAGCCAGGACCCAGCGCTATACATGGTCAACTCCAGCACCTCAAGGCCCTGCTTTCCTCTTCCATTGAGACATTGGTTGAAGACTCCGAGGCGGTGAAGGGCGTTCTGGAAGACATCCAGCCTCATCTCCCGGTGACGCTGTAGGTGAAACTTTGGCCAGTTGTAACTCTGTCTGCCTACAGGTCAAGAGTGATATTGGCTCGTCAGAGAATCGACTTGCGCCACGCCCAGCTTCCGTTGAAAGCCGATATTGCAGACAAATGCCAACGGCTTAATGAGAAAAAGGCTGCCTTGGACGCCAAGACTGACACATCTGACAGCACTGCTGAACTGGCGACCTTGCGAAAAGAGTTGGAGGCCCTTGAAGAGAAGGTTCGGGCAACGAAACAGCTCATTGAAGCTAAGGAAGCTCTTATCGCCCACTCCCTCGAGGAAGCAGAAGGCCTCAAAGCTGAACTGAACACCGATCTGGCCGAAATCCGTGCCTTGAACAAGCAGCTGGTAGCAGGCAAAGACGAAGATGATGAGGCCGAGATCGCCGAGGTGGATCGTGTTCGTGCTGATGCCCTCCATGCCCTTGAGATGTTCCTTCAGTAGAGTCTCCCTGTGTAATCTGAAAAAACTTCATTATCGAGTTTGTACCCTAGAGTCGATGGCCCTGCATCGGCTTTTGTTTCTTAGTTCTAAAGTCGAGACTGTGCATCGGCTGTACTCTATATAAATTTTTTTTATTGGCCGATTTCGTGTATCGGCCCACATATGTTATCGTCCATTATTCCATATTGTTCCATACTAGGTGCCCCCCGAGCCGATTCTTTCAAGTGATTGAAGATATCGGCTCTTGCTGATGCATGTTGATCGTAGCTTATCCCAAGGACCAATGTCGATCTCTTCTAGCTCATCAGCTGACGTAAACCCATATCCTAGCTTTCCGTCGCCTGTCAGATCGATGTTGAACACAGGCAGAACGTATGGTGAGGATAATTTTGGCCGATTGCTGGAATCGGCCTCCATGTTGATTGAATTCCTCAATGAAGGTTTACAACTTGCATGTGCTCCCTTATAGGAGGGAGTCTCCCTACCACGACTACGTGACATGTTTACAGCGAGATCGTTGCCTTTTATTTTTTGGGGCCGATCGCAGGGATCGGCCTTGCCACGTATATCGATGGATGTTGCTCTTGCTACTCTATCAGGCCGGTGGATAAGACCAGCCTCACCCCGTTTTTTGTCACCTCGATGCGATCACAGCCGTCCAAACTGATTCGAGAGAGCGGCTCTTGGTCTTCCGAGTCCCAAATGTTCATGCCGGCTATCGAGACGTCGATCGAGTCATCTGCATGCACGACTTCTACGTCGTCTCCATCCCACTGTATCAGACATTGGTGCATTGTAGATGGAATGCAGCAGTTGGCGTGAATCCAATCCCTTCCTAGCAGGACAGCGTAGGTACTCTTGCTCTCGACGATGAAGAATGTGGTTGGGATCGTCTTTCGGCCTACGGTTAGATCCACGTTCAGGACACCTTGCGTCCCCGATGCTTGGCCGTTGAAGTCGTTTAGTGTGACGTTGGTCTTGATCAGATCGGCACTGGAGCGTCCTAAACGCCGTAGCATGGAATATGGCATTATATTTACCGCCGCTCCCGTGTCAACCAACATCCTGCCGACAGGCTGCCCATTGATATAACCTTTGAGGTACAGGGCCTTCATGTGTTTGTAGCCCTTTTCCCGTGGCTTCTCAAAGATGACTGGCCGTGGACCGTAGTCAAACTATGCTATCGGCACTTCTTCCAGTCCTGGGGCGCGAAACTCTGATGGGAGGAAGAACACCATGTTCGTGCCAGCCGATGTATCTGCATCGGCTTTCGTTTGCTTGAGACGCCACACTTTCTTTGGTGGACGAGTCTCTTCGTCCAAAGTCTGCTGAATTTTCACGGCCAGATCGGGCCGTGCTTTCCTCAACGTGTGCAAGTATCGCGCTTCGGCTTGCTCCAAGCTACGTAGCCGCTGAACCCTACGCTTTTGGGAGTGGCTGAGTCCATCGGGGCACCACCTTGGCCGGTGGTACCTATCCTCTTCTTCATCTTCTGACTCTTCAAAGTCTTCATCTTGAGAGGACTCAGCACGCTTGTTCTGTGGCGGGAGAGGTCCTAGACGCTTGAAAACTGAAACTTCCCCTGCATCCTTCTTCCGGCGTCTACACTCCGGGCAGTTGTCGATGGTAGGCAATCGGCTCATCCCTGAATCCCAGCAGTGTTTGACGAAGGGACAGTCCCAGTGTCTATCTATATCCTCCTGTTCCCTTGACCTCTCCTTAGCGCGGTGGTCACGCCCTTCGTCGTTTCTGTCATGCCGACGGTACCTTCCTTTATCTTCATCAGACCGATTGTATCTTTCGTCGTTTCTGTCGTACTGCCGACGTCGGTCATACTGATATTCATATTTGTTGAGGAGGTGCGTGGAGAGTGGTTTTTGGTATCGCACGCTTCTCACTTGTTCCTTGGTAAGGTACCGCTTGTCATCATATCGGGGCCGGTCGCGTGGATCGGCCTCCTCCTTTTCCTTGCTGCGGGAGTGACTGCTTTCCTCTTTATCCTTGCCATGGTGGCGCACAGGCCCTGCCATGTTGACATTGCACGAGAAATCCAGTCGACGCCTCGCGGAGTGGTTTGGTTCCACCATGTTGACGCCAGGGAACGGATGTGTGTCCACTTTCATGGCAAACTGTCCGAAAAGCAATCGGCCTTGTTCTATCGCCATTTGGATCTGCTGACGAAACACCTTGCAGTCATTGGTGGTATGGGTGAACGAGTGATGCCATTTGCAGTACGGCCTCCCATTCAACTCTTGTGCTGTAGGGGTCTTATGGCCGTCGGGTAACTTCAGTTGTTTTTCCTTGAGCAATAGATCAAAAATCTGCTCAGCTTTGCTCAAATCAAAATCAAACCCTTTTGCAGGCCCTTGTGGTTTTACCCATTTGCAGGACACGGGATTTGCCCCCCGAGCCCATTCAGCTACAGCCACCTCCAGGTCTGGTGCAGGATCTTCAGCTTCTTCCATCTCAACCAGGCCTACCGGACGCTTGAACTTGTCTTGGTACAATTCAGGGTGCCGCTGCTCATAGGATGTGAGTTTCTGCACCATGTGCGACAATGAACTGTACTCTACTTGGGAAGTCAAATCCTTGATCGGCGTTGCGAGGCCCAACACTGCCAGCTCGATTGCTTCCTTCTCAGATAAACGAACCGAATAACATCGGTTCCTGACAGTCCTGAAACGTTGGATGTATTCAGACACTGTTTCTCCCCGCTTCTGCCGCATCTGGGCTAGATCGGCGATGCCAGCTTCGGTAGCATCTGAATGATATTGCACGTGAAACTGCTCCTCTAGCTGCTTCCATGTGCGGACTGAGTTTGGTGGCAACGAGGTGTACCACCCAAAGGCTGATCCCGTAAGAGACTGTGCGAAAAACCTCACACGTAACGGGTCTGATACTGAAATCAAGCCCAGCTATGCCAAATATCGGCTTACGTGCTCTATTGAGCTAGATCCTTCTGCTCCATTGAATTTTGAGAACTCAGGGAGCCGATACTTGGGTGGCAGCGGGATCAGGTCATACTCGTCCGGGTACGGCTTGGAATAGCCGATTGTTTTCCTCTTCGGCAAGATGCCGAATTGGTCTCTCAAGATGGTGCTGATCTGTTCCATGGTATTAGCTGTAGGGACCGAACCTTCATGGCTCGTTCCAGTAGCATATTTTGTCAACCATGCTTGTTTGTCAGCGTCTGCTCCAGAAATCCCTGTTGGTGCAACCTGGCTTGTGCGCGCCAAGGCATTGCAGTCCGGCACGTATGTGCACACGTATCCATGTGGGATCTCCTTAGGTGGCTCATATAGGAACTGGCAATCGCTAGGATCGCCGCCCACTTTGTAGACGACGTACGCCGGTGAACCCGGCGGCTCTGGTGCTGCAAGCGCGAATGGTAGCGGTGGTCTGATCTGGAGTGGTGTCTCTCCCTGGTGAGTCCCTAGGGTAGGTCCTGACGGGGAGTACTGATGCTTCATGATTTCATGCACCACACGGACCGCGACGCGCTCGAGAGTATTCACCAGGCTTTCAGAATAGCGGTGTAGAGAATGAGCCGCCATGTAATTGATTTCCTGGCGCAGAGCTCTGGTGCGTTCCTCCGAAGGGGTAGACAGGTCCACTCTGTCAAGAACACCTTCAGGGGAGAATCCCTTCCACCTTACTCCATGTGAACGGGTCCTCACGAAAGAGCCGATGAGATCGGCTTCCAAGATGGCTTTCATCTCATCATACTTCTTCTTTTGCTCTTCGGGCAGATCTGCGTACGTGACTGGTTCGCCAACCACCTCATCCGCAGCTTTTGACATGGTTGCTGCAGATGTCGATGTTGTTGTTGTTGCAGAATGTCCCACTGGGCGTGCCAGAATGTGTTGCGGTCAAAAACCCACCGGCGAGTATCGACGGGCAACACAGTAGAGCCGGGAGGCTCCCAGGATTGCGGCTGACCCTGGTCCCTCGGGCGACGGCCCGCAATGCCTTCTGGCACACGTCCTGGTGCTTACGAGGGCGTGCCACCTGACCCATACCTGGTCAGGAAGGTGATGGTTTGCTTCGACTAGTTTCCTGCATGGCAAACACGTAAACATTAAATACGAGCCCCGGTCGGCTCTTAAGTTGTTCTGTGGATCGGCTCAAAGAGCCGATTGCCCCATGGTTCATATTAGATTTATAAGGACATGGGGATCATGCTTAATCAATATCAAGCTAAGCTAATCTACGATAGTCTAGGGTTTTCACCGTATAATCGGAACATCCTATGCGTAATTGAGCCTAGCAGATACGTAAGATGATGGAAAACCAACCCTAAAGAGGCCTAAAAACCAACGTGTAGTTGATCCCCGGAACAATCCCTCTAGAGCTTAATAAACCACACCTTACGCACCACCGGATCCTTCAACCCGTTTATAAGGCCTAACCATACGGATATCAAACCAATCCTTGAAGAACAAGGAGCAACTATAACAGATTAGATCTACCAGATAACGAATAAGCAAGATGCTGCCCTTACACCTGAAATAGGTATAAGGGCAGCTAGATATCGAGGGGTAGCGTAGCTAAACAAGTACATCATGAAAGCATTGTCATCAACCCCAAAACACCTAAGATAAGGGTGTTGCTCGCCATCAAAAAGGCTTCAGCACGAGCAACACCAACAACGAATAAACTGATACTACCTAGATCGCAAGATGCGATCTAGGCAGCATGTTGCTTACCCGGGAGAAACCCTCGAAACAAGGGGTGGCGATGCGCCTAGATTGATTTGTTATGAACGTGATCGTCCTCCTTTCTCGATAACCCTAGATACATATTTATAGTCCGTAGACTCTCTAACTTGGGAATAAACCCAACCATGTACGAGCTAAACTCTATCTCTTAATTCTAACCGACACGTATCCTAATATAATTTACAAATACACGGGCAATCTTGCCCAAAATTCTTGTACAAGGCCGATTCGGGAATATTTTCCATGTATATCTTCTAAGCCCATTTAATCACGGCCCATCTCCAGACTTGGTCAAATTCTGGTGATAACACAATCTTATCACTCAAGGAGGAGGTTTCTTCAACAGAATTGACCTTCTTACCTTGTGGAGCTCTTTCCGTGTGCCATTCAGAGTAATTTGTCATCATATCATCAAGAAGCTTTGTTGCCGCCCCCAACGTGATGGACATAAAGGTACCTCCAGCAGCTGAATCCAATAGGTTCCGCGAAGAAAAATTCAATCCTGCATAAAAGGTTTGGATGATCATCCAAGTAGTCAGTCCATGGGTTGGGCAATTCTTTACCAAAGATTTCATTCTCTCCCATGCTTGAGCAACATGTTCATTATCTAATTGCTTGAAATTCATTATGCTACTTCTCAAAGATATAATTTTAGCGGGAGGATAATATCTACCAATAAAAGCATCCTTACATTTAGTCCATGAATCAATACTATTTCTAGGCAGAGATAGCAACCAATCTTTAGCTCTTCCTCTTAAGGAGAAAGGAAACAATTTTAATTTTATAATGTCACCATCTACATCCTTATACTTTTGCATTTCACATAGTTCAACAAAATTATTAAGATGGGCAGCAGCATCATCAGAACTAACACCAGAAAATTGCTCTCTCATAACAAGATTCAGTAAAGCAGGTTTAATTTCAAAGAATTCTGCTGTAGTAGCAGGTGGAGCAATAGGTGTGCATAGGAAATCATTATTATTTGTGCTAGTGAAGTCACAGAACTTAATATTCTCAACAGTACCCATTTTAGCAGTAGTAAATAAAGCAAACTAAATAAAGTAAATGCAAGTAACTAATTTTTTTGTGTTTTTGATATGGAGAACAAGACAGTAAATAAAGTAAAACTAGCAACTAATTTCTTTGTGTTTTTGTTTAAGTGCAGCAAACAAAGTAGTAAATAAAATAAAGCAAGACAAAAACAAAGTAAAGAGATTGGAAGTGGAGACTCCCCTTGCAGCGTGTCTTGATCTCCCCGGCAACGGCGCCAGAAAATCTGCTTGATGCGTCCAGTCGACACGTCCGTTGGGAACCCCAAGAGGAAGGTGTGATGCGTACAGTAGCAAGTTTTCCCTCAGAAAGAAACCAAGGTTTATCGAACTAGGAGGAGCCAAGAAGCACGTTGAAGGTTGATGGCGGAGGAGTGTAGTGCGGTGCAACACCAGGGATTCCGGCGCCAACGTGGAACCTGCACAACACAATCACAGAACTTTGCCCCAACGTAACAGCGAGGTTGTCAATCTCACCGGCTTGCTGTAAACAAAGGATTAGATGTATAGTGTGGATGATGATGGTTGTTTGCGAAGAACAGTAAAGAACAATTGCAGCAGATTGTATTTCAGATGTAAAGAATAGGACCGGGGTCCACAGATCACTAGTGGTGTCTCTCCCATAAGATAGCAGATGTTGGGTGAACAAATTACAGTTGGGCAATTGACAAATAAAGAAGGCATAACAATGCACATACATATATCATGATGAGTACTATGAGATTTAATCAGGGCATTACGACAAAGTACATAGACCGCTATCCAGCATGCATCTATGCCTAAAAAGTCCACCTTCAGGTTATCATCCGAGCCCCCTCCAGTATTAACTTGTAAACAACAGACAATTGCATTAAGTATGGTGTGTAATGTAATCAACACAAATATCCTTAGACAAAGCATCGATGTTTTATCCCTAGTGGCAACAGCACATCCACAACCTTAGAACTTTCTGTCACTGTCCCAGATTTAATGGAGGCATGAACCCACTATCGAGCATAAATACTCCCTCTTGGAGTCACAAGTATCAACTTGGCCAGAGCCTCTACTAGCAACGGAGAGCATGCAAGAACATAAATAACATATATGATAGATTGATAATCAACTTGACATAGTATTCAATATTCATCGGATCCCAACAAACACAACATGTAGGATTACAAATAGATGATCTTGATCATGATAGGCAGCTCACAAGATCTAACATGATAGCACAATGAGGAGAAGACGACCATCTAGCTACTGCTATGGACCCATAGTCCAGGGGTGAACTACTCACACATCGATCCGGAGGCGATCATGGCGATGAAGAGACCTCCGGGAGATGATTCCCCTCTCCGGCAGGGTGCCGGAGGCGATCTCCTGAATCCCCCGAGATGGGATTGGCGGCGGCGGCATCTCTGGAAGGTTTTCCGTATCGTGGCTCTCGGTACTGGGGGTTTCGCGACGGAGGCTTTAAGTAGGCGGAAGGGCGGAGTCGGAGGCCTGACAGGGGGGCCACACACTAGGGCGGCGCGGGCCCCCCCTTGGCCGCGCCGCCTTACTGTGTCGGCGCCCCGTGGTCCCACTTCGTCTCCCCTCCAGTCTTCTGGATGCTTCGTGCAAAAATAGGACCCTGGGAGTTGATTTCGTCCAATTCCGAGAATATTTCCTTACTAGGATTTCTAAAACCAAAAACAGCAGAAAACAGCAACTGGCTCTTCGGCATCTCGTCAATGGGTTAGTGCCGGAAAATGCATAATAATGACATATAATGTGTATAAAACATGTGAGTATCATCATAAAAGTAGCATGGAACATAAGAAATTATAGATACGTTTGGGACGTATCAACGGCCCATCTCCTCCTTTGGCTAAAATCTGGCGATAACAGGAGGAAATTAGCGAAAGGTCAACCAAGCCGAAGAAAACAACAACGAAACAGCCAAAGAAAAAGGAGAATCCCAAGAAAGGCTCGGGGGCTGTAGCAGTCCCGGAATCTAATGTTTTTGAGGAAGAGAAAGAACCAGAAGAAGTCATGATGATAGAAATCCCATGGATGCAAACATACTTGGCTTACATCATGAGGAAAGAAATACCTGAGGTTCCAGTAGAGGCATGGAGAGTCATCCGACGATCTAAGGCGTTTACTGTTGTCAAGGGAGAACTATACAAACGAAACATATCAGGTATGCTGCAGAGGTGTGTTACACCCGAGGAAGGGCACACCATACTAAAGGATATACACGGAGGCATATGCGGCCACCACGCAAGAAGTCGAGCAATTGCAGCCAAGGCCTTTCGAGCTAGGTTTTACAGGTTATCAGCCATAGAGGATGCGAAGGAAATCGTGCGTGCTTGTGAAGCTTGCTAAAGATTCGCAGCCAAACCTCACTCCCCAGCCGCAGAATTAATGCCAATACCTTTGGCACGACCTTTCGCACAATGGGGGCTTGATATGGTAGGAAAATTGCACAAGTCTTTGCCATGAGGACACATATATTTGCTAGTGGCAGTCAATAAGTTCACCAAGTGGATTGAAGCAAAAACAGTAACTTTGGCAGATGCAACATCAGCGGTAAATTTCGTCAAGGGGATAGTTTTTCGGTTCGGCGTCCCTAACATCATAGTCACAGACAATGGCAACAATTTCACTTTACGAGAATTCAAGGACTACTATCAAGGTGTAAGCGTCAAGCTGCAGTTCGCGTTTGTTGCACACCCGCAAACTAATGGGTAAGTCGAAAAAGCAAACGGCCTTATATGTGGCGGCATCAAGAAACGTCTGTTAACATGACTCGAAAAAGCGAAGCATACGTGGGTCGAGGAGTTACCCAATGTCCTGTGGATCTTGCGAACAATGCCCAATGCAGCAACTCAAGAAACTCTGTTCTTCGTCCATGGTGTTGAAGCAGTACTCCCGATAGAAATAGAACCAACTCCCCCAGAGTCGCGGAATATGATGAAGAGGTTGCACATAAGGCGCTTGATGATGATGTGGACGCACTAGATGAAACAAGATATGTGGTGCTCTCGAGAGTAAGTTCGTATGAGAAAAATCTCAAAAACTACCACAGTCGACGTTTGCGGCCTAGATCCTTCGAGGTTGGTGATCTAGTTCTTCGGCTCATGCAGGATACTCATGAAAAGCTGGAATCACTATGGGCAGGACCTTACATCATCACCGAAGTTATCCTAGGAGGAGCATATCGACTAAAAGACAAGAAGTCAGGCAAAGATGAAGGGAACCCGTGGAACGTTGCGCAGTTGCGACGCTTCTACGCGTAGAGAAGAGTCAATATAGTAGCAACTATGTAAACATATATTGTATGCTCGCAAGTTTTCAGACGCACTCTTTTCCTTTCAGGGCATCGAGTGGGACTGAAAGGTTTTTAATGAGGCGGACTTACGATGCTTCAATATAGCATGGTTGAAATAAAAAAATAGTGATCATATATATTCTTCCTTGTGTTACAAAGCTCGGGGGCTCGGTCTCGTAAAAATTACAACATAATCGACTTCGACATAACTGGCAATATACACGCTTTCGTTTTATAAAAACCTCGCGAAAAAAAATTCTCCTACGTCCCCCCAAGATACTCGGGGGCTAAGAGTAAAATGACAATATAAACGAAGACTTGTTTCGAATCTGTATAGGTCTCGCAACATCTTATAACAAAGCCATGACAACATGGCACAATGGAAAAGTGTTTATTCAAAGACTAGACAAAACATATGAAACATACATATACATCAAACTGCGCCTTGGTCAAAACCTCGCGCATATGAGAAATATAAAGAGAGTCTATATCAACCTATCAATGTCCTCTCTAGTAGAAAGTATCTCTCGAGTGGAATCATCGTATCGGTATTCTTGAAAGAAAGTAGCATCTACTCGGAGAAGTTTATCAATTATTCTTTCGGCAACAGGTGCTGCAGCTACATTGTGTCGATCAATGTTTATCCTCCTCCTCGATAGCCTAAGGAAAACATGATCAACAAGCTTGTCAAGATCCAACTTCGAGTTGCAGATGCGCATGAAGATCAAAGCTAACTTCGTGCCAGCCACCATCTGAGCCTTCACGAAGTCATGAATGTTAAGCACATCTCTGAATTTTCCCATAAGCTCGGTAAGATTCTCAGGTTGAGGATTGCAAGGAAACATGGAATTATAAACCATGATCAAGGTACTATTGCAGAAGTCAAGAAAATCCCGAACGTGGGTAGTGTGTTCTTGGAATAGAACAATACGGCGACACCGGGTTTCATCTGCCCAAAAATCAGTATCATTGGCTCTAGCAAGGCGAAGAAGATTGTCAACTCGCGAATTCACCCTCTGTTCTTCTGCAGTAGCATCAACAAATGCACCTAGAAGGGACGAGAGAAGACATCAGCATGACAAAGAGATAAACACAGCCACATAAAGGAGGTACCAGAATACGAAGCACGTACCGGCCATATCCTGGCTTGCGTCGGTCATAAGATCCAGCATATAATTTTCGCGTCGAGCAGATGAAGCAGCATTGGCAGTCGCAATTTCTTTCAGTTCAAAAGATTCTTTCGCCTGACGAAGAGCTGCCTGTTTCCGATCCGAGGATTTTCGCGATTGTTCTGGAGCAAATTTGGTTTGTTTTTCATCGATTGTAGTTGTTGGCGTATTTCAGCAAGTTCTTTCTGGATTAGACTAGGACACGAGGAAACATCCAAGGAGACGTGGCCAGAAACTCTCGCAGAGTGTGAAGTAGCAGGAGAAACGTCGGAAGGAACAGCACCAGAATAGTTGTCAAAAATTAACTGGAAAATAAGAAAATATCGACATCAATCATTCGGGGGGACGTGTTTTTTAATTCATATTCAGATTACATTACATGAACGAGTCTTTACAAAATACGTCTTATAAGAAGCCCACACAAATGATCGGGAGCAGCAAAAGGCGGCACTATCTACAAAAAGGAAAATAAAGGAAGTGCAAGTTGGTCTACTTGACCTCCGTTTTGGCATTGGTAGCAGAGGCCAAAGACTTCGGGTCGAGGAAGGAGATAAGCTTCTTCGAGTAAAGCTTGGCGCCCTTCACAAAATCCTTCCACTTATTAGCATTCAAATCTTGGGGAGCAGCAGCTTTCACCCAGTTGACCTCCTGGCCGGTGGCCGCTACTAGAGCGATGGTCCCTTCGACTCCAATCTTCAAGCTAGCTTGACGATAGGCCAAAGTTGGATCATCTTCTACCAGAAAATGATGGGCAAGCTGGGAGAAAACCTCGGGTTGAGTATCCCTCGGGAAGAAGTGGGGGAAGACGCGCTTCAACGCATCTCACGCACAAGTTAAGCACTTGCGCGCCAGGTCGCAGTTCAACTCAAGAATATCGAGAGCGTCCAGGAGACGGTCATCCGATTCTTGGCTCAAGGTGTAGTGCTCACCCATTTTCCCTGCTGGAGAAGAATAGTACTTCGTTAACACCAAAATAATTAAAGCACAAAGAAAAGTGGAACGGTAAAAGGAAAGATAGTATTATTTGAAAATCTTCGGGATTGCGTCTCAAGGCGCGTGGTTATATCATTCTCACGTTCGACCTGTTTGGCCTCCCTGTCGCTCAAAGCATCCACAGCAACTTGAAGTCTTTGGCGAAGATCTTCGACACTAGCAGCATCCTTTTCAGCCTTCTTGCGAGCTTCCTCGCTGGCTTTGAGCTTAGCCTCCAAATCATTGGCACGTTCTTCGGAACGATGTAGCGCCTCTGAAAGAAAAAGGTAAGAGAAGATGCAAAAACAAAATAGGAATACACAAAGTGCAAAGAGCGTCAAAGTTTCACCTCTTAAAGTTGCGGCCTCGTCGCGAAACCCGATAAATCAGGAGTCGAAGCTGACAAATTCCTTCATCAAGGGCTGCAAAAAGTTGACAAGAAAGGAATATAATACACATCAACAGAAGATCGCTTGATTGAGCAAAAAATACGACAAGCAGGAATAGGTAACTTACATCATCAAGGAGAGGAATTGACATACTCCCGACGGCAATTTCTTGGTTGACAACAACCCCGATTTTCGCTTTTTTCTTCTTTGGTCCTCGGGGGCTGGGCACTGGAGTCGATGCTTCTGGATCAGCTTGCGTGGGAGGTGACGTTTCTGGCGCGACACGAAGATCCTCAGAAAGGACCAAAGTGCTGGAGGTGCTCGTGTTAGTTGGCCCATGAGCTTCGGGTTCTACCTCTTCTTCGTCAGCTCTGTCAATATAGAAGCAAGATAAATATAAGGAAACCAAAAGAAAGAAAAGAGGAAGAGACAAGAAAGAACAACTTACGAGCTAAAGGCGTCGGTCATGGCGTAGGGTCGAAGATTTCTTGTTCTTCAGGAGAAGATTCTTCGGCGGCTGTTCCGGCGGGTTTAGATGCGCCGGAATCTTCTTCATCGTTGCATGTTTTCCTCTTGCATTTTTTCGGAGAAGCAGCAGGAGGAGGAGAAACGGATTGAGTGGACTCAGAGGGCTGCTCTAATTCCAAGTCTTTGTCAGAGGAACCCACAATTCTTTGAGATTATGCGGGTTCATTCTCAAGAACGGAGGATTCTTGCGAGTTGTGGGTGACAACGGCTCGCTCATCCACTTCCCCACCTTCCGGTAGTGGGGGGAGAGAAGAAAGAGATTGATGGTTCTACAGACAAAAAAAATAAGAACGAGAGGAGTAATTGCAGTCGAAAAATAGAAGTATAACTTGAAAAGATAGTACTCACTTCGGGAAGGGCGTGATTACCACTGAAGGGTTCCACGCGGAAGGAAGAAGGGACTTCGTGATTTTTGCTCAAGGAGGTGAAGCGGCGGACAAGTTTCTCCAAATCTGTCAAGGAAAGATCCTCAGAAACCCTCGCAACATCTTCAGCACCCGAGTACGTCCAAAGGGGATTTTTGCGAGCTTGCAGAGGCTACACTCGAATCTGCAGGAAATATGCAATGATTTGTACACCCGACAGTTCTGCCCCATCGGTGTTCTGAAGTTCTTGGATGCAAGCAATAAGAGCGTTGGTGGCTGCCTTTTCTTCATCTCTGGCCTCTGCATCCCAGGATCTGCGCATTTGAGGTTCTTCGGCAGCATCGAAAGGGGCAAGGCCGTATCGTTGACCAGCCGAAGAAACATCTTTCACGTAAAGCCACTTCTTCTGCCAACCTTGGACGGAGTCGGCGAACTTCACGTCAAAATAGCTGTCATCCGGACGAACGCAGATGCACACACCACCTACGTTGTAGATGGTGTTCCTCGAGTTGTTGTGGCGAAGGTAAAAGATGCGCTTCCAGAGGCCCCAATGAGGTTGGATCCCCAAGAAGCACTCACATAGAGTGATGAAGATGGAGATATGAATGAGAGAATTGGGGGTCAGCTGATGCAATTGGATCCCGTAGATAAAGAGGAGGCCTCGAAGAAATTCTTGAACAGGAAGGGAGAGGCCGCGAATGAGGAAGTCAACAAAGATTACCCTGAATCGGATGGAGGATGGGGAGAACTCTTGTCCCCTGGCCTCGTCATAGCTTCTGATGAGTAGGCCCATCTTCTTCAACATCTTCTTGTCCTGTGCCGAAAGTTTTGACCTCTCCCATCCAGAGATCTTCTTTCTCTCTGTGCGCTCTTTGGTGCCTGGAGCGCGGTTCTTGCACTGCTTGGAGCGTTGACCCATGGTGGAAGTACGGCCAAAGTAACAGAGAGACAGCAGAGGGCGCACACGTGAGGTGCTCGAGGAGGAAGAAGTATAGAGAGAGAGAGAGAGAAATTGTGGGGCGCAGCGAAGGGGGAAAAGTGAGGACAAGGGTCCAATGTATAGGAAGAAGACGATACGCTCAGCCATTGGATGAAAAGGGAAGGATTCTGAACCTTACGCGTGTCCAAGTGGTAGAATGGTATTTTCATTTTAATTTTACTGAGGGGGATTTACCGCACGCGTGCTGGGAATTCCGGAGGACGTGTGCACCCCACCCGCGTGACGTGGAGGAAGTGCAGAGCTTTGGACCCACGGAACAGTGGTTCGCCAGGAGTCGTGTCTTCCCGAGGTGGCCATACATGGCTGTCATCAGCAGCGACGTCACAGTAAGAAAAGCTTCGAGAGGTGAAGCAAAATATAAGGGGAGGAAAACATCAGGAGTTGGAGCAATATATAGTTGAAGAAATATTTGGGAGCCTATGTTCAGATGCAAGCACCTGCTCATATGCTCGGGGGTTACTCTTATCAGAAGCATTGAATTATTTTCTGATAAGAGGCAAGGGCGAAAAGACAGAGTGTCAAGGTAACAGAAGTTGAGCATACAACCAAGTGAAAACACTAGGCTGTAGCCTCGGGGCCTACTCCCATCGGGAGCGATGGTCGCGCACCCGATGAAATAAAAAAGGGAAGAAGAGAGAACGAAAAATGCGAGAGAAGGATAAAAAATAGAGTGATTGGATAACAGAAGTTGAGCCTACAACCAAGTGCAAACACTAGGCTGTAGCCTTGGGGGCTACTCCCATTGGGAGCGCTGGTCGCGCACCCGATGACATAAAAAAAGGAGGTGTGCCAAGACAATATAAAGAGCTACATTCGAAGAAATTTTATTACATCTTCGAGTTATACATAACTCATCATGTACTCCCATCGGGAGATCAAGATATTATTCAATATAAATATATCATCTCGAAGGATAAGGTATTCCATCAGCCGAACAAAGGCACTTGACAAATATATTCTCAGAGCGCGTCCACCGTGGTTAAAACTCTGAATGCCGTTACTCAAAAAAAGAGTGTGAAGGTAAGACCCCAGGATACGTCCTGTGTGGCGCGGCATCGCACCCGAATGCACTCTCCCACTTTATCCGCATCAACATCAACAGATGTGAAGAAAAATCCCGACGGACACGTTGGGTACTCGATAAAATAAAGCTGGAGTTCGGTATCAATAAGTCCTTAAGCGGGGCGTGTCGAATTACGCCAGTATCCCGGGTTCGAGTCCAGGGACTTGAGCTTGAAGTAGGTTTACGCGGGTTTGCCACAAGAGCAATTAACTGGTACCTGATCCGTCAGATGAACCAGCCTCATTCACCAATATCCCTGTACAAAATAGACATTGAGCCAAATAATCGTTTTGGTAAATGCATGCTTTGATTTTTACGATGGAGATTTTACTCGATTCTTCGATTCAAGTAAAATCTCGGGGGCTACTGACATAGGTATGCCTAGCAGGCATGCCGAATAAAGTACCCGGGTTTTATCGAAATGACGCCAAGCCCATGGACCTGAAAGTTTGGAGGCCGAGGAGATTAGAGTTCTCCGAATAAGGAAATTAGAGTTCTAATAGGAAATTTGTATCAATATAGAAAAGACCCAATGCGCCTCGGGTAGTTTGTAACTTGTATGATACGAAAAGCCTCGGCTCCACTTCCTATATAAAGGGGAGCCGGGGAAGAAAGAAAGGATAGAATCTATTGTCAACAGAACCATCGTAATCTTTAATCGAGCACTTTTTCGGCTGAAATTTTCGAGATCTACTTGCCCTCTACTTCTTACGAAACCCTAAGTCTACAATCTGTAGGCATTGACAAGTTAATCTCTTGTCAACCGGTGAGTTACCATCATGGGCAAACACACCGAGAACAACAACAAGATCCCTCACAATGTTCTGTAGGGAATGTTGTGCTCCACAGGATCCCATGCGATACGGCGTTGTCACCAACAAACTATTTTAGCCTTTGGGCAAATGCATGCCACTTTTGTCTCCCTTGTGTGCGCGCTACGAAGCCCGCTCATCACTTGCCGGTTTGGGTTCCTGCTTACCTTCATGAGTAGCAGCGGATAATGGGTCTATGGCGATGGAGGCTGGGTACACGATGGAGGAGGATGTGACGTGGTGACAACGTTGGCTAGAAGATGAGCAGCGACCGGTAGTGTGAACATGAGAGGAGTGATGAGGGACCGAAGTGGATAGGGTTTCCCTATGTCATAGCCGGTTTTGCCAACTGGGGGATGTGGACGTCTGAACATTTTTGAACTCACATTTTAGCCAATGGAAAGACCCATTGGAGCATGGTTTTTTGTTCAGACCTCCAACAAATGGATGAGGGGCTTTTGGGGTCTCCCATGGAGACGCTCCTAGATTTTTTAGGCCCTAAGCACGAGCCTGGCAGCTAACTACTTAGTTGAAGCAATGAGCTTGTCCTACGGTTTTCTACCTCGTAACACTTGTGAACCTATCAAATCTAACAATAGTTCGATCGGTTGATCCCAATGTGGCAGTTACGGGAAGCGATGATCCGCGATGATCCTACGGAAGTTTTGCCTTGGCCAACCACTTCCAATGCAACTTCCCCCAATCGATGACCGAAGTGCTTCCGTAGGAGGTTAGGAGCTCTCGTTCTACACTCTTGATCACATCGCATCTCCTCCGGTCGACATCTTTAGAAGGGAGAAGAGAAACGCCATATAGGCAAAAATAGTCTTGGATACATCAATTGTGATATGGGCCAACCAAGTACACCCACAGCTGTGGTTGAAGGTGACGCACATATCCATTCTGTAGCAGATGAACTACCTATCCTATCCTGGTGCTTCCCATGCCCATTTCTCTCGGGGCAATTTCGTCTTACAAATGCTAGAAGCCCTTTGTAAAAAACATGAAGAAGTTAAGCCTATCAACCGCTCGCTTCTTCTCTGCTCAATTTCTTGCCCCCCATCTCTTTAACTCCGTTAGCGGCCGATATCTACTATAAACGGTAGGTTGAGTTATGTAGCCTGTTGTCGGCGTATATATCTGGCAGAACCATTTGCTAGGGTAGTGGGCTGCTACAGAGACACCAATATTTGGCAGAACCATTTTCTTCGCTATGTACTGTTCTATCTATTCCAATGAAGTTCAAGACAACATCATTTTAACTTTTGGTTACATTTGACGACGACACTATGTTGTAGCACCTTCGGAGCACCACCACGCCGATACCCTTTGGTTTGACATCCATATCTAGCTTGCGTGCCGGTATTGGAACATGATGACATGAGCGTTCACGTAGCATCGCTAAGTTTTGGAGACTAGCCGACAACAATGGCGCAAAGCCGCAAACCGTGATGTGTTGGCCAGAAACGGAGGAAATTTCATAGACACATGTTTCATTAGAGTTATTGTAAAATCGCTACAAGTTTCTAGTTGATACCCTTAATTTCGTGGTAAGCTGTAGTAAACACACAGAATATGTATGATCAATAACTAATCAGAAACTCAATTCGGCTCCCGGGTCGAGTCGACTCTTTTTTTACCTCTGGTCTGTAACCGAGGCAAACTTTAATAACAAATCAAACTTTTCCAGACCCTGGTGTTCTGTAAATGTTCGGGTGGACAAGCCGATTTGAGAGTTTGAATTTTTTTTGCAACTTTCAACCAAATTTTAACTAAAGAAATGAAGATTTAAAAATTCTAAGACATTCAAAGGATCCGAACTCCATTTCTCGTGTCATCTAGAAAACTTTGAGCTAATTTTGACAAGCCAATAAAATTTTGGGGAGCTTTTGCAACTTCTAACCAAATTTTGATCAGAAATGCAAACTCTTAACAAAAGTACAAAGACATTTTAGTATGCCAATCTCCTCGCCATGAGTATATGGAAAATTTTGAGCTAGTTTTGAAAACTCATTTAAAGGTTTAGGATTTTTTTGTAACATTCAACCAAATTTGATAGAAGTTCAAAAACATGATTTGTAAGGGAAAAATGATAAAAAATCCAAACTCTCTTTTTCGTAAGGGAAAGATTGATAAAAAAATCAAACTTCTAAAAAACCATTAAAAATCCCTATCATTTTTATCACTTGTGAAAGAGACATCGATGGTAGGTTATAACACCAAACGCTAGAGAAAAAGCTTCACTAGCGTTTTGCCACTGGCTAGTCGCTACTGATGGGATGATGGTCACCTACACATTTTCATCTAAGTGGTAAAACCGACAGAGTTGGCATTGTTTTACCCATCACATACGGCGTAGTGGTGGCACCGTAGAGATAGTTGTTCAAAGAGTAAACTTGGTTGAATCATGTTGGGCCTTTATTACCAAAAAAAAAGAGCAGAAAAGAAAATTTTATTACATGAGAAGGAAAGGCCGTATAGAACAATGTTTCTATGTTTCACGATACTACGAAGAGATCGCCTGGAGTTTAATTTGAGCACCATGCATGGGACGCAACATCAGCACAGTATGCGGTGCATGAGTATACTCCGGTGCGAGGTCAAACTCAAAGCGTTGAAGGATCATGCACAATGCCATCTTTGCCTCAAGCAAGGCGAAGTTCTGCCCGATGCAGATCCGTGGCCCCCAACTGAAAGGAAAAAATGCTCCCGGGTCCTTGGATGCCTTGGAGATCCCCTCCGCAAACCTATCGGGCCTGAATTGGTGCACGTCGTCTCCCCAGATATCCGCATCATGGTGGATGTACAACACGGGCATCTCAAAGATCACACCAGGTGGATACTTGATGCCTGCAATCTCAATCTCCTTATATGTTTGCCTGGTGAATGCAGAGACCGGTGGGTACAAACGGAGAACTTCATAAAGAATCATTGTCACCTGCACAACAAGATGGTAATAAGACATTGCACATCTAGATTTATGGCGTTGCAAGGAATCAAGCAGTTTCGGTGGGCGCTCACGGTTTTGAGTCGATTGAGACCCTCGTAGTCAATCTTATGTTTCCCAAATATGCGAAGAACCTCCTCCCGTGCACGGTCCTGCCACTCCGGGTGCATACTAAGCACAACCATTGTCCATGTGAGCAATGCCGATGTCGTCTCCATTCCTGCAAAATAGAACAGCTTGCACTCCTCTATGACCTCTTCGGTCGACATTCCTTTGACGGATTGGCCATTTGCATCTTTGTCTGACATGTTTGATTCGAGCAATAATCCCAGTAAGTCATCTTTCGTGCTTTCTCCTTCCTCAATAGCTTGCATCCTCTTGGCAATTAGATTCCGCAGAATAGACTCAATCTCGTTGTTAATTCGATGCATCCTTCGGTTATTTTTGGTAGGGAAGGACCTGGAAACAATGTTTTAGTCCCATTGTCAGTAGATGCAGAATGCGAAAACAAGGTTGTCAAGAGAAGAATATAATGTGCCTAGTAAACTAGATAAGGTCATGCACTCATGCAGACTGTTTGTCGAATGATATTATTGTCTCACATTGGATTCAGTATGTTCCGACACTCAAATTCTTGTACGAGCAATTTGATTCAACCAGAATGGGATTGTTAATCCGGCCTCAGCAATGGCAATTGTACCCTAATTATGATTACCAAAAGGACGTTCTTGCTCAACAACTAAGAAATTCTAGTGAAAAGGGTATTGCTGCATGATGCAAAGTATGTAAGTATAAGAAAAAAGCTGTAGCTCACATGTAACCGGGAATGAAAAACTTGTGAAGGGCTGCCATGAAGTGCACTATCTGCTCAGACTGCAGCTGAAAAATCCTTCTTCCCTGGAGATAAGAGCTGCCGAACGCGGTGCGTGAGATGACATCTCCGGTGAGGGTCTGGAGCTCGGAGCAGACGTCCACCTCCCACGAGCCATCGGGGCCAAGGGACTGCGTCCATCTGCCAACCAGCTCTTGGCAGCACGAAGCAAACGCGGGCAACATGAGCTGCAGAATCAAGCAAGAGCAAGTAAAAATGATCATGCCAGCACGTTCGTCGTGTCGTCAGTCACAACGGAGAAAGAAACAACAGTGCACCTTGAGCTTCTCGGCATGGAAGGCGGGGTTGAGGATCCGGCGGTGCTTGACCCACTTCTCGCCCTCGTAGGTGGCCACGCCGAGCGCGAGCAGCTTGCCCAGCACCGGGAACTTGACCTTCTGGACGTGGCCGAACTTGCTGGCCAGCACCTCCCTCACCAGCCTAGGGTCGGTGATGGTCACCTTGGGGACGGGGCCGAACCAGGACATGCACGGCGCGCCGTGCTCCCGGACGGCGCCGTGGAGGAAAGGCATGACGCGGGCGGCGATGTCGTGGCAGCGCGGCGGCAGGGGCGGCTTGGCCCACGCCTCCTTGTTCTGGCGGCCGAGCTCCATCGCGTCGCCGGTGAGGAAGCGGTACCGCGTGCCGCCGAGGCCCTGGCCGCGGAGAGCTCGCTCGAGCCGCCTCGGCCGCCGCCAGAATTGCTCCAGCAGCCGGGTGGCCGGCCACAGGAGCGCCAGGCCCAGGAGGCCGCAGGCCAGGTAGCTCCATGGTAGAGCTGGACCCGTCAGTAATTCTGCAGGATCCATTGATCCTTTCTTTCTCCTCGGATAAGCGGGGGCAACAAGAAAGCAGCGCGGACTGGTAATACGCTGGGCTCCGAGCTCTGGATATGTATACAAGTGTCATTAGGATAGTAAGTCTTCAGTGATTGTTTTTAAACTTATCGCAATGTCATGACGTGGCTACACAGTGCCCTTCTTGCCTGAAAGGGATATTTACCCAAAATAGAAAGTGGTCTACGAGTTGAAAGTGACAGCTAATAAAAATAGAAATCAGGACCGAAAGTGACAGATAACAGAAAGAGAAATGAGGACCGTACTTCCGCACATGCAGCGATGCACTTTTTTTTCGGGAGCCTGCGCATCAATACGCGATCACGAGAAAAACTGGTCCGTCGCTTTTTTCTTCCTCCAATTCATGGAGTTTGACTATAAAATGTTACATCCCAGGAGAATTTTCGTGCCTTCCTAGCATGCGAGAAACTGGAGTTTTACTAAGGGCGCGTTTGGTAGGCCGCATCTAAATTCATGCACCAGTTGGAAGAAGCCCCTGCGCGTCAAGACGGATCATGGACCATAAAAGTCACGTTGTTTGGTGGCATGCACAAAGTTTTTTTTTTGTCCCGTGGAGATTTGGGCTATGTCCGTTTGGTAGGTCGGTTTTCAGGCTTTGTAGAAGCCCAGAACGACGCCAGTACTGGTTGCAACCCATAATTCGGTTTTGCTTACCTCTTCCCTTCACTGGTGAGGTTACCAGCGATCAACAACACAAGCAAGAACACAATCATAGTTTCGGCAAACTTAGCACTGATCATTGACGACACAAGTTCACGACACACCAATTTGCAGACACGATAATAGTTCTGGACACGGCAGACATGATCATAGTTCAACACACTAGACACGAACAGCAACTAGACACGACGACATGGTACTAGGTTAGCTTCAGACATGATGCTCGGAGATGACACACCTAGTCGCATCGCCATGGTACGGGCACCTGCTCACCAACTTAGTGCAGGTGTGGTCGAAGATGACCACACTGTACTCCAAAGAGGACACCTTCCTGAAGGTGAGGAACTGGCCTACCTTGAGCTGATGGGCGATGGCGAATGTCGTCCATCCCTGGTCGATGAATGTGTCATTGCCTTCTCTCCTCGTAGTCATCATCCAGTTGCATCTAGTGTTGGTGGTGACGATGATGTTGGAAGGAATTTCTCTGAACCACTTGACGAAAGCTTTAGGGATCATGAGACGGCCGAAGGTGGGCTTGAAGATGATGCGGAGCAAGTGGTTTGGCCCTGCGTCCTCGTGGAAATGGCCGATCTTAGCCGGCCTTCCACGACGCTTCTTCGTCGGTCCCTCGCCGGGAACCTCAGCAGGTGACACAAGCATGATCTTCTCAGTCTGCCAGAAGAACACATGTCATTAGAGGTGTGCCTTCTCACAAGAAGTTCAGGTGAAAATGGACATTGATAACATTAGTAAGGCCTCATACATGTGCTCACACGGCAGGCATAGGGAGGGGCCACAAACTAAGTGTAGTGTGCAACGACTGTGGCACACATGACTAAGTTTGAGGCCACCACCTAGCCTTCCATTGTACCTTTGTTGAATCATTGGCCAACGCAAATGAGGCCTCATACATTTGGTCACATGGTAGGCAGAGGGACTGTCCCCAAATTAAGTCTAGTGTGCAACGAATATGGCACACACGACTAAGTTTGAAGGAAACACCTTGCCTTCCATTGTGACTTTGTTAAATCATTGGCTAGACAAACCAAAACGAGGCCTCATATGTAGGATCACACGGCAGGCAAAGGAATTGTCCGCAAACTAAGTCTAGTGTGCCCGTAATATGACACACATGACTAAGTTTGAGGGAAGCACCCTGCTTTCCGTTGTGCCATAGTTGAATCATTGGCCAATGCACTTAGACAAACCAAAAGGAGGTCTCATATATTGGATCACACGGCAGACAGAGGGACTGACCACAAACTAAGTCTAGTCTGCAACGAATAAGGCACACAAGACTAAGTTTGAGGGCAGCACCTTGCCTTCCTTTGTGCCATTGTTCCATCATTGGCCAATGCAGAATTGAGGAAGCAGAAACTTGCAAATCAAGGTACCATAGGCCTCATAATTGAGGACATATGGAGGAGATGTTTGACCAGAACCAATGGCATGGTCATGTTAAGTCATGCCATAGGTTCTGATCAATCATCACCCCATACTATGATCTTAGGTTATAATCGTTGGCCTAGTTGACTCAAGAAACAACACATGTAGCAGTTCAAATTGAGTACATTACGAGTGGTACTTAGGGTACACTACAAATTCTCCAGCAGTACATCTAGAACACATTCATCACTCATCACAAATAGCCCTGGTCCTCTTGAGCTTATCATTGATTGCAAAGTTCGTTTGGAGTAGATCGTATATGCCGTACTCTAGCTTTCTCTTCTGAGCCTCCAAAGCCTTTTTTCTGCCTCCCATTTCTGTTTCTTAGCCCTCATCACTTATGCTTGTGTTCTCTACAGATTCTTGAGCATAGCTACTTCATTCTTCAAGTCCTCCCACTCCTCTTGCGTCTGAACAAACTAGCACGACTCAGCTTAATCTTTCGCACAACATGCTAAACCCGAACACAAAAATACCTTCCCCTCTATGCATGCACAGTACAATCTTGCAGCTTCACCAATCCAACGCCCGGTCTATGAAGGATCTACGGCGATTGCAGATTAGAGTAAGAGATCTAAGCAAATCGAGACCGTGAGTAGGAAGAACTGGACAAGAACAGCAAGCAATGGCGAGGAACACCTAGCAAATATCAATCCAAACACTATCCTAATGGAAACCCTAGCAGATCTAATATGCATGTCGTCGCAAATGCCCGAGAATGGCATGTTCGGGCAGAACGAGTACTAAGGTGAGAAGGAGAGGTTGTTACCACCATTGTTCCGGCCGAGGACGAGCTCGAGGTCGCGAGCGAACTCAAGATGCCGATGAAGACTGCGGAGCATGTTGCGGCCAATGTCGCGATGCTGCTAGCCGACGTCTCCTCCTCCGGTACTGGTGCTCCTCCCTGCGACGGATTGGTCGGCGGGAGGGGAACCACCGGGCGATGTGACAGTTTGGGGAGGTTAGAGTGCGGTCACGAGTGAGAGGAAGGAGAGGGAGCGGTGAGGCTAATTCTGGTGCGTGTTCCCGAAGGGACGCGACGTCTCCGCCTCCCTTCCCCACGCGTGCAGCCTTCTAGCCGCAACGGGCCTCGCCCCGAAGAAAATGCCATTCCGGGCATTCCTCCAGGGCATATCCCAGGGGTGCTTTGAGACCCGGTTCATGCAAGAATGCAAGGGCCTGCAGGCATCCAAACGGGCCGAAATTTGTTGGGCCTATGCGAGCCAAGGTCGCGCCCTAAAATGTTACATCCTAGAAAAAAAAATCGTGCAGTTCCTGGAATGTAAGAAATTGGAGTTTGAATACAAAATGTTTCATCCCAGAAAAAAATCATGCAGTTCCTGGCATGTAAAAGAATTTGAGTTTGACTACAAATTGTTACATCCCAAAAAAAAAAATCTTGCAGTTCCTGGCATGTAAGAAATTGAAGTTGACTACAAAATGTTACATCCCGAAAAAAATTATGATGTATGTGATTCCAATTGAGGATGTAAAAAATAGCAGAGGTGGATGTAGAAAAAAGAAAGTAATGTACATCCAAATCTAGGAGGAACCCACTATTGTTACATCTAAAAACCTAGGGAGAAACACTAATCAAGATCTTGCATGTAGAAAAAGGTGGGGGGGGGGGATCATGCACAAGATCGATGCTCGCAGCAGATGAACGTGATCGACAGCGACCACAGGCGCCGGACCACCGACCACTGGCTTCGTGGGAGCTCAGGCTGGAGTACCCGGAGGATTTCCCCACAACGGCGATCCCACAAGATTTGCTAGATGAGTGGGTGCATGGATCCTACCCGGATGACCACCTTCGAGCTGGAGAAACCGGAAGTTGTCGAGGGTACTCCTCGCCAATGCCCTCCGATAGGGGCTTAGGGTTGATGGAATCCTGTAGGCTTACACGAGACATCGGTTCACAGACAAGCGGGGAGAGCGATTTACCCAGGTTCGGGGCCCTCGATGAGGTAAAACCCTTACGTCCTGCCTGTCTGTTCTTTGATTATGAAGATAATGGGTTACAATGGGGTGCCGAATAGTTCGGCTGAGATCTAGTCGAGATTGCTATGGCTAGGGTTACCTAGCTATAAGCTTTTCCTGGCTAAGGTTGCTAAGATTGTTCGTGTCCTTCGGCAGCCCCTCTCCTGGCCTTTATATAGGAGGCCAGGTCTCAAGAGGTCTAACCGAATACGACTAGATTTACAGTAGTTTAGATCCAATCTTTCCTTGTTTGTTTGCTTCCTTGTCTTGCCCGTCAAGGAATCTTCTGGTGCGCCGACCTAGTGGCCCATCTAGCCTTCGGGTGTCTTCATGGGCCTCCAGTTGGTCAATACAGGATAGGGCAACGTCGGTTACTTGAAGGGTAGTGCCCACGTCAGTAGCCCCCGAGTGTCTAGCCGAAGATAATTCGGGTAGAGACTAATGCATGATATTCTTCTCCTTCACTGTTCTTGTTCATCTTGATTCTGCTTCACCTTCTTTTATCGGGTGCGCGTCAGCGCTCCCGATGGGAGTAGCCCCCGAGTCTAGGTACGGATACTTGCAATCCGTGCGTAGACTCAAGTTGTACTACTCGAATACTTTCCTCTGCCGATTTTTTCGCAAGTCTTCATAGGTCATCCGATGAGTTTTTTTTTATGCAAAGGATAATGAGTAACGTGCCCAACTGTTGTTTGGTTACTGCCGATGGCAAAACACCGTTACCCTACACAGAATCAAGTCCCCGGGCATGATCCTGGAGTGCAAAAAACTTCTATCAGGTATACATCACGAGCTCCCGATGGGAGTAATAGCCCCCGAGTGTCTGGGTGCGAGCGCTTTGCAACCGAGTGCTGACTCAAACCTTCTTCCTTCGACTGCTCATTCTGTCGAGTCTTCATTTTATCGGGTGCGCGTCAGCGCTCCCAATGGGAGTAGCCCCCGAGTCTAGGTACGGATGTCTGCAGCCGGGCGTAGACTCAAATCCTTCATCCGATAACTCTTCTTTTTTCCTTCGAATGCTTCCAAATCATGACGTCATTGCTGTCGTGTAACTGCTGCAGGCTGATTTGACGGGTCCATCATGACGAGCTAGCCCTAGCCCTGCTCAATCAGTGTTTTAGGGCTTGACCACTATACGCGTAACGACCGAGGTGGCTCCTCGATTTTCGCGCAATCGTGGGCGTAGTGGGCCGTCAGTTCTTTCCCTTCCTCAAGCGCCACGTGCTTACTTTAACTTCTCCTTAAAATCTCCAAAGGGCAAAAAATTCTCAATCTTCTCCACGGTTCCCGCAGCATCTCCTCATTCTCCCTCTTCTTCCTTCTTTCGCCATTGTTGCGCCGCCGCCACAGTTTCAATCTTCCTCAGATCTCGCGATGGTGAAGAAGAAGAATACCGCCGCCGCTGCTAGCTCCACCAGCGGAGGTGCCGCTACCAAGTCCTCCTCTTCTTTTCCGAAGGGGAGCGCTCTGAGCGCCCCTCCCCCAGCTCCGGCGCCGCCAGCGCCGTCGGGCTCGATGGTCAAACCTGGGGACTGGGTAGCTTCAACCGTCACCAAGCGTGACGAAAAGAGGTCCCGAAGCTTAGGATTGATATCCTCCGACGCGGGAGATGTGATCCTTCCAGGTGCGATCTCTCGGCCTGATCCTCCTGCTGGATTTTCTGTGATGTTCTTATCTTTTCTTCATCGAGGCCTTTCGCTCCCCACTCATGGATTCCTCCTCCATCTCTTGTGGACGTATGAAATCCAATTATGGCAACTTACCCCCAACTCAATCCTCCATGTTGCTATGTTCATCACCCTTTGCGAGGCGTTTTTTGGGCATTGAACCTCATTTCGGGCTGTGGAAGAAGATCTTCTATGTGAAAAGATACAGCAGTAGTAATGGGTACTTTGTCACCGGAGGAGTAGGTTTTGTTGCTCGCTCAGAAGTTAATTACTTTAATTTCCCAATGAGAGAGTCCGTGCAAGGATGGAGGTTGAAATGGTTTTACGTTAAAGATTCCTCGTCACCCGAATGTCGACTCCCCTGCTATGCCGACGTTACTGAAGCCAAGCCCAAGGACTCTTGGAAGAACATCCTCTCAGCCGACGAAAGGGCCTCAGCCGAAGAATTGTTTGTCAAATTCCTTCGAATCAAAGAGGCTGACGGCCAAACTATGATTGGTACGGAGGTGGCAGCAGTTTTCCTGAAGCGCCGAATCCAGCCAGTCATGGCCAGAGTTCACCCGATGTGGTTGTACTCAGGTCCAAAGGATGAGACCAGGATTAATGCTGCCGATCTATCAGAAAAAGAGTTGCTTGATGAAGTTCGTCGTCTTACTTCCTTCAACCAGGAAGATTCGATTCCGCTGATCTCTTCTTATGCTCCCCTTGACGTTGATCATCCACCATCAGGGGTATTTTCCTTTCTTCACATCTCTATTATAGCTCCTTGCTTAGCCGACATGATTACCTTTGTTCTTACTTGTCATTTTTCTTTGCCAGATCCCTATGGCTTCTGAAAATACACGTGATTCACCGGATGATACTTCTGAGGGGAGAGGCTCCTCAATCCCCGTAGATTTTCACACCACCGATCAAACAAGTTCAGAGGATGAATATAATGGTCCGATGAATCTTGAAGTTGCCCACGCTGATCTTCCCTCCTCAGCCGATAACACTTGTATCGCAGATGGATCAGTGCGTAACATCGACACTGATCGTGATACTTTTGTTGATGCAGCTGCGGATGGGGCCAGAGCTTCTCCTGCGAAGAGATCAACCGGCGGCTTTGCCGATGAAGATGATCTCTTCGGCATGTAAGTAGTTCCTTTTTGAAAGTTATACTGTGCCTTTTTTACCTTTCATACTCCTGTTATAATCACAGTCGACTGTTTACTTTTGCAGTGACGAGGGCTTTATCGAGCCTCCTCCTAAAAAGGCCAAGTCTGATGCCGTTTCGCCGGTCGTGGTGGCTTCCGAAGCTTCAGCTCCTAAGGCTGCCCCCATGGCTCAAGCATCGACTGCGTCTTCCCTTTCCAAAGGGAAGGATATTTCTCCAACTGCTGCTACTGCGGCTCCTTTTTCTGTAAGTCCTCTTCTGATCTTAATACAGATTTCTTGGAGCGTGCCTTGTTTAATTGTTTTTCTTTCTCTCTTAAGGACCTGCGTGGCGTTATCTCTTCTCTGGAGGTTTTCGCCTCCCGATTCACTTCTCTAGAGGCTGACAAAGTTCGGCTGCAAGAGGAAGTCGAATCTTCCTCCTCAAAACTGGATGGCGTAGTCAAGATAGCTGCCGCGGCTCGCCAAGAGATTGATTCTCTGAAGGAGGAGCTGGCCAGACTGAAAGGGAAGCTGAAGGAGGAGGAAGCATCCAGGCTGGTGGCTGAGGCTCGAGCAGCCGAAAAGGATGAAGTCCTTCGTCAATCTTCTTTGGCCTTGCTTGGTAATCTCTAACATACTTTTGTCGAGTGACGCTCTTAAGGATTTAAACTTTTTGTCAATGACTGAATTTTTCCCTTCCTTTCTATTGCAGAGGCAGCAAACATTCCTGTCGATGCCCTGGAAAGAGTTCCAAATAACTCCCCAGCGAACGCTGTGTCAACGGTTCTCGCTTCTCACCAGCTTACACAAGAGCTTCTTGTGAAGGGGAAGGGTGCTCTGGCGCGGATGCACTCGATGATCTTCCCCAAGATCAAGCAAGAGAAGACCCTGGGACAACTGATCGATACCTTTGCGGTTGACACCAAGGAGGTCATCGAGGTATTCAAGCGTACATCGCGCACTTTTGGTGCTGTCCTTGCCTTCCAGCTTATGATGGGTTACGGCTTTAAGGGTGACATCGAGGAAATGACTAAGGGGCTTCCAAAAGGGCAAGACGGGCAGCCTGTTGATTTGAGCACCTTTAAGGCGTCTGCTCTTACTTGTGCCCGTCAGCTCCTTGAACTGGTTTCATCAAGGAAATCGTCGACTGGCCCTAGTTCATCGACTCAAACTCAGTTTCCTTGATTCTTGTAACAAACTTGTGCCTTGAGCTGATGCAAAACATTGCTCTGCCGCAAAACTCATGCTTTGTAATAAACTCCGTGCTAGCATTGTTGTTAGCACACTTTCGCTATGATATCACTTTCTTGCACTTCTCCCAATGGGAGTTATTTTGGACGTTCGGCTGTACCATATCCATCACTTCTTTATAACCAGTACTTTCTGCAGGTCTTCCCAGTACCTTCGTTTGCAGACGACTCGTCGGGTGCGCTTCCTGAAAGCGATCGGATCCAGCGCATGAAAGACCGGATGACACAAATGGAGAAGGATTTACGCAGCACTTATGCCTTAGCTGCCATCATCAATAAAAAGAGCGAGATTGCATCCGACGTGGAGCGATACATTCTTGGCGAGCTGCATAAGGCTACCGAAAGTTTAAACTGTAAGTTTCTTGATCCCTTTGCCTGCTTGCTAGCAACTTCTTGTCTGAGTCTTTTACTAATTCTTTTGGCAGTCATAGCGTTGAACCCTGCGGAAGAGAACAAGCGGATACACGAGCGGGTGCATGCTTTGACTCAGCTTTCCCTATCCGAAGAAATTTTCTGGCGGGAACACTCGAAGGCCTCGGCTGTCGTCAAATTTCAGGATCGAGTGCAACAGGTCCACCAGTTCTTCGACAAGTGCTACAAGGCCATGAGGGTAGTTTGGAAAACAATGTTTCCTCTGAATGCAGTTCCCCCTACCCTTTTGACTTTGATGTCTGAATTTGGAAGTGCCAAGAAGGTTCGGGAGCTAGTAAGATCTCAAGTCTTTGCAGGGGCCAAGTGCACGCTTACCCTTGTGCTTGCTTGTTATCCTTTAGCTTGCTTGCTGTCTATTGCCAACGCAACTGGTGATTTCGAGGAGCTGTACCCGAAGGTTTTAGCTCCTGCTCATGTAATTGTCGACAGGCTTGAGGAGATGTCAAAAGTACCTGAGGAAAAGGAAACTCCGCAAGGGTGATATAAAGGTGTAAAGTTACTTTTGTAAATTGTATTGGCTAATTCATCCGAGTGCTCGGATTTTTGGGCCAAACTTCTTATCTGGTTGGTACATGAATGTGTACTTTTACCATGCCGTTGGCAAATATTAAAAGGGGCGAAGCTTAATTGCCCGTTGGATGTATGAGTACTAGTTGGTTAGCAAATCATTATGAGTGATCAGCTCGTGTTGCAGGTTTTGCTAAACCTGTTGTATGCGCAACTTTGTTTTCAACCGTTTGTAAATTTCGACAGTCATTCCCGAATTTTTCGGGTGTAATGATTCTGCCGATGAGCCCGTTGTTCCTTTGATATTTCCATAAGTAAAATATCGAACGTGGGTTGTTGTTTATACGTATTTCCAAATTTTTGCTATTTACGGCACTCGTAGAGGCATCTATAGCGGAGGAAAAGGTGAACGTCCTTTAGCACTCGTAGAGGCTTTTTTGGAGCGCGATCTTCTGCCTTGTACTATGTTTACATAGTGATGGGGCTTAGAAGTTTGTCGTTACTAGGTACGGAAGGGGTTCTTCTCCTCCTCTGGCTTCTTCACTGCGTCAGTGATTGCTGCAGCGTTGCTGATTTCGTCAGGGGTTTGGGCGGTGATCGTTATCGTCTTGTTATCTCCTAAGCCTTCTGTGCCATCAGCTGCCGATCCCTTTGCTGCCGAGGCTCCTGCTGCGGAAGCTTCTGCTGCCGAAGCTTCTGCTGTCGAAGCTTTAAGGGTGAAAGCAGCTGAATTCTTCTTGGCGTCCCTGCCAACTTTTTCTTCCTTAATTTCTCGTATAGACAGCTTGGGCGGAGGGTCGACGATTTCTTGCTGTGACCCGAACTTTGCAGCAATCCTCTGAAAGTCGCGATCACAATTGTCCGAGCGTGAGAAACTTCCATAGATTGTGATGTTTGTCCCGTTGTTCCCAGGCATTTTCAGCTTGAGGTATGCATAATGCGGCACAGCCATGAACTTGGCATACGCTGGTCTCCCGAGTATAGCGTGATACTGTGACTCCCAGATCACCACTTCAAACTCGATCTTCTCCTTCCTGAAATTGTCGGCCCTGCCGAAGATGACATTCAGGTAGACTTTGCCAAGAGAGTGGCCCGGTGCGGTTGGAAGGATCCCGTGGAAGCAGGTGTCTGTTTCTTCCAACATGTTCATGGTGATCCCCATACTTCTAATTGTGTCGATAAAAATCAGGTTTAGCCCGCTTCCACCATCCATGAAAACTTTGCTCATCTTGAACCCCCCAATTTGTGCTTCGACTACCAAGGCGGCGTGCCCTGGCTTTGGTATGGTCATCGGGTGATCTGCTCGACTGAACGTAATGTTCTGAGAGGACCATTCGACGTACTCAGGGATGTTTGCCATGATGCTTTCTGCCAAGTTGATCTCTCGGGTGAGTTTCTTCATCTCTCTTTTCGAGACACCTGTCCTATGGATCATGCTCATCTACCCTCGTGGTGGTGGAAATGCCTCGTTGGGTTGATGAGGTTGAGCTTGCTGGACCTGATGTTGTGGTGGGGGTGGCGGTGGTGGTGGTAGCTGTTGCTGGCCTGCCTGCTGGATGAGTTTATGCATATCGATGAACTGCCGACAGTCCCTGAGCAGGTGGCTAGACTTTATTTTACCATCCTTGGAATCGGTATATGAATGCAGGTAGCATGGGGCGTTGATCTGCTCGGCGTAGGGCAGTTCGGGTGCTTTCTGTTGTCGTGGTTTATAGTTGCCACGGTTCCCAGAGCTGCCCCGATTACCGTCCTGCCGATCGTCTCGCCTGTCATCATACCGATCGCCCTGCCGATCAGAGTAGCCTGCGGCCAACAAGTTGTTGTCATCGTAATTGCGGTTCTTCCTTCTCTTGTTGCGATCCCTACGGCCACCCGAATCGTGTTTCGGCTGGTCATCTTCTTCGTCGTCGCTGCGTTGTCGTGGCCTTTGAACGTTATCTTCGCCATCGGCCCAGCTGTTGGCGATTTCCATTAACCTGGTTATGGTTTTCAGCTTTTTGCGTCCAAGTTCCTCTATGTAGCTTTCTCACTGAACGCCGTCGCTGAAAGCGTCGATTGCTCTGTCGACAGATACGTCTTCGGCGGTGTTCAGGAGTTTTGTAAATCTCCCGATGTATGAACGCATCGATTCCTTCTGCTTCTGGTGGCAATTCTGCAGTTCTTCGATCCCGACGGGCCTCTTGTATGTTGCTTGGAAGTTGGCGACGAAGGCATCTACTAGGTCATCCCATGATTTAACAGAACCTTTCGGCAGCCCCCTTAGCCAGGCCCGTGCTGAATCCTTCAAGTAAAGCTGTAAACATTGCATTGCTGCTATCTGGTTTCCTTTGTGCAGGATCACAGTCTGCAGGTAATCGTCTATCCAGGATCTTGGTTCTTGCTGCCCATCGTACTTGGCGGCATCAGTAGGGGTAGGTTTGAATTTTTTGGGCGGCATCGTTTCGCGGATCTTGTAACTCAGACAGTCGGCTCCCCTGAGCTCGCCATCGTACTCCTGATATTCATCCGAAGAATCGCTGTCGTCGTCCTTCCTAGCGGCGCGTCGCCGCCTTGCTTTGTCGATCCTGCTCTGGGTGATTTCGTCTCGAGCATCTCTCGCATGATGCTTTGACCCACTGCCTTGGATGGTGGTCCTTTCTTTTGGCGGGGCTAGGTTGTTCCCTAATATTGCGAGACTTTCCAGGGCACCTCGATGATCTTGAGCCATGGATCCTTCGGGGCGTTGATTGATGAGGTATGCGGCGAGGTTGGCCGTTGCTCCAGCAACGGTTTTCGGCCGTGGCATGCCGGCGGTATCCATAGTCATAAAGGATTTGGTGAGATTCGACGTTATTTCTCTGGCGTCATCTTCTGAGAGTCTGGATAGTCTTGACCGGTTCTTGCCTGTTCCGTGAGTGTTTCGGGAGGCGCTCCCTTGCGAGCCCCTTCGCCGTTCGCTTGATCGATCCGCCGCAGATAGGCGTCTTTCGAGGGTGGCTTGCTCTTTCGACAGGTGCTCCCGGTTTTTCTCTAGTATGGAACGGTAAGCATTGAGGGTTCCAACTGAAGTTCCTGCGGGGAGCGGCGTGTTGTTGAGTACTGCTGCCCTTGCTGCCGCCCACTCTTCATCCGCGATGGTGTAATCGCTGTCGCGGTTGCTGGCGCTGTTTTCAAAACTTGCCCTCCTACTGGAACGGGGGCTATGGTCCTCGCCTTCTCTACGCCTTGCGTTTCCCGTGTTATTGGCGACATAAACCTGATGGTGTGCCGTTCTTCGGGTGGTTCCCTGGACGATGCTGTCGATACTGTCCTCTCCCGATGAATACTGGGCGTTGCAGATGAACGGCGTGTCGCTTGATCCTAGCCCGTGCCTGGTGTCGCAGTTCATGCAGTAGTACGAAGTTAGTTTCGAGGATGAGGAGTCATCCGACCCTACCGACATGGAGGACACCGAACGGGGAGCCGAGGGCACGGGTGAACACGTCGATCCCGTCAGTTCAGCCGACAGATCGAGTGACGCGCTTGAGCCCGTTGATCCGGAAGTGGGGGATTCCAGCAATCGAAGGATTCCCTCTGCGTTGACGTTGTAGTGGACGCTGCCGAAGGTCATCTCTGTGTTCCCTTGTAGATCTGAGAAGTTCGAGCGGGAGGAATCGCTGTGTGGAGTAAACTCGTAGGAGCCGAATCGAATCGGGCTTCCCAGGATTGGTGACGATGGTGTTGATGAAGCTGCTGATGAAGCTGCCGGCGAAGCCGCCGGCGTCATGATCGGATCTGCCGATGCCCTGCCTTGTGCCGAAAGGGTCCCCACAGACGGCGCCAATTGTCGAGGGTACTCCTCGCCAATGCCCTCCGATAGGGGCTTAGGGTTGATGGAATCCTGTAGGCTGACACGAGACATCGGTTCACAGACAAGCGGGGAGAGCGATTTACCCAGGTTCGGGGCCCTCGATGAGGTAAAACCCTTACGTCCTGCCTGTCTGTTCTTTGATTATGAAGATAATGGGTTACAATGGGGTGCCGAATAGTTCGGCTGAGATCTAGTCGAGATTGCTATGGCTAGGGTTACCTAGCTATAAGCTTTTCCTGGCTAAGGTTGCTAAGATTGTTCGTGTCCTTCGGCAGCCCCTCTCCTGGCCTTTATATAGGAGGCCAGGTCTCAAGAGGTCTAACCGAATACGACTAGATTTACAGTAGTTTAGATCCAATCTTTCCTTGTTTGTTTGCTTCCTTGTCTTGCCCGTCAAGGAATCTTCTGGTGCGCCGACCTAGTGGCCCATCTAGCCTTCGGGTGTCTTCATGGGCCTCCAGTTGGTCAATACAGGATAGGGCAACGTCGGTTACTTGAAGGGTAGTGCCCACGTCAGAAGTGATGATTCAAGTCAAGGCCATCGCTCAGACCAACATGGAACCAGATTGGGAGTGGGACCTAGAGCCCTACAACCGTGCCAGACCGGCTGCCCAGGTACAGTTATTAATGTTACCCAAGTTTTTATCCGATGCACCGTTTTACTCAACATCCGTTTTATTGACTCACTTGGTTTCCTCGTTGTATATCTTTTTGTCATGGAGATTAGGTCGCCAGCTGACTGAGAACGCCACCATAGTTTTCCCGGCTGACCGGACTGATGTGGATGTCGAGGACCCCGACACGGCCGCCACATCAGCCGACCTTAACATCAACGATGCCATTCTTGGCATTGACGCTGGTAAGGCCCCTGTCGTGCACCCGTTAAGGGCTTGGGACGATGATGATGACGATGAGGAATGCGTTATCTTGGAGGTATTAACCCCTTTTCCCCTTTTCTCTGCAAACTATCTGGATTCGGATCCAACAGGTCCAACTCACAGGCACCAGAGGGTGCGGCATCACTTGCGATTGCCCGTGGCAAAGCCAAGAAGACCTCCACCTGGAAGCGTGGCAGCACCGCATCTGGCGCCAGTGGAGCCCCTCTCGTGAAGCGCACCAAAGTTAGTGGCAAGAAACTGCCTCGTCGGGATCAGCCCTTTGTGCCCAAGGCACCACTGACATCCACCGGGTAACTAAGCACTCAAGATCTTGGTCTGTTTTTGTTTCATATTTCTTTGGTTGTACACTAACATCTCATTCTGTATTTTTTCAGCCCGGCCCTGACCATTAACCTTTCAGCCCCCGGCAGGACCCGTGAGGAAGCACCTCAAACTCCCCAAGTCACGATAGCTATCCCTCCGCCACTGCGGGCGACAGAACACCCATCTGCAAGCCCTTCTAGACCCGCTTCACCGCCGTCAGATCAGTTCCCACTTCCGAGTGTGGATATTCCGGTCCCACAATTCCGGCCGCTTGTTCCGGAAGCCTCTTACGGCACAAGGGAGGAGACCATGACTCCTACAAGTCAAGATTCTCATGGAGGGACAAGTGAGCCAATCGTTGATAAGCCGATCTCACCGAGACCGACAGCTCCTGATGCTGCCAAAGGTCCAGTTCGAACTGCGACTTCCTCTGCCACTGCTGCCGGTAAGGCTTCCAAGCCACCAACCAAGAAAGCCATTGTACGCCCCTAAGTCAGCGGTGAGCCCTCCCTGGAGAACAGCGACCAGGGACTAACTCTTCACACTGGCCGCGCCACTAGCATAGCTGCGCGCCAATCTGCTCCTCAATTTGAGAATGTATTGGTTCAGACCCGCAGCGGCGATAGCCTGGGTTCGTTGGAGCACTATGCGCAAGAATGGAACGAAGAAGATATGAGCGAGGTTACCTCCATCATCAATGAAGCCCGCAAACCCATTTTTGCTCCTGGCGGTCCAATAGCCGTAGTAAACCACTTACTCCGAATGAAGAGGGCTGTGAAAGCCGTGGACAACGCCTGGTTCGACATCAACAACGCAGTTATGATAAGAACCTTTTTACTTTTAACCTCCTTTTTGAAACTTGCACACTTTTGCTCATACTCCCCCATAGTCCCCGAGTTTCGGGTTAAGTTCGTAGCACTTAGCGCGAAACTCTTCTAGAAATCGAAGTAGCCCTAACTATGACCCGGGTTAAGTGCGCAACGCTTAGCGTGGAACTTGCATCAAAATTCCGGCACACATAGTCCCCGAGTTCCGGGTTAAGTGCGCAGTGCTTAGCGCGGAACTCGCGTCGAAATTCTGGCACACATAGTCCCCGAGTTCCGTTAATTGTGCAGCGCTTAGCGCGGAGCTCGCGTCAAAATTCCGGCACACATAGTCCCCGAGTTCCGGGTTAAGTGCGTAGCGCTTAGCGCGGAGCTCGCGTCGAAATTCCGGCACACATAGTCCCCGAGTTCCGGGTTAAGTGCGCAGCGCTTAGCGCGGAGCTCGCGTCGAAATTCCGGCACACATATTCCCCGAGTTCCGGGTTAAGTGCGCAGCGCTTAGCGCGGAGCTCGCGTCGAAATTCGGGCACACATAGTCCCCGAGTTCCGGGTTAAGTGCGCAGCGCTTAGCGTGGAGCTCGCGTCAAAATTCTGGCACACATAGTCCCCGAGTTCTGGGTTAAGTGCGCAGCGCCTAGCGCGGAGCTCGCATCGAAATTCTGGCACACATAGTCCCCGAGTTCCGGGTTAAGTGCGCAGCGCTTAGCGTGGAACTCGCGTCGAAATTCCGGCACACATAGTCCCCGAGTTCCGGGTTAAGTGCGTAGCGCTTGGCGCGGAACTTGCGTCGAAATTCCGGCACATATTTTTCCACTAACTTTCCACTGTATTTCTTTTCAGAAGTGCAGCCAAAACTGGAAGGAGCTATACCAGAACCTCCTGTGGGAGCATCGTGAGCTCACCAACGCTCATAACTCGTTGCTAGCTTCCTTCAACAAGTTGAACGTTAAACTTAATCTCCCCTTTTTTTCTCACCCGTTTTCACTATTTCGTTCTTGCAGCTGATAATCAAGATTTGGCGCAAGTTGCTGAGCTGATTGAGCGAATTCAGAGCATACAAGGTAAACTCTTTCCCTTGTCCTCATAACCCATTTTTGTTCCCTTGTAACCTTCTTTTCGCCCGTAGGGGAGAAGGAAAAGGTTGAAGCCGAACTATCACAGTTGAGGGATCAGAACCTTGCCGAGCTCAAGGTGGAGAAGGACGAAGTTGCCCGGCTTAAAGGTGAAATTGACCATCTCAACCAGCAGCATGAGATTGAAATTTCCGGGATGACCAACAGTTTCAAGGAAGAACTTTCCAAGGTCAAAGAGGAAATGGAGATCGAGAAAGCTAGTGCCGTCAAGGCCACTACCGCCAAGCTTGAGAAGGAGATTACCAGGTTAACCACCATCGACACCAGTCAATGCCGGATTAACGAGCTTCAGAAAGAACAGATCGACCTACTCAATGGCAAGATGAAGGATTGGGCCACCCTTGCTGGGACACTCAATGAAGAGATGGAAGGTAAGCCTCGCAGATGCTTATAGGAATTCTTTTTCTGGGTCTTCCGGTTATACCCACCTTAATCCAGATTCTGTGTTTTGTTTCCAGCGGCTTTTCCTCACTCTAAGAAGGGTGTGATCAAAGCCGTTAAGGAATCGCGGAAGAACATCTTCGTGCCGCTCGGACCGGTCATGAGCAACATGGAAGATTACATCGTCGCTATGGCCTCCCGGGTTTCCCACATGAAGATTCTTGGCAAGGATGTTCTTAATGCCGCCCTCAAAGCTTTCGACGCTATGTATCCCGAAGAGACAAGGCCCCAAGGATTACCTGAGCTTTGCGAGTGGCTAAATGCGGCTGACATCCAGTTGGTTGAATGGCTGCACTCAGCCGCTCGGGCCGGATCTGACCAGGCGCTCGAGTTTGTGTTATCCTGGTATGAAGAGCTTGACTTGGATGCCTTGGAAACCCTAAGGAAAGGTTCATCTGCCCTCTCAGATGAGAACAAGGTCCAGAAGTCCAAGGCTCGAGCGTACGAGATAGCTTAGTATGCCGATGTGCACAAGTTCATCCCTGGTCCAGATGCCCCTGAGGAGGAGGAAACTGAGATCGAAGAGGCTCCGAGTGATGATAATGCCGGAAGCAGTGATGATGATGTTGACGAAGAATAGGCGGTTGACGCTCCTCCCGCTGCTACATCTGCCCCGACGGACCCTTCATGTTCCGCTTCCACCTCAGCACCGGGTGCTGGCGATGCCTGAAAACTTTGTTTTTGCCTGTCTCAAAACTTTAAATTCGTTAAATCCCCGATATGCCGGGTGGCGATGTAATAATACGCTATTCTTTTGGCTTGTTTGAACCTCTTGGTTTGGGTAACCTAAAACTTATGTGGTAAGCACTCCGGATTTATTCCCGAGTTCAATCCATTGCATGCTTAGTTCTTTTACTTTGGCTCTGTCTACCTCTTTTAGGTGTGTTGACGTATGAGGCCCAAAGTTCTTTTGCCAAGCAGACACCTTCTAGAACTTAGAGAAAAAACTCGAAAACTTTACAAAAAACAAGTATAACCGGGGTTTGCTGAGTTCTATTCTTGATTGGTTGTTTTTGTTTCCCCTTTCGTTTTTCATGTGTTCAAGTCCTTCCGGCTTTTCTTGCTTGCCATGAAGTCGGGTTGCGGACAGCAGCAGAGTCGAAGATTCACCGTTGGGTTAAACACACTACTAAACCGGAAAAGATAATTTCCAACAAACTAACCGGCATACAAGAAAAAATAAACACCTTACATGCAATTTCGGTAACGGCAGTCCCCGAGATACATCCGAGGTGTTGTCATATTATTCACAGCAAAATATTGAAAAAGTACATGAACCCCTTACATTACATCTTCATGAATAGAAAGGGCGAAGTAGAGCTACATTCCATGGACGCTTGGTTTCCTCTCCCGACCTGTCCTTCTTTCCTTTCTTGGCATCATGTGCATCTATAATATAGTAAGCATCGTTGTGCAGAGCCTTGCTCACGATGAAAGGTCCCTCCCATGGGGGTGCGAGTTTATGTTGTCCTGCAGTGCGCTGCACCAGACGTAGCACTAGGTCTCCTCTTGGAATACCCTTGGATTTACCTTCCGGCTATGATAGCGTCAGAGGTTTTGCTGGTATATAGCTGATTTGTCGAGTGCCAATTCTCTTTGTTCTTCGAGCAAGTCGATATCGTTTTCTCGGGCCTCTTTGACCTCTTCCTCTGTATAGAGTTGCACTCGTGGTGATTCATGGATAATATCGGTTGGTATGACCGCTTCTGCTCTATATACCATGAAAAATGGTGTATAACCGGTTGATCGGTTTGGTGTGGTCCTTAGACTCCATAGTACATATGGTAATTCATCAAGCCAACATCCTGGCGTTTTTTCGAGTGGCTCAATAAGCCGGGGCTTTATACCGTACAACACAAGTGCATTTGTCATTTCCACTTGCCCATTGGCTTGCGGATGTGCCACAGAGGCAATATCAAGCCGGATTTTGTTATCCTTGCAAAACCACGAAAACTCTCCCTTGGAAAATTTCGTGCCATTGTCAGTGATAATGATGTGCAGGTAACCATACCGCAAGATGATGTCCTTCGGAAATTTGACACTTGTGTGTCCATCACATTTCCGGATTGGCTTAACCTCTACCCATTTGGCAAACTTGTCCACCATGACCAAGATGTGAGTCATGTTTCCTCGCGCCGACCTGAATGGTCCAACCATATCCAGGCACCAAACAACAAACGGCCAAGTTATTGGAATTTTCTTTAAACCGGAGTTTGTGGTGTGATTTTGTTTGTTATACCTCTGGCATCCGTTGCACTTCCAGACCATATACTCAACGTCCTCCAAAGCAGTGGGCCAGTAAAATCCATGCCAGAATACCTTGGCAACCAAAGCTCTTGATGAGGCATGATGCCCACATTCTCCTTGGTGAATTTTTTTTGTAGCATCTCTCTTCCCTCTTCTGGTTCCACACAGCGCTGCAGGACTCTTGTGACACCTCTTTTGTAGAGCTCACCGTTGATGATGGTGTAAGCTTTGAATTCTTCTTGATTCTATTTCTTCCGCTGGTAAACCGCCATTGGCCAGGAATTCCATGATCGGTTTTCCCCATGATGGTGCTTCCCGAATGACAAAAACCAGCATATCTATTTCCATGCAATCTACCAACATACCTTCTTCTGGTTTCGATTCTGCAGTCCCCGGGTTAGACGATGCAGTCCCCGGGTTTACCTTGTCAATGTCCATCGGGACAATGTGTGACTCCGGAACAAAAATTGATTCCGAATCCGGGCTTGGTTTGATTGACAGCTTTCTCAGATGGGATAAGGCTATTCCAGGAGGAATTACTGGCCTGGACAAGCCTAGCTTCGACAAAGTGTCATCCGTATCGTTTTCCGCGTGCGGCACATGGTGGAACGCTGTACGTAAAACCGGTATGAGGCCGTGTTGGCATCTTTTGCATCCCAATCTCCGGAACACTGCTGCACCACAAGATCCGAATCACCGTAACAGATAATCCGGCGCACTCCCACTTCTTTTGCGACTTTAAGCCCGTGGACCAGTGCTTCATACTCCGCGACATTGTTTGATGCCCTGAAGTGTATCGGTAGTACGTATCTCAGGTTATCTCCTTTTGGTGAGGTGAGAACCACTCCTGCACCGAGACCCTCCTTGCGTTTTGATCCATCGAAGTGCATCCTCCAGTACTTAGTTTCCGGCTTAGGCGGCTTATATTGCATTTCGGCCCAATCTACCAGGAAATCCGCCAAAGCTTGTGATTTTATGGTGTCTCTTCTTTCGTAAGTTGGTACATAAGGTGATAGCTGGATTCCCCATTTGGCGATCCGCCCACTGGCATATTTATTGCCAATGATTTCCGAGATAGGGGCCTCACATACCACCGTCATCGGATGCTCCTCAAAGTAGTGCTTCAGCTTAGTGGCGGCCATGAACACGCCATAAGTCATTTTCTGGTAGTGCGGGTAATTTTTCTTTGAAAGGGAGAGCACCTCACTCAAATAGTATACCAGCCTCTACACGGTTTTTCCTTCTTGTTCTCTTTCTACCACCACTACGACACTTACCACCCGATTTTTCGCCGCTATGTAAAGCAACTTTGGTTCTTTCAGGAAAGGTGATGCCAACACCGGAGCTGTGGCTAACATTTTCTTTAACTCCTTGAATGCCGCGTCTGCCTGTGAAGTCCAGATGAAAGTATCCGATTTTTTCATTAGCGCATACAAGGGCAAGGCTTTTTCTCCCAACCGGCTTACAAACCAGCTTAAGGACGCTAAGCACCCAGTAAATTTTTGCACATCATTTAGGCACTGTGGTAACTGCATTCTTTCGATTGCCCGATTTTTACCGGATTGGCCTCTATGCCGCGGCTTGACACCAGGAAACCGAGTAACTTCCCGGCTGGTACGCCGAAGGTACATTTTGCCGGGTTAAGTTTCATCCCAAATCTTCGCAAGTTGTCGAATGTTTCTCGCAAATCATTAATCAGCGTATCTTTTACTTTGGTTTTTATCATGATATCGTCGACATACACTTGCACATTTTTACCGATTTGGTTATGTAGGCATTTTTGCATATAGCGTTGGTATGTTGCACCGGCATTTCTCAGACCAAAAGGCATAGTGACATAGCAATAAGCCCCGTGCGGGGTAATGAAAGCAATCTTTATTTGATCTTCCTTTTTCAGGGGAATCTATTGGAAACCAGAGTAAGCATCCAGAAAAGACAACATTTCACATCCGACAGTGGAATCGATCACTTGATCAATCCGAGGTAAGGGGAACGGATCTTTGGGACAAGCCTTGTTCAGGTGGGTGTAGTCAATGCACGTCCGCCACGCCTTAGGAGCTTTCAGGTCTTCTTCCTTCTTTTTCTCGACCAGTACTGGATTATCTAGCCACTCAGTATGTAGCACCTCCACGATGAAACCGGACACCAGCAGCTTGGTAACTTCCTCTCTGATAAGCAAGGGTTGCTTCACCGGTTTAGCATCTTTTCGGACATTTAAGGAGTGCTCAGCCAACTCCCTCGGTACACCCACCAAGTCATCAGTAGACCAGGCAAAGATGTTCCGATTCTCACGGAGGAAGTTGACAGTGCGTTCCAGGTATGCCGGGTCCAGTACGATGTCCTTTGTCTCGTTTGGTGGTTTAAACGTCGTTCCACCAAGTAGGCTACTTAGTGCCGCCATGTTCAGCTGCGCTGATTGTGCGAGTGCCACAGCAGTTTGGATCCTTCTTTTTTCTTCCGCTATAACCCGCGATTCGGCTAAGTTTGAACCGGCTGAGGCTGTGTCCAGCGAGACTTTGTAGTTTCCCACCACAGTTATCGGGCCATTGGGCACCGGGATCTTCATCTTTAGGTAAGTCGTATGAGTTGCGGCCATGAACTTTTCCAACGTAGGTCTTCCCATGAGTGCATGGTAAGGGTTGTCCAGATCAACCACTTCAAACAGAATATTTTCCACCCAATAGTTATCTCGGCCGCCAAATAAGACATCAACTCGGACTTTGCCCATCGGGGAGCAGGACAATCCCAGAACTATGTGTGGTGACCCGGCATACCACTGCATGGTGTAGTATGCAAGTCTGATATAACACCAATGAAACACCGTTCCACTAGTATTATATCGCTCAGAGTGGTACAACAGAAACATATGCGGGTCCAAGGCATGTCTATAGAATTACATACAGACTCTGTTACAGAAGATCAGCACAGCCTCCTACTTTACAATGAGGTAAAACTGCAATTAAACTCCAGGAGAACGACTCGTAGTCTAATCTTATCACTAACTCTACTTGTAGAGGTTTTGACTAGCTGTAAGGGTTATGAATAGATTCTAGCTAAATAGGAGCTAGGTTTAGGAAACAAGTTCCTTTCTATTGCTAAGCTAGGTTTTATTCTTGTTGGATATGGTGTTGTCTCTTCTGACAGGTTCCTGACCCTTGAAGTAGTTGTTGACTCCTCGGCCTTCGAGTTGCACTGTAGATCCTCCTTCGATGCCTTCATATCTAAGCAGGGGATTTAAGAGTGGGATGAGTACGAGCGTACTCAACAAGTTCATTATAGGAAAGAGGTGTTTAATGCACTAGCTACGGCATTAGACCAGAAAGTCTAATACCAATGCAGGATTTTCATAACCATTTCTTCAAAAGGTTGCTTTTATTCAGAAGAACTATGTCCGTCAGCCTTCACCGGTTTACTAGAACTTCATGGAGTTCCTTTCCGGCAGCGTTCGCAGTTCCAAACCCGGAACAGGGAGTGACAGGTCACGATTCATTACACTCTGCAGAGGTGTGTTGCTTTACCCATAAGAGATCTTAACCTTGGTGCCAACCGGGTGATCTCCCCGTCCACACTTCCTATGGTGTGAGGCCCGGTATAAGGTCTGGCCAATCATGTTCCTCCGCTACCTCGAACACCCACCCTTTGTTGCATCCCCGACCCTGGGTCCTCGCCGGTCCTCTTACACCAATTAAGGATGGACCCCGACCACGACGACAGTCTGGGATCGAACCAAACTCCTTCGCCGGTAGATGCAACCCCTCATAGACCGCAATACCGTGGGGACTTTGCTGGGACCCCCACCCTACAACCTGATCCTCGGGTGACAAGTGTAACTACGGTCTCTGCCGTGGGGACTTAAGGCTTCCCCAGCCTACCGCTTGCCCCCTTGGAATACAAGTGTTCTATGGTAAAGCGCGTCCGTTGATGTACAAGAGGTGGAAATACGATTGACTATTCGGTCCCACTCCAGATCTTATGGTTAACACGGGTATTACGACACAAGAATCACTGGACGATATTTGTTGTTAATCCTAGATGGATATAAACCCTTGAAATGGAACCTCCACCATATCAACACAATCCATGGTTCCATTGCCCACCACTTAGTCATATTCATAGTTATGAAAATAGTGGTTTTGCTTTTTATGCAATAGTGATAAACATAGTACTTTGCAAGTAATTTGGTAAAAATACTGATACGTCTCCAACGTATCGATAATTTCTTGTGTTCCATGCCACATTATTGATGTTATCTACATGTTTTATGCACACTTTATGTCATATTCGTGCATTTTCTGGAACTAACCTATTAACAAGATGCCGAAGTGCCAGTTGCTGTTTTCTGCTGTTTTTGGTTTCAGAAATCCTAGTAAGGAAATATTCTCGGAATTGGACGAAATCAAAGCCCAGGGGCCTATTTTTCCACGAAGCTTCCAGAAGTCCGAAGACGAAACGAAGAGGGGCCACGAGGCAGCCAGAGCATAGGGCGGCGCGGCCCCTGCCCTGGCCGCGCGGCCCTATGGTCTGGGCACCTCGCGCCGCCTCTTGACCTACCCCTTCGCCTACTTAAAGCCTCCGTGACGAAACCCCCAGTACCGAGAACCACGATACGGAAAACCTTCCAGAGACGCCGCCGCCGCCGATCCCATCTCGGGGGATCCAGGAGATCGCCTCCGGCACCCTGCCGGAGAGGGGAATCATCTCCCGGAGGACTCTACGCCGCCATGGTCGCCTCCGGTGTGATGTGTGAGTAGTCTACCCCTGGACTATGGGTCCATAGCAGTAGCTAGATGGTTGTCTTCTCCCCATTGTGCTATCATTGTCGGATCTTGTGAGCTGCCTATCATGATCAAGATCATCTATCTGTAATTCTATATGTTGCGTTTGTTGGGATCCGATGAATAGAGAATACTTGTTATGTTGATTATCAAAGTTATGCTTATGTGTTGTTTATGATCTTGCATGCTCTCCGTTACTAGTAGATGCTCTGGCCAAGTAGATGCTTTTAACTCCAAGAGGGAGTACTTATGCTCGATAGTGGGTTCATGCCTGCATTGACACAGGACGGTGACAGAAAGTTCTAAGGTTGTGTTGTGCTGTTGCCACTAGGGATAAAACATTAGTGCTATGTTCAAGGATGTAGTCACTAGTTACATTACGCACCATACTTAATGCAATTGTCTGTTGCTTTGCAACTTAATACTAGAGGGGGTTCGGATGATAACCTGAAGGTGGACTTTTTAGGCATAGATGCAGTTGGATGGCGGTCTATGTACTTTGTCGTAATGCCCAATTAAATCTCACTATACTCATCATGATATGTATGTGCATTGTCATGCTCTCTTTATTTGTCAATTGCCCAACTGTAATTTGTTCACCCAACATGCTGTTCGTCTTATGGGAGAGACACCTCTAGTGAACTGTGGACCCCGGTCCAATTCTCTTTACTGAAATACAAATCTGCTGCAATACTTGTTCTACTGTTTTCTGCAAACAATCATCTTCTACACAATACGGTTAATCCTTTGTAACAGCAAGCCGGTGAGATTGACAACCTCACTGTTTCGTTGGGGCAAAGTACTTTGGTTGTGTTGTGCAGGTTCCACGTTGGCGCCGGAATCCCTGGTGTTGCGCCGCACTACATCTCGCCGCCATCAACCTTCAACGTGCTTCTTGGCTCCTCCTGGTTCGATAAACCTTGGTTTCTTTCTGAGGGAAAACTTGCTGCTGTGCGCATCATACCTTCCTCTTGGGGTTGCCCAACGAACGTGTGAAATACACGCCATCAAGCACATTTTCTGGCGCCGTTGCCGGGGAGATCAAGACACGCTGCAAGGGGAGTCTCCACTTCTCAATCTCTTTACTTTGTTTTTGTCTTGCTTTATTTTATTTACTACTTTGTTTGCTATATCAAAAACACAAAAAAATTAGTTTACTTGCATTTACTTTATCTAGTTTGCTTTATTTACTGTTGCTAAAATGGCCAACGCTGAAAATACTAAGTTGTGTGACTTCACTAGCACAAATAATAATGATTTCTTATGCACACCTATTGCTCCACCTGCTACTACAGCAGAATTCTTTGAAATTAAACCTGCTTTACTGAATCTTGTTATGAAAGAGCAATTTTCTGGTGTTAGTTCTGATGATGCTGCTGCCCATCTTAATAATTTTGTTGAACTATGTGAAATGCAAAAATATAAAGATGTAGATGGTGATATTATTAAACTAAAATTGTTCCCTTTCTCATTAAGAGGAAGAGCTAAAGATTGGTTGCTATCTCTGCCTAAGAATAGTATTGATTCATGGACTAAATGCAAGGATGCTTTTATTGGTAGATATTATCCCCCTGCTAAAATTATATCTTTGAGGAGTAGCATAATGAATTTTAAACAATTAGATACTGAACATGTTGCTCAAGCTTGGGAAAGAATGAAATCTCTGGTTAAAAATTGCCCAACCCATGGACTGACTACTTGGATGATCATCCAAACCTTCTATGCAGGACTAAATTTTTCTTCACGGAATTTATTGGATTCAGCTGCTGGAGGTACCTTTATGTCCATCACTCTTGGTGAAGCAACAAAGCTTCTTGATAATATGATGGTTAATTACTCTGAATGGCACACGGAAAGAGCTCCACAAGGTAAGAAGGTAAATTCTATTGAAGAATCCTCTTCCTTGAATGATAAGGTTGATGCTATTATGTCTATGCTTGCGAATGATAGGACTAATGTTGATCCTAATAATGTTCCATTAGCTTCATTGGTTGCTCAAGAAGAACATGTTGATGTAAACTTCATTAAAAATAATAATTTCAACAACAATGCTTATCGGAACAATTCTAGTAATAACTATAGGCCATATCCTTATAATAATGGTAACGGTTATGCTAATTCTTATGGGAATTCTTACAACAATAATAGGAATACACCCCCTGGACTTGAAGCCATGCTTAAAGAATTTATTAGTACACAAACTGCTTTTAACAAATCTGTTGAGGAAAAGCTCAATAAAATTGATATTCTTGTTTCTAGAGTTGATAGTCTTGCCTCTGATGTTGATCTTTTGAAATCAAAAGTTTTGCCTAATGAGAATTATCATAATAAGATTGTTACTACAGCAAATGCCATTCAAGTTAGAATTAATGAGAATATAAGATTAATGGCTGAACTGCGTGCTAGGTGGGATAGAGAAGAAAATGAAAAACTAGCTAAAGAGAAGAATATAGCTAAAGTTTGGACTATTACCACCACTAGTAATGCTAATGCTACACATGTTGCTGCACCTCCTACTCATACTAATAAAAGAATTGGTGTTAGCAATGTTTCCACTTCTAATGCAAAGCGCGAAAAACTGCCTGAAACTGCTAAAACTGCTGAAACTGCCTGTGATAAAGCTGCTGAAATTTTTTCCAACATTGGGGATGATGATCCCATTGCTTTAGATTATAATGGTTTGAATTTTGATGATTGCCACATCTCTGAAGTTATAAAGTTCTTGCAAAAACTTGCTAAAAGTCCTAATGCTAGTGCTATAAATTTGGCTTTCACGCATCATATTACAAATGCTCTCATAAAAGCTAGAGAAGAGAAACTAGAGCGCGAAGCCTCTATTCCTAAAAAGCTAGAGGATGGTTGGGAGCCCATCATTAAGATGAAGATTAAAGATTTTGATTGTAATGCTTTATGTGATCTTGGTGCAAGTATTTCTGTTATGCCTAAGAAAATTTATAATATGCTTGACTTGCCACCGCTGAAAAATTGTTATTTGGATGTTAATCTTGCTGATCATTCTACAAAGAAACCTTTGGGGAAAGTTGATAATGTTCATATTATGGTTAACAATAACCTTGTCCCTGTTGATTTTGTTGTCTTGGATATTGAATGCAATGCATCTTGTCCCATTATATTGGGAAGACCTTTTCTTCGAACTGTTGGTGCTATCATTGATATGAGGGAAGGTAATATAAAATATCAATTTCCTCTCAAGAAAGGTATGGAACACTTCCCTAGAAAGAGAATAAAGGTACCTTATGATTCTATTATTAGAACAAATTATGATGTTGATGCTTCATCTCTTGATGTTACTTGATACACACTTTCTGCGCCTAGCTGAAAGGCGTTAAAGAAAAGCGCTTATGGGAGACAACCCATGTTTTTACCTACAGTACTTTGTTTTTATTTTGTGTCTTGGAAGTTGTTTACTACTGTAGCAACCTCTCCTTATCTTAGTTTTGAGTTTTGTTGTGCCGAGTTAAGCCGTTGATAGAAAAGTAAGTACTAGATTTGGATTACTGCGCAGTTCCAGATTTCTTTGCTATCACGAATCTGGGTCCACCTCCCTGTAGGTAGCTCAGAAAATTATGCCAATTTACGAGCATGATCCTCAGATATGTACGCAACTTTCATTCAATTTGAGCATTTTCATTTGAGCAAGTCTGGTGCCATTTTAAAATTCGTCAATACGAACTGTTCTGTTTTGACAGATTCTGCCTTTTATTTCGCATTGCCTCTTTCGCTATGTTGGATGAATTTCTTTGATCCACTAATGTCCAGTAGCATTATGCAATGTCCAGAAGTGTTAAGAATGATTGTGTCACCTCTGAATATGTCAATTTATATTGTGCACTAACCCTCTAATGAGTTGTTTCGAGTTTGGTGTGGAGGAAGTTTTCAAGGATCAAGAGAGGAGTATGATGCAACATGATTAAGGAGAGTGAAAGCTCTAAGCTTGGGGATGCACCCGGTGGTTCACCCCTGCATATATCAAGAAGACTCAAGCGTCTAAGCTTGGGGATGCCCAAGGCATCCCCTTCTTCATCGACAACATTATCAGGTTCCTCCCCTGAAACTATATTTTTATTCCATCACATCTTATGTGCTTTTTCTTGGAGCGTCGGTTTGTTTTTGTTTTTGTTTTGTTTGAATAAAATGGATCCTAGCATTCACTTTATGGGAGAGATACACGCTCCGCTGTAGCATATGGACAAATATGTCCTTGGTTTCTACTCATAGTATTCATGGCGAAGTTTCTCCTTCGTTAAATTGTTATATGGTTGGAATTGGAAAATGATACATGTAGTAATTGCTATAAATGTTTTGGGTAATGTGATACTTGGCAATTGTTGTGCTCATGTTTAAGCTCTTGCATCATATGCTTTGCACCCATTAATGAAGAATACATAGAGCATGCTAAAATTTGGTTTGCATATTTGGTTTCTCTAAGGTCTAGATAATTTCTAGTATTGAGTTTGAACAACAAGGAAGACGGTGTAGAGTCTTATAATGTTTTCAATATGTCTTTTATGTGAGTTTTGCTGCACCGGTTCATCCTTGTGTTTGTTTCAAATAAGCCTTGCTAGCCTAAACCTTGTATCGAGAGGGAATACTTCTCATGCATCCAAAATACTTGAGCCAACCACTATGCCATTTGTGTCCACCATACCTACCTATACTACATGGTATTTTCCCGCCATTCCAAAGTAAATTGCTTGAGTGCTACCTTTAAAATTCCATCATTCACCTTTGCAATATATAGCTCATGGGACAAATAGCTTAAAAACTATTGTGGTATTGAATATGTAATTATGCACTTTATCTCTTATTAAGTTGCTTGTTGTGCGATAACCATGTTTACTGGGGAACGCCATCAACTCGTTGTTGAATTTCATGTGAGTTGCTATGCATGTTCGTCTTGTCTGAAGTAAGGGCGATCTACACTGAGTTGAATGGTTTGAGCATGCATATTGTGAGAGAAGAACATTGGGCCGCTAACTAAAGCCATGATCCATGGTGGAAGTTTCAGTTTTGGACAAATATCCTCAAATCTCTAATGAGAAAAGAATTAATTGTTGTTGAATGCTTAAAGCATTAAAAGAGGAGTCCATTATCTGTTGTCTATGTTGTCCCGGTATGGATGTCTAAGTTGAGAATAATCAAAAGCGAGAAATCCAAATGCGAGCTTTCTCCTTAGACCTTTGTACAGGCGGCATAGAGGTACCCCTTTGTGAAACTTGGTTAAAGCATATGTATTGCGGTGATAATCCAGGTAGTCCAAGCTAATTAGGACAAGGTGCGGGCACTATTGGTACACTATGCATGAGGCTTGCAACTTATAAGATATAATTTACATGATGCATATGCTTTATTACTACCGTTGACAAAATTGTTTCATGTTTTCAAAATCAAAGCTCTAGCACAAATATAGCAATCGATGCTTTTCCTCTATGAGGACCATTCTTTTACTTTCAATGTTGAGTCAGTTCACCTATTTCTATCCACCTCAAGAAGCAAACACTTGTGTGAACTGTGCATTGATTCCTACATACTTGCTTATTGCACTTATTATATTACTCTATGTTGACAATATCCATGAGATATACATGTTACAAGTTGAAAGCAACCGCTGAAACTTAATCTTCTTTTGTGTTGTTTCAATACCTTTACTTTGAATTATTGCTTTATGAGTTAACTCTTATGCAAGACTTATTGATGCTTGTCTTGAAGTGCTATTCATGAAAAGTCTTTGCTATATGATTCACTTGTTTACTCATGTCATACATATTGTTTTGATCGCTGCATTCACTACATATGCTTTACAAATAGTATGATCAAGATTATGATGGCATGTCACTCCAGAAATTATCTGTGTTATCGTTTTACCTGCTCGGGACGAGCAGAACTAAGCTTGGGGATGCTGATACGTCTCCAACGTATCGATAATTTCTTGTGTTCCATGCCACATTATTGATGTTATCTACATGTTTTATGCACACTTTATGTCATATTCGTGCATTTTCTGGAACTAACCTATTAACAAGATGCCGAAGTGCCGATTCTGTTTTCTGCTGTTTTTGGTTTCAGAAATCCTAGTAAGGAAATATTCTCGGAATTGGACGAAATCAAAGCCCAGGGGCCTATTTTTCCACGAAGCTTCCAGAAGTCCGAAGACGAAACGAAGAGGGGCCACGAGGCAGCCAGAGCATAGGGCGGCGCGGCCCCTGCCCTGGCCGCGCGGCCCTATGGTCTGGGCACCTCGCGCCGCCTCTTGACCTACCCCTTCGCCTACTTAAAGCCTCCGTGACGAAACCCCCAGTACCGAGAACCACGATACGGAAAACCTTCCAGAGACGCCGCCGCCGCCGATCCCATCTCGGGGGATCCAGGAGATCGCCTCCGGCACCCTGCCGGAGAGGGGAATCATCTCCCGGAGGACTCTACGCCGCCATGGTCGCCTCCGGTGTGATGTGTGAGTAGTCTACCCCTGGACTATGGGTCCATAGCAGTAGCTAGATGGTTGTCTTCTCCCCATTGTGCTATCATTGTCGGATCTTGTGAGCTGCCTATCATGATCAAGATCATCTATCTGTAATTCTATATGTTGCGTTTGTTGGGATCCGATGAATAGAGAATACTTGTTATGTTGATTATCAAAGTTATGCTTATGTGTTGTTTATGATCTTGCATGCTCTCCGTTACTAGTAGATGCTCTGGCCAAGTAGATGCTTTTAACTCCAAGAGGGAGTACTTATGCTCGATAGTGGGTTCATGCCTGCATTGACACCTGGGACAGTGACAGAAAGTTCTAAGGTTGTGTTGTGCTGTTGCCACTAGGGATAAAACATTAGTGCTATGTTCAAGGATGTAGTCACTAGTTACATTACGCACCATACTTAATGCAATTGTCTGTTGCTTTGCAACTTAATACTGGAGGGGGTTCGGATGATAACCTGAAGGTGGACTTTTTAGGCATAGATGCAGTTGGATGGCGGTCTATGTACTTTGTCGTAATGCCCAATTAAATCTCACTATACTCATCATGATATGTATGTGCATTGTCATGCTCTCTTTATTTGTCAATTGCCCAACTGTAATTTGTTCACCCAACATGCTGTTCGTCTTATGGGAGAGACACCTCTAGTGAACTGTGGACCCCGGTCCAATTCTCTTTACTGAAATACAAATCTGCTGCAATACTTGTTCTACTGTTTTCTGCAAACAATCATCTTCTACACAATACGGTTAATCCTTTGTAACAGCAAGCCGGTGAGATTGACAACCTCACTGTTTCGTTGGGGCAAAGTACTTTGGTTGTGTTGTGCAGGTTCCACGTTGGCGCCGGAATCCCTGGTGTTGCGCCGCACTACATCTCGCCGCCATCAACCTTCAACGTGCTTCTTGGCTCCTCCTGGTTCGATAAACCTTGGTTTCTTTCTGAGGGAAAACTTGCTGCTGTGCGCATCATACCTTCCTCTTGGGGTTGCCCAACGAACGTGTGAAATACACGCCATCAAATACTCAAATGACATGAGCAAATGATGAACTTGCCTTTCTTGACTGCAAGATTATGCAGTCAAGGTCTTCGATACACAGTAACTCCAAATTCTGAAATAGCATCATCGTCCGGTAAGGACGATGTTTAAAAGATTGGCAAGGATGCAACAATGCATAAGTATGAGATGCAATCGTTCTAAGCGTGACCTAACCCCGGTGATTTAGGATTAGTGAGTTGTAATGATTAGTTTCGGTTGTGTTGCACTTTTAGAGTGATTCCCAAACAAGGTTCTTATTCAGGTGTGATTACTTGGTATCATAAACAGGTGCTGCAACCTAACATCACAATAACATTAATAGCACACAACAATAAGATTTGGTATAATCCTAACATGTAATGAATAGTGGTTGGTTTTAGTACTATATGTTATGGTTAATGAGTGGTTATCATATACTTCAAAAGAATAACTTTTGAAGAATAAAGAACAGGTATGATAATTAGGATTGTGGAGTTCTATGGTTTATCATGGGTTCCCAAACTAGTTCCTGGAGTAAAGGTTAGATGGATCCCAACAGAGTTGGATTCATCAGCTACTAGGGCTTGTATGGTTATAATTAAGCCTAAGCATTTTAAGCAAATCATGATTCATAGGTGCTATCAAGGTTGGTATACCTTGCTAATGATAGTTGGTTAGGGTTTATAGATCATAATAAGCAGGTTTGATGGCTACTCCCTATTTACTTCAAAAGAATAACTTTTGAAGAACATACTTCTTAAGTAATAAGAATTATATCAATTAGGTTTGAGGTTGTCTAGGTTTTATTATTGGATTCACTAAGTGAAGAATAGTTGGTTTCCAAATAAGATGGTTCATAAGTATCCATCACTAATAGGGTTTAGTGGAACATGGTTATGGAATGCAAAATAGTAGGTATGGTTGCTATTAGAGTTCATCACAATAGTGTGATGCTTAGTATGGATAACTAATGTTGATGTCTTAGAGGAGAGTAACTAGGGTTTACACTTGGTTGTTCTCTTTTGATCCTCTTGGTTGTATGGGTAGGTATATATAGGACGCTAAATTATGAGTGATAGGGTTTCTACATTTTATGTGGACATGAACTTGTATTTAATTGTTCATTAAGGGTTCATGAATGAAAAAGTAAGTATCATGATTACATGTTATAATCTAGGTTTTGGGTTTAGAAGCAATTTAGGTTTCACATGAAATGATAGAGTTAGGGATTAGGGTTTTTAATTAATAGTTGAAGTAATGGTTAATTAAGATTTTCATATGATTAAACATAATCATCAAGAAATATTTGTCGTTTTATATGGCATTTTAATGCTAAGTAATATTTAATATTTTCTGTATCTGAAGAATAGAAATAAGAAAATTACATGTTTAGAATTTAGGTTTTAATAATTTAAGATTGAAAATTGTAAAACTTAGAAGAACATTTGTATTATTTTATTTTAGACTTTAAATGGTTGGTGTTTATTTATTTTGTTTAGGAATTTCCTTTTGTCAAAAATATTTCTATTTGGATTTTTTATTATATATATCTTTCTTTTATGAAATATTTTTCCTAAAAATAATTAAAATAAGCCAAAGGAAAAAAAACTAGTTGGGCCGAGCACAACTGATCCAATTGGATCAGACTCAACCGACCAAGTCGGTTCACCTGGGTCGGTCAACCCCGAGCCGACCCAGTCCTTTCTCTCCTGTCGCGTCCCTGCTCACATCGACGCGCACGCAGCCCTCCTGGCGATGCGCTGCCGCCGCGCCGCGCCGCCGGCTGCCGCCCGGCCATCACCAGCCGCTTCCGGCGCCCGCACGCCGCCGAGGCTCCATTATACCCTCCTCTATCGACCCCTACTGGCGCCCCTCTCTTAGCTCACGCATGCGCGCACGCTCCCGTGACGCTCCTGGCTCTGCCGCGCCGCCCTTTCCTAGCCGCCTCCTGCCTGCTCCGGCGCCGGCACGAGAGGGCTTTGGTCCGCCTTGACCTGCTCTTCAACTCCCCCTCTTCGATTTGATTTTTGTGCTCCCCTTGGTTCGCCCCCAACCCTACTGTGACACCACCTCCGCCTCAACTCCGGCCGATGTTGGTCGCCACCAGCACCACTGCTTGCTGGCGCGGCCATGCCACCCCTCAGCCAGCACCCGCCGCCCCGTTTCTTCCTTGTATCGCACGTGTGTCCCATGACAACCCTAGCCATGGCTAGGTTGCTGGCGTGTTCAGGCTGCTGCACCACTTGTGGCTCCATCTCCAATAGCCTCGACCTCAACCCCGAGCCCCAGCTCAACCTTGCCATCTCGGCCTCTTCTGGTTGAGTGTGCTGCTAGGCTCGCCGGTGCTGTGTGGTGTTTGGTGTTGGCACGATGGTATTGTGGTGATGGGAATGACATGGTGGTGATGTACTGGTGGGGAATGGTGTTGTGCTGGTGGTGATTACTTCCTCCTCGACGTCGGTTGGACGGTGTCGCCGACGCAACCCCGGCGTCTACTTCTCCGCTATGGCACTGTGCTAAATCATTCCCTCTCCTCTATCTATGTGCAATGTGCTGCAAAAATTACTAGAGCTAGTTCTCTTGGGTATATGACTTGGACAAGGGAGGTATGATCCAATTGATCACTGCCCTGTTTTAGTGTGTGATGCTTTCATTTGGGTGACTATTCCTTATTGACATGCATGGTTAGCTGTATTATTGTTACTGATAAACTGGAAGATTAATTCAGTTAAAGTGATTTGCTGACATGCCCCTGTTTGGATGATGTATTAATCAAGCATTCGTGTTGGACTTGGCTTTGTGATAATTGGCTTGTCTTTGTAAATGCAAATTTTTTTATTGTCCAGTGAGTAGTGAGGTGCCTCAATTCGGATGATTAGCTCATACATGGCTTGCTGCTATTTTAAACTGACGAAAGTGAACCTAGACAGTTGAGTTAGCTGAAGTAATTCAGTTATACATATTTGTATTTTACTGATGAGTTTAGACCTGTAAAATGCAACTATTATTGCCTACAGATTGATGCACGGCGGTAGCTTGATTGTGAGCTGGTATGCTTATTTTTGGTGGCTTTACTGCTAGCTATATATATGATCCATTGATCATCTGATCGTTTGGTATATGGGCTATACCATTGGTGTGGTTACATTGACATGCTTTTGTCTCCAGGAATTAATCCAGGGACAAGTTGATGTTACTGGTTGCTATATCTTTATATATCTGATTGATTAAACTGATAAGAACAGATCTAGCTTGCTTCATTGGTCTTGCCAATGATGCAAAGGCTGAGGCACAACTCTTTGATAAGGATAGATACTAAAACTTGACTTTTCTTCTCTATGATGAGTATTGCATAGCACCTCTATGCATATCTGAGAGAATGAATTCTCACAACTCAACTGATGATTTGTAACTCTTAATCTTGATGCTTATTCAATTTGCTTTCCTAAATGCCTGTGTGCCATCTGCTACTTCTTGGTTTCTCTGTGGTGCCTCATGAGAGTGTGCACAGAGTAACCACACTTAGCATGATTTGGTGTTGCAGGTGTTTGGGTGTGGTGATTTGGATATGCTCTGATCATAGATACAAATCAGATGATGTTAAAAACTTACAAGCAACTATTGTTTGATAAGGTCTTGTGGTTTTTGATGAGTGATTGCTGTTATGCTTTTCTGGGAGTAGATCTAGTATGCTATCCTAAATATGATGTATACCTGATTCCTGCTCCTAGATGAAGTATTTATGCTGTTGATGTTGATCTTGATCTACTCCTTTGACTGCACCTCCTCCTCGCTCCTGCTTGATCTTGTTCTAGAATACCACTATGCTGGTTCTTGGTTGAATGAAATGGGATATTTCCTAAGATGGTTTGATGGCCTGGATGAAAAACAGCTATTGTTGCATGTTTCCTTGATCTGGTCGATGAACCATGTGCTAAGGAGCTGTGTGTTCCAGGGAATGCCTCTTTTATTGGTGACCTGAGGCTGTGTTTGGTTTTGTACTACTGCCTACGTGCTCTGTACGTGGGACAACACATAGCATGCATGTGTGACTATGCTACTTGCTTGCTTGCGTGGTGCAAGACCTGGTACAAGTTTCCAAGTGAAGATATTTGTAGCTGTGGATCAGCTCAACTGAGTCGGCATTATCTGGAGTTGGGATTTATTCTTGATGTTGCCAAGTGTTAACTTGACCCTGCCCATGATGCATGAGTCTGAGGCCAAAATTTTAAGATAAGAACAAATACTACAGATCTGGCCCCCAAACTATCTACTCAATGATGAGTTTAGCATAGCAACTCTATGCCAAAACCTGAGAGTAAGCACTAACCAAAATTATCTTTCTTCTACTTGTTTTGTTTCTCTTGTTGCAGGAAAAGAAAAATATTGGAAGATTGGGAAGATCAAGATTTCATTTAGGAATTCTTTTTATATTCTTTTGTAATACAATTTCTTTTGGTAACTTAGGATTTTATTTCTCTTTAAGAGACTCGTAAATATAGGATGATAAAGGTTGTAAATAATTTCAATTCATTTATTTATATTGAATATTTAAATTGTACTTGATCTCATTTACTTTATGTACTATGATTATTGGGAAATTCAAATTTTTATTTGAATGTTTATTATTCATATTTGAATCTCTATTATCCATATTTGAAATGATTTCAAATTGTTTTCCCCAAATCCAAATAGTTCAATAAAGGTCATGCCGAAATTTATCGCACTCACATCGATGAGCTAAATCTATTCCATCGACTTGTGAGAGAAACCTCGATCTCTATGTGCTTTAAATGAACGCGCGAAATTTCCCCGGATTTTCAATGCATGAATGCAATGCACACTCTAGTGTTCTCTCTTTTTCTTACCTCTAAACGTGGGATATTACACTATGCCGTGGAAAGTCATGCGACTTGGCTCCAGCATGTTTTCCGTGATGCCCAACGTGTGCATGGTATGCCGGTACATGATGTTGATGTTGCTGCCGTTATCAATTAGCACTTTGCTAAACCGGACACGCGCTGATGGTCCATGCATTATGGGATCCACCACCAGAGCATATCCACCCGGATTAGGCATCACTTTGGGATGATCCTTCAGGGACCAAGTGATCTCTTGTTCCGACCACTGCATGTATCTCGGTACTGCCGGTATGACAGCATTCACCTCCATAGAACACCGATGAATACTTTGCCGGTCCCTTGGTTCGGTCACAAAGACTATGCAGCACATGTCTGGATCATGATACACATTCCGTCCTTGTGGTGCCTGGAGTCCAACATTGTTGTTATTTGCGTGAGCCACCTAGTGAACTCCTTCTGGTTGCTGCTGCTGGATTTGCTGATTTTGTACTGGTTGCGCATTTGCTCCCGTGAGCGGAGGTGGCGAAGGCAGCACATCCGATCCCTCTTTCATCAATCTCTTGGTCCAGGAACAGTCCCTGGTTGTGTGGTTTGCCGGTTTGCTCGGATTCGGTGTGTGCCAGAGGCACGGCTGATCCATTGCGGATTCCATGGTGTACTTCGGCTGATCATGCCAGGGTTTCTTTTCACCCCATTGCTTTTTTGGGCCGCCCCACGGCTGACTCCCGGTTTTTTGCCACTGGCTTCCACTGGCGTCCGGATTATCTTGTACAGCTGCAACCTGCTGCGCCCCATACCTCCTATCCGGAAAATATTCCCTTCTTTTGTTATGGTTATTGTTGTTCCGGTAATCCGGGCAAGGCGGATACCTCTGCACCGGATCAGCCGTGATTGCCGGTTGCAATGGGTCTCCCAGCGCATAACTATTGTGACCTTGATCATTTCTGCCAAAGTGGTTGGCATGTTTCTTTTTAACCTCTGCCACAGCGGAGAGCCCCTTCGGCACCCGTTGCGAAACCAACTGATGGCTTGGGCTTCGATCACACCTTCAAAAGAGTTTATTGTCGCACTCCACCGGGTTAGATACTCCCGGTCAGTTTCGCCATCGCGCTGCTGGCACATGGCTAACTGTTGCGGGCGGTTGGGCCTTCTGTAAGTGCTGCTGAAATTGCTCACAAAGGCTTCCTCAAAATCCAGCCACCCATTTATGCTTTCTCTTGTCAAGTTGTTCAACCAGATGCGCGTAGGTCCTACCAGCACTGACGGTATAAATCTTACCTCCCAGCGCCGGTTTCCTCCTCCAACTACGGAACCGCCGCCACCAGTGACATATACCATGGTGATGTAATCCGCGAGCCAGTCTTCCGGTTTAGTGCTTCCATCGTATGTCCTTGTATCTTGGGGCAACTGAAAGTTGCGCACATGTGGTTCTTCTCTCATGATCCAGGGCCCAAAGCATGGTGGGCCCGGAGGAACTTCGGCTTCAATTATCTCAGATAGGTAAACTTTGTCCAACTTGTGTCGCGCATCCTGTTCCGGTAGGAGTCTTTCTCCCACCCGGTCTCCCAGAGGGTTTCTGTGGTAACCCGCTCTGTCCAGACCTGAATTAGCTTCTTCATACCGGCTTGGCGCTGCTGCTACTGCCCTTTGGTATCTCGGTGGCTGCGCCTCGTGTGCAGCATATCCCGCTCTTGCTGGGCGATAGTTTTGCCCGATTTCTCCATTTCCGGCATAACCGTTTCTGGCATAGCCGTGGCCTGCTCCTTGGCTTCCTCTGTCGGCACTGTTTTGCCCATCTTTTTCTTTTCTGGCTAAAACCGGATCATACACTGTCACTTGCTGCCCATTTACGGCCTTTTCTCTTCTTCTGTCGGGATGGGGGACGAAGCGTGCCCATGCGACTTTTCCGGAGCGTTTCTGGCCGAATGAACGACATGTGATGCTCCAGCATCTTTTTTGCTGCGTGCAGCTGATGCGTGTAGTTGACACGTCCGTTGGGAACCCCAAGAGGAAGGTGTGATGCGCACAGCGGCAAGTTTCCCTCAGTTAGAAACCAAGGTTTAATCGAACCAGTAGGAGTCAAGAAGCACGTTGAAGGTTGATGGCGGCGGGATGTAGTGCGGCGCAACACCAGAGATTCCGGCGCCAACGTGGAACCTGCACAACACAACCAAAGTACTTTGCCCCAACGAAACAGTGAGGTTGTCAATCTCACCGGCTTGCTGTAACAAAGGATTAACCGTATTGTGTGGGAGATGATTGTTTGCAGAGAAAACAGTAAAAACAAGTATTGCAGCAGATTTGTATTTCAGTATTAAAAGAATGGACCGGGGTCCACAGTTCACTAGAGGTGTCTCTCCCATAAGATAAAAGCATGTTGGGTGAACAAATTACAGTCGGGCAATTAACAAATAGAGAGGGCATAACAATGCACATACATGACATGATAAGTATAGTGAGATTTAATTGGGCATTACGACAAAGTACATAGACCGCCATCCAACTGCATCTATGCCTAAAAAGTCCACCTTTAGGTTATCGTCCGAACCCCCTCCAGTATTAAGTTGCAAAGCAACAGACAATTGCATTAAGTATGGTGCGTAATGTAATCAACAACTACATCCTCGGACATAGCGCCAATGTTTTATCCCTAGTGGCAACAGCACAACACAACCTTAGAACTTTCTGTCACTGTCCCAGGTGTCAATGCAGGCATGAACCCACTATCGAGCATAAGTACCCCCTCTTGGAGTTAAAAGTAAAAACTTGGCCAGAGCCTCTACTAGTAACGGAGAGCATGCAAGATCATAAACAACACATGTGTAATAACTTGATAATTAACATGACATGGTATTCTCTATCCATCGGATCCCGACAAACACAACATATAGAATTACAGATAGATGATCTTGATCATGTTAGGCAGCTCACAAGATCCAACAATGAAGCACAATGAGGAGAAGACAACCATCTAGCTACTGCTATGGACCCATAGTCCAGGGGTGAACTACTCACTCATCACTCCGGAGGCGACCATGGCGGTGTAGAGTCCTCCGGAGATGAATCCCCCCACCGGCAGGGGGCCGGAGGAGATCTCGAGAATCCCCGAGATGGGATCGGCGGCGGCGGCGTCTCAGTAAGGTTTTCCGTATCGTGGTTTTTCGCATCAGGGGTTTCGCGACGGAGGCTTTAAGTAGGCGGAAGGGCAGAGTCGGGGGCCAGACGAGGGGGCCACACCATAGGGCGGCGCGGGCCCCCCTGGGCCGCGCCGCCACGTGGTGTCGCCACCTCGTGGCCCCACTTCGTGTGTTCTTCGGTCTTCTGGAAGCTCCGTGGAAAAATAGGCCCCTGGGTCTTCGTTTCGTCCAATTCCGAGAATATTTCGTTACTAGGATTTCTGAAACCAAAAACAGTGAAAACGAGGCGGCACTTCGGCATCTTGTTAATAGGTTAGTTCCAGAAAATGCACGAATATGACATAAAGTGTGCATAAAACATGTAGGTATCATCAATAATATGGCATAGAACATAAGAAATTATCGATACGTCGGAGACGTATCAAGCATCCCCAAGCTTAGTTCTGCTCGTCCCGAGCAGGTAAAACGATAACAAAGATAATTTCTGAAGTGATATGCCATCATAACTTTGATCATACTATTTGTAAACATATGTAGTGGATGCAGCGATCAAAACAATGATAATGACATGAGTAAACAGGTGAATCATATAGCAAAGACTTTTCATGAATAGTACTTCAAGACAAGTATTAATAAGTCTTGCATAAGAGTTAACTCATAAAGCAATAAATCAAAGTAAAGGTATTGAAGCAACACAAAGGAAGATTAAGTTTCAGCGGTTGCTTTCAACTTGTAACATGTTTATCTCATGGATAATTGTCAACATAGAGTAATATAACAAGTACATTATGCAAATATGTAGGAATCAATGCACAGTTCACACAAGTGTTTGCTTCTTGAGGTGGAGAGAAATAGGTGAACTGACTCAACATAAAAGTAAAGAGAATGGTCCTTCAAAGAGGAAAGCATCGATTGCTATATTTGTGCTAGAGCTTTTATTTTGAAAACATGAAACAATTTTGTCAACGGTAGTAATAAAGCATATGAGTTATGTACATTATATCTTACAAGTTGCAAGTCTCATGCATAGTATACTAATAGTGCCCGCACCTTGTCCTAATTAACTTGGACTACCGGATCTTTGCAATGCACATGTTTTGACCAAGTGTCACAATGGGGTACCTCCATGCCGCCTGTACAAAGGTCTAAGGAGAAAGCTCGCATTTTGGATTTCTCGCTTTTGATTATTCTCAACTTAGACATCCATACCGGGACAACATGGACAACAGATAATGGACTCCTCTTTAATGCATAAGCATGTGGCAACAATTATTATTCTCATATGAGATTGAGGATATATGTCCAAACTGAAACTTCCACCATGAATCATGGCTTTAGTTAGCGGCCCAAAGTTCTTCTCTAACAATATGCATGCTCCAACCATGAAGGTGGTAGATCTCTCTTGCTTCAGACAAGACGGACATGCATAGCAACTCACATGATATCCAACAAAGAATAGTTGATGGCGTCCCCAGAAACATGGTTATCGCTCAACAAGCAACTTAATAAGAGATAAAGTGCATAAGTACATATTCAATACTACAATAGTTTTTAAGCTATTTGTCCCATGAGCTATATATTGCAAAGGTGAATGATGGAATTTTAAAGGTAGCACTCAAGCAATTTACTTTGGAATGGCGGATAAATACCATGTAGTAGGTAGGTATAGTGGACACAAATGGCATAGTGGTTGGCTCAAGTATTTGGGATGCATGAGAAGTATTCCCTCTCGATACAAGGTTTAGGCTAGCAAGGCTATTTGAAACAAACACAAGGATGAACGGTACAGCAAAACTCACATAAAAGACATATGGTAAACATTATAAGACTCCATACCGTCTTCCTTGTTGTTCAAAACTCAATACTAGATGTTATCTAGACTCTAGAGAAACCAAATATGCAAACCAAATTAGCAAGCTCTAAGTATTTCTTCATTAATGGGTGCAAAGTATATGATGCAAGAGCTTAAACATGAGCACAACAATTGCCAAGTATCAAATTATCCAAGACATTTTAGAGTTACTACATGTAGCATTTTCCAATTCCAACCATATAACAATTTAACGAAGATGAAACTTCGCCATGAATACTATGAGTAGAGCCTAAGGACATATTTGTCCATATGCTACAGCGGAGCGTGTCTCTCTCCCATAAAGTGAATGCTAGGATCCATTTTATTCAAACAAAACAAAAAAACAAAAACAAACCGACGCTCCAAGCAAAGTGCATAAGATGTGACGGAATAAAAATATAGTTTCAGGGGAGGAACCTGATAATGTTGTCGATGAAGAAGGGGATGCCTTGGGCATCACCAAGCTTAGACGCTTGAGTCTTCTTAATATATGCAGGGGTGAACCACCGGGGCATCCCCAAGCTTAGAGCTTTCACTCTCCTTGATCATATTGCATCATACTCCTCTCTTGATCCTTGAAAACTTCCTCCACACCAAACTCGAAACAACTCATTAGAGGGTTAGTGCATAATAAAAATTCACATGTTCAGAGGCGACACAATCATTCTTAACACTTCTGGACATTGCATAAAGCTACTGGACATTAGTGGATCAAAGAAATTCATCCAACATAGCAAAAGAGGCAATGCGAAATAAAAGACAGAATCTGTCAAAACAGAACAGTCCGTAAAGATGGATTTTATTAGGCCACCAGACTTGCTCAAACGAAAATGCTCAAATTGAATGAAAGTTGCGTACATATCTGAGGATCATGCTCGTAAATTGGCGTAATTTTCTGAGCTACCTACAGGGAGATAGACCCAGATTCGTGACAGCAAAGAAATCTGGAACTGCGCAGTAATCCAAATCTAGTACTTACTTTTCTATCAAAGACTTTACTTGGCACAACAAAACATAAAACTAAGATAAGGAGAGGTTGCTACAGTAGTAAACAACTTCCAAGACACAAATATAAAACAAAAATACTGTAGTAAAAACATGGGTTGTCTCCCATAAGCGCTTTTCTTTAACGCCTTTCAGCTAGGCGCAGAAAGTGTATATCAAGTAACATCAAGAGACGAAGCATCAACATCATAATTTGTTCTAATGATAGAATCATAAGGTAACTTCATTCTCTTTCTAGGGAAGTGTTCCATACCTTTCTTGAGAGGAAATTGATATTTAATATTACCTTCCTTCATATCAATAGTAGCACCAACGGTTCGGAGAAAAGGTCTTCCCAATATAATGGGGCAAGATGCATTGCATTCAATATCCAAGACAACAAAATCAACGGGGACAAGGTTATTGTTAACCATAATATGAACATTATCAACTTTCCCCAAAGGTTTCTTTTTAGCATTATCAGCGAGATTAACATCCAAATAACAATTCTTCAATGGTGGCAAGTCAAGCATATCATAGACTTTTTTAGGCATAACAGAAATACTTGCACCAAGATCACATAAAGCATTACAATCAAAATCTTTGACTCTCATTTTAATGATGGGCTCCCAACCATCCTCTAGCTTTCTAGGAATAGAAGTTTCAAGTTTTAGTTTCTCTTCTCTAGCTTTTATGAGAGCATTTGTAATATGTTTTGTGAAAGCCAAATTTATAGCGCTAGCATTGGGACTCTTAGCAAGTTTTTGCAAGAACTTTATAACTTCAGAGATGTGGCAATCATCAAAATCTAAATCATTACAATCTAAAGCAATGGGATTATCATCCCCAAGGTTGGAAAAAATTTCAGCAGTTTTATCACAGGCAGTTTCAGCAGTTTTAGCAGTTTCAGGTAATTTCGCGCGCTTTGCACTAGGAGTAGAAGCATTGCTAACACCAATTATTTTACCATTGATAGTAGGAGGTGCAGCAACATATGAATCATTAGCATTGCTAGTGGTGGTAATAGTCCAAACTTTAGCTACATTTTCCTTTTTAGCTAGTTTTTCATTTTCTTCTCTATCCCACCTAGCACGCAGTTCAGCCATTAATCTTATATTCTCATTAATTCTAACTTGGATGGCATTTGCTGTAGTAACAATTTTATTTTCAATATCCCTATTAGGCATACCCTTCGATTTCAAAAGATCAACATCAGAGGCAAGACTATCAACTCTAGAAACAAGAATATCAATTTTATTGAGCTTTTCCTCAACAGATTTGTTAAAGGCAGTTTGTGTACTAATAAATTCTTTAAGCATGGCTTCAAGTCCAGGGGGTGTATTCCTATTATTGTTGTAAGAATTCCCATAAGAATTAGCATAACCGTTACCATTATTATAAGGATATGGCCTATAGTTATTACTAGAATTGTTCCGATAAGCATTGTTGTTGAAATTATTATTTTTAATGAAGTTTACATCAACATGTTCTTCTTGGGCAACCAATGAAGCTAATGGAACATTATTAGGATCAACATTAGTCCTATCATTCGCAAGCATAGACATAATAGCATCAACTTTATCATTCAAGGAAGAGGATTCTTCAACAGAATTTACCTTTTTACCTTGTGGATCTCTTTCCGTGTGCCATTCAGAGTAATTAACCATCATATTATCAAGGAGCTTTGTTGCTTCACCAAGAGTGATGGACATAAAGGTACCTCCAGCAGCTGAATCCAATAAATTCCGCGAAGAAAAATTTAGTCCTGCATAGAAGGTTTGGATGATCATCCAAGTAGTCAGTCCATGGGTTGGGCAATTTTTAACCAGAGATTTCATTCTTTCCCAAGCTTGAGCAATATGTTCATTATCCAATTGTTTAAAATTCATTATGCTACTCCTCAAAGATATAATTTTAGCAGGGGGATAATATCTACCAATAAAAGCATCCTTGCATTTAGTCCATGAATCAATACTATTCTTAGGCAGAGATAGCAACCAATCTTTAGCTCTTCCTCTTAATGAGAAAGGAAACAATTTTAATTTTATAATGTCACCATCTACATCTTTATACCTTTGCATTTCACATAGTTCAACAAAATTATTGAGATGGGCAGCAGCATCATCAGAACTAACACCAGAAAATTGCTCTCTCATGACAAGATTAAGTAAAGCAGGTTTAATTTCAAAGAATTCTGCTGTAGTAGCAGGTGGAGCAATAGGTGTGCATAGGAAATCATTATTATTTGTGCTAGTGAAGTCACACAACTTAGTATTTTCAGGGTTGGCCATTTTAGCAGTAGTAAATAAAGCAAACTAGATAAAGTAAATGCAAGTAACTAATTTTTTTGTGTTTTTGATATAGCAAACAAGATAGTAAATAAAGTAAAACTAGCAACTAATTTTTTTGTGTTTTGATATAATGCAGCAAACAAAGTAGTAAATAAAATAAAGCAAGACAAAAACAAAGTAAAGAGATTGAGAAGTGGAGACTCCCCTTGCAGCGTGTCTTGATCTCCCCGGCAACGGCGCCAGAAATTTGCTTGATGCGTGTAGTTGACACGTCCGTTGGGAACCCCAAGAGGAAGGTGTGATGCGCACAGCGGCAAGTTTCCCTCAGTTAGAAACCAAGGTTTAATCGAACCAGTAGGAGTCAAGAAGCACGTTGAAGGTTGATGGCGGCGGGATGTAGTGCGGCGCAACACCAGAGATTTCGGCGCCAACGTGGAACCTGCACAACACAACCAAAGTACTTTGCCCCAACGAAACAGTGAGGTTGTCAATCTCACCGGCTTGCTGTAACAAAGGATTAACCGTATTGTGTGAAAGATGATTGTTTGCAGAGAAAACAGTAAAAACAAGTATTGCAGCAGATTTGTATTTCAGTATTAAAAGAATGGACCGGGGTCCACAGTTCACTAGAGGTGTCTCTCCCATAAGATAAAAACATGTTGGGTGAACAAATTACAGTCGGGCAATTAACAAATAGAGAGGGCATAACAATGCACATACATGACATGATAAGTATAGTGAGATTTAATTGGGCATTACGACAAAGTACATAGACCGCCATCCAACTGCATCTATGCCTAAAAAGTCCACCTTCAGGTTATCGTCCGAACCCCCTCCAGTATTAAGTTGCAAAGCAACAGACAATTGCATTAAGTATGGTGCGTAATGTAATCAACAACTACATCCTCGGACATAGCACCAATGTTTTATCCCTAGTGGCAACAGCACAACACAACCTTAGAACTTTCTGTCACTGTCCCAGGTGTCAATGCAGGCATGAACCCACTATCGAGCATAAGTACCCCCTCTTGGAGTTAAAAGTAAAAACTTGACCAGAGCCTCTACTAGTAACGGAGAGCATGCAAGATCATAAACAACACATGTGTAATAACTTGATAATTAACATGACATGGTATTCTCTATCCATCGGATCCCGACAAACACAACATATAGAATTACAGATAGATGATCTTGATCATGTTAGGCAGCTCACAAGATCCAACAATGAAGCACAATGAGGAGAAGACAACCATCTAGCTACTGCTATGGACCCATAGTCCAGGGGTGAACTACTCACTCATCACTCCGGAGGCGACCATGGCGGTGTACAGTCCTCCGGGAGATGAATCCCCTCTCCGGCAGGGTGCCGGAGGAGATCTCCAGAATCCCCCGAGATGGGATCGGCGGCGGCGGCGTCTCAGTAAGGTTTTCCGTATCGTGGTTTTTCGCATCAGGGGTTTCGCGACGGAGGCTTTAAGTAGGCGGAAGGGCAGAGTCGGGGGCCAGACGAGGGGGCCACACCATAGGGCGGCGCGGGCCCCCCCTGGGCCGCGCCGCCACGTGGTGTCGCCACCTCGTGGCCCCACTTCGTGTGTTCTTCGGTCTTCTGGAAGCTCCGTGGAAAAATAGGCCCCTGGGTCTTCGTTTCGTCCAATTCCGAGAATATTTCGTTACTAGGATTTCTGAAACCAAAAACAGCAGAAAACAGGAACTGGCACTTCGGCATCTTGTTAATAGGTTAGTTCCAGAAAATGCACGAATATGACATAAAGTGTGCATAAAACATGTAGGTATCATCAATAATATGGCATAGAACATAAGAAATTATCGATACGTCGGAGACGTATCAGCAGCTTCTGCATTTTGTTTTTCGGCCATATCCAACAACTCTTTAACCCGGGCTTGCTGTTTTTCCAGGGCATCACCCGTCAGAGAATCACAAGCTTCTACAGCAGCTCTAGCAGCCCTAAGAGTTTTATTCGGACTATTGTATTTCGGTTTTATGCCGGCGAAAGTGATACCGACACTGATTTACCGGAATGGATCTCCAGGCGCAAGTCCTTTTCTAGGTTGCGACCTCTAAGCCAGGTAGCAGCTACTCTAGTAGGATTACCACTAACAGAAGCAAAGTCATGTGCTGCATTATACTCACGTAGGGTTATGTTGAGCTCCTGCTGAGCACGGGCGATGCCAGCGGCTCCGTGAAGAAGTGCTTGACGCTGCGCCTCCAGTTCGGCTTGGGTCGCCACCGCATCGGCATTGGGCGCGATGGGCGTCAACAGCACATCCATGGCGGCTTGAAGCGGAGTTGTGGCCGGTGGCGCGTTGGAGGTGCCGGCGATGTTCTCGTCCCACTCGAGCGGATGCTTTGCCTGCCGCCCGGATTTGGTGGGCGCGGCGCTTTCTCCAGCTGCTCCTTTGCCGGCGAACGCCGGTGGATCCGGCGCCACCAACACCTTGGAAGGGTACCGGTTCTCCGGCACGGTGCCGACGTAGACGCGGTGCGCACCGAAGTCGATGATGTGGCCGTTCTTGGGGAAGCGGCTGCCGTTGGCGAAGCAGCCGGTGTTGTCGTTGACGAAGTCCAGCGAGCCGAGGCGCTGCACGAGGCCAGACACCACTGGCTCGCCGGAGGCGGTGAGGAAGCCCGTCCGAATATGCACCCCAGCATGCGCAGCTTCTGGCCCCATGGTCAAACTAGTCAACTTATTTCCACGTCATCAAATACAATGTGGTACCAGACACGAGTGACCGTAGATGAACCATAGCGCGTATTTAGTTATTGTAAATTGGTATTTTATGAGCATGATGACCTATTCAAACCTCGGAAACAAGTTCAAGTACTAGCCATGTATTATCGACCGATAATTATATATCAACCAAACTAGGTTCAACAAGTACCAAAAAGGAGAAAAGTATGGCCAAAATAGGATGTGAGAGAAGAGGGAGACAAGCTGGGTGGAGAAGGAAAGATGAATGAAATGAGTGGTGTGGTAGGTAGGGGGTTGGCACTGCATAGATCTTGATCGCAATTTCTGTAGCGCACCTGCACAAATGCGCCACTAAATATAGTCTTTATGTGGCTCATCAGGCTAAATACGCCACTAAATATCATACTTTTGTGGCGCATCGCGCAACGTGCGTCACAGAAAGGTATAATTCTGTGGCGCACGTCGATCCATGCGCCACAGAAATAGTGAAACTAATAATTAAGCGTGGAACCACCATATTATTATGGTGCATGCGGCTTTGATACGTCACATAAATGCTCTGTTTTAGTGGTGCATGTGATCAAGTGCGCCAAAAAAAATATTAGCACACGGGAATTTGGTGCGTCACAGAAAAACATGCCACCAATAGTTAGTTTCGTACTAGTGAGTTTTACCTTGGCCAACCATTTCCAATGGAACTTCCCCCAATCGATGACCGAAGTGCTTCCGTAGGAGGCTAAGAGTGATCGCATCTCATCTTCTCCGGTCGACATATTTAGTAAGGAGAAGAGAAACACCACATAGGCAACAGTAGTCTTGGATATATTAACAGTGATATGGATCAACCAAGTACACCCAGATCTGAGGTTAAAGGTGACGCACGTATCCATTCTGTAGCAGATGAACTACCTATCCTATCCTGGTGCCTCCCATGCTCATTTCTCTCGGGGCAATTTAATCTTAAAAATGATAGAAACCCTTTGTAAAAATATGCAAAAGTTAAGTCTATCAATCGCTCTCTTCTTCTCTGCTCAATTTCTTGTCCTCCATCTATTTTACTCTGTTAGAAGCCAATATGTACTACAAACAATAGGTTGAGTAGTCGGCTGTCAGCGTATATATATTTGCTAGATAATGGGCTGCTACAGAGACACCAATATTTTGCAGAACCATTTACTTCGCTATGTATACTGTTCTATCCATTCCACTGAAGTTCAAGACAATATCATTTAAACTTTTGGTTATATTTGACGGCGACACTATGTTGTACTAGCACCTTCAGAGCACCACCACGTCGATACCCTTTGGTTTGACATCCATATCTGGTGTGCCAGTATTGGAACATGATGACATGAGCGCTTACGTAGCATCGCTAAGTTTTGGAGACCAGCCGACAGCAGTGGCGCAAAGCCGCAAACCGTGATGCGTTGGCCAGGAAACGGAGGAAATTTCATAGACACGTGTATCATTAGAGTTATTGTAACAAAAAAGTCACTACAAGTTTCTAGTTGATACCCTTAATTTCGTGGTAAGCTATAGAACACACACAGAATATGTATGATCAATAACTAATTGATGACAGACTTAGTTAGTGTCTGTCCCATCGGTTCGAGTCGGCTTTTTTTAAACCTCTGGTCTAACCGAGGCAAACTTCAATAACAAATCGAACTTTTCCGAGAAATCCGAAACGATTCCAGTACTAGTTTAATCTCCCTGGCCCGAGTGTTCTGGAAACGTTCGGGTGGACAGGGCGATTTGAGAGTTTGAACAGTTTTTACAACTTTCAACCAAATTTTAACTAAAGAAATGAAGATTTTAAAATTCTAAGACATTCAAAGGATCTGATCTCCATTTCTCGTGTCATCTAGAAAACTTTGAGCTAATTTTGACAAGCCAATAAAATTTTGGGGAGCTTTTGCAGCTTCTAACCAAATTTTGATGAGAAATGCAAACTCTTAACAAAAGTACAAAGACATTTTAGTATGAGCTTTTGCAACTTCTAACCAAAGTTTGAGCTAGTTTTGACAACCCATTTACACGTTTAGGCTTTTTTGTAACTTCCAACCAAATTTGATAAAAGTTCCAAAACATAATTTGTAAGCGAAAATTGATCAAAAATCCAAACTTCCTCTTTTTTGTAAGGAAATATTGATAAAAAAATTAAAACTTCTCAAAAAATATATTAAAAATCACTATCACTTTTGGTCACTTGTGAAAGAGACATCGCTGGTAGGTTATAACACCAAACGCTAGAGAAAAGGCATCCCTAGCGTTTTGTTCACTGGCTAGTCGCTACTGATGGGAGTTGGCATTTTCATCTAAGTGGTAAAACCGACAGAGTTGGCATTGTTTTACCCATCACATACGGCTTAGTGGGGGCACCATAGAGATAGTGGTGTTCAAAGAGTAAACTCGGTTGAATCATGTTGAGCCTTTATTACCAAAAAAGAGCAGAAAAGAAAATCTTATTACATGACAAGGAAAGGCCGTATAGAACAATGTTTCTATGGTGCACGATACTACGAAGAGATCGCCTGGAGTTTAATTTTAGCACCATGCATGGGACGCAACATCATCACAGTATGCGGTGCATGAGTATACTCCGGTGTGAGGTCAAACTCAAAGCGTTGAAGGATCATGCACAGTGCCATCTTGGCCTCAAGCAAGGCGAAGTTCTGCCCGATGCAGGTCCGTGGCCCCCAACCGAATGGCAAAAATGCTCCCGGGTCCTTGGATGCCTTGGAGATCCCCTCTGCAAACCTATCGGGCCTGAATTGGTGCACGCCATCTCCCCAAATGTCCTCATCGTGGTGGATGTACAACACGGGCATCTCGAAGATCACACCAGCTGGGTATTTGATGCCTCCGATCTCAATCTCCTTATATGTTTGCCTGGTGAATGCAGAAGCCGGTGGGTACAAACGGAGAACTTCATAAAGAATCATTGTCACCTGCACAACAAGATATTAATAAGACATTGCTCATCTAGTTTTATGGCGTTGTAAGGAACCAAGCAGTTTCGGTGGATGCTCACGGTTTTGAGTCGATTGAGACCCTCGTAGTCAATCTTATGTTTCCCAAACATGCGAAGAACCTCCTCCCGTGCACGGTCCTGCCACTCCGGGTGCATACTAAGCACAACCATTGTCCATGTGAGCAATACCGATGTTGTCTCCATTCCTGCAAAATAGAACAACTTACACTCCTCTATAACCTCTTCGGTCGACATTCCTTTGACGGATTGGCCATTTGCATCTTTGTCTGCCATGTTTGATTCGAGCAATAAGCCAAGTAAGTCGTCTTTCGTGCTTTCTCCTTCCTCAATAGCTTGCATCCTTTTGGCAATTAGATTCCGCAAAATGGACTCAATCTCGCTGTTAATTTGACGCATCCTTCGGTTATTTTTGGTAGGGAAGGACCTAGGAACGATGTTTTAGTCACATTGTCAGTAGATGCAGAATGAGAAAACAAGGTTGTCAAGAGAAGAATATAATGTGCCTAGTAAACTAGATAAGGGCATGCACTCATGCAGATTGTTTGTCGAACGACATTATTGTCTCACATTGGATTTAGTATGTTCCGACACTCAAATTCTTGTACGAGCAATTTGATTCAACCAAAATGGGATTGTTAATCCGGCCTCAGCAATGGCAAGTGGACCCGAATTATGATTACCAAAAGGACGTTCTTGCTCAACAGCTAAGAAATTCTAGTGAAAAGGGTATTGTTGCATGATGCAAAGTAAGTAAGTATAAGAAAAAGTTGTTGCTCACATGTAACCGGGAATGAAAAACTTGTGAAGGGCCGCCATGAAGCGCACAATCTGCTCAGACTGCAGCTGAAAAATCCTTCTTCCCTCGAGATAAGAGCTGCCGAACGCGGTGCGAGAGATGACATCTCCGGTGAGGGTCTGGAGCTCGGAGCAGACGTCCACCTCCCACGAGCCGTCGGATCCAAGGGACTGCGTCCATCTGCCGACGAGCTCTTGGCAGCACGAAGAAAACGCGGGCAACATGAGCTGCAGCCGAATCAAGCAAGACAGGATGAGGAGCACGTCCGTCGTCGTCGTCGTCGTCGTCGTCGTGTCACAACAGCAATTACGTACAGAAAGAAAGAACAGCTAGCGTACCTTGAGCTTCTCGGCATGGAAGGCAGGGTTGAGGATCCGGCGGTGCTTGACCCACTTCTCGCCCTCGTAGGTGCCCACGCCGAGCGCGAGCAGCTTGGCCAGCACCGGGAACTTGACCTTCTGGACGTGGCCGAACTTGCCGGCCATCACCTCCCTCACCAGCCTAGGGTCGGTGATGGTCACCTTGGGAACGGGGCCGAACCAGGAGACGCACGGCGAGCCGTGCTCCCGGACGGCGCCGTGGAGGAAAGGCATGACGCGGGCGGCGATGTCGTGGCAGCGCGGCGGCAGGGACGGCTTGGCCCACGCCTCCTTGTTCTGGCGGCCGAGCTCCATCGCGTCGCCGGTGAGGAAGCGGTACCGCGTGCCGCCGAGGCCCTGGCCGCGGAGAGCTCGCTCGAGCCGCCTCGGCCGCCGCCATAGTTGCTCCAGCAGCCGGGTGGCCGGCCACAGGAGCGCCAGGCCCAGGAGGCCGCAGGCCAGGTAGCTCCATGGTAGAGCTGGACTCGTCAGCGATCCTGCAGGATCCATTGATCCTTTCTTGATCCTCAGATAATGCTGGGTTCCGATCGAGCTCTGGATATATATAGAAGTGTCATTAGGATAATCAAGTCTTCAGTGCTTGTTTTTTAAGCTTATCGCACTGTAATCAGTGATGTGGTTCCTGGAAATCCTGGACAGTCAGACGGCCATGGTCAATGCCTCCTTCTTATGGAACTTGCCATGCAAGTAACTAATCTATCTATTATATTACAGTATATACTAAAAATAATATAAGGGTATTTTTTGAAACACCATATTAATCCACGTGTACTAAAAATAATATAAGGGTTATTTTAATCTTAACATCTAAAATTAAAAGATAAAAAGTGTTACGTGTACAAAAGACATAGCTGTTCTATCCAGTTTGACACGATTCATTAGGAAAGGAACCTGCGCCGACCAGGTTAGAAAGTAGAAACGATTGTGTCCGATTGAAAAAGTTAAATATGTACCTAGGTGGAATCTCCGTCATGCATGGCGTGTCAAATGCAGAACAACAACTCTAAAAGTAATTGGCTTGCTTTGTGTTAAACTTGGACATGTGGCGCCATATATGGCCATGTGAACTATCCATGCTAGGTAGAGAAAACATATGTATTAGAAGCAGAAAATGTGGAGATGTGTACTTGAAGGTTTTCTTGTGGCTGTGATATATTCTGCACGGAAATCAGAGGTTGTAGTCTCAAGGACATGTCCTACGCCGGTATGAATGAAGCTGAAAAACAAGCATTTTCATCTGAACTACATCCCACATTCGCAACCATAAAACCAAAATCACGTCACATTTGAACTAAATGACACAGCTGCAGTTAAAGACATCACATCTATGAAACAAAACAAACCGCGTTTCCAACTAACATGCTGCTCTAGTACTCTACAAAGTAAGAAGCTGCAGTCCCAAGTCTTCCGCAAAGGTAAAAAATGTTACATTGTACAATCATTTGATAGTCCGATTCTGTCTACTGAGATACACTCAAAAAGACTGCCATTCTCGCCACTAGCAGACGGAAATGGAAAGGAAACTCGTTGGGTTTCTTCTGTTTTCACCTTGGTGCCAATGAGCGAGAACTCATGGAAGAATGGTAGTTGCTGCTCCTCTGTTTGCGATACGAAGAATAGACATCACCGTACTGGTGGCTCTCCTCATTTGGGTCAGCAGAGGCTCCAAGGCCCAGCCGGCCGCTCGATCCCGGTTTGCTATCAACCGTGCCATCAGCGCGCATCCCTGTCTCAGGGTTTACATGCAAGCTGGCAGGGGGAGGGATGCACGCACCTCCCTTGCGAGCAGGAAGCTCCCTCTCATAATCGTCATAATCATCGGGCTCGCCTTGCTTCATCGGACCTTCTGATGGATTTACCTCCCCGATCTCCTTGAAGAACTTGGTCACACGGTCAAGGATGTCAGACTCTGAAACTGTTGACGGTGGGATGACCGTGGGGATGTCGAGTGGGCTCAAGGGAGAATATGGCACCCCGCTGCCAATTTGCATCTTTCGGACCATTCCTGGAATGAGGCCAGGGGGGAATAGTGGATAAGGAGGTAGATTTTGATCATGCGTAGTAGCTGGAGCAGCACTTTGAGGAAGCGGAGTGGGGAGTAAGGATGGCTGCATTGGCAAAGATCCTGGAAAAGTAGTTTGGCCTAGAGGAGGGTAAACACCAGCAGGAAGTTGGCTTGCTGGAAATTGTGCAGAAAGCACAGGTTGGGGTGCAGCAGAAACAGGATAAGTTGCATTCTCCTTGTCTGGCGGAGCAGAGGACCATTTTGAGGGCCCCCTCGCTGATCCTGGAAATATATCCATGAAACATACTTAGGTTTACCTCCAACAAGCATAAGGTAAATGCAATGCATCATAAAAACCATTTGGAAATGTACAGTGTAACAATAGAGAATTAATCATAGAATGTAGAAAACAAAGCTAATTCATCATGAATAAATTAATTTTCTAGTTTATACATAGATCTACAAAAGATTGTGGACCTGATATACAAAAAGGATTTTAGTCTGGAATTAGTGGGGATTGGTCTCAGTGGTAACATAGTAAACATGATCTTTCTCTACAGCCTGGCGAACTGATTACGTATACCAAAGCTACCCACCTTTAAAGTTTCTGGGCACTAACATATTGCTATACTGCAACGAAGGGTTATCAAATAAAAATGAGAAGGAAATGATAACACGATCAAAATCCCATAGGTTAGGTTATATACGCCTAAATCACAACAACCCCATTTATGTGAAAGCTAGAAACCTAAATACACATGAGAAAAAATAATTATGAGCAACTACTACCTCAGGTCGGATTTAATTGACGCAAGACTTGCATAGTTATAGGCTATACATGCTTTGGATTCGCGTCGATCTTTTCAGACCGGAGGGAGTAGAAAGAATGGTATGCTTTAGTAGAAGAGTGGGATAGGGAAAACCTGTATAGGACGCGGGATCTGGTGAAACATGTCGTGGTGCTGAAGGATAGGACGCCCCACCTTTCATCTCTCTTTCAAGGTTAGCAATTGTTTCCTGGTCATAAACTTCCTTCGAACCCCAGAACTGCAAAATTTTCTCAAGGCGATTCTGGTTGTCATCTTTACTCTGTGGATTATTATAAATCCTTGCAAGCATGGACCCCAGGACAGATTGAAAAGCAACGGCCTCATTGTCAAGGTCCTGAATATTAGTACGTCTTTGTAAGCTGTAGCACATGGAATGTGTTAAGAAAGCACCGTCGATACATAATATATGCACAATTAAATACCATGTGCAATTAGGAGCTGTAACATACTAGATTCAATTAGTAAAGAGCTCATACAATAGTCACTAAACCAGATGAAATTTATTAAAGAACATTGTCAAACAGAAATAGTGCAGAGCAAGCTATAGCAACCCACTCTGCTAGTGTGTTAGATGCATCATACATGTCGGTATCACGAAACATTAGACACTTCTACAATACGATCATCATGTTGTTATTGGTATATCATCTTTTACAAGCTGATTTTGCTACGATTGATGCATTGCCAAATCAATCATATTCCATAAGCCATCTCAACATATGGATATGCAATAGCTAAAGCAAAATAACCTTCTAAAGTGCGTAAGTTTCTCAATGACTAAATACATAGAATTAGCAGGGACATTTCATCTCTGATGCAAAAAAATCACAAATAATTAAGTCGCGCTCATGACTCCTGAGCTATCTCCTAATAGCAACATCATACACAGTTAAGTGTGCGCTGATACACAATAAAATATGTGTTGATACTAATTTTTTTTAAACAAGGACACATCAATATGCTAGTATAGTAGCATAGATATACTTTGAATATAACATACAGACTACAGAGAGAGAGAGAGAGAGAGAGAGAGAGAGAGAGAGCATATGAGGCTGCATCCATAGTAAAATGAGTGGAGATGAGAGTGAGGAGGGGCACGGCAAGATGTCATCCAATTCCTGGCAGTGAAGCTAGGGTGCCATGTTTGTGTTGCACGTGCAAGATTGGGGAGTAGTCTGTTCCGTGTGATTACATGTGCAAGCAAAAGACTATTAGGACTAGTCTCCCTTAGATAAATGATTGGTTATTGGGCTTGTATTGGCAAGGTTATTAACCCCATGAAGAGACGTATCAGTAGCCTAAATGGAAACCATTAGGTACATGCTTATATGTATCATAAACAATAGCAGTATCATATACGAGATTCGATATTGGTACAACAGCTAAATGAAATATCAGGGTAACCTAGTGCATGTTTTTGTTTTCTTTAGTCGTCTATGTGCTTAGTAAATAAAGAGTGGTCAGATCAGACATTTGGTGTTCATGTCTTTTTTGTTTGAAGGTTGGTAGTACATAGAATTACTAGTAACATTTTCATCTCTAAACACGGAAAAAATCCCAAAAAACAAAGTCATGGTCGGCTCCTGAGCTATCTTCCAAATAGGAACAACACCCACGATCTAGTGTGCAGCTGTGCGGTGATACACAACACAGATTTGTTGATATCAAATCTTCCCAAAACAAGGATTCAGCAATATGCTAGCATACATATACTTAATTTATAACATATTGACCATGGAGAGAGACTGAGCATATGAGGCTGCACCCATGCTGCAAGGAGAGAAGATGAGGGAGGAGGGAGCGCGGCAACGAGGTATCCAATTCCTGGCAGTGAAGCTAGGGGTGTCATGTTTGTGTTGGACGTGCAAGATTGGGAGCTGTCTGTTCTGTAGGAATTACATGTGCAAGCAAGGGAGCAATAGGACTGGTCTATGTTAGACAATGGAATGGTTACTGGGCGTGTATTGGCAGGGATGTGTCAATATCCTAAAATGAAATCATTCCCATACTTGCCTATACATATCGTAAAGGTTATCAGTATGAACTAAGAGATCTAATATTGGTACAGCAACTAAATGAAATATCAGGGTAACCTAGTGCATGTTTTCTTCAATTGTTTATGTGCTTTGGAAAAAATAAGTAATTCAGATCAGACATTTGGACTTCATGATTTTTTCTTTTGTTTAAAGGCCCTCTATAACAGTCATTTGTTTATACGTTGGTATAAACTGGTCTTTGAAATGAATCAGGGTGAAATAAGGTCATGTCAACTGGCAATCATTTGGCAATTTTACTTATTTTGAAGAGATGATGGCTTTGATACTGCCAAATGGAAAGGCCACTCTCTACTGCATTTTTTCTACACAATTTTGTAGGGCCTCTGTGGAATGCTTGTTTTCTAAAAACACAGGAATAGTGAACAGACATGAATAAAAGACTTCAGAATTTCTTGAATCCAATATAGAAAACAAAAACACAAGAATTTGCACATATGGCTCTTTCAATGCTATGCGGAAATTTTGCAGGAATTATAAGGGAGTGAGAAGGTACAAAAAGGACACAAAATAAAATTTCTATGAGGTCTAAGCTATTGCTAGTAATCCTATGGAATTTGAGTGGCAAAGCCCTCTAAGAGCCTCTATAGGAAATTTATATGGATTGGAATCTTAGAAAAAATCCTATGGAAATCCTTCAGTCCAAAGGGCCTTAATAAGATAAAATAGCAACAAGATGTAGCGATTGCGATTCACTTCACATGTTGGTATTTCAGTCACATCAAAGTAGAGTCACTTCTTAAATGAAATTTTCATCCGCATGAGCATTGGACAAACGAAAACTAGATCGAATTGATAACACTTAAGCCATAAGGTGAGCAACTATATTCACAAAATAGATGCTGAGACAGAAACATACCCTTCGAAAAGAATATCGTTGACGAGGAAAACAATGTGCAGCTGCCTCTCCGAATCCTCCAAGGCAAACACCCTCTCCCTAATCGCTTCGGCCAGAGCCGGCGCAAACGGCGCCCTCTGCATAAACCACGTCTTGGCTCCCTTTATAGACTCTTTGGTGCCATTAAGGTTGGTAAGCACGTCGTGCAGCTCGGCGGCGACGTCCACCGGGAGCGGCCCGGAGAGACCCTTGAACGACTGCGCCGCCGCGGCTTCATACTCCCCGTGCCCGTGGGCGCCAAAGTGCTGGTGCTGGTCGTAGAACGGCGGGTACATCGGCGGGCCATGCATCATCGGACCCATGGGCGGCGGCATCATGTGCGGGTACGGCGGGGGCCGGCCAGCGGCCCAGAGCATGTACCGGTAGTAGGCATGGCCGTCCCCGCCGAAGACGAAGGCGTAGTCCGGGTTGTCGTGCTGCTTGTCGCGGATCACGATCTCGAACTCGGGCCCGTTCTTGGCGATGTACTCGACGAGCTTGTCGATGCGCTTCTGGAGCTCCGGGTCGGCGGGCGGGGGGGCCGGCGCGGGGTCGAACTGCGGCTGGTGCATGTAGGCGGGGTGGGGCGGCGCCGGCATGGCGTGGGGCGGCGGCGGGTAGGGGGAGGGCTGCTGGAGGTGCGGCGGGTAGAGCTGCTGCTGGGGCGGCATGGCGCGCGGGTACTGCGGGTACTGCGGGAGTGGGGCGGCGTAGGTCGGCGGCCCGGCGGCGTGCGGGTGGTGCGGGTACTGCGGCTGCGCCTGGGGGTGGAAGCCGTACTGCGGCGGCGGCTGCTGCTGCTGCGCCTGAGCTTGCGCATACGCCATGGCTGCGGCCGCGTAGTCCTGAGCTTGCCGGTCCATGGGTAGAGACGGCGGGATTGGCGGGGAGAGGGGTAGGGTTGGGCTCGCGGCGCCGGTGAAGACGGCGGCGGAGGAGGGGGGAGAAGAGGCTTCTTCTACCCCTCTCTTGTCTTCTCTTTGGGCGAATATTGCAGAAACAACCCTAGGAATTGAAAAAGACACCCAAAACTTCTAGATTTTTGTATTTTTCATAACATTTAGATTTTTTTACGAAAACTCCATCAATCTATTAATAATCATCAACAACAGTACAAAGAGACTCAAAAGTAATAAAAACTACAAGTAGGTCAATGAACCACCTAGCGACGACTACAGACACTAGCGCGAGCCGAAGGCACGCCGCCGTCCTAGCCCCTCCATCACCAGAGCCAGGCGAAGCTTGTCGTAGTAGAGCTTGTTATAGTAGACAGATGGGACGTCATAGTGCTAAGACCTGAAAGGACCAGTGCACCAGAGGAGCAACCTTCGCCAATGATGACAACCGTAGATCGGAAGAGACTGACCTGAAACCACACCAACAAACACGAAAACCGACCAAAACCTAGGAGATCTGCCAGATACACAACTCCACGCGCCCTCCGTCGGTGCTAGACGCACCACCGGAGCGAGGATAGAGCGGGGAGGACCTTATTCTGACTTCAGGAAGTAGCCGTCGCATCACCATCCCGGAGAAGACACTGAAACAAACTAAATGAAAAACGGAAACCTTCCTGCCGGCGAGAGGCCGCGGTCCGCCACACATCCAAGACCCCAAGGCTACCAAAGGTGGAGTAGACTGGCAGCGTCGCCGACGAGAGTGGCGGAACCCTAGATGAGTTTCACGATCGCCTCTTGTGTCCTCTCTCTTCTGTTCTGCCATAACACTTAAAATTTTAGAAATATAGGTTTTCTACAAACGGTCAAGGTTTATTTCGCATAACATGGATTACTCCTACAAAGCTTAAGAACAAGAAAGATGCGCGGTTGAGATGTGAAGAACTGCGGATTCCCGCAGGATCTCAAATCCATAAATGTTGTACTCTAGAAGATTTCTTTCATATTAAAATAAAAACACAAGTTCTTAGAAGAATGAAGACATGGTAGAGGGAGACACACATGAAAAACAGGATACCGTCCAATTCAACCCCTATCTATGATCCAGATAGTTTTATAATGAAAGAGTTCCTAGGAGAAAATTCATAAAGGGATTGTGTGAAACACACAAACATATGGTATGGTTCAATTATTTTCAACTTATAAGTTTCTCCAAAAGCGGGTTACATATCTCTACTTACAGAATCAACGGTGAAGAAAGAGGGCAAAGATATTGCAATCCCTCTATTTCAGGTTTGTGTGACTGAACACTATTGTCTAACTTGTTTAATGAAAGTATATGATGTCCATGAACAGTAATTGTGTACATATTATTAGGTATTGTGTTATTTCATTTTTGTCCATTTTTATGTATTTGTGTCATTTCATACACTTTTTTGCCATAAATAGGAGGAAGAATACGATCTCTAAACATCGAAAACTGGTGCCATGGATGATTATTTGTGGGGATTTGCTGAGAACTTACTTCGTGTTCAGTCAAGTTTTACACCATTTAATTTACATCTTGATTCATGCTAGTCATGAGTTGTAAAATAATTTGCAACTAAAATTTGATGGACATCATCTAACTAAGAGCGAAATTTATTTCTCAGTCGACAGAGAAATAGTAACACCCTTATTTGTGCGCACTTCTTTCATTCTTTGGTGCCACGTCTAAGAAAAACTATATGGTCGATAGCATCCCAAACTGCTTTGCCAAACTTTCCTTTTCCCATCCATGATGTCAAAAGGGTGATTCTTTCCATGCGGTGAACGTCTTGCTAGATCTTCCCTCAAAAAAAAAAACCATACAGTTGAACCAGCTTTTGTAGGATTTTTTTTTTCAAATGGATCATATTCCCACAAAACTCATGCAAATTTTCAATACACGAAAAAGCCCTTGTTGCATGTTTCCTTCGCCATGCCACCTCTTCCAGACCACCACTGCAGCGTCACGCTCCTAATCTTTTCCTTGAAGCTCATCACCCACGAAACCTAACAGCAGCACTACTGGGATCATGTCGCATTCTGGCCATGCAATCGCTAACAATGATCGAGAAGTTCATAAGAAATGTATTGACGACACATGGCAGCCACGAAAGGTATCAATTCTGCAATAGTATAATTTAGATGGCAATCACATGGTAAAAATGTGAAGCCCAATTGTTATGTTCCTAATTTACCAATAAAGTAGGATTCAGATTCTGATGGCCTACTATACAAGTTCAGTAATAAAGAGGCCTAAATGTGTAATCCGCAAGTTCGGGGAACAAACTGGCAGACATCAGAAATTTAGTGACATATGGTGCAACTTCACCTACATAGGCACAAACAAGCCTTCAAATAGCAGGCGGCAGTGTAACACCTGGGATGTCAAAACCTCAACCAGTACTAGGAAGGCCTGTCATACACAAGCTCATGTAGTAACTTGAAGAGCTCGGCGATATTAAGACAAAAACTTCACATGAGCACAATCTGTTTCGCAATACTCCAGCCCGTCTTCACATAAGTTACTGCTGCAGCAGAACGTTACCAGGCTGCTGAACTTCTACTGCCCGATGTATAAAGAACTGAAGACGATATACCAAGCACTGGTTTCAAAAACACCATGTTTTCCTCCATTTCAAGTTACACTTTGCTGTTGAAATCTGTCAACCACCACGGGAATCTACACGTCCACGTGATCCTCCTCCCCATTGCCATTGTACTGCAAGCAAAAACAAAGGGGAAAGAAATGTTAGCACAGCAATCAAGATATTGCAGACAACAGAGTACTATGGGGAAGTAGCTAACCCTTAGAACATTCAATAAGATAATCTACGTCGTGAGTTAGATCAGTGGAGAACGAAACATGCTCCTTAGAACATTCTACCTATAAGTGGCAAGTTATTAGCTCAACCCCTATGTCGATATGCAGATGGTTAACCATAAGCCTAACTAAATGAAATACATCTAGATGAGCTATCAACTAGGCCTGAAGACAAATGGAAACAATATCTCATTTCATAATCAAGAGCGGCCACTGCAACTTAACAAAATTGCAATAAATGAGAAACAAACTGCATAAACATAATAGGATAATAAGATAATTGGGCACCAACTGATTATTTCAGCCTAACTTAAACTCATATATGATTAAGAAACAATATGCGTCGAACATTATCTGCTGTGCAAAATGCATCTCACCCTGTCTGTAAAATCATTGTGAGAAGAAATGACATTTCTTTCGTCATTATTGTCACCTTCCCCAAATTTCTTCATAGATAACGATTTTGGTGTATCAGTTCCATGGCTGTTTTTAAAAGACTCTAGAGTATCTTCTGGTACATATTTCCCTGACATATGGATCATATCATCACCATTCACTCTCCTTTTCTTCCCTGAAAAAGTAAACGCCATTTAGACATGAAAAAACAACATTTACCCCCAGGAAATGCATACACATTCAAGGCAACATATTTTGAAGTACAAATAGGGTCAATATCTAATAAAAAATCAACCGAGAATGCCATTTAATTTGACTAACGTGTGGGAACATAAGGAGCTTCAACGATGAACAATGCCATTACAAACTCACAAGATGTGAATCGTTCCTATACCAGTAACGAGCTTGACAGGTTGACATAAGATAGGTAAACTAATGCTGTTATACCAAATTAAAGTTGATGTCACAGAAGTTTTCGTCCAGGTGTTACCTGATTTATCTTCTTCGCTCGCTGAAAGGGCGGTAGACCTTTTCCCAGCTGTTAAACCATGCTTCTGTCGCTGATCATATGGGCTCATTTCACAATCATAATATGGGTCATCATTACCAGCATTCACACTGTAACCTTGCTCTTTGGTACCAGACTTCAAGGAATCAGAAGCAAGTGAATCAGCCAACCTCTCAAAACGTCCTTGCGACCTGCAGACAACCAATGTATCGAACGCAATGAAAATCATGTGACTAAAAAGAAGTGCAATTATGTGGTGATCCAAACAAAATAGAAGCTCAGTAGTAGTTCATAACTTCATATATAAAAACATGCCTTTTTAAATCCTCCTGTGCTTTCAGGTAACGCCCATGTGCTTTGATGAGTTTCCTTATTTTGGAGGCCATCCTACATCAAAGAGAAGACTATCAAGAACTACCTCGAGATCTTCTCTTCTACTGAAGAGGCCCACATACTAAATTTTGGATTAAATAGAGGTATGCCCAGCAGCCCAGATATTGTAGAAATGGAGAACCTTTCGCAATCTTGTTTCTCTTTATTCAACTGCAATTCAAGATCATCTACTTTGGTAGAAAGTATGCCTGCTTCGTCAATCTTCTGGTCCAATATCATCTGTGGAACACAGAACTATTAAACTGTGTGATATGTGGATATAGAAAAACAACTACACCAAAAATTACAAAATACTAGACGCAAAATATAAAGTGGCAATTCAGAGAAGTTTCAAAAAGGATTTTGCTGTCCACTTATGATGGGCCGACTGGGCATGGCAATTCAAACAGAGAATGTTCCCATGCCAACATTTTACCAATTATGAATGATTACTCATCAATACTTTGCATCATAATCTAGAGAGAAAAACATTCACAGTACCTTCGGCATGCTTGTACAATTATATTTAGTCAAGTGAACCTGTTGTAAACTTTAAAAGTTCTAAATTTCTCGGAAATTCAATTCGGCTCCCGGGTGCGTATGCTCCCTCTACCAAAAAATCATATTTCGAACAGTCAAAAAAATTTGACAAAAAATTCTACATGTACATCTGCATGATATATGTGCGTTCGTCAAGTTTCACGAAAAACTGATATTTTTTGTGGTCTATGTAAAAATGAGAAAATTTATCTTGTCAAAAGCTTTATTTTAAGCACTGAATTTTGTCTTTTTCACACACGCCATATGATAAGTTCATTTTTTATGAAACAACTTTGTGAGCGCATAGCACGTGAAGATGAACGTGCGAATTTTTTGTTTCAATTTTTTTGAAATTCAAAATGTGTGCAAGATGCAATTCAAAATATAGGGAGCATATGCTCCCATGTTCCAAAACACCACTCCCTAAATTTCTTTATTTTTAAAGTTGCCATACGTGACCATATAGTTAAGGTAGAAACACAATAACAAAATGTTGGAATTAACTATAATAATATATGCAGCTAAACATAACTTAATAACTGATCTGTGTGTGCCGCTACATGCATATTTACAGCTCAATAACTGATAAGTGAGTGCATGCATACAGAGAGTCCGAGATATTGACAACTGACCTGCACTTTAGATTTATCTTCATGCAATGCTTTCATATCCAGTGCAATTTGTTTCAGCTGCAGAGCATAGATGATTATAAAAAAGGTCAAGGAATATAGAGACAGCTCCACCTATATGCCAGTTACGGATTGTAGAGTTCAAACCTGTGCTTCAGTATCATCTTTCTCATTGCCGCTGGAGTGTCTGTCATCCTTTTTTCTATCTTCATTATCAGAGGAGTTCAAACTTCCTGTTGAATCAGTTTTTCCATCATCAACCTTCTTCTTATGCCTTCTTTCACTGAAAGATCCACATAATCACATGAAAATGTAAGTACAAAAACTATCAAATTGCAAGAATGACATGTGCTTGTATTACATGTTTAATATAAGATCGAACTTGGTCACAACTCACAAGGTCATATAATATACTACCTCCATTCCAATGCATAAGACTTCTTTTTTGAAAAGTTAAACTATGTAAACTTTGACCAAGGTTTTAGGAAAAAACATTAACATGTACCATACAAAATCAATGTCACTAGATACATCATGAAATATATTTTCATATGATATCTATATAACATCATAGTCATTGATAGTTTTTCCTAAAGTTTGGTCAAAGTTTACTAAGCTTGAACTTCCAGAAAAAATATAAGCCTTATTCATTGAAACGGAGGGAGTAGACTGTATAACAATAAATGAAAAAAATTAGGCGCTACATAGGCACAATTTTTTGTAAGTTACAAAGGTTTTATCAAAGCATATCTAGGATTAAACGAGTGCACAACAAAGACCGTATACTCGAGTGAAACACATAGAGATCCTTCCTACATACCTCTTCCTGATGGGAGATCTTGAGTGGCTGGATCCTGCAAGATTTGAATAGGTACAGCTATGGATTAAGTTCTAATTTTCTTTAAAAAGATACATCAAACTTCTTTCAGACAGAAAAAATATGGGAAGCCTGCGCACGCGTGCACACACACACAAGAAAAGAGAGATTACCCCTGTCTCGAGAATTTGGCCTCTTGTCACGAAATAGATTACCCCTGGTACCTCTGTCAGCGGAATACCTCCGATGGGGTGGGCTTCTTCTCTCAGGTCTACCTCTAAATTCTCTATGATCAGGTCTCCCTACATGTTAGGAAAGTAGCAGCTTACATAATAATACAAAGGAGAGAAGCACTATACCACTACAAAACAGATTGATGGAACTACATAGAGACAAGGCAGCACACATAACATTTAAGCTTATGACAACCTTTTGCCATATGGTTATCCAATTAGCATTAGCGATAATATAAAGAAGCGCTATACCACAACAAAACTAGATAGAGCTAATGAGCTATACAGAGACAAGTCAACACACAAAACATTTAAGCTTACCAAAAACTTGAGCCATATGATTATTCAATTAGCAATAAGTAGCAGAGTCCAGGAAAACCTCATATTCCATAAAACAGAAGTGCCAATAAGACTAATGCAAGAGGGATACCAATATATGATTACACATTATGATGCACCACTTAAAACAGATCCAGCACTTTAGTCATCTGAAGTGACATTGATGATTACTCCAAATTTCAATATCATGAAGAAAGATCTTCCACAAGTGCAGTACCACCAAGTAAATCTAACTTCAATTGTCCAGACATTTCCATATTCATTTCAATTATTCTTGTTCAGTGATAACAATTGGACTGGCAGGCAAGGTTAAAGCTGAAGAAGAAAACTTGAACTTGAAGCAGCATATTTCAAAGAGCACTTAGTTGTGAAAGCTGAAAAATATGATTTTAGCATCTGACTGAGAAGAGGAACCAACTGATAGCCCTGAATAAAGTTCTTCCGTAGAAGGATAACCCTGAGAGTGACCACAAGATGTCTGATCACTGGCGGCAGGCATCGTAAGTAGCACGAGCCATCCGCTGGAAGTATTCAATTCTAACAAAGCTGCTCAGGAGAGAGCTAATTTGAACAGAATCAACAGAATAACCAGCAGGGTTGCCACGCTGTTCTGCAAGAAGCTCTGGCTTCAGTTCAACTATATAGAAGGGGTAGAAGATTGTACAATGATATAACAAGAAATGACACAGTGTAATCTCTGATGTCTGCATATGGATAAAAAATAATTCAGTACCCAGTTTTCATAGTATAACTTGACAGCAAGTTTGTAATGCGGACTGTAGAGTTTCTTCAGCCACAGCAAGTAATCAGAAATAGGACAAGGATATCCATCTGTATAACCTCCAAGGGTGATCTTGTCAGTTGGTAAAATGGTGTTATGCTCCCAATTATCTGCCCTCACTGTTAACTACCACAACAACTACCACAACAGAAGTTTCAGTGCTTTCTGTGGGAAGCATGCGGTTCTTTTTTTTCAAAATGGGGTATCCCCGGCCTCTGCATCAATCGATGCATAGGGCCGCATGCATGCGGTTCATATGGCATCGATCTCTCTTACTCTTTGCTGGCAACCAGAACCTTACACTGCTGGCCATGTTCCCCACAATCGATGGCAATGATGAAATCCAATAAACAGAGAAGTCGTGTGAACCTCTTGAGAAGAACACTCTTCCTCCGTTGGATCCTTGGTGCAAATACAGGATTGAAACCATCCACATAACCTAATTCTGCCTAGAAGTTCTCAGAGCACCATCCTTGTGTACTAACAAGCAGATCAGTCCCACTTTCATGTACCACACGTACCTTCAACAGCATCAAATCTCGTATCCTTGGGTACAATTCGGACACAACACAGCGGCAGAGAAGACAATAAGCCGCCGCAAAATCCCTAACCTGCCGCAGACAGAAAAGCAAGCAGGGGAGAGAGAGGTCGGGGAGGGGAGGGGGGGAGAGGCTTATTTTGTATACCAGGTAAAGGGCGCGGCGGGAAGGAGGAACCGGGGGGCGGGCTGCGGAGCTCGCCGGGGCCGTGAGCGAAGCCGCAGGAGGGCCCACGGGGGCAGGATCCGCGCCTCCACAGCACGCACAGCTTCGTCTTGAAGGCGGGGCCGCGGCGCGGCGGAGGATCCGCCATTTCTCTCATCGAGCGAGCGCGGCGGCGGTGCGTGGACGGCGACGGCGAGGCGGGCGGCGCCGAGGAGGAATGGAGGAAGGAAAGGAAAGAGACGAGGGCACGAGTGCGGCGACGGACGGATCGGCGATTCTTAGAGCCCGGCCCGTCCCGTCTGCGAAACGGCGCGGGCCTGTCTAGGCCCAATGGGCCGGCCCAACATGCGTGCTGTTTCTCTGCCCGCGTTAAAACTGAAGAAACTTTCTATAAAAAAGTAACTGAAGAAACTGAACACATAAAAAACCAAAGAAACTCAACATCCATAAAAAAATTCAATAAAAAACTGTGTTAATATCGTGCAGATATCAATTACACTTAGAATCTGCAACGATATCATACTTTGCTAGTAATAATAATATACTAATATGGATGCACACCGCTAACAAAGAAGAAGAAGAAACTAAAAAAGAATCCCACTATAGTGTCCAGTTCAATCACCCCAAGTTTAAGTTCTTCAAAAGTAACAAATCTAAAACATAAACAATATCGTTGCTCGATCAAAGATCTTAGATTTCATCGTGAAAACAGTCATCACTCTCAAACCCATGCCTTTAATAAGGCAATTGTCATGCACAACCAATTAAGATCAGAACTTAGATTTTCACTCAAAAAATAGGACATTGAACTTCTCCAATAATGGTGCCCACACTAGCATGCCGCTTCTATGAAACCCAAAACATCAAGCAAGTTCATCACCGACGCAAAGCCTCGAACCACCAGCACTAGTCCTTAAAACTCGGTTTCTATGCCATTCGTCGCCTCTCACTTCACCATCGAATCAAAATACATGTCCCATGATGGCAACAGAACCGCGCCGCTCCCAAACAGTAAAAAAGCGTCAGAACACATGATCAAATTCTATCAGATCTAGCAATCTCCAGGCATGAGTTGCCCAAGAAAGTTCGCCATGGAGCCATCAGAAACTCGATGCCCAAGGGAGTTCGTCATGGAGCCTTCCGAAACTCGACACTCAAGGAGAACAAATATCTATATCACCATATAATGCACAAGTTTTAACCACTATGAGCCGTCGATTTGTTTCACATGGAAAATCTTAACCACTCATCAATTACCTAGCTACTTGATCAAACGGCTGATGTTCTTTGGATTCGCCATCTACCAATGCGCGCCAAAACGAGGCCACAGCCACGATCTTTCTAGAGCTTTCACGTCCAAACACAGCTGCATGCCTCACGGTCTTGATTGGAATTTTTTGCTATTTGGATTCTTCTGTGGCTGCTGTGGGAGTAAGACCTCAAGAGTATGGATATAGAAGATTTGACCATGGCGCAACTTTAAAAAATTGTGGACATGCTATTGGACATGCATAAACTTAGAGGAAGGGGCACTTATTGTCCGTTGCATTGCATGCAAGAGATAAACTAAGGAAACACCTCACTGTAAACAAAATTGTTGTACATAGATCATTCCTACTCCAGCATGTGGCCCAGCTCTTCTTCGCCACCTGTTCGTGCCTAGGCGAGACTCTCCATGGCCGGAATTAGGCCGGATTCCAACGAGTCTATGGGCGGAAGATGTTGGCGCGAGCTGAAATGTCTGTCCCGCTAAAATGCAAGGAGTACAGTTCGCGTTCGGTTTAGCCACGAAGACTAAGTATGTAAAGGTAGGAGGAGGATTTTCTCCGTGCCCTATAAAAAAAATTGATGGATCACGCTTGTTTACGAGATCTGATCTACGCTGATTTTGCGAAGGAAACTGAGAACTAGTGGTTACTTTACAATTTTTATTTTTTCGATAAAGACTTTACAATTTTAATGTGTCTACGGGATCTGCTAGAGATGGTCTCAGCTCGTCAGTTCATTTCCTGCTGTTCAGTCGTGGTGATGTAGCTAGTGTACATGTGTGTGCTTGTCTGTAACCTGCCCACGCTTGGCATTTAGGACCAATGGGGTTATTTCTGTCACCCATTATTTTGTATATCAATGAATGCAGCTCTGCTTGTAAAAAAAATGTTCAATTGGACCATAGATATTTTTTTCTCGAAATCAACTGGAACGTAGACGGTGGATCTAAGGATTTCTGATCAAAAGTTCAGAAGGCAATTTTAGTCTCATAGGTAACTGAGTTTGACACAGAACCACTTCCGCAGAATATTATGACCACTAAATATCATGCAAAACAGAAGAGAGTACAATTGTCCTTGTTGGAAGGCTCTGTTAAAAGCTCATCATCTGTATTTTGTTGGTACGAAAGTCGTTGCAGCTGATGGATGTATTGCCCATTTTTTGTAGGACTCCTGGGTTTGGGATCACACATCTATGCTTGTTCCCGTCAGTTTTATGATGATTGTAATGAGAAGAGCTTCCTCGTCAGTTCTGTAAGGCTTTGTAGTTGACACTTCTATTAGAAGGTGTTAACCGGTCTTTGGCAGAACCCACTGTATAATATACACTTTGAGGTTATTATCTCGAGCTACAGGATCCTGACAGTTAGATACTTGTATAAACCATCTATCGCACAACACCCATCTGATTGGTGGATGTGGATATATAATACATCTTCCGTCCACAAAAAGATGTCGGGGATTTGTCTAAATTTTGATGTATCTATACACTAAGGAGTGTCTAGATATATCTAAATCTAGAAAAACTTTCAATATCTTTTTATGGACAGAGGTGGTATCTTCCAACCTCCCCTCATGGCTCGCACCCAACTGAGACTTGAACCCGATACCATGTTAGATACATATGTTTTAATTCATGGAAAAAAAATAGCGCGCTATTTGGACGCTATACCGTCGCTATAGCATATTTGGAAGATGAGCGCTACGCTATGCATAATTTGCTCGCTATGGCGCCAATCTCGCTATTAGCGGCGCTAAGCGCGCTATTTCTTGTAAAGTTATAGCGTTATAGCGCGTTAAAAAAGTTATGGAACTAGCGGCATCCCACGAGCCCCATATTCCAACCTAACTCAACTCAACCCCAGGTCGGTAACCAACTAGTCGTCACTTTCGACCCCCCACGCGCCGCGGAGGTGGCGGCTACAGCAGCAACGCCACTCTCCTCCAGCTCCGCCCGGCCACCTCTGCATGGCATGTCCCGACAAGAATCAACAGGAGGATACACGCCTCGACCAGAGCTCGATCTAACGCCGGTCTTCGCTGTCAGGTCACCACCTCTTGCGCATCACACGACAGTTATATCTAGTTCCATCCTCGCATGTTCTCTTCCAACTTAGCCAGTACCAGAGGTACTTCAGTAGTGGTATCCATAGGCCGTAGATGCCATGGTTTAGCTCTATAGTTCTTATTTCAGTTCGGCTCTGTACTTCTTAGTTCAGTTCAGTTATATAGTTCTTGTCTTCTATGAGAGGAAGGAAAAAAGTGTTGATATAATCCAGTTAACATTGTTTAATGTATTACTCTGGACAATTTTTTAGCTGATGAAATCCTTGATATACATGTTGTACTTGTCAATTTTCTATTTTTGCGAAATGCTATTTTGAAAAATAGCGTGCTAATAGCACGTTATAACTTGCATAGCGTTTAGAAAAAGACCACGCTATTTTATTTAGCGCGCTATTTTTTTCCTTGGTTTTAAACAGTAGGCACAAAGTGCCCATCTTTAAATTAATAAAGCCCATATGGCTAGATTTGTTACAAGATGTAGAGGAGCAGCTTACAAGCAACATAGACAACAGCAAACAAAGGAGAAACACAAGAAAAACAGCTGGAGTTCTCGATGCCCTTCAAACGAGGGCGAAGCACTAGGGGGCGTCGAAGGGAGGTCTCGAAGAAGAAGCGTCGTCAATAGAGTGGCTGTCCTTGCCTGCACCAGGAGAAGCAAGCCATCGCCTGAGCGTTCTCTTCCATGACCGGAGAGGGACCCCTTCCCCCTCGCCCCGGCTCAAAGGGCGCAGCACCGCCGTCATTGGAAAAGCTCACCCTGAGCAGAGAACTGTCCAGGAACCAGACTGTCAGATGGACACGAAAGAGACGACCTACACATTGCACCGAGCTCGCCTTGAGATGCCTTGCTGCCCGCCATGGATCCACTCATGCTGAACCGAAGCCGCGGGTCTGATCGTTGATGAAGAAGTTGCAGAGGACTAGGAGCTCACCAAGGTACACAAGGAACCAAGATGAACCCCGAGCCACACTGCCGCCACCGCCACCACCATCTAACACAAAGCCACACCCACCGCCCCATCGATCCCAAGGCGGCACCTTCAAGAAGGTAACAACGCTACTAGCGCCGCCGCCGCCCCAACAAAGTTGGGGTTTTCACCCGGGAGACGGAGGAGGAGGGGGAGGGGAGGAGAGAAAGGACGGTACCTCAAGAAGGAAGCACGGCGCCCGCAGGCGCCGTCACCGTCGGACCAGCAAGGCTGACCAGGGATTTCTCCCTCTCTCGCAACCTGAGAGCCCGCATCTAACCCGGCTAGAGATCCGGCGAACGAGGGCCGCCATGGATAGACCAGAGATGCAGGGTAGGCCTAGGACGAAGCGGGGAGGACGGCCTTCAGATCTAGCGCCGGTGTTCGCGAAACCGCCGCCACGCCACGACCAGCGCCCGACAGCACCTCGCCGTCCGGACGGCCGAGGGTGCTGGACCGCATCCATGCGCACTGCTCGCCACCAAGCCAGTGGCGCCTCTGTTATCACCAGAATTTGACCGAGTCAGAGGTGGGCCGCGATCAAGATGGGCTTGAAGATTATATACAGAAGAAATACATGAATCGGCCTTATATGCAAAGTTTGGGCTAGTTTGCCCTTGTATTTGTAACATAGTAGATTACGTGTCGGTTAGTTAGAGTTTGCCTCGTGCACGGTTGGGATTATTCCCACGTTAGAAAGTCTCCGGACTATAAATATGTATCTAGGGTTTATGAAATAAACAACAACCAACGTTCAACACAAACCAATCTCGGCGCATCGCCAACTCCTTCGTCTCGAGGGTTCCTTCCGGTAAGCACCATGCTGCCTAGATCGCGTCTCGCGATCTAGGCAGCGTAAGCTTATCACGTTGTTCATGCGTTGCTCGTACTGAAGCCTTTTTGATGGCGAGCAACGTAGTTATCTTAGATGTGTTAGGGTTAGCATTGTTCTTCGTATCATATGCTGTCGTAGTGCAACCCTTATACATCTAGCCGCCCTTACACCTATTCTTAGGTGTAGGGGCGGCACCCCGCTTGATCATTGTTTAGTAGATCCGATCCGTTACGGTTGCTCCTTGTTCTTCAAGGATTAGTTTAATATCCGCAATAGTTAGGCCTTACAAAGGGTTGGAGGATCCAGCGGCGTGTAGGGTGGAGTTTGCTAGCCCTAGACAGGATGTTCCGGGGATCAACCTCGTGTTGGTTTTTAGGCCCTGTCTAGGGTCGGCTTACGGTCACCGTACGCGAGCGCGAGGCCCAATCGTGAGTAGGATGATCCGATTATGCGGTGAAAACCCTAAATCATCGTAGATCGCTTTAGCTTTATCTTGATCAAGCAGGACCACCATATATTCGTACACCTCGTACGAATCATGGGTGGATCGGCTCTTTGAGCCGATTCACAGGATAACCTGAGAGCCGATCGAGGCTCGTATTTAATGTTTACGTGTATGCCATGCAGGAAACTAAGCGAGGCATCATCCAACACCTTCCTGACCAGGTATAGGTCAGGTGGCACGCCCTTGCGACAGCATCGGACGTGTGACCAGAAGGCTTTGCGGGCCGTCGCTCGGAGGGACCAGGGCCAGCCGCAGTCCTGGGAGATTCCCGGCTCTACGGTGTTGCCAGTCGCTGCCCGCCGGTGGGTTTCTGACCGCAACACATTCTGGCACGCCCGGTGGGACCATCTTCGACATCCACCGCATCGCCATCTACATCTGAGATGGCGGAAGGCACTCCGGTCAAGTACGAGGATCTGACTGACGAGCTCAAGAAGAAGCATGACGAGATCAAGGCAGTCCTCGAAGCCGACCTCATCGGCTCTTTCCACAGAACCCGCTCCCATGGCATCAGGTGGAAGGGGTTCTCACCTGAAGGCGCGCTCGATGGAGTGGACCTGTCCGCCCCGTCAGAAGAACGCACCAGGTCGCTGCGTCAGGAGATCAACTTCATGGTGGCTCATTCGCTGCACCGCCACTCTGAGAGCCTGGTGAACACTTTGGAGCGTGTCGCTCTGCGCGTGATCCAGGAAATCATGAGCCATCAGTATTCTCCATCGGGACCAGCTCTGGGGACTTACAAAGGAGAGATGCCACTCCAGTCCCGTCCACCGCTGCCGTTCGCGTTGGCAGCACCAGAAGTGCCGAACTCATCGGCATACGTCGTCTACAAAATTGGTGGTGACCCTAGTGACTACCAATTCCTACATGAGGCGCCCAAGGAGATCCCGCACGGATACACGTGCGCATACGTGCCGGACTGCAGTAACTGGGCACTCTCGAACCAGGCTGCAACAGCAGGGACCTCTGGAACAGCAGGAGGAACGTCGGGAGCAGATCTTGAGAAGCAAACGTGGCTAGCTAAGTACGCCACTCCGACAAACCTCCAGAGCTCAGCTCCTGCAGTTGGCTCAGAACTGGAAAAGCAAGCATGGCTGGCTAAGTATGCCACCCCGGCGAATCTTCAGGGTTCGACACCTTCAGCCATCACCGCGGATCAGATTTGTACAATTCTGAAAGATCAGTTCGGCATGATGCCGAAAAGGAAGACATTCGGCTATACCAAGCCGTACCCCAACGAGTACGAATTGATCCCGCTACCACCCAAATATCGGCTCCCTGACTTCACAAAGTTTAGTGGATCAGATGGTTCCAGCTCCATCGAGCATGTGAGCCGATATTTGGCACAGCTGGGCACGATCTCAGCATCAGACGAGCTGCGTGTGAGGTTCTTCGCACAGTCCCTCACAGGATCGGCTTTCGGATGGTACACATCGCTGCCACCAAACTCAATCCGGACTTGGAAGCAGTTGGAAGAGCAGTTCCACATACAGTATCACTCAGAGGCTTCCGAGGCTGGTATTGCCGATCTAGCACAAGTACGACAGAAGCGCGGGGAAACAGTGTCAGAATACATCCAGCGCTTCAGGACCATTAGGAACCGATGCTATTCGGTTCACGTAAGTGAAAAAGAAGCAGTCGAGTTGGCGGTGGTGGGTCTCTCATCATCGATCAAGGACGTGGCCTCCCAAGCAGACTACCCTTCATTGGCGCACATGGTGCAGAAGCTGTCAGCATATGAACAGCGCCACCCAGATGTTTACCAGGACAAATTCAAGCGTGCGGTGGTCCTGGTTGAGGCAGACGAGGGTGAAGGTGCTGCGGGAGATCGAGAGGTAGCAGTGGCTGAATGGACTCGGGCGGCAGGCCCCGTGTCCTGCAAGTGGGTGAAGCCACAAGGCCCTCCAAAAGGGTTCGACTTCGACGTGACCAAAGCTGAGCAGATTTTCGACCTCTTACTCACGGAGAAGCAGCTAAAGGTACCCGAAGGACACAAGATCCCCACGGTGCAGGAGCTGAACGGAAAGCCATACTGCAAATGGCATAACACGTTCACCCACACCACTAACGACTGCAGGGTGTGGCGTCAGCAGATCCAAATGGCGATAGAAAAAGGGCGGCTAATTTTCAACCAGTAAGCCATGAAGGTCGACACACACCCCTTCCCCGCCGTTAACATGGTGGAGTATACTTACCATGAAGGGTGCCAGCCAGATTTCTCGTGCAATATCAACATGGTGGGACCTGGGCACCACTCTGGTAAGGACGGAGATGAGGGCAGCTGCTCTCATAGCAAAGACACAGAGGAAGCCGCTCCACGCGATCGGCTCCGCCACGACGGCAAGCGCTACATCACAGAGGGAGAGGTGAGGAACGTAAGATATCAGCGACCTCTCTCTGATCACCTCCTCAACAAGTATGTGGGTCAATACGACCAACGCCGGTGATACAACGATGATGATGAAAGAGATCGTCCGGCTAGGGACGACAGGAGACGTCGTCGGCATGATCACGACGAGGAGCGATATGAGCGCTACGCCAAAGAAAAGTCGAGGGAGCAAGACGACGTGGATAGGCACTGGGACTGCCCCTTCTTCAGACACTGCTGGGATTCAGGAATGAGCCGATTGCCTACAATCGGCAATTGCCCAGAATGTAAACAAAGGAAGAAGGATGCAGCTAACGTGTCCGTGTTCAAAAGTCTAGGGCCTCTCCCGCCTCGGAACAAGCATGCTGAGTCCGCTCGGGTGGAAGATCTCGAGGAACTAGAGGACGATGATGAAGAAGAAGACAAGTATCATCGGCCAAGGTGGTGCCCTGATGGGCTCAGCCGTTCCCAGAAGCGAAGGGTTCAGCGTCTACGTGGGTTGGAGGAAGCTGAAAGGTTATACCTGCACACGTTGAGGAAGGCACGGCCTGATCTGGCCGCCAAAATTCAGCGAACCCTGGACGAAGAAGGTCGGCCACAAAGGAAAGAGTGGCGCCCCAGACAAAAGAAAGCCGATGATGAGACATCGGCTGGCACAAACATGGTGTTCATCCTTCCAACGGAGTTTAGTGCTCCAGGATTAGACGAAGCACCTGTGGCACAACTTGACTGCGGCCCACGGCCGGTCATCTTTGAGAAGCCACGAGAAAGAAGCTACAGGCATCTGAAGGCCCTGTACTTGCGAGGTTACATCAATGGGCAGCCTGTCAACAAGATGTTGGTGGACACCGGAGCGGCAGTTAACATTATGCCATACTCCATGCTACGTCGGTTGGGACGCTCCAGCTCGGATCTGATCAAGACCAATGTGACACTGAGCGATTTCAACGGCCAAGCATCTGACGCACAAGGTGTTTTGAATGTGGATCTGACCGTAGGAAGGAAAACTGTCCCTACGACGTTCTTTATTGTCGACAGCAAGAGCTCCTATGCTGTCCTACTAGGGAGAGATTGGATCCACGCCAAATGTTGCATTCCATCCACAATGCACCAATGCCTAATACAGTGGGATGGAGACGAAGTAGAAGTCGTCCACGCAGATGATTCAGCCGAGATTTCAACGGCTGGCATGAACGTTTGGGAGACATTAGGCCAAGAGCCGCTCTCAGGCATCAATCTGGACGACTGCGAGCGCATCGACGTGACAAAGAACGGGGTTAGACTGGTTTTATCCACCGGCCTGACCGTGTAACAAGAGCAACATCGATGGACAAATGTGGCGATGCCGATCCAAGTAATCGGCCCCAAGGGTTTGTGGAGGAACATTGCAAAAGCCTTCATCGAGCAAGCAACGTGGAGGCCGATTCCAGCAATCGGCCAAATTTATCCTCACCATCCATTCTGCCTGGGTTCAACGCCCATCTAATGGGCAATAGGGTTACGTCGGCTAATGAGCTAGAAGAAGTCCACACTGGTCCTGATCAAGCCGACGTTCGCATAGAGTGCCTTGGTTAATCACAGAGCCGATTTCAGCAGTTACCTGGCAGAATCGGCTCGGGGGGCACCTAATCAGATGAACATGTGCGATACATGTGCAATGAAACATCGGGGGCCGATAGAAAAATCGGCCTGTAAAAAAAAATTTCTCACGCAGTTTCTCGCAAGGTACAGCCGATGCACGGGCATCGACTTTAGAGCTGAGGGACAAAGCCGATGCATGGCCATTGACTCTAGCACAATGACACAGGATCTACCAGTTACGTGTTCAAAACACAAGGATTTCCAGCTCGGTGTCAGAGGAATTCTGTTTCTGAGCCGTTGAGCGAGCTTCTGCAATATCGGCTTTCAACGGAAGGAAAGTAATCGGCTCTCGCTGGCTCTGCATGGTAGTTTTCTCAGACATGATCGAGCCCAGGTCCATTTGTCTGAATTGCGTGTCCTCGTCTCTGTTTCGCCTTGATTGAGACTCGGGGGGTGTAATGTCCCAGGTTTAGAGACGATCGAGGGGTAGATTTTAGAAAGGAATGTGCATTGCATAGTAAATTCTGGGGAAATTTCGCGCTTTTAAACAAAAACTGCATCGAAGGGGAACAAGTTTCTCTCTCGACACCTTACAGGGTTAGGGTTTCGAGAGTGCGACAAACTTGCATCTCACTTCATAGTTTAGGGTTTTTAAGAAGAGAGGGGAGGGTTGCATGATTGAATTCTTGACAAATGACATGGTTGAATTTAAACCAATGTGGAATTTGAATTTAAAATTCAAACATTAAATAATAAACCTCAATAATTCAATTATGATAGAATACATTAAGTAAATAATAAGTAATGCACAATATTAGCAATTAAAGTAAAGTAAAGCTCATTAGAGAAAAACTTTGAGCTTTATTGATCATTACACAATTTACAATGTCATTACAATATTCATAAGTGGAATAAAAGAATAATACAACACATTACATAAATGGGCAGAATAGAAGAAAGAAAAATAAAGAAAAATTACAAGTTAATGATCCTAGTCTAAATTCTACAAGATCCTCTTCACTTGATCTTGTGTTTGATGAATTCCCTGTCCAATGTGACCAATTGATGATCCCTGCACAAATCAAAGCCAAAAAACAGAATTAAGCCAAGTGGCAAAGCCACTTGGCAGGTTAACAAATAAAGCAAATGGAGGGGATATGATCAGGCTGCCGAGCTGATCCTCTCCAAGCCAAGTTCACAGGACCTGGTACACACATACACACAAGCAGCACACACAGCATGTGTGCATGCTCAACACCAAGCCACTGAGAGTGCATGTGGCACAACACACTCACACATCATCAGTGAGTCACCAAGTGTGCAGGCCAAGCTGTCGACCAGGGAGAGCAAGAGAGCACAACATATAAACTTTCCAGAAGCAAACCCTAGCCATTCTGTCGACAGGCTTCACTGGTAAGAACACCAAGAACAGTTAGAACAAGAAGAACAGCCACTGCTGTTCAACCTGTTCAACCAAACCACTGAACCAAATCAAGATCACCAGGAGGAGCAGGGCAAGTAAAGCAACCACAAGAACAACACAGAAGCAATCCTCTACACCAACACTCATTTTCTAGGAGCTGGAGTGAGGTATACCCAAAAGAATCTGAGCAAACACATGCTTTGCTCATCTATAAGCATACACATGCATCACAGAATCAAATAAGGGTGGGAAACCCTGGATATATCATCACTTGGCTGCAAAACCATTTGGTGCCAGTAATTAAAGCAAAGGCTAAAAGGAAAACAACCAAGGGAACACTGGTTGTTGACACAACCAGAGAAATCCATCATGGATTTGATCCCAATCAGCCATTCCCAAGTTACCAAGCACCTAACAGTCTAGCTACACCATCAGAATGGTAGAAACACAAGTTTCTACCAGTATTGTCAACATCAAAAGGCTTCTGGCAGTCAAACATGATCAGCCAGAGAGCATATGTCCATACACAGCAAGCCATAGAAAAGGGGGAGCTACCTTGGCAGCATCACAGTGCTGCCAGGGCTACCTCAACCCACAAGCCAACACTTAGAACCACCACATCATCACCAGAGAGGTTCAGTAGTGGGCTAGGGTACCCAACCAGTGGTTGGCATCCTGCTAGCCCTAACAAATTCATTGAGTTGATCATCACTGAATCACAGTTCACATCATTTATCCATCTAATCAAGCAAGGATGAATAGATAAATGAAACAGACAAGCAATTGATGCACCAGGATCTTGCAAATGATCAAATGGATCATGACAGGCATCAATTGATGCTTAAGCAAGCAACAGCACACATCAGGCCAAGCCTGTGTGATACACACACAGCACAGAGTGAGCAACAGTGAGGCACAAACACTAAAGAGCAGCTTTTACAAGCAACTGGTGATCATATGAGCACCAGAAGCTTGCTAGAGCATGCTACTGTATGCTAGAACTCATTCTAAGCAATTAACACATGAACAGATACTTAAATAACTGAACAATTGCATCACAGATAAGGGCATCAGGAATTATAATTGTATCCAGAAGCACTCCATCAAAGGATGGAGTTGATAATGCAACAGATAGGCTCAATTGAGCATGTCCAGGAATTAGAGCACAGATAATAGCACATCTGGAGTACTGGCACTTGCCAAAGGCAAGGATCATCACAGCATGATCAAGTCAGGGGCAAGCAAGAGCATGTACAGGAGAGGCATAGTACATCAAGCAACAGCTGGAGCCACTAAATTACACAGAGCACCACAACATGATCTTAAGCAAGAGCTCATGAGTTGCAACAGCTAGTAATGGAGAAAGAACAAAGAAGACATAGTCACGGCAAGCATCGCAACATGGAGATGCGAGCCGGTGGCCAAGCTAGACGAAGGGACAGAGAAGCAGTAGAACAAGTAGCAGAGAAGGATGGAGGAGATGAGCACTTACTGGTGAGCGGAGAGGAGCTCGGCCATGGCGGCTACGGCGGCACGCGCCGGAGCACGGCGGCGCCAGGCCAAGCCGGGCCATGGCGGTGCCACGGCAGTTCGCGCACACGGAGGCGAAGCCACGGCGGCGTCGTGACGCCAGGGGCGTCGGCGGCGACGAATCGCCGCGGAACTCCACGGTAGACGAGCAGAGGCGAAGGGGGCGCGTCGAGGAAGCGGCGAAGCACAGATCGACGCGGTGGATCTGAATCGCCGTCGAGTGGCGGTTCAGATGCGCCACATCTCGCCGGCGGCGATGGCCGGAATCGGCCGGAGAAAATCGGCGAAGGCGGCGGCGACACGGGAGTCGCCAGAGCTCAAAGGATTAGGGTCAGCGCGTGCGCGAGAGGAAGGGGACAGGTGCGTCCGACCGAGCCGGACGAACGGCTCGGGTTAGGGTTAACCGCTGGGCCACCCTGACAGGTGGGCCCAGGGGCAAATATGTCTTTTCATAATTACATTAAATACAGAAACCTTGGAATTTTATAAAAAATGATTGATAGTTCTAAAAAAATAATTAAAAATATGAAAATAGATCAGCATAAAATTCTCTATCCAAATAAAATGTCAAAGAGAATTTTTAAAGACAATGAAGAATAAGTCTTAATTTGATGAATTAAAATAATGGTTTAAATCACACATATTATTTTCAATAATGAAAATAAGTCCAATAATGAATTTGGATTTTAAAAACACCTTGACAACATTTCAAGGTTGTATTTTACTTTTAAACAAGTATCCCCAAATTATTCTTAGTATTAACCTCTTACATGAAATAATAACGATATCGGAAGGGGGGAACAAACCCTAAAAATGGAATCATGCATAATTGCTTCTTTAACCATTGCCCTTATCGGACAATGATGCTATTTTTCAGAACAAGAGGACAAGGGTCAGTCCATACCTTCCAACTGCAGAACTTTGCAGTGTTCAGGCAAGTTCATCGCTTGCTCATGTCATTTGAGTATTTTTACCAAATTACTTGCAAAGTACTATATTTATCACTACTGCATAAAAAACAAAACCACTACTTTCATAACTATGAATATGACTATGTGGTGGGCAATGGAACCATGGATTGTGTTGATATGGTGGAGGTTCCATTGCAAGGGTTTATATCCATCTAGGATTAAACAACAAATGTCTTGATGATTCTTGTGCCGTAATACCCGTGTTAACCATAAGATCCGGAGTGGGACGGAATAGTCAAAAGTGTTTCCACCTCTCGTTCATCAACGGATGCGCTTTACCGTAGACACTTGTATGCATCGGCGGCAAGCGGTAGGTCGGGGAAGCCTTAAGTCCCCACGGCATAGTCCGTAGACACTTGTCGTTCGAAGAACAAGCGGTAGGGTGGGGATCCCATTCTAATTCCCCACGGTATTGCGGTCTATGATGGGTTGCAGCCACCGGCGTAGGAGTGTATGGTAAGAGCCCAGCACTGTTGTCGTGGTCGGGGTCCACCCTGAAATTACGGGAATAATGGGACCGACGTGGACCCAGGGTCGGCGCATGCAACAAAGGGTGGGTGTTCGAGGTAGCGGAGGAACATGATTGGCTAGACCTTATACCGGGCCTCACACCAAAGGAAGTGTGGACGGGAAAGCTGCCCGGTTGGCACCAAGGTTAAGATCTCTTATGGGTAAAGCAACACACCTCTGCAGTGTAAAGAAGCGTGACACTGTCACTCCTGTTTCGGGATTGAGGAACTGCGAACGCGGCCGGAAAGGAGCTCCATGAAGTTCTAGTAAACCGGTGAAGGCTGACGGACATAGCTCTTTGAAATAAAAGCAATCTCTTGAAGAAATGTTTACCAAAACTTGCATTGGTATTAGACTTCCTGGTCTAATATCGTAGCTAGTGCATTAAACACCTCTTATCTATAATGAACTTGTTGAGTACGCTCGTACTCATACCACTCTTAAACCCCATGCTTAGATTGTCTGAATCGTCTGGAGGAGGACTACGACAACAATGAAGGAGCCGAGATCATCGGCTATGAAGAACCTGACCTCTCAGGAGGTGTTGAAGGCGTAGACTACATCATCGTCTACGGATCCGGGGAGGCTTCCGGAGGAGAACAAGCCTAGAGATATCTGAGGAGTAGTAGTAGCCGAGCAGCACAAACTCTTACCATGTAGCTGCTCGATTAAATAAATGTTTAGTTTAATGAGACTATGGTATTGTAAGCTAAGTTGGGTTTGCCTCGAACCCAGGAGTTATCCTCTCAGGACCCAAGAGGAGCTCCGAGACGAATTGTGTATGTTAGTTGTAATACTATGTGAATGAGTTATGGACCCTGCTATGTTCTGTTGTACTACTCTGAGGGATGTAATATTTGCGGAATGGTACTTCGCGAATGTTATATCAACGACTGGCATACTACAACATGCAGTGGTATGCAGGGTCACCACAGTTGGTATCAGAGCAAAAGCTTTGACCTTAGGTTGGAACCTAGTAAATGGGACTAAAACGTTAGGAGTCAAATAGGATTAGTAAAGAGTTCTCTAAAAATATGGTGTATATTCAATTGAGAATACAACAACCATATCTTTTAGTGCGATAATTCTTTATTATCTCTATTATGATGCATAATTACTAATCTCATAATCTTTCTATTTCTACAGCCAACATGGCAAGTTCACGACCATGAAGAAATGTGAAAGTTATGGATTCCACACTGAATGAGTACCAAGGAGGACTGGCAGATATCCTACGAGCCATGTTACTAGAATTTGGGTGCGATCCCCAGATTCCAGTAAAGAAATACATGTTCTATGATGGTCCGGTGTTGGCCAAGTGCAGGGTAGGACTGCGACTTCCCGAATCTTTGGGAATGAGCGTAGTCATGCCAGCTGGGGAAGCAAGGACAACCAATACAGCTTATCATATAGCTTTTATGAGAGCCATATCCGATATTCGGGAGCATAAGACGAAAGAGCTTATGGGTTCCGAATTCACACACATTCCTCATATGGAGGAAGACAATGATCCCATGCTGAACCATTTCAAATATGCCAAAAGTAAACCAGCCGAAGCAGCCAAATACATGGACAATAGCCGTAACTTCCTATCATTACTCTTTCAGTTGAATCATCATCTGATAGGAGCAATTGATACGATGCTTGAGGAGTTCACTGAACCCAAGGAGGTGAGTAGGGGCAAAGAACCTATGGAGAATGTGGTACACACACCAGTTTATTCAGCTGGTGACTACATCAGTATTGATCCACTTGCACGTGAACCTACACCTGTTACACCTGGGAACTATCTGGGTAGTTCCTATGGGGGATACGAAGGCGGAGAGGAATCCGGAAACAATCAGCGTTCCGAGACTCCTATCGAGAATTCCAGGGGTTGGCGTTGGGGATCGGATACTGGAACTCATAGTACCACAGCGTATTATGATGGGGAGATGAATGATGACGCAACAACCCAGAACCAGAACTACCCTAGTAATGAAGGAGTGGATGGAGGATATCCGACACAGGTAGAGTCGGGTATGGGTTTTGGTAATCCTTATGGTGGGGCTACCGGAGAGTACACCCGATGGGTGGACTATGATGCACTCAACGATCAGTTTATGAACACTGATTTCTCCTTAGGATCATCATCCGACTCGGATTACAAGCCAACGGGGAGACCTTATGTTCCAGGGTCTATCAGGAGGACGACACGTTCGACCGGATGGAAGCCTGGAATGTACCGGGAGTGAAGAACGATTAGAGTCCACCAAGGGAGGCGAGGCTATAATACACAAGTACCACGTGTATTATAGTTTGTAACATTTGTATAAATTTGTACATATACTTTAATAAGTGAGTTTGCATACTCACATCGACTTGAGTATTGTAATAAGACCACTTATGTATGTATATACAGGGTATATGTTTTGTATGATTTGGATTTGCTTCTTGATTTCCATTGCGTGACTAGTTCTGTGCACAATGTTGAGCTCAGAAAACTTGCGCATGGAGTAACTATGAGTATCATCTTGTGTTGCAGAACTAGGGGGTCATGTTGGGAACATTAGGAGAGGAGACCGAAGCGCAGCGCATGGAGCGCGAAGCCAAACAAAAGGAGGAGGCTGAGGGTGCAGCCAGAGATCAGTTACCACCACCACCACCACCCATGACGCAACAGAATTTCATTCAGTATATGCAGATGGTGGAAGAGAGACAACGTGTCACGTTGGAGCAGCAGAACAAATTCTTTCATGATTTGCTGCAGCAAAATAGGGTGGAGAGACCTGAGAACCCGGGAGTCACCTTAGCAGACTTCCAAAACACTAAGCCTATATCTTTTGCATACGCGCCCGAGCCAATGGACGCGGAAGATTGGCTGATGGATACTGAGCGAAAGCTCAACACTGTTGGATGTAACGACCAAGAGAAGGTTCGTTATGCTACCCATCTGCTATGTGGACCTGCCGCATCATGGTGGGACAATATTGTAGCTGTTTATCCGGCGGGAAAAGTATTCACCTGGGAGGAGTTCGCAAGGAAGTTCAGGGAATCCAATGTCCCTGAAAGTATAGTGGAGCTGAAGCGTCGAGAATTTGAAAGTCTCGAGCAGAAGGACAAGGCAATCCTGACCTATGTCAGGGAGTTTTCAAAGCTGTCCCGGTACGCTGTTGAGGAAGTCAACACCGAGGACAAGAAGAAAAAAAAGGTTTCTGAGGGGGTTAAGTCCCCAGTTCAAGGTTCAGCTCCGTATGATGAGAGCGACAGAGTTTCAAGAGTTGGTGGATGCAGCCATCACTCTTGAAGATGATTTCAAACAACTGCAAGAAGAGAAGAGGAAAAAGGCCAAGTTTGAGCCTAAGAGGTTTGTTAGTAACAAGCCTAATACCAGTTTGAGTTTCAAGCCCCGATACAGCAACAACAACAACAACAACAACAACAGCAACTACTACGGTAGTAGGAAGAACCAAGCATTCCAGACTGCAAATCAAATAATTTGCAGAAGCTGTGGATTCACAGGGCATTGGGCCAAAGACTGTAAGAAGCCAAAGATTATATGCTTTGGTTGTCGCCAGGAGGGGCACATGCTGAAGGACTGCCCAAAGAGAAACACGGGAGGAGGTCAATCTGGAGGAGGAGGAAGTCGAGGAAACACCGGAGGGAGTGATACGTCTCCAACGTATCGATAATTTCTTGTGTTCCATGCCACATTATTGATGTTATCTACATGTTTTATGCACACTTTATGTCATATTCGTGCATTTTCTGGAACTAACCTATTAACAAGATGCCGAAGTGCCAGTTCCTGTTTTCTGCTGTTTTTGGTTTCAGAAATCCTAGTAACGAAATATTCTCGGAATCGGACGAAATCAACGCCAAAGATCTTAGAATCCCCGGAAGCATCCAGAACACACCAGAGAGGTCAGAGGGGGGCCACAGGGCCACCAAACCCTAGGCTGGCGCGGCCAGAGGGGGGGCCGCGCCGCCCTATGGTGTGGCCCCCCTGTCAGCCCTCCTGCGCCGCCTCTTCGCCTATATAAAGCCCCTGGATCGAAAACCCTGATGCGAAGAACCACGATACGGAAAACCTTCCAGAGCCGCCGCCATCGCGAAGCCAAGATCTGGGGGACAGGAGTCTCTGTTCCGGCACCCTGCCGGAGCGGGGAAGTGCCCCCGGAAGGCTTCTCCATCGACACCGCTGCCATCTCCACCGCCATCTTCATCACCGCTGCTGCTCCCATGAGGAGGGAGTAGTTCTCCATCGAGGCTCGGGGCTGTACCGGTAGCTATGTGGTTCATCTCTCTCCTATGTGCTTCAATACAATAATCTCATGAGCTGCCTTACATGATTGAGATTCATATGATGATGCTTGTAATCTAGATGTCATTATGCTAGTCAAGTGAGTTTTACTTATGTGATCTCCGGAGACTCCTAGTCCCACGTGTGTAAAGGTGACAGTGTGTGCACCGTGTGGGTCTCTTAGGCTAGATTTCACAGAATACTTATTCACTGTTGAATGGCATAGTGAGGTGCTTATTTATATCTCTTTATGATTGCAATGTGTTTGTATCACAATTTATCTATGTGCTACTCTAGTGATGTGTTATTAAAGTAGTTTTATTCCTCCTGCACGTGTGTAAAGGTGACAGTGTGTGCACCGTGTTAGTACTTGGTTTATGCTATGATCATGATCTCTTGTAGATTGCGAAGTTAACTATTGCTATGATAATATTGATGTGATCTATTCCTCCTACATATGCATGAAGGTGACAGTGTGCATGCTATGCTAGTACTTGGTTTAGTCTTTTGATCTATCTTACACTAAAGGTTACTAAAATATGAGCATTATTGTGGAGCTTGTTAACTCCGGCATTGAGGGTTCGTGTAATCCTACGCAATGTGTTCATCATCCAACAAAAGTGTAGAGTATGCATTTATCTATCCTGTTATGTGATCAATGTTGAGAGTGTCCACTAGTGAAAGTGTAATCCCTAGGCCTTGTTCCTAAATACTGCTATCGCTGCTTGTTTACTGTTTTACTGCGTTACTACTGCTGCATTACTACTGCTTGTTTACTGTCCTGGGCAAAGCACTTTTCTGGTACCGTTGCTACTGCTTATTCATACCACCTGTATTTCACTATCTCTTCGTCGAACTAGTGCACCTATTAGGTGTGTTGGGGACACAAGAGACTTCTTGCTTTGTGGTTGCAGGGTTGCATGAGAGGGATATCTTTGACCTCTTCCTCCCTGAGTTCGATAAACCTTGGGTATCCACTTAAGGGAAACTTGCTGCTGTTCTACAAACCTCTGCTCTTGGAGGCCCAACACTGTCTACAAAAATAGAAGCTCCCGTAGACATCAAGCACTTTTCTGGCGCCGTTGCCGGGGAGGAAAGGTAAAAAGGCTCTCATACTACGGTCTCAGGTAAAGTATTTTTCTGGCGCCGTCGTGTGTGTGCTCGAAGCTATTTCCTTTAGATCCTGCAATTGCATCTTTTTGTTTCTTGTTTACACTAGTTTGGCATAATGTACAAGAGTGAGCTTCTTATTCTATTTCCTGATTTAAAACATGGATTGTTTGATGCGAAAATTAAAAAACCTATGAAATCTTATTTGCATGCTGGTAGTAATATTAGTATGAACGCTTTGAACACCATTGTTGATAATGATATAGAAAGTTCTAAGCTTGGGGAAGCTGGTTTTCATGATATTTTTAGTCCCCCAAGCATTGAGGAGAAAATTTTCTTTGATGATACTTTGCCTCCTATTTGTGATGATAATGATAGTAGTCTTTTGGTACCACCTGTTATGGAGGATAAATTTGATTATGATTACAATATGCCTCCTACACTTGATGAAAATAATAATGATAGCTACTTTGTTGAATTTGCTCCTACTACAATTAATAAGAATAACTATGCTTATGTGGAGAGTAATAATTTTATGCATGAGACTCATGATAAGAATGCTTTATGTGATAGTTATATTGTTGAGTTTGCTCATGTTGCTACTGAAAGTTATTATGAGAGAGGAAAATATGGTTGTAGAAATTTTCATGTTACTAAAACACCTCTCTATGTGCTGAAATTTTTGAAGCTATACTTGTTTTATCTTCCTATGCTTGTTACTTTGCTCTTCATGAACTTGTTTATTTACAAGATTCCTATGCATAGGAAGCATGTTAGACTTAAATATGTTTTTGAATTTGCCTCTTGATGCTCTCTTTTGCTTCACATACTATCTTTTGCGAGTGCATCATTAAAACTGCTGAGCCCATCTTAACGGCTATAAAGAAAGAACTTCTTGGGAGATAACCCATGTGTTATTTTGCTACAGTACTTTGTTTTATATTTGTGTCTTGGAAGTTGTTTACTACTGTAGCAACCTCTCCTTATCTTAGTTTTGTGTTTTGTTGTGCCAAGTAAAGTCTCTATGGTAAAGTTGATGCTAGATTTGGATTGCTGCGCAGAAACAGCATTGCTGTCTGTCACGAATCTGGGTCTAATTCTCTGTAGGTAACTCAGAAAATTATGCCAATTTACGTGAGTGATCCTCAGATATGTACGCAACTTTCATTAGTTTTGAGTTTTTCCATTTGAGCAAGTCTGGTGCCATTTTAAAATTCGTCTTTACGGACTGTTCTGTTTTTGACAGATTCTGCCTTTTATTTCGCATTGCTTCTTTCGCTGTGTTGGGTGGATTTCTTTGTTCCATTACCTTCCAGTAGCTTTGAGCAATGTCCAGAAGTGTTAAGAATGATTGTGTCACCTCTGAACATGTGAGTTTTTGATTATGCACTAACCCTCTAATGAGTTTGCTTAAAGTTTGGTGTGGAAGAAGTTTTCAAGGGTCAAGAGAGGAGGATGATATACTATGATCAAGGAGAGTGAAAGCTCTAAGCTTGGGGATGCCCCGGTGGTTCACCCCTGCATATATCAAGAAGACTAAAGCGTCTAAGCTTGGGGATGCCCAAGGCATCCCCTTCTTCATCGATAAATTATCAGGTTCCTTCTCTTGAAACTATATTTTTATTCGGTCACATCTTATGTACTTTACTTGGAGCGTCTGTTTGTTTGTTTGTGTTTGAATAAATTGGATTACATCATGCTTGTGTGGGAGAGAGACACGCTCCGCTGGTTCATATGAACACATGTGTTCTTAGCTCATAATATTCATGGCGAAGTTTCCTCTTCGTTAAATTGTTATATGGTTGGAATTGGAAAATGATACACGTAGTAAATTGCTATAATGTCTTGGATAATGTGATACTTGGCAATTGTTGTGCTCATGTTTAAGCTCTTGCATCATATGCTTTGCACCCATTAATGAAGAAATACATAGAGCATGCTAAAATTTGGTTTGCATATTTGGTTTCTCTAAGGTCTAGATAATTTCTAGTATTGAGTTTGAACAACAAGGAAGACGGTGTAGAGTCTTATAATGTTTTCAATATGTCTTTTATGTGAGTTTTGCTGCACCGGTTCATCCTTGTGTTTGTTTCAAATAACCTTGCTAGCCTAAACCTTGTATCGAGAGGGAATACTTCTCATGCATCCAAAATACTTGAGCCAACCACTATGCCATTTGTGTCCACCATACCTACCTATACTACATGGTATTTTCCCGCCATTCCAAAGTAAATTGCTTGAGTGCTACCTTTAAAATTCCATCATTCACCTTTGCAATATATAGCTCATGGGACAAATAGCTTAAAAACTATTGTGGTATTGAATATGTAATTATGCACTTTATCTCTTATTAAGTTGCTTGTTGTGCGATAACCATGTTTACTGGGGAACGCCATCAACTCATTGTTGAATTTCATGTGAGTTGCTATGCATGTTCGTCTTGTCTGAAGTAAGGGGCGATCTACACTGAGTTGAATGGTTTGAGCATGCATATTGTGAGAGAAGAACATTGGGCCGCTAACTAAAGCCATGATCCATGGTGGAAGTTTCAGTTTTGGACAAACATCCTCAAATCTCTAATGAGAAAAGAATTAATTGTTGTCAAATGCTTAAAGCATTAAAAGAGGAGTCCATTATCTGTTGTCTATGTTGTCCCGGTATGGATGTCTAAGTTGAGAATAATCAAAAGCGAGAAATCCAAATGCGAGCTTTCTCCTTAGACCTTTGTACAGGCGGCATAGAGGTACCCCTTTGTGAAACTTGGTTAAAGCATATGTATTGCGGTGATAATCCAGGTAGTCCAAGCTAATTAGGACAAGGTGCGGGCACTATTGGTACACTATGCATGAGGCTTGCAACTTATAAGATATAATTTACATGATGCATATGCTTTATTACTACCGTTGACAAAATTGTTTCATGTTTTCAAAATCAAAGCTCTAGCACAAATATAGCAATCGATGCTTTTCCTCTATGAGGACCATTCTTTTACTTTCAATGTTGAGTCAGTTCACCTATTTCTCTCCACCTCAAGAAGCAAACACTTGTGTGAACTGTGCATTGATTCCTACATACTTGCTTATTGCACTTATTATATTACTCTATGTTGATAATATCCATGAGATATACATGTTACAAGTTGAAAGCAACCGCTGAAACTTAATCTTCTTTTGTGTTGCTTCAATACCTTTACTTTGAATTATTGCTTTATGAGTTAACTCTTATGCAAGACTTATTGATGCTTGTCTTGAAGTGCTATTCATGAAAAGTCTTTGCTATATGATTCACTTGTTTACTCATGTCATACACATTGTTTTGATCGCTGCATTCACTACATATGCTTTACAAATAGTATGATCAAGATTATGATGGCATGTCACTCCAGAAATTATATGTGTTATCGTTTTACCTGCTCGGGACGAGCGAACTAAGCTTGGGGATGCTGATACGTCTCCAACGTATCGATAATTTCTTGTGTTCCATGCCACATTATTGATGTTATCTACATGTTTTATGCACACTTTATGTCATATTCGTGCATTTTACGGAACTAACCTATTAACAAGATGCCGAAGTGCCAGTTCCTGTTTTCTGCTGTTTTTGGTTTCAGAAATCCTAGTAACGAAATATTCTCGGAATCGGACGAAATCAACGCCAAAGATCTTAGAATCCCCGGAAGCATCCAGAACACACCAGAGAGGTCAGAGGGGGGCCACAGGGCCACCAAACCCTAGGCTGGCGCGGCCAGAGGGGGGGGCCGCGCCGCCCTATGGTGTGGCCCCCCTGTCAGCCCTCCTGCGCCGCCTCTTCGCCTATATAAAGCCCCTGGATCGAAAACCCTGATGCGAAGAACCACGATACGGAAAACCTTCCAGAGCCGCCGCCCTCGCGAAGCCAAGATGCGGGGACAGGAGTCTCTCGTTCCGGCACCTGCCGGAGCGGGGAAGTGCCCCGGAAGGCTTCTCCATCGACACCGCTGCCATCTCCACCGCCATCTTCATCACCGCTGCTGCTCCCATGAGGAGGGAGTAGTTCTCCATCGAGGCTCGGGGCTGTACCGGTAGCTATGTGGTTCATCTCTCTCCTATGTGCTTCAATACAATAATCTCATGAGCTGCCTTACATGATTGAGATTCATATGATGATGCTTGTAATCTAGATGTCATTATGCTAGTCAAGTGAGTTTTACTTATGTGATCTCCGGAGACTCCTAGTCCCACGTGTGTAAAGGTGACAGTGTGTGCACCGTGTGGGTCTCTTAGGCTAGATTTCACAGAATACTTATTCACTGTTGAATGGCATAGTGAGGTGCTTATTTATATCTCTTTATGATTGCAATGTGTTTGTATCACAATTTATCTATGTGCTACTCTAGTGATGTGTTATTAAAGTAGTTTTATTCCTCCTGCACGTGTGTAAAGGTGACAGTGTGTGCACCGTGTTAGTACTTGGTTTATGCTATGATCATGATCTCTTGTAGATTGCGAAGTTAACTATTGCTATGATAATATTGATGTGATCTATTCCTCCTACATATGCATGAAGGTGACAGTGTGCATGCTATGCTAGTACTTGGTTTAGTCTTTTGATCTATCTTACACTAAAGGTTACTAAAATATGAGCATTATTGTGGAGCTTGTTAACTCCGGCATTGAGGGTTCGTGTAATCCTACGCAATGTGTTCATCATCCAACAAAAGTGTAGAGTATGCATTTATCTATCCTGTTATGTGATCAATGTTGAGAGTGTCCACTAGTGAAAGTGTAATCCCTAGGCCTTGTTCCTAAATATCGCTATCGCTGCTTGTTTCTTGTTTCTTTGCGTTACTACTGCTGCATTACTACTGCTTGTTTACTGTCCTGGGCAAAGCACTTTTCTGGTACCGTTGCTACTGCTTATTCATACCACCTGTATTTCACTATCTCTTCGCCGAACTAGTGCACCTATTAGGTGTGTTGGGGACACAAGAGACTTCTTGCTTTGTGGTTGCAGGGTTGCATGAGAGGGATATCTTTGACCTCTTCCTCCCTGAGTTCGATAAACCTTGGGTATCCACTTAAGGGAAACTTGCTGCTGTTCTACAAACCTCTGCTCTTGGAGGCCCAACACTGTCTACAAAAATAGAAGCTCCCGTAGACATCAGGGAGCTGGAAGAATAAGAAGCCCTTCGGCAAGCTGAATTGTACCAGTCTGGAGGAGGTGGTCAACTCTGACCAGGCGGTGATAGGTACGCTCCAGATACTCACTCATCCTGGCAAAGTACTTTTTGATACTGGTGCAACTACATCATTCATTTCTCAACAATTCATCATCAAACATGGGATTAGTTGCACTAAGTTAGATACACCCATAACCATACTTTCCGCGGGGGGAACGATAGTAGTAACCCATACCAAACAAAAACAAGTCATTATGATCAATAAGTGCGCGTTTGACGCAGACCTGTTCATTTTACCGATGAAGGACATTGATGTCATTCTTGGTATGAACTGGTTAGAAGCTAATGGAGCATTGATCGACTGTGTGAACAAGACGGTGTCGTTGAAAAGCCCCGATGGAAGTAGAATGATCTACCAAGGAGACAAACATACCCAGATCGAAGTTGAGCTACAGCTGAACAGCATGAAAGAGATGAAGTTAGAGGATATACCCGTAGTAAATGAATTCCAGGATGTATTTCCTGCGGAATTACCTGGTATGCCACCAGATAGGGAGATAGAGTTCACTATCGACCTAATTCCAGGAACAGCTCCAATTGCTAAAGCACCATATAAGATGGGGCCCAAGGAGTTGAAAGAGCTTAAGGAGCAATTGGATGACTTAGAACAAAAGGGATTCATTCAAGAGAGTGTTTCACCATGGGGATCACCTGTGATCTTCGTAGATAAAAGGGATGGAGGAAGAAGGATGTGCGGAGACTACAGGAATCTAAACAACGTCACAATCAAGAACAAGTATCCACTTCCAAGAATACAAGATCTATTTGATCAAGTTAGAGGCGCGGGAGTCTTTTCCAAGATTGATCTAAGATCCGGTTATCACCAGATAAAGATCAAGAAGGAAGACGTTCCGAAAACTGCCTTTGTCTCAAGATATGGACATCATGAATATCTTGTTGCACCTTTTGGATTAACCAATGCCCCAGCAATATTCATGAATCTCATGAATAAAATCTTCATGCCATATCTAGACAAGTTTGTCATCGTTTTTATCGATGATATTCTGATATATTCCAAGAACAAGGCAGAACATGCCGAACATTTGAGGTTAGTGTTGCAAACACTAAGGGAACATCAACTTTATGCCAAACTTAGTAAGTGTGAATTTTGGCTAGATCAAGTGGAATTTCTTGGTCATGTCATTAGTAAAGATGGAATAGCTGTTAACCCGAGTAAGGTAGCAGCAGTTCTAGAATGGGAAGCACCCAAGACTGTCAAGGAAATCCGAGGATTCCTAGGAATGGCAGGATATTATCGGAGATTCATTGAAGGATTCTCCAAGATAGCAGGACCAATGACAAAGCTGTTAAGAAAGAATACACCATTCGTGTGGTCAGAGGAGTGTGAGAAGAGTTTTCAAACTCTAAAAGAGAAACTCACCACGGCACCGGTGTTAGCAGTTCCAGAAGTTGGCAAGGATTACACCGTATACTGTGACGCATCCAAGCATGGATTGGGTTGCGTACTCATGCAAGATCGGAAAGTGATATCTTATGGATCAAGGCAACTCAGACCTCATGAAGTGAATTATCCAACACATGACTTGGAATTAGCCGCAGTCGTATTTGCACTCAAAACTTGGAGACATTTTCTCTATGGAGCTAAGTGTGAGCTCTATACAGATTATAAGAGTCTCAAATATTTCTTCACTCAGAAGGAACTCAACATGAGACAGAAAAGATGGCTAGAATTGATCAAGGATTATGATCTGACAATCAATTACACACCAGGGAAGGCTAATGTTGTAGCAGATGCCCTGAGTAGGGAGAGCACCGGAGGAGTGGAACAAGAAATATCACCGGAGTTGAGGAAGGAAATAAGCCAAGCCCAAATACAACTTTGGGAGAAGGAAGCCCATGAAGGATTATCGGCGTTGCAAATAGCCGATGAGTTGAATGTCAACCTGAAGAATGAGATAATGATGGGTCAAATGGACGATCCATTCATCGTGGAGGAGATGAGAAGAATAGATGAGGGAAGACCATCAGAATTTCATCGCGGAGAATCTGGATCTTTATGGTTCCAGAAAAGAATTTGCGTTCCGGATATTGCTGAGATTAAGGAAGTAATACTCCGGGAAGCTCATCAAACACCATATTCCATACATCCGGGAAGTACAAAGATGTACATGGATTTAAAGGAACTATTCTGGTGGAACAACATGAAGAGGGAGATAGCCCAATATGTGGCAGAATGCCATACCTGCCAGAGAGTGAAGGCTGAACACCAGAGTCCGGCAGGGAAGTTACAACCTTTACCTATTCCAGAGTGGAAATGGGAAGAAATAGGGATGGATTTCATCACCGGACTACCCATGACTAATAAAAAGAAGGACATGATATGGGTAATCGTGGACCGGTTGACGAAAAGTGCCCACTTCTTAGCGGTAAACCAGCAGGATAAAGGAGAGAAACTCATCGATCTTTACATCAAAGAGATCGTGAGTAAGCATGGAGTGCCTAAGAAGATAGTGTCGGATCGAGGATCCGTGTTCACATCAGCATTCTGGAAGCAACTTCACGAAGCTTTAGGATCCAAGTTGGACTATAGTACCGCTTACCATCCACAGACAGGTGGACAAACCGAGAGAACCAACCAGATCTTAGAGGACATGCTTAGGGCTTGTGCCTTAGACTTCGGAGGATCATGGGAGGAGCACTTGCCACTAGCAGAGTTTTCATACAATAATAGCTATCAAAGCAGCATCAAGATGGCACCATTTGAAGCTCTCTATGGAAGGAAGTGTAGATCACCGATATGTTGGTATGAAGCCGGAGCAAGCAAAGAGTTCAACCCTGATTATGTCAAGGAAAAACAACAAATCATTGACATTATCAGAGACAGGCTTAAGATAGCTCAAAGTCGGCAAAAGAGTTACGCAGATCAGAAGAGAAGAACATGGGAGCCAAGAGTTGGAGACATGGTATATCTTAAGGTGAGCCCGATGAAAGGACTCCAGAGATTTGGAGTTAAAGGAAAACTCAGCCCTAGATACATAGGACCTTTCAAGATACTGAGTCAGAATCGAGGTTTAGCCTTTGAATTGGATCTACCGGGAAGGCTAGCACAAGTTCACAATGTATTCCATGTGTCGCAACTTAGAAAGTGTTTGAAGACCCCAGATGAACCAATATCACATGATGAGCTCGAGTTACAACCAGACTTGACATACATCGAGAAGCCAGCCAAGATTCTCGAGGAAAGCTGGAAACAACTCAGAAATAAGGCGATCAAGTATTGCAAGATACAATGGAAGCATCACCCCGAGAGGGAAGCCACCTGGGAAAAAGAGGAAGACCTGAGGAAAACATACCCCGAGCTGTTCAGGTACTACAACCACAACTTCGGGACGAAGTTTTCTTTAAGGGGGAAAGGCTGTAATGTCCCAGGTTTAGAGACGATCGAGGGGTAGATTTTAGAAAGGAATGTGCATTGCATAGTAAATTCTGGGGAAATTTCGCGCTTTTAAACAAAAACTGCATCGAAGGGGAACAAGTTTCTCTCTCGACACCTTACAGGGTTAGGGTTTCGAGAGTGCGACAAACTTGCATCTCACTTCATAGTTTAGGGTTTTTAAGAAGAGAGGGGAGGGTTGCATGATTGAATTCTTGACAAATGACATGGTTGAATTTAAACCAATGTGGAATTTGAATTTAAAATTCAAACATTAAATAATAAACCTCAATAATTCAATTATGATAGAATACATTAAGTAAATAATAAGTAATGCACAATATTAGCAATTAAAGTAAAGTAAAGCTCATTAGAGAAAAACTTTGAGCTTTATTGATCATTACACAATTTACAATGTCATTACAATATTCATAAGTGGAATAAAAGAATAATACAACACATTACATAAATGGGCAGAATAGAAGAAAGAAAAATAAAGAAAAATTACAAGTTAATGATCCTAGTCTAAATTCTACAAGATCCTCTTCACTTGATCTTGTGTTTGATGAATTCCCTGTCCAATGTGACCAATTGATGATCCCTGCACAAATCAAAGCCAAAAAACAGAATTAAGCCAAGTGGCAAAGCCACTTGGCAGGTTAACAAATAAAGCAAATGGAGGGGATATGATCAGGCTGCCGAGCTGATCCTCTCCAAGCCAAGTTCACAGGACCTGGTACACACATACACACAAGCAGCACACACAGCATGTGTGCATGCTCAACACCAAGCCACTGAGAGTGCATGTGGCACAACACACTCACACATCATCAGTGAGTCACCAAGTGTGCAGGCCAAGCTGTCGACCAGGGAGAGCAAGAGAGCACAACATATAAACTTTCCAGAAGCAAACCCTAGCCATTCTGTCGACAGGCTTCACTGGTAAGAACACCAAGAACAGTTAGAACAAGAAGAACAGCCACTGCTGTTCAACCTGTTCAACCAAACCACTGAACCAAATCAAGATCACCAGGAGGAGCAGGGCAAGTAAAGCAACCACAAGAACAACACAGAAGCAATCCTCTACACCAACACTCATTTTCTAGGAGCTGGAGTGAGGTATACCCAAAAGAATCTGAGCAAACACATGCTTTGCTCATCTATAAGCATACACATGCATCACAGAATCAAATAAGGGTGGGAAACCCTGGATATATCATCACTTGGCTGCAAAACCATTTGGTGCCAGTAATTAAAGCAAAGGCTAAAAGGAAAACAACCAAGGGAACACTGGTTGTTGACACAACCAGAGAAATCCATCATGGATTTGATCCCAATCAGGCATTCCCAAGTTACCAAGCACCTAACAGTCTAGCTACACCATCAGAATGGTAGAAACACAAGTTTCTACCAGTATTGTCAACATCAAAAGGCTTCTGGCAGTCAAACATGATCAGCCAGAGAGCATATGTCCATACACAGCAAGCCATAGAAAAGGGGGAGCTACCTTGGCAGCATCACAGTGCTGCCAGGGCTACCTCAACCCACAAGCCAACACTTAGAACCACCACATCATCACCAGAGAGGTTCAGTAGTGGGCTAGGGTACCCAACCAGTGGTTGGCATCCTGCTAGCCCTAACAAATTCATTGAGTTGATCATCACTGAATCACAGTTCACATCATTTATCCATCTAATCAAGCAAGGATGAATAGATAAATGAAACAGACAAGCAATTGATGCACCAGGATCTTGCAAATGATCAAATGGATCATGACAGGCATCAATTGATGCTTAAGCAAGCAACAGCACACATCAGGCCAAGCCTGTGTGATACACACACAGCACAGAGTGAGCAACAGTGAGGCACAAACACTAAAGAGCAGCTTTTACAAGCAACTGGTGATCATATGAGCACCAGAAGCTTGCTAGAGCATGCTACTGTATGCTAGAACTCATTCTAAGCAATTAACACATGAACAGATACTTAAATAACTGAACAATTGCATCACAGATAAGGGCATCAGGAATTATAATTGTATCCAGAAGCACTCCATCAAAGGATGGAGTTGATAATGCAACAGATAGGCTCAATTGAGCATGTCCAGGAATTAGAGCACAGATAATAGCACATCTGGAGTACTGGCACTTGCCAAAGGCAAGGATCATCACAGCATGATCAAGTCAGGGGCAAGCAAGAGCATGTACAGGAGAGGCATAGTACATCAAGCAACAGCTGGAGCCACTAAATTACACAGAGCACCACAACATGATCTTAAGCAAGAGCTCATGAGTTGCAACAGCTAGTAATGGAGAAAGAACAGCAGCAGCACATAGTCACGGCAAGCATCGCAACATGGAGATGCAGGCCAGTGGCCAAGCTAGACGAAGGGACAGAGAAGCAGTAGAACAAGTAGCAGAGAAGGATGGAGGAGATGAGCACTTACTGGTGAGCGGAGAGGAGCTCGGCCATGGCGGCTACGGCGGCACGCGCCGGAGCACGGCGGCGCCAGGCCAAGCCGGGCCATGGCGGTGCCACGGCAGTTCGCGCACACGGAGGCGAAGCCACGGCGGCGTCGTGACGCCAGGGGCGTCGGCGGCGACGAATCGCCGCGGAACTCCACGGTAGACGAGCAGAGGCGAAGGGGGCGCGTCGAGGAAGCGGCGAAGCACAGATCGACGCGGTGGATCTGAATCGCCATCGAGTGGCGGTTCAGATGCGCCACATCTCGCCGGCGGCGATGGCCGGAATCGGCCGGAGAAAATCGGCGAAGGCGGCGGCGACACGGGAGTCGCCAGAGCTCAAAGGATTAGGGTCAGCGCGTGCGCGAGAGGAAGGGGACAGGTGCGTCCGACCGAGCCGGACGAACGGCTCGGGTTAGGGTTAACCGCTGGGCCACCCTGACAGGTGGGCCCAGGGGCAAATATGTCTTTTCATAATTACATTAAATACAGAAACCTTGGAATTTTATAAAAAATGATTGATAGTTCTAAAAAAATAATTAAAAATATGAAAATAGATCAGCATAAAATTCTCTATCCAAATAAAATGTCAAAGAGAATTTTTAAAGACAATGAAGAATAAGTCTTAATTTGATGAATTAAAATAATGGTTTAAATCACACATATTATTTTCAATAATGAAAATAAGTCCAATAATGAATTTGGATTTTAAAAACACCTTGACAACATTTCAAGGTTGTATTTTACTTTTAAACAAGTATCCCCAAATTATTCTTAGTATTAACCTCTTACATGAAATAATAACGATATCGGAAGGGGGGAACAAACCCTAAAAATGGAATCATGCATAATTGCTTCTTTAACCATTGCCCTTATCGGACAATGATGCTATTTTTCAGAACAAGAGGACAAGGGTCAGTCCATACCTTCCAACTGCAGAACTTTGCAGTGTTCAGGCAAGTTCATCGCTTGCTCATGTCATTTGAGTATTTTTACCAAATTACTTGCAAAGTACTATATTTATCACTACTGCATAAAAAACAAAACCACTACTTTCATAACTATGAATATGACTATGTGGTGGGCAATGGAACCATGGATTGTGTTGATATGGTGGAGGTTCCATTGCAAGGGTTTATATCCATCTAGGATTAAACAACAAATGTCGCCAGTGATTCTTGTGCCGTAATACCCGTGTTAACCATAAGATCTGGAGTGGGACGGAATAGTCAAAAGTGTTTCCACCTCTCGTTCATCAACGGATGCGCTTTACCGTAGACACTTGTATCTGTCGGCGGCAAGCGGTAGGCTGGGGAAGCCTTAAGTCCCCACGGCATAGTCCGTAGACACTTGTCGTTCGAAGAACAAGCGGTAGGGTGGGGATCCCATTCTAATTCCCCACGGTATTGCGGTCTATGATGGGTTGCAGCCACCGGCGTAGGAGTGTATGGTAAGAGCCCAGCACTGTTGTCGTGGTCGAGGTCCACCCTGAAATTACGGGAATAATGGGACCGACGTGGACCCAGGGTCGGCGCATGCAACAAAGGGTGGGTGTTCGAGGTAGCGGAGGAACATGATTGGCTAGACCTTATACCGGGCCTCACACCAAAGGAAGTGTGGACGGGAAAGCTGCCCGGTTGGCACCAAGGTTAAGATCTCTTATGGGTAAAGCAACACACCTCTGCAGAGTGTAAAGAACTGTGACCTGTCACTCCCTGTTTCGGGATTGAGGAACTGCGAACGCGGCCGGAAAGGAGCTCCATGAAGTTCTAGTAAACCGGTGAAGGCTGACGGACATAGCTCTTTGAAATAAAAGCAATCTCTTGAAGAAATGTTTACCAAAACTTGCATTGGTATTAGACTTCCTGGTCTAATATCGTAGCTAGTGCATTAAACACCTCTTATCTATAATGAACTTGTTGAGTACGCTCGTACTCATACCACTCTTAAACCCCATGCTTAGATTGTCTGAATCGTCTGGAGGAGGACTACGACAACAATGAAGGAGCCGAGATCATCGGCTATGAAGAACCTGACCTCTCAGGAGGTGTTGAAGGCGTAGACTACATCATCGTCTACGGATCCGGGGAGGCTTCCGGAGGAGAACAAGCCTAGAGATATCTGAGGAGTAGTAGTAGCCGAGCAGCACAAACTCTTACCATGTAGCTGCTCGATTAAATAAATGTTTAGTTTAATGAGACTATGGTATTGTAAGCTAAGTTGGGTTTGCCTCGAACCCAGGAGTTATCCTCTCAGGACCCAAGAGGAGCTCCGAGACGAATTGTGTATGTTAGTTGTAATACTATGTGAATGAGTTATGGACCCTGCTATGTTCTGTTGTACTACTCTGAGGGATGTAATATTTGCGGAATGGTACTTCGCGAATGTTATATCAACGACTGGCATACTACAACATGCAGTGGTATGCAGGGTCACCACAGGGGGCAGCTGGCCTGGTGGATGCTCCGACTTTGAAAGCCGATTGGGTGGCCATCGGCTAGTCCTGCGTCGCGATTTTCGTCAAGGGTGGTGATCCAGCAGAACTCGAACTCATTGGTCGAAAAGATGGAAGATAGATCATGAGGGCCTGATGCGCTGACGTCGGCTTATTGAGATTGGACCAAGTTCGCAATCACCCCGTGGTCGAAGGGATGAAGGGCGGATTATGAGAAACCGATGCGTTGCCATCGGCTCATTGAGAATCGGCTTAAAAGAAATCGGCAAAATCAAATTGGGGAAACTTCTTCATTAATGAACAGGATTTCTTACAAAGAAAGAACTGATTGCTCAAGGAAGGAAGAACAAAAGAAGGGTCTATTGACCAATCTACTACTACTAGGCCTACACTAGTAGATCCTAGTCTACGGGCCATCGCTGCCCTCGTCGTCATCCTCGGAACTCTCCTCGGCACTGCTGCCGATGGGCTCCTCGTCGCTGCTCCCGTAGCCCTCTACGGGAGCTTCATCTTCCTCTTCATCATCGCTGCTGTCGTCATCCCACCACATGCGGAGGCGTTTCGCCGGCGGGTAGCCCTCGAGGGAGTCGTCGTCGTCGTCGTCGTCTTCCTCTTCCTCTTCTTCAGAGGAGGGGCAGCCGTCCCAGGGGAACTGGTCATCCTCGCTTTCCGATTCCAGTTCCCCGTCGGCAAGGAACTGGAGATCTTCATCCCCGCTGGTCAAGGACTGGTCGTCCTCGGACCAGATGGAGGAGGCGTGGTCTTCCTGGTCCCATTCTTCTGGTGCGCGGATGTCCTCCGGCGTCTCGCGGGAGGAGGAAGACCCATAGGAGAGACTGGAAGAGGAAGAGGAGGCAGAAGACATGGTGGCACAGGGGGGTTTTTTGGGTGCTAATGCGAAGGGGATGAAGAAGCAGACTGTTTAGAACGGTTAAATAAAGGGGATATGAGGGAGATTCAATGCCACAGCAGTTTTCGAGGAAGTGGTGCCCAACAGGAAAATTTTGCAGACCACGTGGAGAAGTGGAAGGGGCAAGGCATCATGATGAAGGATTCTGCGGCGGTTTCTGCTCTGCCACGACATGACCCGACGAAGGAAAGGCATAATGATTTTGGAAATGTCATTTCCAAAACCAGGGGGGCATGTGTTATCACCAGAATTTGACCGAGTCAGAGGTGGGCCGCGATCAAGATGGGCTTGAAGATTATATACAGAAGAAATACATGAATCGGCCTTATATGCAAAGTTTGGGCTAGTTTGCCCTTGTATCTGTAACATAGTTGATTACGTGTCGGTTAGTTAGAGTTTGCCTCGTGCACGGTTGGGATTATTCCCACGTTAGAAAGTCTCCGGACTATAAATATGTATCTAGGGTTTATGAAATAAACAACAATCAACGTTCAACACAAACCAATCTCGGCGCATCGCCAACTCCTTCGTCTCGAGGGTTCCTTCCGGTAAGCACCATGCTGCCTAGATCGCGTCTCGCGATCTAGGCAGCGTAAGCTTATCACGTTGTTCATGCGTTGCTCGTACTGAAGCCTTTTTGATGGCGAGCAACGTAGTTATCTTAGATGTGTTAGGGTTAGCATTGTTCTTCGTATCATATGCTGTCGTAGTGCAACCCTTATACATCTAGCCGCCCTTACACCTATTCTTAGGTGTAGGGGCGGCACCCCGCTTGATCATTGTTTAGTAGATCCGATCCGTTACGGTTGCTCCTTGTTCTTCAAGGATTAGTTTAATATCCGCAATAGTTAGGCCTTACAAAGGGTTGGAGGATCCAGCGGCGTGTAGGGTGGAGTTTGCTAGCCCTAGACAGGATGTTCCGGGGATCAACCTCGTGTTGGTTTTTAGGCCCTGTCTAGGGTCGGCTTACGGTCACCGTACGCGAGCGCGAGGCCCAATCGTGAGTAGGATGATCCGATTATGCGGTGAAAACCCTAAATCGTCGTAGATCGCTTTAGCTTTATCTTGATCAAGCAGGACCACCATATATTCGTACACCTCGTACGAATCATGGGTGGATCGGCTCTTTGAGCCGATTCACAGGATAACCTGAGAGCCGATCGAGGCTCGTATTTAATGTTTACGTGTATGCCATGCAGGAAACTAAGCGAGGCATCATCCAACACCTTCCTGACCAGGTATAGGTCAGGTGGCACGCCCTTGCGACAGCATCGGACGTGTGACCAGAAGGCTTTGCGGGCCGTCGCTCGGAGGGACCAGGACCAGCCGCAGTCCTGGGAGATTCCCGGCTCTACGGTGTTGCCAGTCGCTGCCCGCCGGTGGGTTTCTGACCGCAACAGCCTCACCCTGAGACCCCCGCCTCAGCGTCCCGTAGAAGGTGTGTCGTCGCAGTCGTCGCCCGCGAGGAAGGAGACCACGTTGCCGAGCTCCGCCGCCTCGACCTCGAGGAACCGCCTCGCCGCGGCGCGCCGGCCGCCGCACGAGGAGCCGTCGGTTCCTCGCATGGATCTCCACCGCCTGAGGGAGAGGGCCCCGCTCCACCTCGACACGAGCAAGATCCAAGGCCCGCCGCCACCGGCACCGCCCGGGCTTTGCCCGACGACTGACGCCGACGGCGGGGGGGGGGGGGGGGGGGGGGGGGGGGCGGGGAGGAGAGGGCTGGGGCTAGGGTTTGGAATCGCCCGCACGTCGCCCGTGGGGAGCGACAGGTCGGGCCGAAGCGTTTGCCGTTAGATACATATGTCAACAAACTATCTCGGAAGAACGATCCGGTAGAAATTGTAGATATAATTGACAAGGTTTCATGGCAGACTCATAACATCCACTCTATGGAGCAAACAATAAAAATGTAGTAAGGTTTTTTTTGTAAAAGTGGAAATGAACTGCGGGTGGGGAGGGGCTACGACATGTTTTACCTGACTGGAGGGAGTATGAGACATGAGAATCAATGACCTTACAGAGAAGTACTCCTCCGTTCCAAAATGTAAGGCGTCTAAGGATTAGTCAAAAGTTAACGTTTTTTAAGTTCGATCACATGTAAACACAAAAAATATGAACACTGACAATAGTAAATTGGTATCAATAGATTCACCATGAAGTATATTTTCTTATATGTCCCTTTAAAATTGTAGATGTAAATATTTTTTTCATATATATTTATTTAAAGTTAGTAAGGTTTGACTTTTAACCAATCGTTAGACGTCTTACATTTTAAGATGGAGAGAGTACTAATGCATTAAGCAGGGTAGACACCATGCGATGATCACTGGCTTTGGTTCAAACTTTAAAGTTGACGTTACTGCAGGGTGTAGAAGTAGTACTAGTTTCAAAGAAGTAGCCAGGGAGGAAATATGAACAACCTAGGAGCATAATTTTCTTCTATAAAAGGGAGAGAGCTACCAAGTGAGGATAATGCAAAGAACCAGTGCGATGAAAACATTCAGTTAATCAATGAAAAGGCTCGTGAAATTGTTGGCGCATTGTAGATTGTAGGCATCGGAGGCATTTGGCAATCAGTTATATTGTGCTCCATTGAGAAGGAAACAATATGATGTTGTCCTAGAGCTAGCTGCACGAGTGCTGCATCCCTGACAACGAATTCGAGTAGCCGTGCTTCGTAGCCATCCAAGTCGAAAAAGATATCTGGATCTTTATCTATTTACATTTTTTCGATAAAGAACGCTTTATTACGAAATAACCGGCCTCTGCATAACTAAGATGCACACAACCGTCTCAACGTAGTACTAGTTCTCAAAAAAGTAAATACAATAGTTCTGAAATTCAACGAAAGCGAAGCTAATTACATCAACGGTGCCGCAATACTACGATTATGCATCCAGCCATATAGGGCAATAAACTTTTTGGCCGTATTCTCCAACCATGTAGATACCTCCGTAAAGAGGTTGTGGTCCTCCAAGCGCTGTAGCGATGACCAGAAATAGAGCAAAGCCGTACATCGGTAGATAACCTGCATAAGAGAAGAAGAATTTTTATCATTAAAAATCTTGTCATTTCTACATAGCCAGAGCGACCATGTTACGGCTATCGCTCTCACTCTGATAAGAATCTTATACCGAGAATCCACCCCATTTAGCCAATTGCCAAAAATATTTGCAACGCTACAAGGTGGATATAAGGTAGAACTCATCTGAATGATTGATCATATAGATCTCGCAAACCGACAATTGAAGAACAGGTGTTTTATTGTCTCCTCTTCGTGACAGAAAACATATTTCGTACAACCATGCCAGTTACGTTTAACAAGATTGTCTTTAGTAAAAATAACACTCCGACGAAGATACCAAGCAAACACATTAGTTTTAAGAGGTATATTCATTCTTCAAATAGATTTATTATTTAATACATGTTGAATGGGTTGTATCAATGGATTATACATGGATGCTACCGAGAATACTCCATTCTTGGTAACTCCGAAAAATATCAGACCCTTGCACCAAATAGATTGAAGCTAATCTCTGTAGCAATTCGTTCCAGGAGGCCAATCTCGGTCCCAACAAGATATCGCATAAACGTTATAGAATGAGGGGATGTCTCCATCACCTGAAGCAAGGTGTCTCCTTTATGACGTACAATATTGTATAAAGCTGGATATTGTTCTCGGAGAGTGGTATTTCCCAACCATTTATCCGCCCAGAACCTTATTTATGATACATCCCTAATGGAGAACGAACCATGTGGGAAGAAAAAAAATTTAGTCGCCATGACTCCAGCCCAAAAATGCGAGTCTCCAGGTTTCTAATATACCTGCGACACTGCCTTTGAACCGACATACTTTCTCCGCAATAGATTTTGCCACACACCATCCTCGGTTAACAACCTGGCCAGCCATTTTCCTAGCAGGACCTTGTTCTTAACCTCAAGATCATGGACACCAAGTCCACCTTGATCTTTTGAACGACAAACGATGCTCCATTTAGTCAACCGGTATTTTTTATTCTCGCTATCTCCTTGCCAAAAGAATCTAGACCGGAAATAATCCAATCTTTGCAAGACCCCTTTAGGAAGTTGGAAGAAACAAAATCATATACAGTACCATATTTGTCAGTACTAAATTAATGAGAACTAATCTTCCACCTAGAGATAACAATTTTCCTTTCCAACTACTAAGACGTTTTTGTAGTCTTTCCTCGACTATTTTCCATTCTGCCAATGTAAGCATCCTATAATGAATAGGAACGCCCATGTAGCTTATAGGAAAACTGCCAATCCCACATCCGAATAATTCGGCATAAAGGTTGGCATCGTCTTGGGCCGGCCCAAAACAAAACAATTCACTTTTATGGAAGTTAATATTAAGACCCGACAAATGCTCGAAGGCTGAAAGTATCAATTTCAGATTTCTTGCATTTTCCAGATCATGTTCCGTAAATAGAATCGTATCGTCCGCATATTGAAGAATAGATAGTCCACCATCCACCAGATGGAGAACTACTCCTTCAATCTGACCATCAACCTTAGCACGGTCAATTAAAATTGCTAGCATATCCGCTACTATGTTAAATAACATTGGTGACAAAGGATCGCCTTGCCTCAAGCCTTTCCTTGTTTGGAAGTATTTGCCTACGTCATCATTGACTTTAACGGCAACACTTCCTCCACAAATAAAGTTGTTTATTAAAGCACGCCACTCTTCAGAAAAACCTTTCATTCTGAGCGTTTGTTGAACAAAAAATCATTTAACTTTATCATAAGCTTTTTTAAAGTCAATTTTGAGTACCATATTTGTCAGTACTAAATTAAGTCTTATAGTCGCAACCTTGGTGAAAATTTTAAAACATATATTGAGTAATCATATATGCCTGTATTGTTGAATCCGCTCCGCTTCATTAACCTTTGGTAATAATATTATCTCCCCAAAGTTAATGTGAAATAGTTTCAACTGTCCAGCATGAATTCTGCAAACAAATCCATCAGGTCACCTTTGATGGTTTCCCAGAAAGTTTGGTAAAACTCAGCTGGAAAGCCATCGGGACCTGGCACCTTATTATGTTCCATTTGGAAAATCGCTTTCCTGACTTCCTCCTCCGTATACAGATTAGTCAGGATAGAATTTTCTTCTTGGGACACTTGCGGGATATCATGTATCCGGGACTCGTCCATGGATATACCTGGTTCCTCAGGTTCGCCAAACAAGCCTTTATAATATAAGAGGTAATGTAAGATTTGAGATATTCGTGTCCTTCGATCGTTCCCTCGTCCTGAAGTAGGGAATAGATACGTTTCTTTCTGTGTCGGCCATTGGTGAAACTATGAAAGTATTTCGTATTGGAATCCCCTTGATACGTCTCAAACGTATCCATAATTTCTTATGTTCCATGCTAGTTTTATGACAATACTCACATGTTTTATACACACTTTATATCATTTATATGCATTTTCCGGCACTAACCTATTAACGAGATGCCGAAGCGCCAGTTCATGTTTTGTGCTGTTTTTGGTTTCAGAAATCCTACACAGGAAATATTCTCGGAATTGGACGAAATTAACGCCCAGGGTCTTATTTTTCCACGGAGCTTCCAGAAGACCGAAGGGGATACGAAGTGGGGCCACGAGGTGGCGACACCATAAGGCGGCGCGGCCAAGGAGGGGCCCGCGCCGCCCTATGGTGTGGGCCCCTCGAGCGCCCCCCTGATGTCTACGGGTGCTTCTATTCTTGTAGACAGTGTTGGGCCTCCAAGAGCAGAGGTTTGTAGAACAGCAGCAAGTTTCCCTTAAGTGGATCACCCAAGGTTTATCGAACTCAGGGAGGAAGAGGTCAAAGATATCCCTCTCATGCAACCCTGCAACCACAAAGCAAGAAGTCTCTTGTGTCCCCAACACACCTAATAGGTGCACTAGTTCGGCGAAGAGATAGTGAAATACAGGTGGTATGAATAAGTAGTAGCAACGGCACCAGAAAAGTGCTTTGCCCAGACAAGATAAAGCAGTAGTAACGCAGTAGTAACGCAAAGAAACAGTAAACAAGCAGCGATAGCAGTATTTAGGAACAAGGCCTAGGGATTAGACTTTCACTAGTGGACACTCTCAACATTGATCACATAACAGAATAGATAAATGCATACTCTACACTCTTGTTGGATGATGAACACATTGCGTAGGATTACACGAACCCTCAATGCCGGAGTTAACAAGCTCCACAATTCAATGTTCATATTTAAATAACCTTAGAGTGCATGAAAGATCAATAAGACTAAACCAAGTACTAACATAGCATGCACACTGTCACCTTCATGCTATGTAGGAGGAATAGATCACATTAATACTATCATAGCAATAGTTAACTTCATAATCTACAAGAGATCATAATCATAGCATACGCCAAGTACTAACACGGATGCACACACTGTCACCATTACACCGTGCAGGAGGAATAAAACTACTTTAATAACATTGCTAGAGTAGCACATAGATAAATTGTGATACAAAATACATTGCAATCATAAAGAGATATAAATAAGCACTTCACTATGTCATTCATAACAGTGAGTAAGTATTCTGTGAAATATAGCCTAAGAGACCCACACGGTGCACACACTGTCACCTTTACACACGTGGGACAAGGAGTCTCCGGAGATCACATAAGTAAAACCCACTTGACTAGCATAATGACATCTAGATTACAAGCATCATCATATGAATCTCAATCATGTAAGGCAGCTCATGAGATTATTGTATTGAAGCACATAGGAGAGAGATGAACCACATAGCTACCGGTACAGCCCCGAGCCTCAATGGAGAACTACTCCCTCCTCATGGGAGCAGCAGCGGTGATGAAGATGGCGGTGGAGATGGCAGCGGTGTCGATGGAGAAGCCTTCCGGGGGCACTTCCCCGCTCCGGCAGCGTGCCGGAACAGAGACTTCTGTCCCCCAGATCTTGGCTTCGCGATGGCGGCGGCTCTGGAAGGTTTCTGTGGGTTTCGTCCTTCGTAATAGGGTTTTCGCGATGGAGGCTTTAAATAGGCGGAAGGGCAGCCTCGGAGGGGGCCTGGGGCCACCACACCATAGGGCGGCGCGGCCCCCTCCGGCCGCGCCGGGTGTGGTGTGGGGCCCCCAGGGCTTCCCTCTGGCGGCTCTCGGGTGTTCTGGATGGTTCCGGGAAAAATAGGAACCTGGGTCTTGATTTCGTCCGATTCCGAGAATATTTCGTTACTAGGATTTCTGAAACCAAAAACAGCAGAAAACAGGAACTGGCACTTCGGCATCTTGTTAATAGGTTAGTTCCAGAGAATGCACGAATATGACATAAAGTGTGCATAAAACATGTAGATAACATCAATAATGTGGCATGGAACACAAGAAATTATCGATACGTCGGAGACGTATCAGCATCCCCAAGCTTAGTTCTGCTCGTCCCGAGCAGGTAAAACGATAACAAAGATAATTTCTGGAGTGACATGCCATCATAAACTTGATCATATTGTAAACATATGTAATGAATGCAGCGATCAAAACAATGGTAATGACATGAGTAAACAACTGAATCATAAAGCAAAGACTTTTCATGAATAGTACTTAAAGACAAGCATCAATAAGTCTTGCATAAGAGTTAACTCATAAAGCAATAATTCAAAGTAGAGGTATTGAAGCAACACAAAGGAAGATGAAGTTTCAGCGGTTGCTTTCAACTTATAACATGTATATCTCATGGATATTGTCAACATAGAGTAATATAACAAGTGCAATATGCAAGTATGTAGGAATCAATGCACAGTTCACACAAGTGTTTGCTTCTTGAGGTGGAGAGATATAGGTGAACTGACTCAACATAAAAGTAAAAAAGAATGGTCCTTCAAAGAGGAAAGCATCGATTGCTATATTTGTGCTAGAGCTTTTATTTTGAAAACATGAAACAATTTTGTCAACGGTAGTAATAAAGCATATGAGTTATGTAAATTATATCTTACAAGTTGCAAGTCTCATGCATAGTATACTAATAGTGCCCGCACCTTGTCCTAATTAGCTTGGACTACCGGATCTTTGCAATGCACATGTTTTAACCAAGTGTCACAATGGGGTACCTCCATGCCGCCTGTACAAAGGTCTAAGGAGAAAGCTCGCATTTTGGATTTCTCGCTTTTGATTATTCTCAACTTAGACATCCATACCGGGACAACATGGACAACAGATAATGGACTCCTCTTTAATGCATAAGCATGTGGCAACAATTATTATTCTCATATGAGATTGAGGATATATGTCCAAAACTGAAACTTCCACCATGAATCATGGCTTTAGTTAGCGGCCCAATGTTCTTCTCTAACAATATGCATGCTCCAACCATAAAGGTGGTAGATCTCTCTTACTTCAGACAAGACGGACATGCATAGCAACTCACATGATATTCAACAAAGAATAGTTGATGGCGTCCCCAGAAGCATGGTTATCGCACAACAAGCAACTTAATAAGAGATAAAGTGCATAAGTACATATTCAATACCACAATAGTTTTTAAGCTATTTGTCCCATGAGCTATATATTGCAAAGGTGAATGATGGAATTTTAAAGGTAGCACTCAAGCAATTTACTTTGGAATGGCGGATAAATACCATGTAGTAGGTAGGTATGGTGGACACAAATGGCATAGTGGTTGGCTCAAGGATTTTGGATGCATGAGAAGTATTCTCTCTCGATACAAGGCTTAGGCTAGCAAGGTTATTTTAAACAAACACAAGGATGAACGGTGCAGCAAAACTCACATAAAAGACATATTGTAAACATTATAAGACTCTACAACCGTCTTCCTTGTTGTTCAAAACTCAATACTAGATGTTATCTAGACTCTACACCGTCTTCCTTGTTGTTCAAAACTCAATACTAGATGTTATCTAGACTCTAGAGAAACCAAATATGCAAACCAAATTAGCAAGCTCTAAGTGTTTCTTCATTAATGGGTGCAAAGTATATGATGCAAGAGCTTAAACATGAGCACAACAATTGCCAAGTATCAAATTATTCAAGACATTTTAGAGTTACTACATGTAGCATTTCCCAATTCCAACCATATAACAATTTAACGAAGCAGTTTCATCCTTCGCCATGAACACTAAAAGATAAGAACACATGTGTTCATATGAACCAGCGGAGCGTGTCTCTCTCCCACACAAGCATTTATTCAAACAAAAACAAAAACAAAAGCACACAGACGCTCCAAGTAAAGTACATAAGATGTGACCGAATAAAAATATAGTTTCAAGAGAAGGAACCTGATAATTTGTCGATGAAGAAGGGGATGCCTTGGGCATCCCCAAGCTTAGACGCTTGAGTCTTCTTGATATATGCAGGGGTGAACCACCGGGGCATCCCCAAGCTTAGACTTTTCACTCTTCTTGATCATAGTATATCATCCTCCTCTCTTGACCCTTGAAAACTTCCTCCACACCAAACTCGAAACAACTCATTAGAGGGTTAGTGGACAATAAAAATTAACATGTTCAGAGGTGACACAATCATTCTTAACACTTCTGGACATTGTATAAAGCTACTGGACATTAATGGATCAAAGAAATTCATCCAACATAGCAAAAGAGGCAATGCGAAATAAAAGGCAGAATCTGTTAAAACAGAACAGTCCGTAAAGATGGATTTTATTAGGGCACCAGACTTGCTCAAATGAAAATGCCCAAATTGAATGAAAGTTGCGTACATATCTGAGGATCATGCACGTAAATTGGCTTAATTTTCTGAGCTACCTACAGGGAGGTAGACCCAGATTCGTGACAGCAAAGAAATCTGGAACTGCGCAGTAATCCAAATCTAGTATCAACCTTTCTATCAACGACTTTACTTGGCACAACAAAACTCAAAACTAAGATAAGGAGAGGTTGCTACAGTAGTAAACAACTTCCAAGACACAAATATAAAACAAAGTACTGTAGCAAAATAACACATGGGTTATCTCCCAAGAAGTTCTTTCTTTATAGCCATTAAGATGGGCTCAGCAGTTTTAATGATGCACTCGCAAGAAATAGTAGTTGAAGCAAAAGAGGGCATCAAGAGGCAAATTCGAAACACATTTAAGTCTAACATGCTTCCTATGCATAGGAATCTTGTAAATAAACAAATTCATGAAGAGCAAAGTAACAAGCATAGGAAGATAAAACAAGTGTAGCTTCAAAAATTTCAGCACATAGAGAGGCATTTTAGTAACATGAAAATTTCTACAACCATATTTTCCTCTCTCATAATAATATCCAGTGGCATCATGAACAAACTCAACAATATAACTATCACATAAAGCATTCTTATCATGAGTCTCATGCATAAAATTATTACTCTCCACATAAGCATAATCAATTTTATTAGTTGTAGTGGGAGCAAATTCAACAAAGTAGCTATCATTATTATTCTCATCAAGTGTAGGAGGCATAGTATAATCATTATAAAATTCACTCTCCATAGTAGGTTGTACCAAAAGACCACTATTATAATCATCATAAATAGGAGGCAAAGTATCATCAAAGAAAATTTTCTCCTCAATGCTTGGGGGACTAAAAAGATCATGAAAACCAGCTTCCCCAAGCTTAGAACTTTCTACATTATTATCAACAATGGTGTTCAAAGCGTTCATACTAATATTACTACCAGCATGCAAATAAGATTCCATAGGTTTTTTAATTTTCGCATCAAACAATCCATGTTTTAAATCAGGAAATAGAATAAGAAGCTCATTCTTGTCCATTATGCCAAACTAGTGTAAACAAGAAACAAAAAGATGCAATTGCAGGATCTAAAGGAAATAGCTTCGAGCACAAACACAATGGCGCCAGAAAAGTACTGTTACCTGGAACCGAAGTATGAGTGCCTTTTTACCTTTCCTCCCCGGCAACGGCGCCAGAAAATATGCTTGATGTCTACGGGTGCTTCTATTCTTGTAGACAGTGTTGGGCCTCCAAGAGCAGAGGTTTGTAGAACAGCAGCAAGTTTCCCTTAAGTGGATCACCCAAGGTTTATCGAACTCAGGGAGGAAGAGGTCAAAGATATCCCTCTCATGCAACCCTGCAACCACAAAGCAAGAAGTCTCTTGTGTCCCCAACACACCTAATAGGTGCACTAGTTCGGCGAAGAGATAGTGAAATACAGGTGGTATGAATAAGTAGTAGCAACGGCACCAGAAAAGTGCTTTGCCCATGACAGTAAAGCAGCAGTAGTAACGCAGCAGTAGTAACGCAGTAAAACAGTAAACAAGCAGCGATAGCAGTATTTAGGAACAAGGCCTAGGGATTAGACTTTCACTAGTGGACACTCTCAACATTGATCACATAACAGAATAGATAAATGCATACTCTACACTCTTGTTGGATGATGAACACATTGCGTAGGATTACACGAACCCTCAATGCCGGAGTTAACAAGCTCCACAATTCAATGTTCATATTTAAATAACCTTAGAGTGCATGAAAGATCAATAAGACTAAACCAAGTACTAACATAGCATGCACACTGTCACCTTCATGCTATGTAGGAGGAATAGATCACATTAATACTATCATAGCAATAGTTAACTTCATAATCTACAAGAGATCATAATCATAGCATACGCCAAGTACTAACACGGATGCACACACTGTCACCATTACACCGTGCAGGAGGAATAAAACTACTTTAATAACATTGCTAGAGTAGCACATAGATAAATTGTGATACAAAATACATTGCAATCATAAAGAGATATAAATAAGCACTTCACTATGCCATTCATAACAGTGAGTAAGTATTCTGTGAAATATAGCCTAAGAGACCCACACGGTGCACACACTGTCACCTTTACACACGTGGGATAAGGAGTCTCCGGAGATCACATAAGTAAAACCCACTTGACTAGCATAATGACATCTAGATTACAAGCATCATCATATGAATCTCAATCATGTAAGGCAGCTCATGAGATTATTGTATTGAAGCACATAGGAGAGAGATGAACCACATAGCTACCGGTACAGCCCCGAGCCTCGATGGAGAACTACTCCCTCCTCATGGGAGCAGCAGCGGTGATGAAGATGGCGGTGGAGATGGCAGCGGTGTCGATGGAGAAGCCTTCCGGGGGCACTTCCCCGCTCCGGCAGCGTGCCGGAACAGAGACTTCTGTCCCCCAGATCTTGGCTTCGCGATGGCGGCGGCTCTGGAAGGTTTCTGTGGGTTTCGTCCTTCGTAATAGGGTTTTCGCGACGGAGGCTTTAAATAGGCGGAAGGGCAGCCTCGGAGGGGGCCTGGGGCCACCACACCATAGGGCGGCGCGGCCCCCCCTCTGGCCGCGCCAGGGTGTGGTGTGGGGCCCCCAGGGCTTCCCTCTGGCGGCTCTCGGGTGTTCTGGATGGTTCCGGGAAAAATAGGAACCTGGGTCTTGATTTCGTCCGATTCCGAGAATATTTCGTTACTAGGATTTCTGAAACCTGAAAACAGCAGAAAACAGGAACTGGCATTTCGGCATCTTGTTAATAGGTTAGTTCCAGAGAATGCACGAATATGACATAAAGTGTGCATAAAACATGTAGATAACATCAATAATGTGGCATGGAACACAAGAAATTATCGATACGTCGGAGACGTATCACCCCCCGACTCTGCCTTTCCGCCTACTTAAACTCTCCGTCGCGAAAACCCTATTACCGAGAGCCACGATACGGAAAAAGTCCAGAGACGCCGCCGCCACCAATCCCATCTCGGGGGATTCAGGAGATCGCCTCCGGCACCCTGCCGGAGAGGGGAATCATCACCGGAGGGCTCTACATCACCATGCCCGCCTCCGGATTGATGCGTGAGTAGTTCATCCTTGGACTATGGGTCCATAGCAGTAGCTAGATGGTTGTCTTCTCCTCATTGTGCTATCATGTTAGATCTTGTGAGCTGCCTATCATGATCAAGATCATCTATTTGTAATGCTACATGTTGTGTTTGTTGGGATCCGATGAATATTGAATACTATGTCAAGTTGATTATCAATCTATCATATATGTGTTGTTTATGTTCTTGCATGCTCTCCGTTGCTAGTAGAGGCTCTGGCCAAGTTGATACTTGTAACTCCAAGAGGGAGTATTTATGCTCGATAGTGGGTTCATGCCTCCATTGAATGCGGGACAATGTGAAAGTTCTAAGGTTGTGGATGTGCTGTTGCCACTAGGGATAAAACATCAATGTTTTGTCTAAGGATATTTGTGTTGATTACATTACGCACCATACTTAATGCAATTGTCTGTTGTTTGCAACTTAATACTGGAAGGGGTGCGGATGCTAACCCGAAGGTGGACTTTTTAGGCATAGATGCCTGCTGGATAGCGGTCTATGTACTTTGTCGTAATGCCCTGATTAAATCTCATAGTAATCATCATGATATGTATGTGCATCTCTATTTGTCAATTGCCCAACTGTAATTTGTTTACCCAACATGCTATTTATCTTATGGGAGAGACACCACTAGTGAACTGTGGACCCCGGTCCATTCTTTTACATCTGAATACAATCTACTGCAATCTCTGTTCCCTGTTGTTTTCTACAAGCAAACATCATTCACCACACCATACGTTTAATCCTTTGTTTACAGCAAGCCGGTGAGATTGACAACCTCACTGTTAAGTTGGGGCAAAGTATTTTGATTGTGTTGTGCAGGTTCCACGTTGGCGCCGGAATCCCTGGTGTTGCGCCGCACTACACTCCTCCGCCAACAACCTTCACGTGGCCTTCATCTCCTACTGGTTCGATAACCTCAGTTTCTTACTGAGGGAAAAATTGCTGCTGTACGCATCACACCTTCCTCTTGGGGTTCCCAACGGACGTGTGCTTCACGCGTTATCAAGCTCTTTTTCTGGCGCCGTTGCCGGGGAGATCAAGACACGCTGCAAGGGGAGTCTCTCACATCCAATCTCTTTACTTTGTTATTGTCTTGCTTTACTTTATTTTATTTTCTGCTTTGTTTGCTTTCTTTATATTAAAAATACAAAAAAAATAGTTACTTGCATTACTTTATTTACTGTCTTGTTTGCTTCTTATATCAAAAACACACAAAAAATTAGTTACTTGCATTTACTTTACTTTATCTAGTTTGCTTTACTTGTCTTTATTACCGCTAAAATGGGTACTCCTGAGAACACTAAGTTGTGTGACTTCACTAGCACCAATAATAATGATTTTATATGCACTCCTATTGCTCCACCTGCTACTACAGCAGAATTCTATGAAATTAAACCTGCTTTACTAAATCTTGTTATGAGATAGCAATTTTCTGGTGTTAGTTCTGATGATGCTGCTGCCCATCTTAATAATTTTGTTGAACTTTGTGAAATGCAAAAGTATAAGGATGTAGATGGAGACATTATAAAACTGAAATTGTTTCCTTTCTCCTTAAGAGGAAGAGCTAAAGATTGGTTGCTATCTTTGCCTAAGAATAGTATTGATTCATGGACTAAATGTAAAGATGCTTTCATTGGTAGATATTATCCTCCTGCTAAAATTATATCTTTGAGAAGTAGCATTATGAATTTTAAGCAATTGAATAATGAACATGTTGCTCAAGCATGGGAAAGAATGAAATCTTTGGTAAAGAATTGCCCTACCCATGGACTAACTACTTGGATGATCATCCAAACCTTTTATGCAGGACTGAATTTTTCTTCGCGGAACCTATTGGATTCAGCTGCTGGAGGTACTTTTATGTCCATCACCTTAGGCGCGGCAACAAAGCTTCTTGATAATATGATGATCAATTACTCTGAATGGCACACGGAAAGGACTCCACAAGGTAAGAAGGTAAATTCTGTCGAAGAAACCTCCTCCTTGAGTGATAAGATTGATGATATTATGTCTATGCTTGTGAATGGTTGATACGTCTCTGACGTATCGATAATTTCTTATGTTCCATGCCACATTATTGATGATATCTACATGTTTTATGCACACTTTATGTCATATTCGTGCATTTTCTGGAACTAACCTATTAACAAGATGCCGAAGTGCCAGTTCCTGTTTTCTGCTGTTTTTGGTTTCAGAAATCCTAGTAACGAAATATTCTCGGAATTGGACGAAATCAACGCCCAGGTTCCTATTTTGCCCGGAAGCATCCAGAACACCCGAGAGTCGCCAGAGGGGGGCCACACAGGCCCCAGATGATAGGCCGGCGCGGCCCAGGCCCTGGCCGCGCCGCCTTATGGTGTCGTCGCCCCGTTGACCCTCCGACTCCGCCTCTTCGCCTATATAAAGGTCCCTGACCTAAAACTCGAGACGGAAAAACCACGGTACGAGAAACCTTCCAGAGCCGCCGCCATCGCGAAGCCAAGATCTGGGGGACAGGAGTCTCTGTTCCGGCACGCCGCCGGGACGGGGAAGTGCCCCCGGAAGGCTTCTCCATCGACACCACCGCCATCTTCATCAACGCTGCTGTCTCCCATGAGGAGGGAGTAGTTCTCCATCGAGGCTCGGGGCTGTACCGGTAGCTATGTGGTTAATCTCTCTCCTATGTACTTCAATACAATGATCTCATGAGCTGCTTTACATGATTGAGATCCATATGATGAGCTTTGTATCGCTACTAGTTGTGTGCTACTCATGTGATGTTATTAAAGTAGTCTATTCCTCCTGCATGGTGTAAAGGTGACTAGTGTGTGCACCGTGTGGTTCTTGTCGTAGGCTATGATCATGATCTCTTGTAGATTGTGGAGTTAATTATCATTATGATAGTATTGATGTGATCTATTCCTCCTTCATAGTGTAATGTGGACAGTGTGTGCGCTATGTTAGTTCTTGGTTTATTTTGCAATGATCTATTATGCTCTAAGGTTATTTAAATATGAACATTGAATTGTGGAGCTTGTTAACTCCGGCATTGAGGGTTCGTGTAATCCTACGCAATGTGTTCATCATCCAACAAAAGAGTGTATGTAGCACATATGAGAAAGAGTTATTTATTATGCGATCAATGTTGAGAGTGTCCACTAGTGAAAGTCTAATCCCTAGGCCTTGTTCCTAAATACTGCTATCGCTGTTTGTTTACTGTTTTACTGCGTTACTACTGCTGCGTTACTACTGCTTGTTTACTATCCTGGGCAAAGCACTTTTCTGGTGCCGTTGCTACTGCTCATATATATTCATACCACCTGTATTTCACTATCTCTTCGCCGAACTAGTGCACCTATTAGGTGTGTTGGGGACACAAGAGACTTCTTGCTTTGTGGTTGCAGGGTTGCATGAGAGGGATATCTTTGTCCTCTTCCTCCCTGAGTTCGATAAACCTTGGGTGATCTACTTAAGGGAAACTTGCTGCTGTTCTACAAACCTCTGCTCTTGGAGGCCCAACACTGTCTACAAGAATAGAAGCACCCGTAGACATCAAGCTATTTTCTGGCGCCGTTGCCGGGGAGGAAAGGTAAAAGGTACTCACACTCCGGATCTCGGCTACTAAGCTATTTTCGCCATTGTAAGTACTCGAAGCTATTTCCTTTAGATCCTGCAATTGCATCTTTTTGTTTCTTGTTTACACTAGTTTGGCATAATGGACAAGAATGAGCTTCTTATTCTATTTCCTGATTTAAAACATGGATTGTTTGATGCGAAAATTAAAAAACCTATGAAATCTTATTTGCATGCTGGTAGTAATATTAGTATGAACGCTTTGAACACCATTGTTGATAATGATATAGAAAGTTCTAAGCTTGGGGAAGCTGGTTTTGATGAGCATGATCTTTTTAGTCCCCCAAGCATTGAGGAGAAAATTTTCTTTGATGATACTTTGCCTCCTATTTATGATGATTATAATGATAGTGGTCTCTTGGTGCCACCTACTATGGAGAGTAAATTTTGTTGTGATTATACTATGCCTCCTACACTTGATGAGAATAATAATGATAGCTACTTTGTTGAATTTGCTCCCACTATTACTAATAAAATTGATTATGCTTATGTGGAGAGTAATAATTTTATGCATGAGACTCATGATAAGAATGCTTTATGTGATAGTTATATTGTTGAGTTTGCTCATGTTGCTACTGAAAGTTATTATGAGAGAGGAAAATATGGTTGTAGAAATTTTCATGTTACTAAAATGCCTCTCTATGTGCTGAAATTTTTGAAGCTACACTTGTTTTATCTTCCAATGCTTGTCACTTTGCTCTTCATGAACTTGTTTATTTACAAGGTTCCTATGCATAGGAAGCATGTTAGACTTAAATGTGTTTTGAATTTGCTTCTTGATGCTCTCTTTTGCTTCAACTACTATTTCTTGCGAGTACATCATAAAAACTGCTGAGCCCATCTTAATGGCTATAAAGAAAGAACTTCTTGGGAGATAACCCATGTGTTATTTTGCTACAGTACTTTGTTTTATATTTGAGTCTTGGAAGTTGTTTACTACTGTAGCAACCTCTCCTTATCTTAGTTTTATGTTTTGTTGTGCCAAGTAAAGTCTTTGATAGTAAAGTGAATACTAGATTTGGATTACTGCGCAGTTACAGATTTCTTTGCTGTCACGAATCTGGGTCTAATTCTCTGTAGGTAACTCAGAAAATTATGCCAATTTACGTGAGTGATCCTCAGATATGTACACAACTTTCATTCAATTTGGGCATTTTCATTTGAGCAAGTCTGGTGCCTTAATAAAATCCATCTTTACGGACTGTTCTGTTTTGACAGATTCTGCCTTTTATTTCGCATTGCCTCTTTTGCTATGTTGGATGAATTTCTTTAATGTCCAGTAGCTTTATGCAATGTCCAGAAGTGTTAAGAATGATTGTTTCACCTCTGAACATGTTAATTTTTATTGTGCACTAACCCTCTAATGAGTTGTTTCGAGTTTGGTGTGGAGGAAGTTTTCAAGGATCAAGAGAGGAGGATGATATACTATGATCAAGAAGAGTGAAAAGTCTAAGCTTGGGGATGCCCCGGTGGTTCACCCCTGCATATTTCAAGAAGACTCAAGCATCTAAGCTTGGGGATGCCCAAGGCATCCCCTTCTTCATCGACAAATTATCAGGTTCCTTCTCTTGAAACTATATTTTTATTCGGTCGCATCTTATGTACTTTACTTGGAGCGTCTGTATGTTTCTTGTTTTTGTTTTTGTTTGAATAAATGCTTGTGTGGGAGAGAGACACGCTCCGCTGGTTCATATGAACACATGTGTTCTTAGCTTTTAATGTTCATGGCGAAGGTTGAAACTGCTTCGTTAATTGTTATATGGTTGGAAACGGGAAATGCTACATGTAGTAATTGATAAAATGTCTTGGATAATTTGATACTTGGCAATTGTTGTGCTCATGTTTAAGCTCTTGCATCATATACTTTGCACCTATTAATGAAGAAATACATAGAGCTTGCTAAAATTGGTTTGCATATTTGGTCTCTCTAAAGTCTAGATAATTTCTAGTATTGAGTTTTGAACAACAAGGAAGACGGTGTAGAGTCTTATAATGTTTACAATATGTCTTTTATGTGAGTTTTGCTGCACCGGTTCATCCTTGTGTTTGTTTCAAATAACCTTGCTAGCCTAAGCCTTGTATCGAGAGGGAATACTTCTCATGCATCCAAAATCCTTGAGCCAACCACTATGCCATTTGTGTCCACCATACCTACCTACTACATGGTATTTCTCCACCATTCCAAAGTAAATTGCTTGAGTGCTACCTTTAAAATTTCCATCATTCGCCTTTGCAATATATAGCTCATGGGACAAATAGCTTAAAAACTATTGTGGTATTGAATATGTACTTATGCACTTTATCTCTTATTAAGTTGCTTGTTGTGCGGTAACCATGGTTTCTGGGGACGCCATCAACTATTCTTTGTTGAATATCATGTGAGTTGCTATGCATGTCCGTCTTGTCTGAAGTAAGAGAGATCTACCACCTTAATGGTTGGAGCATGCATATTGTTAGAGAAGAACATTGGGCCGCTAACTAAAGCCATGATTCATGGTGGAAGTTTCAGTTTTGGACATATATCCTCAATCTCATATGAGAACACTAATTGTTGCCACATGCTTATGCATTAAAGAGGAGTCCATTATCTGTTGTCCATGTTGTCCCGGTATGGATGTCTAAGTTGAGAATAATCAAAAGCGAGAAATCCAAAATGCGAGCTTTCTCCTTAGACCTTTGTACAGGCGGCATGGAGGTACCCCATTGTGACACTTGGTTAAAACATGTGTATTGCAATGATCCGGTAGTCCAAGCTAATTAGGACAAGGTGCGGGCACTATTAGTATACTATGCATGAGGCTTGCAACTTGTAAGATATAATTTACATGATACATATGCTTTATTACTACCGTTGACAAAATTGTTTCATGTTTTTAAAACCAAAGCTCTAGCACAAATATAGCAATCGATGCTTTCCTCTTTGAAGGACCATTCTTTTACTTTTATGTTGAGTCAGTTCACCTATTTCTCTCCATCTCAAGAAGCAAACACTTGTGTGAACTGTGCATTGATTCCTACATACTTGCATATTGCACTTGTTATATTACTCTATGTTGACAACTATCCATGAGATATACATGTTACAAGTTGAAAGCAACCGCTGAAACTTAATCTTCCATTGTGTTGCTTCAATGTCTTTACTTTAAATTATTGCTTTATGAGTTAACTCTTATGCAAGACTTATTGATGCCTGTCTTGAAAGTGCTATTCATGAAAAGTCATTGCTTTATGATTTATTTGTTTACTCATGTCATTACCATTGTTTTGATCGCTGCATTCATTACATATGTTTACAATATGATCAAGTTTATGATGGCATGTCACTCCAGAAATTATCTTTGTTTATCATTTACCTGCTCGGGACGAGCAGAAACTAAGCTTGGGGATGCTGATACGTCTCCGACGTATCGATAATTTCTTATGTTCCATGCCACATTATTGATGATATCTACATGTTTTATGCACACTTTATGTCATATTCGTGCATTTTCTGGAACTAACCTATTAACAAGATGCCGAAGTGCCAGTTCCTGTTTTCTGCTATTTTTGGTTTCAGAAATCCTAGTAACGAAATATTCTCGGAATTGGACGAAATCAATGCCCAGGTTCATATTTTGCCCGGAAGCATCCAGAACACCCGAGAGTCGCCAGAGGGGGGCCACACAGGCCCCAGATGATAGGCCGGCGCGGCCCAGGCCCTGGCCGCGCCGCCTTATGGTGTCGTCGCCCCGTTGACCCTCCGACTCCGCATCTTCGCCTATATAAAGGTCCCTGACCTAAAACTCGAGACGGAAAAACCACGGTACGAGAAACCTTCCAGAGCCGCCGCCATCGCGAAGCCAAGATCTGGGGGACAGGAGTCTCTGTTCCGGCACGCCGCCGGGACGGGGAAGTGTCCCCGGAAGGCTTCTCCATCGACACCACCGCCATCTTCATCAACGCTGCTGTCTCCCATGAGGAGGGAGTAGTTCTCCATCGAGGCTCGGGGCTGTACCGGTAGCTATGTGGTTAATCTCTCTCCTATGTACTTCAATACAATGATCTCATGAGCTGCTTTACATGATTGAGATCCATATGATGAGCTTTGTATCGCTACTAGTTGTGTGCTACTCATGTGATGTTATTAAAGTAGTCTATTCCTCCTGCATGGTGTAAAGGTGACTAGTGTGTGCACCGTGTGGTTCTTGTCGTAGGCTATGATCATGATCTCTTGTAGATTGTGGAGTTAATTATCATTATGATAGTATTGATGTGATCTATTCCTCCTTCATAGTGTAATGTGGACAGTGTGTGCGCTATGTTAGTTCTTGGTTTATTTTGCAATGATCTATTATGCTCTAAGGTTATTTAAATATGAACATTGAATTGTGGAGCTTGTTAACTCCGGCATTGAGGGTTCGTGTAATCCTACGCAATGTGTTCATCATCCAACAAAAGAGTGTATGTAGCACATATGAGAAAGAGTTATTTATTATGCGATCAATGTTGAGAGTGTCCACTAGTGAAAGTCTAATCCCTAGGCCTTGTTCCTAAATACTGCTATCGCTGCTTGTTTACTGTTTTACTGCGTTACTACTGATGCGTTACTACTGCTTGTTTACTGTCCTGGGCAAAGCACTTTTCTTGTGCCGTTGCTACTGCTCATATATATTCATACCACCTGTATTTCACTATCTCTTCGCCGAACTAGTGCACCTATTAGGTGTGTTGGGGACACAAGAGACTTCTTGCTTTGTGGTTGCAGGGTTGCATGAGAGGGATATCTTTGTCCTCTTCCTCCCTGAGTTCGATAAACCTTGGGTGATCCACTTAAGGGAAACTTGCTGCTGTTCTACAAACCTCTGCTCTTGGAGGCCCAACACTGTCTACAAGAATAGAAGCACCCGTAGACATCAATGGTAGATCTAATGTTCATCCTAATAATGTTCCTTTAGCTTCATTGGTTGCCCAAGAAGAGAATGTTGATGTGAACTTCATTAAAAGTAATAATTTCAACAACAATACTTATAGGAATAATTCTGGTAACAACTATAGGCCATATCCTTCTAATAATGGTAATTCTTATGGTAATTCTTACAACAATAATAGGAGTGTACCCTCTGGTCTTGAAGTCATGCTTAAAGAATTTATTAGTACACAAACTGCTTTTAACAAATCTGTTGAAGAAAAGCTTGGTAAAATTGATATTCTTGCTTCTAAGGTTGATAGTCTTGCTGCTGATGTTGATATTTTAAAATTGAAAGTTATGCCTAATGAAGATAAAGATATTAAGTCATTTGCTACAGCAAACGCTATCCAAGTTCGAATTAATGAAAATATTAGATTGATGGCTGAACTGCATGCTAGGTGGGAAAGAGAAGAAAAAGAACAAAAACTTGCTAAAGAGAATAATGTAGCTAAAGTTTGGACTATTACCACCACTAGTAATGTTGATGCTTCACATGTTTCTAAACCTCCTACTATCAATGGTAAAATAATTGGTGTTAGCAATGTTTCTACTCCTAGTGCAAAGCGTGCAAAACTGCCTGAAATTGCTAAAACTGCTGAAACTGTTTGTGATAAAACTGCTGAAATTTTTCAAAATATTGGGGACAATGATCCCATTGCTGTAGATCATAATGGTTTAGATTTTGATGATTGTCATATCTCTGAAGTTATCAAGTTCTTACAAAAACTTGCTAGAAGTCCTAATGCTAGTGCTATAAATTTGGCATTTACAAAACATATTACAAATGCTCTTATAAAAGCTAGAGAAGAGAAATTAAAACTTGAAACTTCTATTCCTAGGAAGTTGGAAGATGGTTGGGATCCCATCATTAAGATTAAGGTCAATGATTTTGATTGTAATTCTTTGTGTGATCTTGGTGCAAGTATTTCTGTCATGCCTAAGAAACTCTATAATATGCTTGACTTGCCACCATTGAAAAATTGTTATTTGGATGTTAATCTTGCTGATAATTCTACAAAGAAACCTTTGGGGAGGATTGATAATGTTCGCATTACGGTTAACAATAATCTTGTCCCCGTTGATTTTATTGTCTTGAATATTGAATGCAATGCATCTTGTCCCATTATTTTGGGAAGACCTTTTCTTCGAACTGTTGGTGCTATTATTGATATGAAGGAAGGGAATATTAAATATCAATTTCCTCTCAATAAAGGTATGGAACACTTCCCTAGAAAGAGAATGAAGTTACCTTTTGATTCTATTATTAGAACAAATTATGATGTTGATGCTTCATCTCTCGATAATACTTGATTCACACTTTCTGCGCCTAGCTGAAAGGCGTTAAAAAAAGCACTTCTTGGGAGATAACCCATGTATGTTTTTATTACTGTTTTGTTGAGTCTTGGAAGTTGTTACTACTGTAGCAACCTCTCCTTATCTTTATTTCATTGCATTGTTGTGCCAAGTAAAGTCTCTAGTAGTAAAGTTGATACTAGATTTGGATTGCTGCGCAGAAACAGATTTCTACCTGTCACGAATTTGAGTAGATCTCTGTGTAGAAGAATCAAAAAAATCTGCCAATTTACGTGCGTGATCCTCAGATATGTACGCAACTTTCATTAGTTTTGAGCTTTTTCATCTGAGCTTGTTAAGTGCCTCTGAAAAATTCGCCTTTACGGACTGTTCTGTTTTGACAGATTCTGCCTTTTATTTCACATTGCCTCTTTTGCTATGTTGAATGGATTTCTTTGTTCCATTAACTTTCAGTAGCTTTATGCAATGTCCAGAAGTGTTAAGAATGATTATGTCATCTCTGAATATGTGAATTTTTGATTATGCACTAACCCTCTAATGAGTTTGTTTCGAGTTTGGTGTGGAGGAAGTTTTCAAGGATCAAGAGAGGAGGATGATACAATATGATCAAGAAGAGTGAAAATTCTAAGCTTGGGGATGCCCCCGTGGTTCATCCCTGCATATTTCAAGAAGACTCAAGCATCTAAGCTTGGGGATGCCCAAGGCATCCCCTTCTTCATCGACAACTTATCAGGTCACCTCTAGTGAAACTATATTTTTATTCAGTCACATCTTATGTGCTTTACTTGGAGCGTCTGTTTGCTTTTGTTTTTGTTTTTGTTTTTGTTTGAATAAACTCGGATCCTAGCATTCTTTGTGTGGGAGAAAGACACACTCCGCTGTTTCATATGAACATTGGTGTTCTTAGCTTTACTTTTAATGTTCATGGCGAAGGTTGAAACTGCTTCGTTGATTGCTATTTGGTTGGAAACAGAAAATGCTTCATGTGGTAATTGGTATATTGTCTTGAATAATTTGATACTTGACAATTGTTGTGCTCAAATAGATCATGTTTAAGCTCTTGCATCATGTACTTTGCACCTATTAATGAAGAACTACCATAGAGTTTGTTGAAATTTGGTTTGCATGATTGGTCTCTCTAAAGTCTAGATATTTTCTGGTGAAGTGTTTGAACAACAAGGAAGACAGTGTAGAGTCTTATAATGCTTGCAATATGTTCTTATGTAAGTTTTGCTGTACCGGTTCATACTTGTGTTTACTTCAAACAACCTTGCTAGCCAAAGCCTTGTACGGAGAGGGAATTCTTCTCGTGCATCCAAAACCTTGAGCCAAAACCTATGCCATTTGTGTCCACCATACCTACCTACCATGTGGTATTTCTCTGCCATTCCAAAGTAAATTACTTGAGTGCTACCTTTAAAATTTCATTCCTTGTCTTTGCAATATATAGCTCATGGGAAAATAGCCTTAAAAACTATTGTGGTATTGAATATGTTGCTATGTATCTTATTTCTCATAAGTTGCTTGTTGAGCGTTAACCATGTTTCTGGGGACGCCATCAACTATTACACCTTTGTTGAATATCATGTGAGTTGCTATGCATGTTCGTCTTGTCTGAAGTAAGGGCGATTTATCATGATTAAATGGTTTGAGTATGCATATTGTTAGAGAAGAACATTGGGCCGCTAACTAAAGCCATGGATCATGGTGGAAGTTTCAGTTTGGACATTAATCCTCAATCTCTTATGAGAATATTATCTGTTGTTGAATGCTTACGCATTAAAGAGGAGTCCATTATCTGTTTTCTATGTTGTCCCGGTATGGATGTCCTTAGTTGAGATCTATCAAAAACGAGAAATCAAATGCGATCTATCTCCTTGGACCTTTGTACATGCGGCATAGAGGTACCCCTTTGCGACACTTGGTTGAAACATATGTTATGCAATGATAATCCATGTAAATCCAAGCTAATTAGGACAAGGTGCGAGCACTATTGGTATTCTATGCATGAGGCTTGCAACTTATAAGATGTCTTATGCATAACACATATGAATTATTACTACCGTTGACAAAATTGTTTCTATGTTTTCAAAATAAAAGCTCTAGCACAAAAATAGTAATCCATGCTTCCCTCTGCGAAGGGCCCATTCTTTTACTTTATGTTGAGTCAGTTTACCTACTTCTTTCTATCTTAGAAGCAAACACTTGTGTCAACTGTGTGCATTGATTCCTACATACTTGCTTATTTGCATTCATCATATTACTTTGTGTTGATAATTATCCATGAGATATACATGTTGAAGTTGAAAGCAACTGCTGAAACTTATATCTTCCTTTGTGTTGCTTCAAAACTTTCTACTAAGAATTTATTGCTTGATGAGTTAACTCCTATGCAAGTCTTATTGATGCTTGTCTTGAAAGTACTATTCATGAAAAGTCTTTGCTATATGATTCAGATGTTTAATCATTGTCTTTACCATTGCTTCGAATCACTTCATTCATCTCATATGCTTTACAATAGTATTGATCAAGATTATGATAGCAGCATGTCACTTCAGAAATTATCCTTGTTATCGTTTACCTACTCGAGGGCGAGTTGGAACTAAGCTTGGGGATGCTTGATACGTCTCAAACGTATCCATAATTTCTTATGTTCCATGCTAGTTTTATGACAATACTCACATGTTTTATACACACTTTATATCATTTATATGCATTTTCCGGCACTAACCTATTAACGAGATGCCGAAGCACCAGTTCCTGTTTTGTGCTGTTTTTGGTTTCAGAAATCCTACACAGGAAATATTCTCGGAATTGGACGAAATTAACGCCAGGGTCTTATTTTTCCACGGAGCTTCCAGAAGACCGAAGGGGATACGAAGTGGGGCCACGAGGTGGCGACACCACAAGGCGGCGCGGCCAAGGAGGGGCCCGTGCCGCCCTATGGTGTGGGCCCCTCGAGCGCCCCCCGACTCTGCCCTTCCGCCTACTTAAACTCTCCGTCGCGAAAACCCTATTACCGAGAGCCACGATACGGAAAAAGTCCAGAGACGCCGCCGCCGCCAATCCCATCTCGGGGGATTCAGGAGATCGCCTCCGGCACCCTGCCGGAGAGGGGAATCATCACCGGAGGGCTCTACATCACCATGCCCGCCTCCGGATTGATGCGTGAGTAGTTCATCCTTGGACTATGGGTCCATAGCAGTAGCTAGATGGTTGTCTTCTCCTCATTGTGCTATCATGTTAGATCTTGTGAGCTGCCTATCATGATCAAGATCATCTATTTGTAATGCTACATGTTGTGTTTGTTGGGATCCGATGAATATTGAATACTATGTCAAGTTGATTATCAATCTATCATATATGTGTTGTTTATGTTCTTGCATGCTCTCCGTTGCTAGTAGAGGCTCTGGCCAAGTTGATACTTGTGACTCCAAGAGGGAGTATTTATGCTCGATAGTGGGTTCATGCCTCCATTGAATCTGGAACAGTGACAGAAAGTTCTAAGGTGATGGATGTGCTGTTGCCACTAGGGATAAAACATCAATGCTTTGTCTAAGGATATTTATGTTGATTACATTACGCACCATACTTAATGCAATTGTCTGTTGTTTGCAACTTAATACTGGAAGGGGTGCGGATGCTAACCCGAAGGTGGACTTTTTAGGCATAGATGCATGCTGGATAGCGGTCTATATACTTTGTCGTAATGCCCTGATTAAATCTCATAGTAATCATCATGATATGTATGTGCATCTCTATTTGTCAATTGCCCAACTGTAATTTGTTCACCCAACATGCTATTTATCTTATGGGAGAGACACCACTAGTGAACTGTGGACCCCGGTCCATTCTTTTACATCTGAATACAATCTACTGCAATCTCTGTTCTCTGTTGTTTTCTACAAGCAAACATCATTCTCCACACCATACGTTTAATCCTTTGTTTACAGCAAGCCAGTGAGATTGACAACCTCACTGTTAAGTTGGGGCAAAGTATTTTGATTGTGTTGTGCAGGTTCCACGTTGGCGCCGGAATCCCTGGTGTTGCGCCGCACTACACTCCTCCGCCAACAACCTTCACGTGGCCTTCATCTCCTACTGGTTCGATAACCTCGGTTTCTTACTAAGGGAAAACTTGCTGTTGTACGCATCACACCTTCCTCTTGGGGTTCCCAACGGACGTGTGCTTCACGCGTTATCACCCCTTCAAGCAGGAACTGAGCTTTGGATCGTTGGTACCACTTAAGTTTCTCCTCGCGGAGGAGACCAGCTAACTTTGCATTGTATTGACATTTAAGATCAATTTCATGCGTCATCATAAGTCATCAATAAAAGTTGACAGGCTGAGCTTCTCTTGTTTCAACTGCCCAATCATATGCCGCGCCCACCCCAAGGTATCTACGCATTGAGCGCAGTTTATTGTTCCACCTTTGAATGGGGGTCGACCCAGCCACCGGTTTCTCCCATACCTTTTTAACCATATCTGAAAAACCATCCCGACATAACCATCCAACTTCAAATTTGAACGGACGCTTCCGTTGTGGATTCGGTGTTCCAGTGGTCAAAAGTATAGGAGCATGATCCGACAAATCCTGAATCCTAGGTAGAACGCGTACAGAAACCATGGGGAATTTTATCTCCCAACTTGAATCCATAAGCGCGGGATCTAGCTTCTCATATGTTGGATCCGGAAGACTGTTTGCCCAAGTAAACTGTCTTCCGACCATCGCAACCTCTCTTAAATCCAGACTGTCAATAACAACATTGAATAAGAAAGACCAGCGGTTGTCGAATCTCCCTTAACTCTTCTTGTGAGGGTATCTAATCAAATTAAAATCATCTCCTATGATAATAGGATGCGGATTATTCTTTGCTGGATTTACCATCTCCCTAAGAAAAGCAAACCAATCTCCAAATGAAATCATCTGATTTATTTCTAATGTGGAGTTTTATGTGAAAATCACCACTAGAATTATCAACAATTTCCATTGTTGAAGTTCGGATTCCAACTAAAAGGCCAACAGAGCGTGCATGAGGTGGACGAGATACCCATTCGAAATCTTCCCCACCAGAAAGGCGGTTTAGAAAGCTACTCGAGTAATCTCATTTCCCCGTCTCAGAAATTCCAATAAAATCCAACAAATGGTCCCGAATAGATTCTGCTATGTGTAGATGTTTAGCCAAGTCTCGTAGACCTCTGCTATTTCTAAACATACCATTCATTTAGAAACAATTGAAGATTTGGAGTTCTTAGCGTTTTTGTTCTTTTTGTTCGGCCAAGCATTCCGCTTCACAAATGAAGATCTAGACTTTCGATCAGATGCTTGTAGTTCATAGCATGAACCCAACAGCGTCTCATCTAGACCTGTCTCTGAAACGTCACCTACCAGATGAGAAAGAAGTTGTTCATCCGAGATGGCGTACACTTTATCATCATCATCAATTAAAGAATGACTCGATTTACTCAGCACATTAGGAGAGCATTTTAACATGTCAAACTCCATATGTTTAGAGCTTTAGTCGAGACCCAAATAGCATCAAAAGAATTGCCTAAGGATACACCAATACTATTCATCTTAGCCGAAATAACTGGTGTAGCAAAAGACTTACATCAACGATCAATCAATATACGCGTACGTACGTAGGTGGTAGTGACTGCAAAACACACTAGAAAATGTGTGCAACAGAGTTCAACAATACTGATTACTCTAGTCTAGTAAATTTCCGAGGAATCCTAGAACCGCCACCCTTATTCTTTGTTGCGAACTAACCGCCCCCACGCCGCCATCCGCCGTCCATCGACGACGCATCCACCGAAATAGCAAACGTCATGCGCACCGGTGACATATGAGCAATGTGGTGTCCACTATTGCCACATAGCCATTACCCCAGGACCGACACAGTACGTGCAGCAGTCACGACCCACGCAACCCAGATTGAGCCCGCGTGGCCCAGATCGAGGCACGCTGACCATATTGGGCCCGCCGGCTTGTCGCCGGCGATCACCGCGCCACCGCGGTCCAACACTGAGAGCACCACCACCGCGCACCCATCGGAGCTTCACCCCCGATGCACCTCCTAGCCCTCCACCTTTGGTGGCCGGACACCGCCACCACCACCCACGTTGGGTGGCAGCGGCCAAGGGAGCCACCGGAGGGAGGTCTTGTGCTTGGGCTATTGCCCTCCGGAGCTGCCCCCGCGCGGGCGACCTAGGAGGAGGGAGGGGGAGGGGGGAGGAGGGAGGGGGCGGCTTGGAGGAGAATCTCCTCATCCACAACAAAATGAGAAGCAAGAAAATTGTACTGCTTCAAAAATCTCCGATCTCCAAAGTTGGTCAAGAAGATTTAGCGAGACTGCAAGAGGAAGGGCAGATTTCATTCAGTACAAGGGTAAGAAAGTGCATGAGCATCCCCATGATAGGTACACATCATCCATTCACGACAAGTCCACACCAGAGACACCACAGTACAGAACACAAACTATCGCCTTATTTCTTGCTACTAAGTACCACCACGCTGCCTCAGTTCCAGAACTCAACTCCATCAACACATCGCTTAGGTCTCAGCACAGCTCACATTGGAAAGACCGTCACATCAGGAGGAACTCAGCTCCATCAACAGATCGCTCAGGCCTGAGTTCAACTTATCAGTGCTTAGAAAGGCCGTCGCACCAGGAAGAACGGCGAGGTGAGCAAGGGCCGGCTGCCCCTGCGCGTGTCGAAGCCTCGGAGGCGCTCCAGATTCATCACCTCGGAGTGGTCGGCGAAGAGGTTCACCTGCTCTCACAAATCATTTCCAAGGATCAGATCATAGGATCAAATCATTTCCACTCTTTTGCAGTTTCAGGGAGGGCAGGGGAAGGTGAGTACCCGTGGGCCATAGCGTTTGACGAACCACTCGGAGGTGTTGGCGTTGGATGTTTCAAACATGGTCTTCTCGAGCCCGAGGCGGCCGACAATCTTCGCGACTATGTCTGCCCTCAGAGAGTCTGTGTGCTGGCAAACGTCGTCGGCGTCGATCATGATCATGTCTGCACCTGCCTCCAGGCATCGCTCGGCTCTCCTGATCAACAGATCAACATCTTCGACTCTTTCTGCACAAGAACGGCACAAAATGCAAGCATGTGTTGCAAATATTATTTTTCCGAAGCAGCATGTGTTGTAAATAAGGGATTGCAATGTAGTTATCTGATGAAGGAAAATAAGTGTTGCTAAGTCTCTCAGAGAAGCAGTCAAAAGAACACAGTAACAACAATATTTTCATGATAACAGAGAACAAGATACCAACATTTATCAATGGCCGACTCATATTGATTTGAGAAATGCACGCAATATTCTCTATGGACTGAAGACTGACATAGCACTGCATTAACATGAGTAGAGACTACAGAGGTCGTGTTTCTAATTCTAGTTACCTGAGCTCTGCTTCACTGGAGCTATGTAAGCCCCAAACGCCCTATCACCAGATGCAGGAATATCAGAGCTGTCAAACTTCACTGAAAACAGGGGCTTCGCTCGCAAACCGCTACTCTTTATCAGGCGGACTAATCGCAGTATAGCCTCTTCAGGGAGCTTGAGAGATCCAGCGTTCAGCTCAATGGTGTCAAATCCCAACTCTTTGCACTCCTGCAACAATATATTACATGTCATGTACGTGGCTTCAGACACGTTTGTGCACATCAGCACATATGGAACACACTTAGACCATGGTAATGCCAAAATACCTCTACATATTGCTTGAAAGAAGATGGTCCCTGGCGCAAAAGATGCTCTGCCCAATCACCTGTGCTCACGTACATCTCATGCTTGTGCGCCAAATCGGTGATCTCTCTAATCAGTTCTTTTCCCATTAGACTATGAGATCCACCAGAGAACTTGAGACCGTCAACAAATGGACCGACAGACTCCAATATTTCCTGAAATAAAATACCGCAGGCTTGAGATGTGCAGCCAGAAATGACTATACATAGTGAAAGGATGCAGCATAATTATTGAGCAACATAGCCGTTTAGTAAGTGGGAACTCAATAAAGAAGCTACGGAGTATGTGTCTTTGTTCTCATAATTCCTGCTGTATCTTCAGATTTTCTTAATAGCATTCAGGATGGTTCATCTTTTATTTGAAGAATGTGCGCAACATTTCCCTTCCTTCGAAAGGAAACAACAGGGAGCCTGAATCTGAATTCACGCTCAAAATGAGAAAACTACACCTGCAGATGGCGAAATGAAAAAACTGTGCACAAGAAGTACAGTACAGTCCCATTTCGCTAACACATCCTCTTTGCAGGTGCACTCTGTCTATCCATCTTCATACGACTCTCTTATACTACATGCCAATCACACTCACACCCGATAAACCTAGATCCTCGCGAATCTGAGCGAAAACATATACTCTACGTCTTTGCCAAAGTACAGATCAGGTAAAATAAACTGTAAACCCCAACAATTATCCATAAATCGAACCGTAATCGGCATACGCTCCAACAGTCCGACAATCCTATGCACTGAGGACCTAATCGCACGACCAATTAAGCACCAGACGGGGCTTCGATTTGAATTCGGAAGCAGTAAACTGCTGATTCCGAACCAAACGCGCGCGTGTCAGACAGAACGCAGCGCAGAGGCCCGGAATCGAACTACGCGCGCCTCAAATTCGCTACGATGCAATGCGGCACAAGCAGGGACGGATGGATGCGTGCAAACGGGGGGTAGGCGGGCTAGGGGTGGCGGACGGACCTGGAGCGCGAGGTGGGCGGGGCGGAAGGAGTAGTCGGGGCTCCTCATCTCCGTCACGCCGTAGCGCCGCGGCTTCTCCGGCCGGTCGTCGTCGCCGTCGGCGCCGTGGCCGTGGCCCTGCAGCGAGAGCGCCACCAGCTCCTCTCTCCACCCCCTCATCGTCGTCGTCGGCGGCGCCTCGATCTCCCTCTCGGTCGGCCGATAAAGAGCAATGGAGAAGAGGGTGGAAGCTTGCCGCTGCTTCTGGAATCGCGTCGCGTGATAACGACATCTGGCCTGAGTGCCTGACGGGTCATCTCATCGGTGGGACCGGCCACGGAGGCTGTCCAGTCTTCTGGGCTGTGTTGGGCCAGGACGATTTGTTCGAGAGTCATCCGCTCAGATGGATCGTTTGCATGCGGGCAGGCCCATAGTTTTCTGCAGCCAAACTAACAGCCTTTTATAGGCTAAAAAAATAGCCGCTTTATTTTGCATCCATAAATACATGATATTTATCTGTAAATAAATTTGATAAAATATTTATAATTTAACCCCAAGTGTTTATAAAAATATTTTGTTTGAAAAAATGTAGAGTCGATGTATTTTTCTGGAAAAATACTTTCACGATAAGTACGTTGCAAACGTATCTATAATTTTTGATGCTCCATGCTTATTTTACACCAATTCATATATATTTTGATTGCACTTCGTTACACTTTTACATGATTTCTGGCACTAACCTATTAACAAGATTCCACAGTACCAGCTCCCTGTTTTCTGTTGTTTTTGTATTTCAGAAAAGTTGTACAGGAAATATTCTTGGAATTGGACGAAACAAAAGCCGAAGTCAATATTGTACCGAAAGGAAGACGAACTCCCAAGGGGGGTCGAAGAGGCGCAGCAGGGTGCCCAAACCACCCCTAGGCGCGACCTGGACCTGGCCCGCGCCTAGGGTAGGTGTGGGGTCACCAGGCACCCAACCGACCTAAATCTTCCGCCTATATAAAGCCTTCGACGAGAAAACCATGAATATACAAGTCTCCTTTCACGAAAAGTTTCGTCGCCGTCGCCGTCGTCCGGACGAGTTTCGGGGGTCAGAACTGTAAGGGTATTTTACCCTTATCCATTATTTTGGTAACTATGACACCGTGCTAGAGTATTCGGTCTAATACATTTCTACAAGATGATTCCCAGGTATTAGCCAATGAGGTATAATGGTGTATCAATGGAACAAGAAGGCAATAGGAGAACCCCCCCTCCCACTTCGATGCAAAATCAACAAAGGGTTTTCAGCACCCAGCCGGTCTATGGCCCGGTCAGACCGGCCCTGGCACCGGCCAGCCCGGCGCAGACTGGCCCCAGGACCTGTGCCAACCGGACGATGTCCAGTAAGCATCCAGAAGTGGTCCGGTCATCGTCCGGTCGCCGGCCCGGTCTGGACCGGATCCGTCCGGTCGCACGCCCGGTTGGGCCGAGTGCTGGGCCGGGCGCCCCGGCGCCAACCGCCCCCCTCGCTTGTGCCAGCCGGAAGATGTCCAGTATGTCCCAGAGCTCGTCCGGTCGTGGTCCGGCCCCTCCTCCGGTTTGGACCGGCCTATCCGGTCCCTGGCCCGGTCCGATCGGGCCCTCGAAGAAAATGCTGATGTGGCAAGTCAACAACGGTCATATTTCAAGTGACACTATATATACTCGTTCTTCTACCTCTGAAGGGGTAGGCACTACACTACAAGCTGTTCTTGAGCTCTCTCTCATACTCCATTGTTAGAAACACCAAAAGCCTCAGATCTCCCTCTTCCTCCACCCAAACTCAAATCCCTCCGGTGAAACGATAGAGGAGGATCCGATCTACCGTTCTACCAAGCCAAATCTCATTCCCCCTTGTATTCATCAAGAAGCTTGCTCTCTAGGGTTCCTTGGAAACCCTAGGTGGGCAAGAGTGGTCTGGAAGCATCCGAGCTGTGGATTTGCTCCTGACAAGATTGTGAAGGTTTGGAGGCTACCTCAAAGTCTACCACAAGTGAGTGAGCTATTCCTTCGTGGGATAGGCTCCGGAGAATAAGGTGAGCCTTCGTGGCGCGGGGAATCCTTCGTGGGACCTCCACTCCTCCGAACGTGACGTACCTTCTTGCAAATGAAGGGAACACGGGAATAAACGCTCATCTCAGCGTGCTATCGGTTATCTCTAACCGAACTCTTTACTTGTGATTTAACTGCCTGTGAGAGCCTTCGTGCTCGAGTTAATTGTATCCTCATATAGGTTATTTCACCTAGTTTGCATTAGGCTCACCTTTATATTCCGCAAAGCCTAATATTGCAAAGAAAGAATTAAAATCTGTAGAAACCTATTCACCCCCCCCTCTAGGTTTACCATCTCTGAACTTTCAATTTTAGAAAAATTGTACATGAAATATTCTCGGAATTGGACGAAACAAAATCCGAAGTCAATATTATACCGAAACGAATACGAACTTCGAAGGGGGGGTCGTAGAGGCGCAGCAGGGCGCCCAAACCACCCCTAGGCGCGACATGGACCTGGCCGCGCCTAGGGTAGGTGTGGGGCCACTAGGCACCCCACCGACCTAAATCTTCCGTCTATATAAAGCCTTCGACGAGAAAACCCTAAATATATAAGCATCCGTCCACGAAAAGATCCATCGCCGCCACCATCGTCCAGACGAGTTTCGGGGGTCAGAAGTTCCTGTTCCGGCACCCTGCCGGGACGGGGATTGACCCTCGGAGCCACCTCCATCGACTCCACCGCCTCCACTTCGACTCCATGATGGTTTGTGAGTAGTTCCCCCTGGACTACGGGTTCTCGGCTGTAGCTAGTTGGTAACCTCTCTCCCATGTATTTCGATACAATGATCTCATGAGTTGTCTTACATGATTGAGATCCATCTGATGTAATCGGTGTTGTGTTTGTTGGGATCCGATAAATTGTGGAATTGTGATCATTTTGTTCATCATATTATCATAATACTATTATTTAAGATCTTGCATGCCCTCCGGTACTTGTAGTTACCTTGATCAAGTAGTTGCATGTATCTCCAAGAGGGGGTATTTATATTCGATAGTGGGTTCATGCCTCTAGTTTTCTGGAAGAGTGACATTTAACTTCTAAGATTGTAGATGTGATGTTGCTACTAGGGAGAAAACAACAATGTTTTGTCTAAGGATAATTCTATTGTTTACTTTACGCACATTGCTTAATACGATAGTCTGTTGCTTACAACTTAATACTAGAAGGGGTTCGGATGATAATCTGAAGTGGATTATTAGTCATAGACGCAGTTGGATTGTGGTCTATGTAGCATATAGTAATGATTGAATATTAACATCTGATGATCGTGCTAATGCCAAATATTTATATTTAAAATTTGAGTTGAATTCCTACAAAACTTATGGCATCCAAATAGACCATCGGACCTTAAAATTTAAGAAGGATTTGCACTATAGCGATTGTGGCCTCCACCCGCAACTCCTTCATCCACAATCCTATCCTTCCTCACCTCAGCCTCCTCTCCCCCTCACCTCCGCCTCCTCTAGCACCCCGTATTTGGCGTGCTCCCGTTCACGCGCCTTGTAATCTCTCTCCATCTGACTCCCATTGTTGCTCTAATAACCGACGATACCTCTAGTAGTGCCAATTTGGTATGTCACCACGTTCAGATAAGCCTTTTCACTAGCAATGCTAATCACTATTATTACCTCTGCTTCCAAAATGTAAGTCTTTTAGAAAGGTGAATTAGCTTTCTAAAAAGGCTTACATCATGAAACAGAGGTAGTACCTACTAGTTGCTCTGTGGGTCGAGCGCTTGTCAGTCGTCTTGTCATCATCCCTCTACTCTTTGTGCACCCTCTATCCCTAGCTACTATACACTACTCCCTTCGGTCGGATTTAATCGATGCGGAGGGAGCCTGCACATGCATGTTGTTTCTCCTACGCATGCGTCAATTAATTGAGACAAGCGGTAGTATGTCTTATCTTCTTCCTATGAAACAACGCAGCACCGTGGCACCAGATTTCAAAAGTACACTCCATAGAAATATCTTTGATATCGGCCCATAATCGGGACCCACTTGAGGCCATGTTCGTCGGAGGAGTTTTGACGGGGTTGCTTGGGTATTATTCCAACCCACTCAAAAACACTAAAAACCATTTCGGTGGGTCAGTGTTTGATGGGTGTAGCCCCATGTGTAGCCCCAACGATCCCCAAAAAACACGTCGAAACATGTTGGGTCGAAGTGGATATGTGACACGCCTCTTCGCTTGCATTTTTTACGCATCGCGATGTCGCAAGCGCAGCTAGTTCGCACTACCATCACCGGGGCGACTTCCTACCAAACGAAATGGGTTGGGGAAGGGATTGGTGAGGACGTCGCTATGAGGAAAGGGGATTAGGTTAGGGGAGTGTTTTCACCAAATCATTGGGAGCTAATATTTGCAAACCACATTAAACCACTCCTGCGAAAGGCCTCGTAGTTTTTTTCTTACACCGCCGCCCCAAAACATAAAGAATGCTTTAGTTTGCACTTTGTTAATGCATTGCCGGACGAGACTAAAATGTGCAAATTTGGGTTTTTTTGTGTGTGTGGAGGGATGGGGATAGACGTATTTTGTTGTGTGTTGTTGATAAGAAAAAGTTAAGCGAGCATTATATTTTGGGATATGGAGGGGTACTTCAAAATATTTGAATAAGTTTATTTCAGTTTGCCTCAAATATGGTCAACAAATCGATAATCGAGCCTTCCCAACTCAATACTCATCCCAGTTCCCAGCGGAAGCAGCCTTATTCGACTTATGCGGTTATGCTAAAACCCCATTAATCACAGCCATCATCAGGCTGCTCCAAGAAGCCATGGTCAACACACTGCGCAACAGTGTCCCTGAAGACATCCTCCACGTCGTGCTGGAACCTGAACCCCATATCCAGCAGCCTCTTGGACGACACCACGGACGGGCTGGAACCATCGAATTCCTCGCTCGCTCTGCATCAAAACTTTCCAAGAATCAGATCACAGAAAAAAATCGAAAAACACGTGAAAAACCATAGCTCGATTGCTTGCCGTTCTGCTGGCTTGAACGGTGGATAGTGCGAGGAGAGGAGCCGGGCGATCTGGGCCATCCCGCGGCTCCCGCCGGCGCACAGGTACCGCCCCTCGGCGGCCGGCGCGTCCATGAGGAAGACGTGCGCGTCGCAGGCGTCCTGGACGTGCGCCAGCGGCACGCACCCGAACCTCGCGTGCACCGACGCCAGCAGCGCGTGCAGCTTCGGGTCTCCTGCAGCCAGCGTCGGAGAAACTATCAGAGATTCAGAGTCAGAGTAAAAATGTACTAGCGTCCTAGCGAGACGTGTGTTTCTGAAGATGCATGTTCAGTGTGCACGTACGTGTTACGGGGGAGAGGAGGAGCTGCACGCTGGTGGGCACGGCCGGCGTCAGGAACGGGCCGGCGACGGTGGGCAGCACGATGGAGACGAGGTGGATGCCGTTGTCTCGCGCGAACGAGAACGCCGCCTCCTCCGCCAGCCGCTTCGACAGGATGTAGACCTGCGCATTGCATCGTGTCAGAGAGCAGGTAGCTAGCTGCTTCATGGAGTTTGGCCAGATCGTTGGTTGTCACAGTTACCCAGCCGATGGGCTTGGTGGCCCAGACGTCGTCGAGGTCTCGGAGGCATGACTCGTCGACGACCCCCTCCTCCGCGCCCGCCGCCGCCGCGGAAGACAAGGTGCTGACGGAGGAGGTGAAGATGACCCGGCGGACGGTCCCGGCGCGGACGCAGGACCGAAGCACGTTGATGATGCCCCGCGTCGCCGGCTCCAGCACCTGCGACCTCGCCCGCTCCTCTTCATGCAAGGACACATGATCAGTGACCATAGGACACGAACAGTACCGTGATGTGAATCATGTGAGTATACCGTGCACTGCCTGGTCAAAACTAGATCCGACAAACACGCACACTTAATTCGACCGGTTTATTAGTCCTTCGTGTACGTTCCCTAGGGAGCTCTAGATCGAGATTTAGCTCGGACTATGGATTCTTTCTGCCGTTCTGCGCGTTACATCAACGACGGAGTGATCAGAAAGTCAACATGGTGGCCGCGGCTTACCGACGTGGTGCTGGTCGGGCGCTAGGTGGAGGTCCATGGAGGCGGCGACGTGGAAGAGCGCGGCGCAGCCGCTCACGGCGTCGTCGAAGCTCCCTTCCTCGGCCATGTCCGCCCGGAACACCCTCAGCCGCTCCGTCCCCTCCACCGCCGACAGCGTCCGCCACGCCTTGGCTGCCACAGTACGAGCGCGCCACCTTATAAGCCATGGCCACTACACCGATCTGGGCGCGCCTACGTACGTACGTACCTGGATCCCTCGCCGTGGCGTGGACGCGGCGGCCCCGCCGCAGCAGCGTGCGGACCAGCCACGAGCCGACGTAGCCGGTGGCGCCCGACACGCACACCGGCGCCGCGGCATGCTGGCCATGTTCCGGCGAGCCACCGCCAACGCTGCCCATCTCTTGACCGCCCTCTCGCGCACGGCGCTTCCTTTGTCTCGACGGTGACGCGAGTGGATCGGAGGAGCTGTCAGTCCACGCTCTTTCTAGACTTGTACTTGCCCGGCTTCGTGTGAGGAAGACAGCTAGGGTACCACTGTTCCACTTACTCGTATGGAAACAAAGCACGAATGCTGTTATTGAGGAGTACCCAACAGTGGCTAGCTCGGTGGCTAGATCGTCGTGTCAGCACCCTGCCGGCCGGTGGTGGCGTCACCATGCACCGGACCGGAGACGAGAGAGGCCGGAGAGCGCCGCTGGTAAGGTCAAAATGCCTTTCCATGGTGGGTTCCTTCTCCCTGTCGATGTCACACAGATCTCCCTGGGTGCGGGTGCAGTCCACGTGCACCACCACACCCTGCCGGGATCCGCGCGTCTCAAGATGTGCATCGCCTTAATTAACTTTTGCACTCACCGCACTGCCGCGACCTCACCGGCGGCGAAACCGACACGACATCGAAATGCTATTATTAGGCACTGGATAACTCGAATTACTCGACATTGGCTGTTCGGAAAATTGGAAATGGTCGTGGAAATATCTTAATCTAGGCAAACATGGAAAGAGTTGTGGTAAATATCCGGGGCAGGATCCATTTTACAAATAGAAATACAAATGTGGAATTGAATTTTGAAACTATGTTAGCTCGCCCAATATGCCAATTACTTAATAAAAAAAAACTAACAAGATGGTCAAATGTATTTTTCTGTGATCGATTTTCTGTATTTTATTAGTTATATTTATCCCTATACGACACAGAGTCTATTACTTCCTTATCTTTGTATCCTTTTTTAATTGAGAGATCATCTCGTCCACATCCATACTCGAGGAGCTAGCATTTGCTATATATTAATTACTCAACAAGATCTATATTCGCATCGGTATTTATTTTCAAAATATAAAACGGATATAGAAAAGGCACTATCCGACCCGTTTGCACCCTTGTTATTGCCCTAGTGCATAGTGCAACCCGTGGTCCCATATCAATTGTCACCTAAAGGATCCTGCTATGTTTAGTATCTTCTTGGGTTCAGAGTGTATCGTAATGTTTTGTCATTAATGAGTAAAAATCGACTACACAAATCTCCAGCGTAAAACAACCAAATTCATTGGTACTATCTTACTTATGATACTCCCTCCATCTCAAAATATATGACATATAAATCTATTTAAGCCAAATCTCACTAAGTACTAAATACTGAATGGATACATAATGAAATTATATCTCTTTTCTGAGGAATTAACACATACTTAACATGGTCTAGAAGACACACAACATAATTGAACTATACTTTTGCCTCATATTATACAAACTAATGGAACGTTGCTCGTGTTGGAAGGAAATATATGTATCAAACATATATGTATAAAATAAATTTTGTTCAAACAAAGGACAAGTATTGAGTGCAAATAACACACATGTAAAACAAGTAGTAGATGATTTCAGCAATCTCATAACCCGAAAGTGTAGCCAACACATATACACCACTCTTTTGCGTGTAAAACCCTCAACTTTAGAGGAGAAAACACAGGGCAAACCCACATAAATCTTCCTCCACTCTTATTAAATGTGAGATATAGCGAGTTCTTCTCTAGTGAGCACTAGTGCCTCTCTACATCAACAGAGAACATATCTTAGAACACAACATAAAAAATTAGGGCGACACAAGAGATTGACATTTGAATAATCTAACCAAAGATTGTGGAATTACAACTTGAAAAGACGAAGTAGTGGGATGTACTTAACAACCTTGTGGGGGAACACCTATTGCTCGATTTCTAAGTTCTTCCTTACACTTTCTCGCCTTGTTTTCTCTCTTCTTCTTTTACTAATGGAGGATAAACCAAGATTTTCTTTACTCTACTTAGTGGTGGCTGGATGGAAGCTTAATGTTCCTCTGTCTACATGTGCAAAGCCCAGAATGCCTCTAGATCATAACCCATATGGTATATGGGTGGTGCGCTTTAGGCTTCCTAAAAGGCTTCATATTGGCATCTCTTCTCATAGTCCACATGAGGAGGATATCCCAACCATTGTGGTGCATATATTGATAATAATTCTGTATTGTACACCTTCATATTTCGGCATATATAGTTGGCCAAACTTAGCAAGCATTGCATTTGACTAAATTTGTAAGTCATGTATTTTTAGATAAATGAGTAGAGAGGCATTTTCTCGAGGAACATGCCCATGATCGACGTAGAGATATCAAACCATGCACTATTGTTCTAGAGATAATATTCATTTAAATAATTATTAAGGAGATCAAGATTTTCTAACCTTTTACATTTATGACAATTCTGAAGTCATGTTGGAATATTCTCATGGGAGATTTAGAAAAAATAAGGTGTGTGAAGTAGCGACCAACGTGGACCGATAATGTTTGCAGATTAGTGAAAGGGGTCTGTCGAGAAGCCATTGCGAAGCATAAATGGGGAGGAGAAAAGCAAGGTCACCTAAGAAGATAGGATTTGGGTTGGGATGTTTTAGGGTTATGATTTCATTGAAGACATTGTCATCTCGAGATTCCACTGAAGGCACTGTCTTTCGGAGATAGAAATCAAACAACATCTATTCAATTGCTTCCACATAAGAATTCCAAATGCAAGGCCTCACTATGATGACCAACAGTTTGATTTGCGGCAAATATCGCACCATGGTCCAAGACCTTGTCCTAGCTAACCTTTCAAGATAGGGCGCAACTAATAACCTCGCAAAGCGTGGAATCCCCCAACCCGCTACTTAGCTTCTCTGACATTTAGCCTGCGACTACTGAACACATCTTTGTGACTTGGAACTTTGCAAACTTGTTTAGTGATTCGGTGCAGACGACCATGGGCAATCCTTCCGCCCGTGTGCATTTACCTCAAGCTATTCACTCTGAGATCAGATCCACAAACACCTTCTACTTCTTCCGTCTAATGATTTCCCGACACGAAAGTCTGCATTTCACCTCTCATTGTGGATGCTCTAGAAGGAGCGAGACACAAGATTTTTCAATCATTAATGAAGTACACACAGGTTTTCGATGGGATCATTTGATGAGGCTCACACTTGGCAGTCCAACTTCCAACCTTCCAAACTTTGTTCCTCTAAGTTGGGTGTTTAGTCTAGTAACCATCTCCATAATGGTGATTTCATCTCTCTCACCCTAACGTGCCGCGTGTGGCATGTTTTGTATGTAGCAACTAACTAAAAATGATTCTCCCCGTAGACACACATATTATATCGTCAAAATATAAGGCATCACTTTGTAGATCAAACCTCTCTTGTCTCCATATTTTGCCGCCACACCGGCACCATGGAGCCGAGGGGAGGTATTCTCGTCTTGTTAGGCCCACATTATGTTGTATTGCTTTAGTTTTGGTATCCTAGGAGCGACCTTGGGACGTTGATAGTTTTGTTGTCTCGAATAGAAGATAGATTTAATTGAAAGGAACAATTAAGGGGCATTTTACGGTGCAATTTACTGGTCACCTGGTCTAGTAGTATTGAATCATATCCACCCTTAATTACAGGAATATTTTATGCAATCAGTTTTGGTAGTTTTTAGAGGCAATTTCCTTCTACTATAATTGCATGATATTCAATTTTATTTTATGTATATCTTGGGAAGGGTAAGTCTGCCATATGTCACAAACTCATATATATTTCAATCATTCTTAGCTTGATCAAGCTCCACACTTCTATTTACTATAACTTATGGGATTATTTTGAGTTAAAATCAGGTGTGTAGTATTGGACAGAGCGGTAATAATTTGACGGACCCTGTTTCCTACAATATAAGTTGTTATTATGCTTTCCAACCTTTATAAGATGTTATTATAACATACTAACTGATATATCGGTACAAATAAAAGTTTTCGAAAGTCTCGACAATTTTGGCTATCCACGTCTCGCCGTAAGCCACGGGACGTCTCAAGGCAAGCCCAGGAGGACATGTGGTGCCATCGCGACGAAGTCCCCGTCTCCCAGCCCCGGTCCCACCAGGTGCCACTCCGTGAGATTCCCATGTGCTTCCGTCTCTCAGGTGTGCGTCTCCTTTACTGTGTCGCTCGACGATGAGCTTCCATGCCTCCCATAAGTCATGGATGCTTGGTAGAGAATCATTCTATGAGGTTTGTTCTAAGAGCGGGAGGCTTTCGGTTTTTTCGTCTACTAGGCCTCGCCATTGCACGATGTAGCCTAGGTAGGTTGTTATCGCTCTGACTAGTCCTTCCAGGAAATCGTGATGTGGGCCCGCTCGAGCCGGAGAAGCCCTCTCACATATTGTACCCGCACCTGAGAAGCCGGCTCGTTGCCATGCCACATGTACCGGCGACTAACGAACTCCCATGTTTCGCGCCGATGCAATGCCTACAAGATAGGTCTCGCCATATTTTCTCTTCTTGTTAACTAGAAAATTTAAAATTTAAAATTTAGAAGTTCTGAACTTAAAAATACATTAAGAAGAAATAAGAAAACGGTGGCTAAGTCAGGCCTTGAAGTTGAGTGTAAAATTTACTAGGACGCGCTACATGTATCTCGTTTTTCTAAAAATAAAAATGGCATTTTAAAGTTTAAAAAATATAAAAATATATAGATGTACAAAATGTTGAGTTATATTAGTGTGCGAAATTTTAACTCTAGATACCATATATCCGAGGTTGTGCAAAAATAACAAAATCTGAGTTGAAATTTTTCTATGGTTGTAGATCAGAACATTTTCAACATACAGATTTATTTTTAGTTTTTTCTTGAAACTTGAAATGCTATTTTTGAATTTTTCAAAAAATAAACTACATGTAGGTTGGACTAAACTTATGGTTTTCTCGGGCCTTGAAGCCAAAACATCCCCAACGGTTTGTTACTGCCTAGACATAGAGCTGCATGTTCGTCAAAACTTTCAACCTCTTATAAACTTTCTTTGTTCTTTTTTATTAGAGATCAGAAAGTTACTCATCACAGTGATATAGATAATTAATTTTTCATTTCTCTACGATTTCTATGTTGTTGATCTGAATTAGGTACCCACACGCGCCTAATTTATTTATACGAAATTGGTATATGAACTATTAAAAAAAATAAAGGAATGTCAAGGTAAGGAAACTAGCTATTATATGGAAGGTTCCTCGGTGAGGGACTTGACGTGTTCATCTACCAAATTTAACCCTCGGTGGAAAAATACTAGTCCTTCAATCAACAAGTATTTATCAGTCTAGACCATAAGATCAACCAGGCTGAACGGTTGGCGTTTATTCATCCCTACGGTAAAAAGCCTCACAATTAAAGGCACTCGTGGTATCCGATTGTTCTTTTTTTTTCCCTTAGATCGGAAGGAATTTAGCGCATCAAGTAGAATTAAGCGTGATAGAAAAAGATGTAGTGGTGTCCTTTATTCACATGCATAAGCCTATAACACAATATGACAATACGTTACATGAACCGCACCGATCAATCTCAAAGACGTCAAACGGATATATTTGACAGACCAAAACTTGCAAGAGAGCGTTCTACAAGAACACTGTACATGGTAACATGGATATGCCCCCACCTTCTTTTTAGCACGTACAGTACTAGTACTACCACCCCCGTTTCATATTATAAGCCTTTTAGCAATCTATTTTAATTTGCTAAAACGGTTTATGTGGAACAGAGTGATACTATTATTAATCAAGCTAAACCATAATTAACCCCGAGTAGTGCTTACAACACGTCCGTATGAAGGGCAACATCACTGCCTGCTGCATCACAACGTCTGGTGCTCGATCAGTTGTGGACCTCCACCGCCGGCCGGTACATCGGCTCCGGGATCTCGTCGGCGTTAGAGCAGCAGAGGCAGCGACCGTCCCGCCGCCCGCAGCAGCCCATCTTGCATCCGCTGCCGTGAGCGTCGGCGCCGCTGACACCACCATGGTGATAGTGGCCCCGTGGCACGCCGGCTTCGGCCTCCTCCTCCTTGGCCTCTGCATCAACATAAAGCCAGAAGCGTGCATGTATGTAAGCAGCAGCTATCAGGAGTCATTAGAAATTAATTAAGCAGTACGCGCGCGCTCACGAGTTCGGCCAGCTGCGCCGCCGGCGACGAGGAAAGCGGCCGCGAGCAGGAGAGTAAGCACGACGAGGAGGAGACCCTTCGTGGACGCCATGACTGCTCCTCTCGACCGTTGCTGTCTAAGGTTGAAGCTAGCTACAAGTAGAACTGGCTCCTGTGAATTTATAGACGCACAATCGAGGCCGGCCAATGGAGGTTTGGATTAGATTTAACTTAGAGGAGAACTGAGCAGGTTGAGACTTGAGAGGCTGCGGGCTGGCTCTGATCCAAGGGATGCCGATGGCGAATTCCACGTGCTTGTATGTACGTGGACGCAGGGGCCCCAGGGGTACGTGAGTCCTGACTGAGTCGTGACTGGGACGTGAGTCGTCGACTGGGAAATGCATGTACGAGATGCAGTAACGGTCTTTATCCCTGCTCGCAAGTTGCAAAGCTCCAGCACTATTATCTGCTGGTGTATGTACAAATATCTAGCGAGCGCAATATCTTGAATATCTGCACGACAAAAGCATCCCGTGCATGTATAAACCAATCGCGACATGGCATTTTTAATCCAGATTCAATCCACACCTAGAGAAAAAAAAAAGAGAGCTATGTCAGTGCCAACGGCTCAATTTACACCAATTTGAATCTATTTTTCTCGATACAAGAAGGATACTCTCCGCACTGCAGCGGGGATTGTCTTAGGAACTTTGTTATGTAAACTCAAGTGTATAGAACACATGAAGCTAGCGGACATGAATATGCAAGATTCGATTGGAGTCCCAAATTCAATTGACGTGAAATAGTTATGTATGTAACAGAAAATGGACAATTGGGTGGTCGAAAGAGTGAATGATGTGATAGCTTGCATTAATAGATACTCCGTAGAATAATAGATGACACTTTTTTTTGAGGGAATAATAGATGACACTTAGCTTCCATATATAGTGGTTGTTCACAACAAATGGCGTTGCCTAGTACATACTGACTCGTATTTAGTACAAACTTATACTAAATTCGAGTCAATTAAAAAAGAACGGAGGGAGTACTACACAATGCCATCTGTTGTGGCAACCCAAATTTTCGGGACTCCCTTGAGTTTGCCCAACTTATGTGTTTTGGTTGACCGGTGAGGTTTGGTCCAAAGAGATGCTTCTTGTTTGTGGAGCTCTACGACTCTACGTTATGCCTGGGAGTCAAAAGTGTTCGTCTCTAGCGCCTTTCCTGAAATATGCTCCCTAAATTTTATTTGTGGTTTACAACCATACAAATACAATTACATACTTCATGCCTCTATAAATCTAATGCAGCGATTAAATCGTGACTAGGATAACAATATCACCAAATACATATTGTAGGCATATTTCCTTCTCAAATGTGTATCTTTTGATCATCTTCATCTCAACCTCAATGCATTGGCTTTGATCTTGTGTTTGTGTATAATATCAGCCCAATATAGCTCCATTTGCATTTTATCTTATTGTCTTGTTCAATTGCCTTCTTTTGTTCCTTTACCTTCGTCATTGGTTCCACCATCACTCTTTTTTTTTTCCTCGTGTAGCTTCTCTTCGGCCTTCCACATTTCCTCCTTAGCTCTCTTCTTCTCACCGATTCTCAATTTCAGATCTTCGAGTATGAGCAATTTTCCTTCTATACAATGGTGAAGCCCGACTTTCAAACCTCTAATACCGCATCCACACATAAAATTCTACGATTTTTGCAAATCAAATTCAATCTTCACATGAGCAAACCCTAGAAATGCATCTCGTTAGAGTCAGAGGTGTTCTCGACGACATTGAGGGGGTCGCTGTCCTTGTTCGTGGACCACGAGGCCATGGAGCCAAAGCCGAGCTTAATGAAACGACGTGTGATGGCAGGACAAACTCTGCATGCCTCTTTGGTGGTTGGAGCATTGGATGGAAACTCGGGAATGAAGGAGTGGTCGGGACACTACGAGTAGGGTAGTGGTCAGGACGCGTAGCCTCAAGAAAAGCTGGCCAAACTCTGCATGCCTCTTTGGTGGTTGGAGCTTCCACGTGGCTAGATAATGAGGGAGTTGATATTTAAAGTGCCATTATATAAGGATGGGTGTTTTTAGTCCCTTCCCAAAGAAATTAGGGTTTGAGAAGTGTTTTGGGACTCGGTTGGAGCACCGTTTCAGCTTGTTTTGCTAGAGCATAAACTAGGATATATAGCTTGCGTGAGTGCTCGTGTGGTGGAGTTCAGCTCTGTCTCACGATCATAGGTAGTATCATGCATGCCATGTAGGCAAAAATCTTATGTGGCACATCAATTAATGAGGAGAGATGTGAGAGTAGTATCATAGGTAGATACGGTATCATAGCACGTAAAACTATAAATTTTAGTGGCAAACACATCATGTACACATATTTGCATTGAGATTCTACAAAACATTAAATAGGATGAAACTATGATACTAATTCATGATACTATGCATTGTAGGTGTTGTATCATAAACTAGTATCATATGTATGATACTAGTCTATGATACTTCCCATTGTGACTAGTCTAAGGCTGATGATGTTTCTCTTATAACTTTGTAACTCGGGTCTCTTCCCCTAAACTTAATACAAAACACGCTAATCTCTTACGGGTACTCGAAAAAGAAAATGGGATTGGGAACGACTACTGGGACTCTCCTGGAGATGCTATCGGAAGCCTCAGCGTTTCGGCTCTGGGAGTACCTCCTCTGTTTGTGTTGCTTCCGTAAGGCCTTTTCTGTTCTGATATCTGTACTGCCAAGTCAGACCATACTGGCAGTGGTTAATTTAAAGAGTAAATCACATATATCCAGTACTACAACCTACCTGCGGCGTCAGCTTATCAGGCAGAAAATGTGTCACAAAGTTCAGCCCGAACAATATCCTCCAAACACGGCAAGCTTCTGTGGCTATCATAGACCATCTCGTCAGATTACCAGAGCACTAGTGCTGCATTTCCAGTCGATGACTAGCAAAACTGGTGAATGATCACATACGAGGTATACTTCTGGACAATACATTACGATTCATGCAAACGACTGAAACGAAACAGAGCCATTTCAGCTGGTAAAAGGGCCGCATGTCATGTGTTGCAAAAATGGTGACAACCGTGTAGTAATTTACAAGAAAGACTCTGAAGCTAAAAAAATTAACACAAGCAGAGTTCAGAGCATGCGCAGTGCTTCTGTGCTACGATGGCTACTCCGAATCTCCTTCCTTGAACACCTTCGCCCAGTTCTCGACGCTGTCGATTACTTCGCCAGTCTTCTTCAGGTAGCGAACCTTGGTGCCGTCCTCGAGGAGTTTGTGCCCAACTCTACTCGTCACGTTCTTCTCCTTTGAGAAGAGCATCATGTTCGAGCTGTGAATGGGGCCTTCGATCTGACCAAAGGGAAATTACAAGTCTGAGGTAATACTTGTGACACCGAAACTAGGTTCTTGCTAGGGATATATGCAACTTTGCAAGGCAGAAGACATGAAAAGAAGTTTCAATATAAATATTTACTGACCATGACAATTTCACCTGGTTCATCATCTGTTCCTTTCTTGTGCTTTGACTTCATGTTCAGGTCCTTCACTATCACAGTGCTGTTGTGCTTGTAAAGACGTACGACTTCCCCAACCTTACCTTTCTCACGGCCTGCAATGACCTGTACTGTGTCGCCAACCCTAACATGCATCTTGTGCAGCATAGGAAGACTGTTTGGTTTGCACTTCTTCCGTTCCCATCGCTTAAGCTGCAATGAGAAAGGATTGTTTGTCACTTAGCAGTAGCTAATAAATTGTTAGATGTTAAACCCAGTTTAGTACTCACTCTCATTTCAATTGGGCTAGTCTTCACCATAAACCTGACCTGCATATCAAATTTATGTACATATTGTTAGAGTTTCATATGAAAGAACATAATGATCCACTTCAAAGAAAATAAAAAGGGAAACATAAATCAGTCAAGTCGCTAAACTAACACAGAGGTCACGACGGTCCATTTAAACTGTATGGTCATGCCTTACTTTTTAGTACGGGTTTATTTCTTTCCTTACAGCATAAGTACCAAGCTCTGTCGGACTGTCGGTATAAGTTCATTTAGAATTTGTGGTCTCACCATTTTCTTATTACCCTTTTGTGGTACCTATATTCACTATTCAGTAGGATTTGTACCCTCCTTTTCGTAGAATCAGCTATGAGTGAAATAATCTGAAAGTAGGCTATGTTAAACAGGTAAGACACACTGAAGAGGACATAGCAGTGACAGCATGTCCAGCATGGGTCAAAAAAGTATAGGCAGTGCTATGCTTATAATATATGAAAAAAGGAATCCCTACAATATACAGGAGTGTGGCAACTTTTTGCCATAAGATATCGCCTGAGTTAACTGAGCTAGATGTTAATTTATTTTTCACCATTTGTGATTGACAGAATGAACACAAAATTTGAGTATGAGATAGTATGTTTCCAGCAGCCCGCAGGTTAGAACAAAAACTCAAAATACCAGTTCTTTAAGGTCAATTGCCCAAGAGGATACAATAACAGAAATGAACATGAATGTCAATTACCCGACAAATCTATAACCTTACTTTCGTTGGACGTCAGTAAATTGGATGTTCACCATTTATAGTGCACTCGGCACATTTGGCACAAGACGGAATTTGCAGGTATAAATTGAAACCTATTCTGCAGTACATGGGTGGAAGCACAATCTGCCAAATATTACATACATAAAGCACAATTTTCCCAATTGACCTGCATAATTAAATTTAGTAGTTCAAACTCTGCCAATTCCCATTCAACCCAAATGTTGGTTGGCCCAAGCTGGCCAGTGTAAACCTTAAACGGGCCAGCGAGCAACACTGACATCACATTATCGTGGCCATGCGACATTCGTATCGACCTCTAGGATTCTAAACCCTGATACAATGCAAGCTAGCATCTCCCGCGACAGGGAGAGGGAAATTAAGACAGAGCGGGGCAGGGCGGCAGAAACAAATTACCCCAGACGGCGCGGCGGAGTAGGTTGCGAGCGGGTTTCCCCAGAAGGCGCTGGTGCTGGCCGTGGCGCCGGGCGCCGAGATGGAGAGCGCCCCCATGGCCCCCTGCAGCGCCGCCATTCCAGCCATCCTCTTCCTCACTCACTCACTCGCTCAGAGAAGACGCAGCAGCCGCAGCGGATAACGAAACGCCTTGTCAGGATAACGGAAGCGTCTTCTGCTAGTTATTATAGCTGGGCTTCAGAACTTAACGGGCCGGGCCTACGGAAGTAAGATTCTAGTGGGCTCAGCCCCAGATGGTACTACCGAAATCTAGCCCAGCCCATCGTCTATTCCTATTCCTTCGTTCACTCAAAAAAAAAAAGACTCCTCTTCCTCCTCGTGGCGTCAGCCGTCGGCGTCACCGGAAGGACGCGGGCTCTGCTCCGCTCCACCTGGCGACGCCACACGCCACGCGGCACGCGACATGCCCGTTTGCTTCCCGTTGACGGCGGAGAGCCGCTTCCGGCTCCTGGCCCCTCTACGCCGCCGCCGACGCGCGCAAGCCAAGCGACTTTTGCCGTACAGGCAAGCACCAAACCGCCGCCCCCTCCATTTCCTTTTTTAAGTCTTGCCGGAAAAAATTCTCCCTTTCCGGGGTGGTGTAGATATCGCGTCACGGTGATTATTCGCCTGGGCGGTGGCGGTGGCCGGTAGGCCGGTGGCCGGTGGGTGGGCGGATAGGTGTCGCCGATTTGTATCAGCCTCGTGTCTTTTGCAATATTCAGCCCCAATCTACGGGGAAGAGGACGGCGACGTGCCACCTCCGATATTCTCTAGTACCACTACTTCTCTAGTCATGTCGTCGACAAGCATTTCACCCAACGTTCGGAGTCTACCCATGTTCCCCTCAACGGCCGCGTTTCTCTCGTTCTGCATTACTCTGCGACGAGCCATATCCCCGTAGGATATGCATCAGCCAAGCAACGGCCATGGATAGCAATTAGCATGTTACATGTGCACCTCCCCCGCATTCTCTATTTCTCTTGCAGCTGGGCTAGTGCAGCAGCATGTTCTTCCACCGGATCGCTATCGCCGAATCCATCCTGTCCCTCTCACGTAGCTACCACCGGATTTATCAAACTGTTTCCTGAATTGTTCCTGCCGTGCAAGCAAGCCACTCCGTTCCCCATGGGACAAGTGCGAGTGCGACTGCACAGGTGTCACATTGACAGGTTGGGCCCCTAATCTCTCGGAAGATTCTTCTTGCCTCGTCGCATTTCTATAACAGCACGCCCATTATTGAAACGCATTGTGATCAGCATGTAAGCGGCCACCACTTGTTTTGTCCGTACACAGCGATGCTGCCTAACTAATTTTTTGTTTTTGCGAATTATGCTGCCTAACTAAATGGATAGCAAAAGGTTTGACTATTCTATATTTGGATAATCGCTGTAGCTTCCTTCTCATCGTTATCACTTGGCACCGTGGCACTGATAAGGCATGTGTAATATCTTGCGGGGATCATGCTCTTTCTCTGCAAGTAGTAGTAAATGATGTGGCATTATCTCCAGGTGGCCGGGTCAGTTATGCAAGAACTCTGCACGATTCTAAAAACTGGAGTGGATTGCAAAGAAGAGGCCCAGGCTTGGCTCTGCAGTTATGATCCACTAAATCTGGAGTGCGGGGGAACCTCTAATCAGCCTGAAACTCTTGCGCGCAAGCAAGGCTTGCTTTTGCTTCACTCATGTGGCACTTCGAACTGGACATGTCAAAGCAGTTCCCCCTTCTCTTGCTGATCACAGGTGCTGTTGACAGAGATATCGCAGCCTGTGGCCTCCGGAAGAGTTACTTAGCACAGACGCACGTTGGGGACTAGTGAAGCTCATCCTTCAGTTGCCTCCCACGCTCACCAACTCACCAAGGTTTATATATATATCTCTAGCTTGTGCTCCTGTCTGGTACTCACTCATGGAATAAAGGCATTAGTGGGTAGTGCTTCCAACTGAAGGAAACGCCATGGGTTTCTTACCGCTGGTTCTGGTTCATATCCTTGTCAGCTTTGCCGCTTGTGCTGGGGCCATAAGGAGAGCAGACTTCCCTCCCGGGTTTACCTTCGGCACAGCTTCTTCCGCTTACCAGGTCTAGTACTGGAAACAGTCTTCTCTCCGATTTCAGCTGACGTGCCTTTAGTTTGTTTTATCTGATAGTAGTTTTTGGTCAATATGTTACCAGTACGAGGGCGCTGTCAATGAGGGTCAACGCGGACCTACAATATGGGATACTCTCGCGAAACGACCTGGTGCAGTGACGATGATCTGTTGTAAAAAGTACTCTAGCCTGATAGTGGCAGCTGTATCCAAATTATGACTGAATGTCGTCTTCTCTACAGGGCGGGTGATAGATTTCAGCAATGCAGATGTTGCTGTTGACCATTACCATCGTTACAAGGTGAGTTAATCAATGAATCTTTACTTAATCTGTTTATGTGATTTGGTTCATTCCTTTGTTATGTTATATGTAAGCTGGAATTTCAAATCTACCTCAATCAGTGATGATACGTTTGCAAAGTCCTGTGCACTCCAATCTTTTAGATAATGTCTTGTTCATTCAGTGATACGTTTAATGATGGCAAGCTTATTAGAGGTTATGCTATCAACATGTAAGAGAGTCCATTGATACCTGCATTGCTGACAGCTGTTGAATTTTGTTTTGCATGCCTCTCATTTAATCAACCTCTGTTAATTTATACAAGCTGAAAGGACTTCTGTATTTTCAGTTAGTTTCATGTTTTTAATCATCAATGTATTTCTGATTAGCATCATTTTGGTAACTTCGTCTTGTCCTCTCCATTTTAATTCTGTAGACAGTTGAGACAGTTAACTTACTACCCCAAATCGCAAATACACTTATGAAGCACCGTTTTTTCTAACATTAAGTCAACAGGGAGACTACTTATAAGTGTTCCGAATGGGGTGCCATTTTGGATCGGCAATATCGCTATCTGAAATAGAATATTTCTTGGTTGATAATGAAATATGAAGATCAGCCACACCAATAGATTATCTAGAGCTGACAAACCTAACCCTGACTGGCAGGAAGATGTTGACTTGATGAAGGATATTGGCGTGGATGCATACCGGTTCTCTATCTCATGGTCACGCATCTTCCCAAGTATGTATGAAATAAGTCACGCAATTTATTTATATTTTTTACTTTCCTTGCTAAATGTATAGATGATTTGTTTGCCAGATGGAACAGGCAAACCTAATGAAGAAGGATTGAGTTACTATAACAGCCTCATAGATGTTCTATTAGATAAAGGTATTCTGTTTTCTACATTTTCGTATCTGCACTTTGGAAAGTTGCCAACTCCCATTTTTATGATTGCCCTACTTTAGTATTTATATATTTGTCAATCAGGTATCCAACCATATGTAACACTCTTCCACTGGGACCTTCCGCAAGCACTGGAAGACAAATACGGTGGCTGGTTAAACTCGCAAATTGTGTATGGAAGACTTAAATGATCTATGTAGCATATAAATTATTTATTTTACGAAAACTGGTTTAACTGATCCAGAGAGCTAAATTTTGCAGGGAGGATTTTGTTCACTATGCATCTACTTGCTTCCAGGAATTCGGAGATAGAGTGAAGCACTGGATAACTGTTAATGAGCCCCATAACTTTGCAATTGATGGTTACGATTTTGGCATCCAAGCACCTGGGAGGTGCTCCATTTTGTCTCATTTGTTCTGTAAGGATGGTAAATCATCAACCGAACCGTATATTGTAGCCCACAACATACTCTTGGCTCATGCTGGTGTTTTTCATACTTACAAGCAATATTTTAAGGTAATCTATTTGTAAACACATCTTTTAAGTAATTTTTCTCTTAGAGGATGATAAACAACAAAGAAAATAAATGCATACCTTTATGTGCGAATTGCAGAAAAAACAAGGAGGCCTCATTGGAATTGCACTTGATTCCAAGTGGTATGAACCATTGTCAGATGTCAATGAAGACAGGGAAGCGGCAGCACGGGCAATGGACTTTGAGCTTGGATGGTGAGACCAACTTGATATGACACATAAGTTGTTTTCAAATGTAATTGAAGTAGATAAACATTTTTCCTGCGTTTGAATACAGGTTCTTGGATCCCTTAATGTTTGGCCACTACCCTGCCTCCATGCAGAAACTTGTAGGCGACAGGCTGCCTCAGTTTTCAAATCAGGAGTCACAGTTAGTATCTGGCTCACTAGATTTTGTAGGCATAAACCACTACACAACATTATATGCTAGGAACGACAGGATGCGGATCAGGAAACTTGTAATGAATGATGCTTCAACCGATTCTGCTATCATTTCAACTGGTCAGTCTTGATAAATGAAGATATCATGAACTTCCCAATCCATTGTCAGTATTACTGATATCCTCTCTGCATGCACTATGCAGCTTACAGGAATGGAAAGAAGATAGGAGAAACGGTAATATTTGCACAACTATTTCTTCTATTGCATCAAATTTACTCTCTACATTTGTTTGACATCTATTTAATTATATGTTTATTTAAAAGAAATATTTATTTATCGACTTTCAGGCAGCATCAAGTTGGCTGCACATAGTTCCCTGGGGCTTGTTCAATCTGATGAAACATGTTAAAGAGAAGTACGGAAATCCACCTGTGTTCATTACCGAGAATGGTAGGTAACTGAGATTGTACTGTTCAGTGTTCACAGGCTATTAGTGCCTTAAGAGAGTTGATGGTGTTTGACAAGTTGTTTATGGCAGGCATGGATGATGCAAACAACCGGTTTTCCAGACTAGAAACTGTCCTGCAAGATGATAAAAGGATACAGTACCACAATGACTATATGTCTAGCCTCCTAGATGCTATAAGGTGAGGTTTCATTTCTTTGCGGATATTACTAGAACTGAATCACCAACACCACACATGATCCATGGTACCAGTATGCTTTTCCAGCTTGATGCTTAAGTACTCTGCAACCTGAATTACTGCAGGAAGGAAGGTTGCAATGTCCAAGGTTACTTTGTATGGTCGCTGCTTGATAACTGGGAGTGGAACTCAGGGTACACTGTGCGGTTCGGCCTTTACTATATTGACTACAACAACAACTTGACAAGGATACCCAAAGCGTCAGTCGAGTGGTTCAGTCAGGTTCTGGCCCAGAAGACTGCGATCATGTAGATAACAATACACTGTTTCCCCACTGTCCATTAAGTGTGCAACTGTGCATAATTGACATTTACACACATATCTTAGGTGCAAAAAGTGTAACTCCCAGGTTCCCGACACAACCGTCAACCTTGCTGTTGAACGGAGTCACTGTTGTTGTACTTGTACATTGATCTTATAGAAATAGAAGAGAATTACAGCTTTTGAAAACCCCATTTCCATCCAATTTTGCTGATGTATGTTTGATGCTTCTGTTTTGTCCCCAAATATGAATTGACAGTTATATGCTCAAAATGTCTATTGAAATTTGAGCTATATGGACCATGATGATGCCCAGAACAAGTGAATAAGATATGGCTTTGAACAAGAACGCTGGGGATGGTGTTGGGCTGTTGGCTCTGGCAGGTCAGCATATTCACTTCCCCTTGAAATTTCCAAAATAGTTTCATGCTTTACCAAACGGGGCTTTGCATAGGCAATCTTGGGTGAAGTTAAACCAGTCTTATGAAAAAAATGAGACTATCATGCAAACGAGTCATCTGATCATTCTCTGAGAACCACCGAGGCCTTCCCGTCCTGAACCTTATCATCTGACTACGAAGTGGCACACACACACTTGACACACAAACTATGGACGTGTTTGCGCCTACCCAACATCCTGTTCTTGCCTTTTGGCATTTATAATTCAGTCTCTTAATCAACTTGGGCTGGCATTGGGCTTTGAGCAAGTATATTACATTTTTTTTTTTCATCAATTATGGATGCAACTTGCCCCAGCGCATGCTCCACCCCCATGCTCTTTCCTGAGGCATTTCGCAACTCGTTTTTAAATCAACTTCATCAGCGGTAGAGCTTGGACCCAAGTTAATAAATTCTTGCTTTAATCAACTTGGGGTTGCAACTGATATTTGACCAAAGTATTTTACTTGCCTAAAGTATCCTGCAACATCCTGTCTGGTACTTGTTTACTGAATAAATACATCAGTAGTTTGAGCTTCAAAGTTCAAACTGCAGCAAAACACCATGGTTGTTGGCACTGGTTCTTCATATCCTTGTCAGCTTTGCTGCATGTGCTGAAGCTGTAACAAGGGCAGGTTTCTCTCCTGGTTTTACATTTGGAACAGCTTCTTCAGCTTACCAGGTCCAGAGTTGCAAAAACATTCGTCTCTCTGATTTCAGCCGACGCGGTTTGAGTTAGTTGTCTGATAGTTGTTTCTGGTCATTATGTTTACCAGTATGAGGGTTCTGTAAACGAGGGTCTACCTGGACCTACAATATGTGATACCCTGACGATGCAACCTGGTGGCAATTTCTTGCAAAAAAAAAAACTACTACAATCTGATGTTTGTCGAAGTTCTGAATGGATGCCATCTTTTCTACAGGGCGTGTGGTAGATTTCAGCAATGCAGATGTTGCTGTTGATCACTACCATCTCTACAAGGTGTAATCAATGGATCTCTATTTTTTATGTCATTTTGTTCATTCACCGGTCTCGTTATGCTATATAAGCTAGAATTTGGACCTCCTGCCTTAATCATTGATGCTGGTTTTTTTACTGTAGATGGTTGGTTTGTAACATGTTCTTGATCCAAAGTTTGGAAATGCATGGTGTCTCGAAAAACATTTCTAAGAAAATGCAAAAACCTTGTGTCTCGATGCATTGATAGAAGAGAGTTATGTACAAAGGTCTTTTGTTTTCTACATTTCAACCTTTTATGATTATCCTTCCTTAGTGTTTCTACATTTGTGCATCAGGTATACAACCATATGTAACACTCTTCCACTAGGACCTTCCCCAGGCACTGGAAGACAATATGGTGGCTGTTTAAACTTGCAAATTATGTATGGAAGATTACTGCATGATCTTATTTTAATTGACTCTTTCGTTATATGATCTATGTCTATGTAGCATACATTTTTTATTTCCAAGGGAAAAGGTTTCAGTGATCCTGGGATCTAATTTGCGCAGGGAGGATTTTGTTCACTATGCCTCTACTTGCTTCAAGGAATTCGGAGATAGAGTGAAGCACTGGCTCACTGTTAATGATCCTGGCAGCTTTGCAATTTATGGTTATGATTATGGCATTAAAGCACCTGGATGTAAGGACGGTAAATCATCAACCGAGCAATAAATTGTAGCTCACAAGTTACTCTTAGCTCATGCTGGTACTTTTCATACTTACAAGCAACATTTCAAGGTAATCCATTGCAAATACATCCTTACGTAATCTTTTTATAAAGTAATACGGATTCCTGGATGTACTAATTGCAGAAAGAACAAGGAGGCTTCATTAGAATCACACTTGACTCCAAATGGTATGAACCACTGTCAGATTTCGATGAAGACAGAAAAGCTGCAGCATGAGCAATGGACTTTGAGCTAGGATGGTGAGAAATTAAGAACCTACTTGATATGTCAACATAAGTTAAATTCTTATGTAATTGCAGTAGATAGCCATTTTCTTCTGTATTAATTGTGAAATTTTGCAAATGGGAATACATGTTCTTGGATCCCTTAATGTTTGGGCACTACCCGGTTCTATGCAGAAACTTGTGTGGGCAAGAGGCTGCCTCATTTTTCAAATCAGGAATAACAGTCAGTATTTGGGTCACTAGATTTTGTGGGAATAAACCACAACACAACATTATATGCTAGGAACTTGTTAACACCCGGATTTTTAAGTCCAGATGCCTATTATGCCATTCCTCGCAATCCCAGGAATATTGTTTTTGCGAGACATAATAGATTGATATCACCACACATCATTCATTACATACCATAATCGTCTTACAAATAAAGGATCACATGATCCAGTCTCATTACAATAATAGAAGATATATTAATCCATTACATAACACATAGCGGAAGCGAAATAGCGTAGTAGTAGTCCATTTATTTCACAGGCAACTGTTGACGTCAGGAGTGATCCTAGTTGTCGTAGACGTCCTGCTGTCCTTCTTCCGGGTTCTGGTACTCCTCTTCATAGTCTGGCCATTTGAATAGCCAGGGACACAGCCATGAGTACTTTAAAGTACTCGCAAACTAATACTAAGGTAAATACTATCAACTATAGTAAAGGGGTTCTAAGCTCTAAGTTTATTTGCATAAAGCCAGTTTTACTTCATAAGCATTTGTAATCAAAAACTCCTCATTTGCCTAACTTAACTCAAGTGGGAACATTAGTGTCATTGCCACAATTCAGTTGTGATTCAAAGTCAAAGTCACCTTTCAATTCAATTCACAAGTCACCATTCATAGTTTTAGAAAAGTTCTGATGACGGAACAGTATGGCCTTTCCAACTGTCCATGACTGCGGACACGGCTATTCGAATAGGTTTACACTCTGCAGAGGTTGTACACTTGTACCACAATAATTGCAATAGCTCGTCAGGGGTAACAGGCCCTGATTTATCGTACGCAGTATGCGAACTACCAATCCTAACCTTTCATTTACATACCCTAGTATAGGCACCTCTCCCCATGAGCTTGGCCTCCCGGTGAAAACAAACGGTCAACCCGGGAACTGCACAGGACTTGGGTAGGACATTCACCTCATTTCACGTCATTTCACTTTCGAGGGAGGCAGCCTCAGCATAACCCCTATGACGTTTGTTCAAAGGGAACCCATACTAAAATACATAAGTTTCCAGTTAAGCCTTACCCAGATTCAGATATTGTGGGGATACTTAAGAATTGGAATGGTATCGCATCCGAACCCAACCATCAGTTTTTGGTAAGTTTAACCAAGTCATTCACAAGTCATATTCACCTTCAAAATCTTTCAATATAATGACTCATCATTCCAAGGTTTTCAAAGTCATTGGTTTTCACAAGTTCCCATCTATAGTAGTCAATTTTGGTTTAGCACTAGCAACTAGTCATGAGGGGTGCTAATCAACTTGTATTGCTCTAGGCTAAGTTTGATACTCTTGTATTACTCCCTAACTAACTAAGTAAATCATGAATCAAAAAGTACTTTGATAAACCAAAAGTAGTAAAGCTTGTAAAGTAAAAAATTGGGATAGGATCATTAAGCATAAAGTAAAAAAGTAATGGTGCCTTGCTCTTGTAGAGCTTTGCATTAGTCTAGTTGCATTGGTAATAGCTTGCCTTGGTTGGGGTGATCAAAGTTCTCTTCTCCTTCCTCTTGGTAGAATACCTCCTCCTCTTGATAGTCTCCGGTACTAGCGTCTAAAAACGAATACGAGGATACAATCACCAAACAATACTTAAGTACTCTTAATTAGCCTTAATGGCTCACACAAATGATCTAGCGTCACTACTTAACATTTATCAAAAATTATGCTAGGGTTTCCTTACTCAGTATTAGGAAAGTAATTTCCTCTCATTGAAAAAGTGGATTAGGGTTTCTATTTAGTTTGGGGAGAAATAATTTCCTCTCATTGAATCTTGTTAAGATTTAATTTCTCTTATGAATAATATATGACCTAGGTTGACCAAAGTCAACCTCTTCATACTTATCATTTAAGAAAGTGATTTAAATGAGGTGAAGCACCTCCTACAATTTAATCCTAACATGGTAAAGATTTAATATCAACAAACAATTCATATGAGACCTAAATGACCAGAGTCTCTACCTCATTTTGAAATGTTTGTGACAAGATTTAAATGAGAGAAAAACTCCCATATGATTTATTAATAGTTTTGGACAATATCTTTGACTAGAAATAGCCATATAGTCCTTTAATTAAACTAGGCCATGATCATTCAAAGTAAGCATGGCATATTTTTGCAGAAACAATTAGTGCAAGTTAAATGTGAGCTACAGGAGTTGGAATCAACTCAAAAGCACTTTTGCACTACAAGAAAAGTTCTGATAGACAACGTCTCAAAATCGTCCGCTAAGGGGTATTTTTCGTCGCCTATGGGCCTAACCCGACGATATGGGTTCCGTTGTCGAAACTGCGTCAGGCAAAGTCCTACGACGATTTTTTCGGTCCGTCGCGCTTGGGCGCCCTTCCGCCACGGAAAATCGGACCGTTGCAGAAGTGTTTCCGGGAGCCCGTTGACTGCTGACGTCATGCAACCGACACGTGGCGTACGCCGTTAATCGGCGCGATTAACGGCGTTAACCGCGAAACCCCGTGGTAGATGGTAGGCCCACACGAGGCTGCCACGTCTTAAGCGGGCCGCCCATTAAGTTTGCGGGCCGGGCAGTGACTTAGTTTGACCGGTCAACTATATAGCTGGGCTGGTCCATTAGTTACGTGGGCCGGGCCTAACCTCTAAGGTTGACTGGTCAAAACATTAATGGGCCGGCCCACTAAGCATGTGGGCCGGGCCGAATGCACTCGTTTGACCGGTCAACAGGCAAAAGGGCCGGCCCACAAACATGTGGGACCCACTTTCATGTTATCGGGCCGGCCCATTTACCAAGTGGGGTCCACTTAAAGCAAGTGGGCCGGCCCAAGAAGTTATTGGGCCGGCCCAATTAGCACGTGGGTCTCACTTTCCTGCTAATCGGGCCGGCCCATTTAGTGCGTGGGGTCCACATTAGATCAAATGGGCCGGCCCACCAAGCCAGTGGGCCGGGCTAAAAGCACAGGTGGATCCCACTTTCCTGTTAATGGGCCAACCCATTTAGTATGTGGGGTCCACCATATAGCAAGTGGGCCGGCCCAACAAGATAGTGGGCCGGGCCAAAAACACAGGTGGGTCCCACTTTCCAGTTAAAGGGCCGGCCCATTTAGTATGTGGGGTCCACCATATAGCAAGTGGGCCGCCCAACAAGCTAGTGTGCTCGGCCAAAAGCATAGGTGGGTCCCACTTTCCAGCTTAAAGGGCCGGCCCATTTAGTATGTGGGGTCCACCATATAGCAAGTGGGCCGGCCCAACACGCTAGTGGCCGGCCAAAAACGCAGTGGGTCCCACTTTCCTCTTAAAGGGCCGCCCATTTAGTATGTGGGGTCCATCATGTAGCAAGTGGGCCGCCCAACAAGACAAAGGTCGGCCAAAAGCATAGGTGGGTCCCACTTTCCCGTTAACGGGCCGCCCAGTAAGTAAGTGAGCCGGCCCAAAATGAAAGTGGGTCCCACACTATCATTAATGGGCCGGCCCAATCTGTTATAGGGCCCTGGTTGTTTGACTAGTCAACTTGCATTAAATTTCTTGAGCCTAAAATCTGATATCAATGATACACACAATTACATACACAAATAAAATAACTAGGAAAATTACAAGGCAATTAATGTGCCCAAATAAAAAAAATTACATAGAATCATTGAGGACTTCTATTAGCATCATCAATAACACGTTGACATTTGGCAATCGCCTTGATTGAATCTTGTGTACTCTTGGTCAACATATCGACTACGAGACCTTAAAGCAGCAATACCATGTCTTTTATAAAGTACAAATTTTGAGATGTTCACCTTTGTTTGATGAAAAGAATGGTCTAGGTTGACGGCTATGAGAGGATGCATCGTAACAAAGATCGTAACTTTTTGTGGGCCTCTCTTCTAATGAAGATTGCTTCATCGAATCGCATTCCGATAATAATGCAAAAAGAGTTAAACGATGAACTATGCAAACATGTATTAAGCATTGTCGATATGAGATAGTCACAAGTACTAAGCGCATACTTACATTATATCGTTGCATAGGCTCACGCAGGAACCTTTTTGCGCTCTATCTTCTACTAAGGACTTCTTCATTACAATCGCATTCTAGTAATATTGCAAACATAGTTACAACAGTGAACTATTCAAACATTTATTATGCAATGTAGATATAATATAATAACAAGTTGCATAAATAAGACAATGTATGGAACTTGTACTAAGCAGACTTACATCATAATGTTGCACATGGTCGCTTTGGCGACTATCTTCTAATGATGACTGCTTCACTAAAACTGCATTCTGGTAATATTGCAAAAATAGTTACAACAATTAACTATTCAAACATGTATTACGCAATGTAGAGATCAGATAACAAAGATGTAGCGAACATACTGGCTCGCTGCAGGTCCTTCTCTTGCGTGCACTAGTCGTGGTCGACATGCCTGTCATTTTAGGTTCAACCACAAGTGAAATGCTAATCCTCCTGCTCCATTGTCCTTAATCTGTGTTTAGATATCACATTTAAGACCAAGTCAGCTGGTTTCAAATAACAAAAAACTTGAGCTGCCAAATGAATAAGCCAATATTTACCAGATATCAGATTAAAACCAACTAGATGTTGCTTTGCATGAGATACGAATTTCAGATATTCAGATTTAGAGTAGGGTAATGCCAAGGTTTTCCACATAAAGTAAACTGGCATTAAGAATGACCAAATGTCAGGTTCAAATCACCTTCGCAGTTGCTCCAAGACAAGCATATCAAATAGGCAGAAACATAGTAAAGCATGGATGGCATTGCTATGGCAGGGTTCCAAGTGTTTATCTCTTGCATAAGGAACAATGCATATAGGTTATAGATAATAACGGAAGTAAACTGCCAAAGTTACCAACCAAGAACTCAGATTCCAACCTTCCCTAGCATCCCCGCTGTTAATGTTGGATATTCTAATAAGTGGTTCGCATGATCAATCCCTAGGAAAAATAACATTGACAAGTTAGCCTACGATAATACAAAGACCAGACATGCACGCAGCAATAACTATACAAGTCGTGCGACAGAGCATTCATGGAAAAAAATAGCTATAAGCTAAAGACGAGGTATAAGAGCAAGCAGATTGGAAATGCACATAGCATGATTATAAAAGCGAAAAGAATAAAGAATAGCGAGACACGAAAACAGCTAGCGGCTAGCGGTGAGCTAATGACGTGGTATAAGAACAACCAGATTGGAAATGCCCATAGCATGACTATAAAAGGAATAGCATGCAAGTACAAAAACAAGTTGGCAGCAAATGAATGGGTCCCCTATAAATATGTGGATGCACACAGTGTCGATAGAATGAACAGGATGGTAGCGACCGGATAATGCTTTGGTACTGTACAATATTTAAACGAACTTCATGCGAAGTAACACATCAAGAAATTTAATGGCATATGAGATCTGCAAATAACTACACAAAACATGGCTAAAGAAACACCGCGATCTAACGGGCCAGCGTACTAACCAAGCTGCGGCGGGGTGGACGGGGGCGGCAACTTGCATTCCAGCGGCGGCGAACGCGGGAGACGATGAGTCGACCTTGTTTCAGTAGAAGCGGGCGTTAGTGAAGCAGATCTGGTTGGCTGGCAAGGGATTCGGTGAAGTTGATACAGCCGCTGCGCCGAGGTAGTCGGTGGAATAGATCGGCTTCTGTGGAGGGGGGGGGGCGCGGTGAAGTAGACACGGTTCCGTTGGAGAGGATCCGGTGCGTCGACAGGAAAGGCGTTGATTGCTACGCTGTGGATGAGGTCGGCGGTGAAGCAGATCCGGCGGTGGCGAGGTCGGCGGTGAAGCAGATCCGTCGGTGGCGAGGTCGGCGGTGAAGCAGATCCGTCGGTGGTGAGGGCGGCGGGGGAGTGGATCAGGTGGGTGGACAGCCAACACGATCAAGGCTACGCTGTGGAGGAGTATGCCGGCGGCGAAGCAGATCTAGTACTGTAGAGAGTCAGAGCTTTGGCGTGGGATAGTATTTTTGAGCTAATGGGGCGAATGGTTGGTGGGTGGGTGGGCCTGTGGGGAGGGTTCGGGATCTAGGCAAGATATTTCATTGTTACCGAATGAGCCCTCCATGGTCGGTGGGTTGTAGCTTCCGGACCAGGGTTAAAAGGGTAAAACTGGTCACATGATTTTCGAATGGATGCGGCGGGATGATTTGGCGCGCGGCCGAAATTTTCAGTTTCAAGCTACGAGCAGAACGACAAAAATAATGTTCTTCCCCAGGGAGCTCTCATTTCTTCCTCTTCTATTTCTCTCTCGAGTCTCTCCCACTCCCCTGGCTCCTCTCCCCCTTCTCTCCGGCAGCCTCGCCGGCCGGAGACGAGGCCGACTTCTCTCTGTATATCGTACACCCTCCGAACTAAATTAATTGATTCAACTTTCCTTAGACGTGTATGTATCTCGAGTAAAAACATGTGTGGATACATCCATATTTAGATAAGCATAGTTGAGTCAGTTAATTTGGATCCGAGGGAGTTCATGTTGTTGTAAGCTGATGACCCACAAGTATAGGGGATCGCAACAGTCTTCGAGGGAAGTATTACCCAATTTATTGATTCGACACAAGGGGAGACAAAGAATACTTATAAGCCTTAACAACTGAGTTGTCAATTCAGCTGCACCTAGAAAAGCACTAGCAACAGGGGTGATGTGAAAGTAGCAGTGATATGAGAGCGAGTAACAAAGAATACACAGCAAAGAAGAATAGTAATATGAGAGCAATGACACCGGAAAATAGTTGATACTACTTCCAATGACATGTAGAACAAGTATATGATGATGAGAGATGGACCGGGGTTCCCAGCTATCTACACTAGTGGCAACTCTCCAATAACAAGTGTTGGGTGAACAAATTACAGTCGGGCAATTGATAGGATTGAAATAGCATTAAGACAGAATATCAAGATCATTAATCATGTAGGCATGTTTTCCAATAATAGTCGTACGTGCTCGCAATGAGAAACTTGCACAACATCTTTTGTCCTACCAGCCGGTGGCAGCCGGGCCTCAAGGGAAACTACTGGATATTAAGGTACTCCTTTTAATAGAGTACCGGAGCAAAGCATTAACACTCCGTGAAAACATGTGTCCCTCACATCACCGCCATCCCCTCCGGTTGTCCCGATTTCTGTCACTTCGGGGCCTTTGGTTCCGGACAGTGACATGTGCATACAACTTGTAGATACAATCTAAGCAATAAGTATAGAGCTCAAATCTAAGATCATGCCACTCGGGCCCTAGTGACAAGCATTAAACACAACAAGATTGCAGCAACAATAACTTCATAAACTTTGTAGATAGACAATCATAATGTAACAATCCATCGGATCCCGACAAACACAACACCGATTACATCAGATGAATCTCAATCATGTAAGGCAGCTCATGAGATCATTGTATTGAAGTACATGGGGGAGAGAATACCAACTAGCTACAGCTAGAACCCGTAGTCCATGGGGGAACTACTCACGGAGCATGATGGAGGCGATTGCGTTGATGGAGATGGCTTCCGGGGGCACTTCCCCGTCCCGGCAGGGTGCCGGGACAGAGACTTCTGTCCCCCGAATTGGAGTTTCGCGATGGTGGCGGCGCCCCTGGAGTCTTTCTGGAGTTTCGTCAAGAGTTCCGGTGTTTTTAGGTCGAAAGGGATTTTATAGGCGAAGAGGCGGCGCAGGGGGGCACTTGGGGGCTCCCCACCACAGGCCGGCGCGGGCCCAGGCCAGGCCGCGCCGCCCTATGGTGTGGTGGCCCTCTGGCCCCTCTCCGACTCTTATTTGGTGTTCTGGATGCTTCCGGGAAAAATAGGAGGTTTGGTCTTCGTTTCGTCGAATTCCGAGAATATTGCCCGAACAGCCTTTCTGGAACCAAAAACAGCAGAAAACAGGAACTGGCACTGTGGCATCTTGTTAATAGGTTAGTTCCAGAAAACGCATAAAATCATCATAAAGTGCAAGCAAAACATGTAAGTATTGTCATAAAACAAGCATGGAACAACAAAAATTATGGATACGTCGGGGACGTATCATAAGCTTAGATCCAGTGTTTCCCATGAGCAGAATGGCGCAATGGAGTCGGGGATCTCGTCATCGGCTTCAGATCTGGCCTACGGTGAATCTGGCGGATCTTGCCGGCCAAACCCCGATCTGGTGCCATCAAGGTGATGGCGCTAACGGTGAGGCTTGCTTTGGTCAGTGCTTCAGATCTGGTCAATGGGGAAGTCAAGCTGCTAACGTTCACAAGCTCGGGGCATACGACGGCGTCATCCGTCTTGCCCATGAACATCTTGGCCTTTCAGCGGCCCTTCTCAGAGCCAATGTGCCGTTCTTTGAGGCCCTTCTTCTCCTTCGTCCTGGCGACTACCGGCGACACCGTCCCAAGTGGTGCGTCCCCGGCGACGGAGTTGCTGGAAAGGATGCGGAGCAGAGATCTGATGTGCGGTCCAGAAGGACTCGATTGATTTTCTTCTATATGTTTTGGGGTCCTTTTTGTAAAGTTGCAGGTCCTATTAGTTATTGTCTAGTTCTCTTGGACCTCTATGTAATTTTTTGGACTAGTTTCCATTTGCACCGATAAACTTGAATTTTGACAAGTTCACGGGAAAAAAATTCCTTTGCACATATGGCCTATCATGTATGAACATTCTTGAGTTTTAAACTATATGTAATGGCCAGCACTTGCGCAAGGGGCTCGTCTAGTGCGCACTAGTTTCCATTAGTACCGATAAATTTGAATCTTGACAAGTTCTTCGAAGAAAAAATTGATTCACATATAGCCTATCATGTGTGAACATTATTTGGATTTAAACTATACATAGATGGCCAACACGTGTAAGAGGGGGTCCTCTAATGTGCACTAGTTTCCATTAGCACTGATAAATTTGAATCTTTACAAGTTCTCGAAAAAAAATTGCTTCACACATATGCCCTATCATGTATGAACATTATTGGGATTCATATTATATATAGATGGCCAACACTTGTGCAAGGGGTCCTCTAATTCTTGGGGATTTCAATCTATCTATCTCTCTCGATCTATCGTTGGTGGCCAGAACAACACACATATGCATGCACTTTATGCGCAAAGGCGCGGGTGCCTCTAATAATTCATGTGTGTGCGTATATTTGAACATATTCTTGGGGATTTCAATCTCTATCTCTCGATCTATATATCGTTGGTGGATGATACGTCTCCGACGTATCGATAATTTCTTATGTTCCATGCCACATTATTGATGTTATCTACATGTTTTATGCACACTTTATGTCATATTCGTGCATTTTCTGGAACTAACCTATTAACAAGATGCCGAAGTGCCGATTCTGTTTTCTGCTGTTTTTGGTTTCAGAAATCCTAGTAAGGAAATATTCTCGGAATTGGACGAAATCAACGCCCAGGGGCCTATTTTTCCACGAAGCTTCCAGAAGTCCGAAGACGAAACGAAGTGGGGCCACAGGGGAGCCAAACCCTAGGGCGGCGCGGCCCCCCCCTTGGCCGCGCCGCCCTGTCATCTGGGGCCCCTGTGCCCCCTCTCGACTTGCCCTTTCGCCTACTTAAAGCCTCCGTGACGAAACCCCCGCACGAGAACCACGATACGGAAAACCTTCCAGAGACGCCGCCAACGCCGATCCCATCTCGGGGGATCCAGGAGATCGCCTCCGGCACCCTGCCGGAGAGGGGAATCATCTCCCGGAGGACTCTACGCCGCCATGGTCGCCTCCGGTGTGATGTGTGAGTAGTCTACCCCTGGACTATGGGTCCATAGCAGTAGCTAGATGGTTGTCTTCTCCCCATTGTGCTATCATTGTCGGATCTTGTGAGCTGCCTAACATGATCAAGATCATCTATCTGTAATTCTATATGTTGCGTTTGTTGGGATCCGATGAATAGAGAATACTTGTTATGTTGATTATCAAAGTTATACCTATGTGTTATTTATGATCTTGCATGCTCTCCGTTACTAGTAGATGCTCTGGCCAAGTAGATGCTTGTAACTCCAAGAGGGAGTACTTATGCTCGATAGTGGGTTCATGCCTGCATTGACACCTGGGACAAAGGATGAAAGTTCTAAGGTTGTGTTGTGCTGTTGCCACTAGGGATAAAACATTAGTGCTATGTTCAAGGATGTAGTCACTAGTTACATTACGCACCATACTTAATGCAATTGTCTGTTGCTTTGCAACTTAATACTGGAGGGGGTTCGGATGATAACCTGAAGGTGGACTTTTTAGGCATAGATGCAGCTGGATGGCGGTCTATGTACTTTGTCGTAATGCCCAATTAAATCTCACTATACTCATCATGATATGTATGTGCATTGTCATGCTCTCTTTATTTGTCAATTGCCTAACTGTAATTTGTTCACCCAACATGCTGTTCGTCTTATGGGAGAGACACCTCTAGTGAACTGTGGACCCCGGTCCAATTCTCTTTACTGAAATACAATCTATCGCAATACTTGTTCTACTGTTTTCTCGCAAACAATCATCTTCCACACAATACGGTTAATCCTTTGTTACAGCAAGCCGGTGAGATTGACAACCTCACTGCTTCGTTGGGGCAAAGTACTTTGGTTGTGTTGTGCAGGTTCCACGTTGGCGCCGGAATCCCTGGTGTTGCGCCGCACTACATCCCGCCGCCATCAACCTTCAACGTGCTTCTTGGCTCCTCCTGGTTCGATAAACCTTGGTTTCTTTCTGAGGAAAAACTTGCTGCTGTGCGCATCATACCTTCCTCTTGGGGTTGCCCAACGAACGTGTGAAATACACGCCATCAAGCTCTTTTTCTGGCGCCGTTGCCGGGGAGATCAAGACACGCTGCAAGGGGAGTCTCCACTTCTCAATCTCTTTACTTTGTTTTTGTCTTGCTTAGTTTTATTTACTACTTTGTTTGCTGCACTAAATCAAAATACAAAAAAATTAGTTACTTGTTTTACTTTACTTAATATCATGCATGTTTTTATTTCACTAGTTAAGCATAATGGAAAACAACAAAAATATGAGAGATCTTTATGAACTTTATCTTGAATTAGGACATGATGTGTTTGAAGAGAGAATTAAAAAACCCATGGAACTTTATAAGCATGCTAATGGGAATGTTATTACTATGGATGCTTTGAACACCATTGTTGCTAATGCTATGGAAAATTCTAAGTTTGGGGAAGCTGGCTCTGATGAGCATGATCTTTTTAGTCCCCCAAGCATTGAGGAGAAAATTTTCTTTTATGATTACAATATGCCTCCTATATATGATGATAGCCACTTTGTTGAAATTGCTCCCACTACAACTAATAAAATTGATTATGCTTACGTGGAGAGTAATAATTTTATGCATGAGACTCATGATAAGAATGCTTTATGTGATAGTTACATTGTTGAGTTTGCTCATGATGCTACTGAAAATTATTATGAGAGAGGAAAATATGGTTGTAGAAATTTTCATGTTACTAAAACACCTCTCTATGTGCTGAAATTTTTGAAGCTACACTTGTTTTATCTTCCTATGCTTGTTACTTGGCTCTTCATGAACTTGTTTATTTACAAGATTCCTATGCATAGGAAGCATTTTAGACTTAAATGTGTTTTGAATTTGCCTCTTGATGCTCTCTTTTGCTTCAAATACTATTTCTTGCGAGTGCATCATTAAAACTGCTGAGCCCATCTTAATGGCTATAAAGAAAGAACTTCTTGGGAGATAACCCATGTGTTATTTTGCTACAGTACTTGGTTTTTATTTTGAGTCTTGGAAGTTGTTTACTACTGTAGCAACCTCTCCTTATCTTAGTTTTGTGTTTTGTTGTACCAAGTAAAGTCTTTGATAGTAAAGTGAATACTAGATTTGGATTACTGCGCAGAAACAGATTTCTTTGCTGTCACGAATCTGGGTCTAATTCTCTGTAGGTAACTCAGAAAATTAAGCCAATTTACGTGAGTGATCCTCAGATATGTACGCAACTTTCATTCAATTTGGGCATTTTCATTTGAGCAAGTCTGGTGCCCTAATAAAATCCATCTTTACGGACTGTTCTGTTTTGACAGATTCTGCCTTTTATTTCGCATTGCCTCTTTTGCTATGTTGGATGAATTTCTTTGATCCATTAATGTCCAGTAGCTTTATGCAATGTCCAGAAGTGTTAAGAATGATTGTGTCACCTCTGAACATGTTAATTTATATTGTGCACTAACCCTCTAATGAGTTGTTTCGAGTTTGGTGTGGAGGAAGTTTTCAAGGATCAAGAGAGGAGTATGATGCAACATGATCAAGGAGAGTGAAAGCTCTAAGCTTGGGGATGCACCCGGTGGTTCACCCCTGCATATATCAAGAAGACTCAAGCGTCTAAGCTTGGGGATGCCCAAGGCATCCCCTTCTTCATCGACAACATTATCAGGTTCCTCCCCTGAAACTATATTTTTATTCCATCACATCTTATGTGCTTTTTCTTGGAGCGTCGGTTTGTTTTTGTTTTTGTTTTGTTTGAATAAAATGGATCCTAGCATTCACTTTATGGGAGAGATACACGCTCCGCTGTAGCATATGGACAAGTATGTCCTTGGTTTCTACTCATAGTATTCATGGCGAAGTTTCTTCTTCGTTAAATTGTTATATGGTTGGAATTGGAAAATGATACATGTAGTAATTGCTATAAATATCTTGGGTAATGTGATACTTGGCAATTGTTGTGCTCATGTTTAAGCTCTTGCATCATATGCTTTGCACCCATTAATGAAGAAATACATAGAGCATGCTAAAATTTGGTTTGCATATTTGGTTTCTCTAAAGTCTAGATAATTTCTAGTATTGAGTTTGAACAACAAGGAAGACGGTGTAGAGTCTTATAATGTTTTCAATATGTCTTTTATGTGAGTTTTGCTGCACCGGTTCATCCTTGTGTTTGTTTCTAATAAGCCTTGCTAGCCTAAACCTTGTATCGAGAGGGAATACTTCTCATGCATCCAAAATACTTGAGCCAACCACTATGCCATTTGTGTCCACCATACCTACCTATACTACATGGTATTTTCCGCCATTCCAAAGTAAATTGCTTGAGTGCTACCTTTAAAATTCCATCATTTACCTTTGCAATATATAGCTCATGGGACAAATAGCTTAAAAACTATTGTGGTATTGAATATGTAATTATGCACTTTATCTCTTATTAAGTTGCTTGTTGTGCGATAACCATGTTTACTGGGGAACGCCATCAACTCGTTGTTGAATTTCATGTGAGTTGCTATGCATGTTCTGCCTTGTCTCAAGTAAGGGCGATCTACACTGAGTTGAATGGTTTGAGCATGCATATTGTGAGAGAAGAACATTGGGCCGCTAACTAAAGCCATGATTCATGGTGGAAGTTTCAGTTTTGGACAAATATCCTCAAGTCTCTAATGAGAAAAGAATTAATTGTTGTCAAATGCTTAAAGCATTAAAAGAGGAGTCCATTATCTGTTGTCTATGTTGTCCCGGTATGGATGTCTAAGTTGAGAATAATCAAAAGCGAGAAATCCAAATGCGAGCTTTCTCCTTAGACCTTTGTACAAAGCGGCATAGAGGTACCCCTTTGTGAAACTTGGTTAAAGCATATGTATTGCGGTGATAATCCAGGTAGTCCAAGCTAATTAGGACAAGGTGCGGGCACTATTGGTACACTATGCATGAGGCTTGCAACTTATAAGATATAATTTACATGATGCATATGCTTTATTACTACCGTTGACAAAATTGTTTCATGTTTTCAAAATCAAAGCTCTAGCACAAATATAGCAATCGATGCTTTTCCTCTATGAGGACCATTCTTTTACTTTCAATGTTGAGTCAGTTCACCTATTTCTCTCCACCTCAAGAAGCAAACACTTGTGTGAACTGTGCATTGATTCCTACATACTTGCTTATTGCACTTATTATATTACTCTATGTTGACAATATCCATGAGATATACATGTTACAAGTTGAAAGCAACCGCTGAAACTTAATCTTCTTTTGTGTTGCTTCAATACCTTTACTTTGAATTATTGCTTTATGAGTTAACTCTTATGCAAGACTTATTGATGCTTGTCTTGAAGTGCTATTCATGAAAAGTCTTTGCTATATGATTCACTTGTTTACTCATGTCATACATATTGTTTTGATCGCTGCATTCACTACATATGCTTTACAAATAGTATGATCAAGATTATGATGGCATGTCACTCCGTAAATTATCCGTGTTATCGTTTTACTCGCTCGGGACGAGCAGAACTAAGCTTGGGGATGCTGATACGTCTCCGACGTATCGATAATTTCTTATGTTCCATGCCACATTATTGATGTTATCTACATGTTTTATGCACACTTTATGTCATATTCGTGCATTTTCTGGAACTAACCTATTAACAAGATGCCGAAGTGCCGATTCTTTGTTTTCTGCTGTTTTTGGTTTCAGAAATCCTAGTAAGGAAATATTCTCGGAATTGGACGAAATCAACGCCCAGGGGCCTATTTTTCCACGAAGCTTCCAGAAGTCCGAAGACGAAACGAAGTGGGGCCACAGGGGAGCCAAACCCTAGGGCGGCGCGGCCCCCCCCTTGGCCGCGCCGCCCTGTCATCTGGGGCCCCTGTGCCCCCTCTCGACTTGCCCTTTCGCCTACTTAAAGCCTCCGTGATGAAACCCCCGCATCCGAGAACCACGATACGGAAAACCTTCCGAGAGACGCCGCCAACGCCGATCCCATCTCGGGGGATCCAGAGATCGCCTCCGGCACTTCGCCGGAGAGGGGAATCATCTCCCGGAGGACTCTACGCCGCCATGGTCGCGTCCGGTGTGATGTGTGAGTAGTCTACCCTGGACTATGGGTCCATAGCAGTAGCTAGATGGTTGTCTTCTCCCCATTGTGCTATCATTGTCGGATCTTGTGAGCTGCCTAACATGATCAAGATCATCTATCTGTAATTCTATATGTTGCGTTTGTTGGGATCCGATGAATAGAGAATACTTGTTATGTTGATTATCAAAGTTATACCTATGTGTTATTTATGATCTTGCATGCTCTCCGTTACTAGTAGATGCTCTGGCCAAGTAGATGCTTGTAACTCCAAGAGGGAGTACTTATGCTCGATAGTGGGTTCATGCCTGCATTGACACCTGGGACAGTGACAGAAAGTTCTAAGGTTGTGTTGTGCTGTTGCCACTAGGGATAAAACATTAGTGCTATGTTCAAGGATGTAGTCACTAGTTACATTACGCACCATACTTAATGCAATTGTCTGTTGCTTTGCAACTTAATACTGGAGGGGGTTCGGATGATAACCTGAAGGTGGACTTTTTAGGCATAGATGCAGCTGGATGGCGGTCTATGTACTTTGTCGTAATGCCCAATTAAATCTCACTATACTCATCATGATATGTATGTGCATTGTCATGCTCTCTTTATTTGTCAATTGCCTAACTGTAATTTGTTCACCCAACATGCTGTTCGTCTTATGGGAGAGACACCTCTAGTGAACTGTGGACCCCGGTCCAATTCTCTTTACTGAAATACAATCTACTGCAATACTTGTTCTACTGTTTTCTGCAAACAATCATCTTCCACACAATACGGTTAATCCTTTGTTACAGCAAGCCGGTGAGATTGACAACCTCACTGTTTCGTTGGGGCAAAGTACTTTGGTTGTGTTGTGCAGGTTCCACGTTGGCGCCGGAATCCCTGGTGTTGCGCCGCACTACATCCCGCCGCCATCAACCTTCAACGTGCTTCTTGGCTCCTCCTGGTTCGATAAACCTTGGTTTCTTTCTGAGGGAAAACTTGCTGCTGTGCGCATCATACCTTCCTCTTGGGGTTGCCCAACGAACGTGTGAAATACACGCCATCAGTGGACAAGAAACACACTTATATATATACACATGCACTTTATGCGCAAAGGTGCGGGTGCCTCTAATAATGTGTGTGTGCACTCGATCGATGATCCCTAAACCTTAAACCCTAAAACCCTAATCCCTAATTATACCCTAAACATACACCCTAAACACTAAACCCTAGACCCTAAACCCTAAACACTACTCCATATACACTAGACCCTAAACCCTAAACCCCAACCCTTGACCCCGAACCCTAAACCCTAAACCATAAACCCTAAATATATTTCAATCTCTCTCTAGATCTATATATCTTTGGTGGCCAAGAAACTTACTTATATATATACGCATGCACTTTATGCGCAAAGGCGTGGGTGCCTCTAATAATTAATGTGTGTGTGCACTCGATCGATGATCCCTAAACCTTAAACCCTAAAACCCTAATCCCTAATTATACACTAACCGTACACCCTAAACACCCTAAACACTAAACCCTAAACCCTAGACCCTAAACCCTAAACCCTAAACACTAAACCCTAAACCCTAACCCTAGACCCTAAACCCTAAACACATACTAAACCCTAAACCCTAAACCCTAGACCCTAAACCCTAATTAACCCTAACCCTAACCCTAAAACCCTAGCTAGCTAACCCTAAAACCTAAACCCTAATTAAACACTACATATATATATATAGGCCAACGACACTTAATTGCGCATCAAGCAGGCGACCAAATAATTAGCGCTGATAAATTAATTAACTTGAATCTTGACAAGTTCTCTCGAATGAAAACACATTTGATTAAGTTGCCTCATAATATATATACAATTAGTGTGCATGCGCGCATGGCATACCATGGACATATCATTCGTGCATATATATATCTCAATATATATCTGAACATATTCTTGGGGATATATATATATATTTCAATCTCTCTCTCGATCTATATATATCGTTGGTGGCCAAGAAACACACTTATTATATATATACGCATGCACTTTATGCGCAAAGGCGCGGGTGCCTCTAATAATGTGTCTGTGCACTAGCTCGATCGATGATCCCTAAACCTTAAACCCTAAAACCCTAATCCATGATCCCTAATTATACCTTAAACATACACCCTAAACACCCTAAACAGTAAACCCTAAACCCTAGACCCTAAACCCTAAACCCCAAACCCCAAACCCTAAACCCTAAACTCTAATTAATTAACCTTAACCCTAACCCTACCCCTAAAACCCTAGCTAGCTAATCCTAAATCCTAAACCCTAATTAAACCCTACATATATATAGGCCAATGACACTAAATTGCGCATCAAGCAGGCGACCAACTAATTAGCGCTGCTAAATTAATTAACTTGAATCTTGACAAGTTCTCTCGAATGAAAACACATTTGATTAAGTTGCCTCATAATATATATACAATTAGTGTGCATGCGCGCATGGCATACCTTGCACATATCATTTGTGCATATATTTCAATATATATCTGAACATATTCTTGGGGATAAATATATATATTTCAATCTTTCTCTCTCGATCTATATATATATATATCGTTGGTGGCCAAAAAACACACTTATATATACGCATGCACTTTATGCGCAAAGGCGCGGGTGCCTCTAATAATGTGTGTGTGCACTCGATCGATGATCCCTAAACCTTAAACCCTAAAACCCTAATCCCTAATTATACCCTAAACGTACACCCTAAACACTAAACCCTAAACCCTAGATCCTAAAGCCTAAACACTACACCCTAAACCCTAAACCCTAAACCCTAACCCTAGACCCTAAACCCTAATTAAACACTAAACCCCAAACCCCAAACCCTAAACCCTAAACCCTAGACCCTAAACCCTAATTAATTAACCTTAACCCTAATCCTAAAACCCTAGCTAGCTAATCCTAAACCCTAAACCCTAATTAAACCCTACATATATATATAGGCCAACGACACTAAATTGCGCATCAAGCAGGCGACCAACTAATTAGCGCTAATAAATTAATTAACTTTGTTGAATCTTGACAAGTTCTCTCGAATGAAAACACATTTGATTAAGTTGCCTCGTAATATATATACAATTAGTGTGCATGCGCGCATGGCATACCTTGCACATATCATTCGTGCATATATTTCAATATATATCTGAACATATTCTTGGGGATAAATATATATATTTCAATCTTTCTCTCTCGATCTATATATATATCGTTGGTGGCCAAAAAACACACTTATATATACGCATACACTTTATGCGCAAAGGCGCGGGTGCCTCTAATAATGTGTGTGTGCACTCGATCGATGATCCCTAAACCTTAAACCCTAAAACCCTAATCCCTAATTATACCCTAAACGTACACCCTAAACACCATAAACACTAAACCCTAAACCCTAGACCCTAAACCCTAAACACTACACCCTAAACCCTAAACCCTAAACCCTAACCCTAGACCCTAAACCCTAATTAAACACTAAACCCCCAAAACCCTAACCCTAAACCCTAAACCCTAGACCCTAAACCCTAATTAATTAACCTTCACCCTAACCCTAAAACCCTAGCTAGCTAATCCTAAACCCTAAACCCTAATTAAACCCTACATATATATAGGCCAACGACACTAAATTGCGCATCAAGCAGGCGACCAACTAATTAGCGCTAATAAATTAATTAACTTTGTTGAATCTTGATAAGTTCTCTCGAATGAAAACACATTTGATTAAGTTGCCTCGTAATATATATACAATTAGTGTGCATGCGTGCATGACATACCTTGCACATATCATTCGTGCATATATTTCAATATATATCTGAACATATTCTTGGGGATAAATATATATTTCAATCTTTCTCTCTCGATCTATATATATATCGTTGGTGGCCAAAAAACACACTTATATATACGCATGCACTTTATGCGCAAAGGCGCGGGTGCCTCTAATAATGTGTGTGTGTGCACTCGATCGTTGATCCCTAAACCTTAAACCCTAAAACCCTAATCCCTAATTATACCCTAAACGTACACCCTAAACACCCTAAACACTAAACCCTAAACCCTAGACCCTAAACCCTAAACACTACACCCTAAACCCTAAACCCTAAACCCTAACCCTAGACCCTAAACCCTAATTAAACACTAAACCCCAAACCCCAAACCCTAAACCCTAAACCCTAGACCCTAAACCCTAATTAATTAACCTTAACCCTAACCCTAACCTTAAAACCCTAGCTAGCTAATCCTAAACCCTAAACCCTAATTAAACCCTACATATATATATAGGCCAACGACACTAAATTGCGCATCTCAAGCAGGCGACCAACTAATTCGCGCTAATAAATTAATTAACTTTGTTGAATCTTGACAAATTCTCTCGAATGAAAACACATTTGATTAAGTTGCCTCGTAATATATATACAATTAGTGTGCATGCGCGCATGGCATACCTTGCACATATCATTCGTGCATATATTTCAATATATATCTGAACATATTCTTGGGGATAAATATATATATTTCAATCTTTCTCTCTCGATCTATATATATATCGTTGGTGGCCAAAAAACACACTTATATATACGCATGCACTTTATGCGCAAAGGCGCGGGTGCGTCTAATAATGTGTGTGTGCACTCGATCGATGATCCCTAAACCTTAAACCCTAAAACCCTAATCCCTAATCCCTAATTATACCCTAAACGTATACCCTAAACACTAAACCCTAAACCCTAGACCCTAATCCCCAAACACTACACCCTAAACCCTAAACCCTAACCCTAGACCCTAAACCCTAATGAAACACTAAACCCCAAACCCTAAACCCTAAACCCTAAACCCTAGACCCTAATTAATTAACCTGAACCCTAACCCTAACCCTAAAACCCTAGCTAGCTAATCCTAAACCCTAAACCCTAATTAAACCCTATATATATAGGCCAACGACACTAAATTGCGCATCAAGCAGGCGACCAACTAATTAGCGCTAATAAATTAATTAACTTAATTGTTGAATCTTGTGGTGACCCGGCATACCACTGCATGGTGTAGTATGCAAGTCTGATATAACACCAATGAAACACCGTTCCACTAGTATTATATCGCTCAGAGTGGTACAACAAAAACATATGCGGGTCCAAGGCATGTCTATAGAATTATACACAGACTCAGTTACATAAGATCATCACAACCTCCTACTTTACAATGAGGTGAAACTTCAATTAAACTCCAGAAGAACGACTCGTGGTCTAATCCTAACACGAACTCTACTTGTAGAGTATTTAACTAGCTACAGAGGCTATGAATAGATTCTAGCTAAATAGGAGCTAAGTTTAGGAAGCTAGTTCCTTTCTATTGCTAATCTAGGTTTCTCCTTGTTGGATGTGGTATCTGACTCCTCTGACAGGGTCCTGTTCCCTTGAAGTAGTTGTAGACTCCTCGGTCTTCGAGTTGCATGGTAGATCCTCCTTCGACGCCTCCATATCTAAGCAGGGGATTTAAGAGTGGGATGAGTACGAGCGTACTCAACAAGTTCATTATAGGAAAGAGGTGTTTAATGCACTAGCTACAGCATTAGACCAAAAAGTCTAATACCAATGCAAGTTTTCATAACCATTTCTTCAAAAGGTTGCTTTTATTCAGAAGAACTATGTCCGTCAGCCTTCACCGGTTTACTAGAACTTCATGGAGCTCCTTTTCGCAGCGTGTCATAGTTCCATATCCCGGAACAGGGAGTGACAGGTCACGGTTCTTTACACTCTGCAGAGGTGTGTTGCTTTACCCATAAGAGATCTTAACCTTGGTGCCAACCGGGCAATTTCCCCGTCCACACTTCCTATGGTGTGAGGCCCGGTATAAGGTCTAGCCAATCATGTTCCTCCGCTACCTCGAACACCCACCCGTTGTTGCATGCCCCGACCCTGGGTCCACGCCGGTCCCATTATTCCCGTAATTTCAGGGTGGACCCCGACCATGACGACAGTGCTGGGCTCTACCATACACTCCTACGCCGGTAGCTGCAACCCATCATAGACCGCATTACCGTGGGGAATTAGAATGGGATCCCCACCCTCCGGTTGTTCCGCAAGACACAACTGCTACGGCAAGCAATGCTTTACCGTGGGGAATTAGAATGGGATCCCCACCCTCCGGTTGTTCCGCCAGATACAACTGCTACGGTAAGCGCATCCGTTGATGAACGAGAGGTGGAAACACTTTTGACTACTCCGTCCCACTCCGGATCTTATGGTTAACACGGGTATTACGGCACAAGAATCATCAAGACATTTGTTGTTTAATCCTAGATGGATATAAACCCGTGCAATGGAACCTCCACCATATCAACACAATCCATGGTTCCATTGCCCACCACATAGTCATATTCATAGTTATGAAAGTAGTGGTTTTGATTTTTATGCAATAGTGATAACCATAATACTTTGCAAGTAATTTGATAGAAATACTCAAATGACATGAGCAAGTGATGAACTTGCCTTTCTTGACTGCAAGATTATGCAGGCAAGGTCTTCGATACGCAATAACTCCAAATTCTGAAATAGCATCATCGTCCGGTAAGGACGATGTTTAAAAGATTGGCAAGGATGCAATAATGCATAAGTATGAGATGCAATCGCTCTAAGCGTGACCTAACCCCGATGATTTAGGTTCATTGAGTTGTAATGATTGGTTCAGGGTGTATTGCACTTTTAGAGTGATTCACATACAAGGTTCTTATTCAGGTGTGATTACTTGGTATTATAAACAGGTAGATAATAAAGCATAATAATCAATTGAGCACAAGGAGAATGATTATTGGCATAATGTTAACAAGTAAAGAACAGTGGTCAGTTTTAGTACTATATGGCATGGTTAATGATTGATTATCATATACTTTAAAAGAATAACTTTTGAAGAACATGTAATTTGATAAAGAACAAGTATGGTAATTAGGTTTGTGGGTTGCTGTAATTTATTCTGGTTCCAAGTAGTTTCTGGAGTAAGTATAAGACGGATCATAACATAGTTGGATTCATCAGCAACTAGGGCTTGCAAGGTTGAGATAAGCCTAGGCATCCTAAGCAATTCATTATACATGGTTGTTGTCAAGGTTGGTTTATCTTGCTAGTGATAGCTGGTTATTGGCTATAGGTCCTATTAGGCAGGATTGATGATGATTCCTTATTTTCTTCAAAAGAATAACTTTTGAAGAACATACTTCTTAATAATAAGAAGTATTACAATTAAGGTTGAGGTTGTCTTGTATTATCCATTGGATCTCTAAGTAGAGAATGGTTGGTTCCTAAATAGGATGGTTCATAATTATCTTACACTGGTAGGGTTTAGTGGAACAGGGTTATGTAAAGTAAAATAGTAGGTATGGTTGCTGTTAGGGTTCATCACAATGGTGTGATGCTAAATAGGAATGAATAAGGATGATGGCTTTGGTAATAGGATCTAGGGTTTACACTTGGTTAACCCAACTTAATTATCTAGGTCTGATGAAGATGAACACATGGGATGCTAATTAGTAGTGATAGGGTTCCCATATTTTATGTGGATTTGAACTAGTATTTAGTTGCTAGATATGAATCTAGGATTACTAATGAAATGACATGATCACATGTTACTTGGGGTTTAGGTTTGGAACCATTTAGGTTTCACACATAAAATAATGGAGCTAGGGTTTCTAGTGAATTAGGGTTTTGGGTTTACACATGAAATGATGAGTTGTATTATCATCCACTATGGAATTAGGGTTTGCTATTTACCATATAGTTCTAGGATTAATAACTTCAGATTAAAGTTGAAGTTATTAATAACTTTTAAATAAAAATAATATTGCATTTGGCATTTTATTATTTTTGAATAATTAATAATTAGGATAATTATTAATTAGAATTTAAATCCTCCTAATAAGCTATTAATAAAGGAAGAATTAGTTTTGTTGTTTCCTTTATTTACTTTATGGTTTTTATTTAATTTGGAATTTTTTTCTTTTCTAATTATTGATATTTAATTGATTTTAGAATTAAAGATAAAGGCTTAAATAATAAGCATTAAATAATTAAATTTTTATTAAAAATAAAAATTTCATTTTATATTTTTATTGGATTGAGTTTATTTTTAGGATCATTTTGATATCTCATATGTATTTTTTCGAGTTAAAATGAATTTTATAAACTCTTGCAAATATTCAGCAATTTTCTGTAATTTAAAATAACTAACAAAACGTTTTGTACCGTGGCAGACCTTAGCGCCAGACACTGACCAGTGGGGCCAGTGCCACGCAGGCTACCACGCGAGCGGAGACTGGTCAAGTTTGACCAGGGTGTTTGACTCCACCGGCGGTTAAACGCCGGCGAGTCCGTGTGCGGCGGCGCCGTCGATTTACGGCGCCCCAGGACGCGCGGCTATGCTCTACTTAACCGCCGTGACACGCAGAGTATCGTGGTGGTGGTGGTTTTTCCCAATGGTCACCGGAGCATCGCCGGAGATCACCACCTGCGGCGGCGGGCTCCGACCATCGATGGATTATGGGCTACAGGGGCTTAACGGATGCGAAATGAAGCTCTAACCCATCACAGGCTCACCAGGAATGCGACGGTATGGTCGGCGAAGCTCGGGGGAGTCCGGCTTGCCGGAATTTGGTGTTGCCGGTGTCGGAGAAGACGATGGCGTCGGCGTCGATCTCGGGCACCTCAGCTCGATTCCTTCCGTGGGCTGAGCTTGTCGAGGTCGGCCGTCACGCTGGTGTGCTTAGCTCTGCTCGGGGAGGCCTCGTTCGCCGGCGGTAAGGAAGACTGGCGGGCCAGGGTTTCGGCATGGATGCAATTTGAGAGGAAGGAGAGGAAACGGAGCTCATTCGTCGACCAGGGTTATTTATAGGGCTCAGTGGCGTGCCTTGTCACACCGTCGGGCGAGGAGAAGCTGCCAGCGACGAGGAGAAGCAGGCCACGGCTCGCTGCTGTCCTCCATGCGCGAGATGAGGATGAGGACGACCTCCTCATCGTATTTTTTTTTACGAAAAGGTATTGGGCTGTGCTCTGGCAGTGGACTGGGCCGCGGTGGTGGGCTCGTGCTGGGCTGCGTCGGCCCGTCAGGTAAGTCCAGGTAGTTTTTCCCTTCTTTTCTTTTCTGTTTATTTAATTTCTGTTTTCTATTTCATTGATTCAAATTCTGTTGGAATTCAATCATGTTTTGTACATTTTATTGTTTGAATCCTTGTGTAATTCAATCAAGATTCTATAAAAATTATTGTTGTGTATTATACACTTTAATATGGGCATTGAAACATTGGTCTATTAGTTACTATTTGACTTTGAATTAAATATCCATATGACATGAATTTGAATATCATCTTGGGAAGATTCAAATTAGTTTCCAAATGATTGTTTTCTCATTTAATGATACTTAGATTTTTATTTGGTTTTATCTTGCAAGAACATTTCCAAAGTAATGTTTATTTATGGATTTCTGTTAAAAGTGCTTTAATAACATGATTTCATGTGCTAAGCTATTTCTAAGGACTTGACCTTATATTTGATAACTTGATTACTTGCATATGATTCTTATGTGAATGCTTATTTGTTAAGGTCTTGTAGGTTTTATTATAACCATATTTCAAAGGTAGCACTAGAATTATTCAATAACACCTTGAAATCCCTAGGGTAATTCTACTCTCATCATGGTTTGGTCTTTATTATAATGATAGGTGGTTAATCACCACCATATAGGTTTAAGTTGTAGGGTTTAAACTAGGTTCATCTTATGCTCCATCATTAAGCATAGGATTTAACTAAAGTGCAATTCTAGAGTTTTAATTATAGTTACCTAATAGCACTTGGTTTGAATCTTAGTTATGGTCTGGTTTTATAAGTGTAATCACTCAAGTATTGCACAGCTTAGATTTGAGATATAATTTCTGGTTTGTAGAATTTGAGATGACACCATATTGTATTTGCTAGGGTTTAGTCTCCCCTAACCAGGATAAGATGGTTGCTTGCTTAATATTTTATGTGCTTCCCTAATTACTAAGGATTTGAGAATTGGTTTTATCTTCTACCAATTAACTCCTATTATTATTCCCAACATATCATTAAAGTAACTACATTGATTATAGTTCTTTTTATAGTTAACTTTGGTCATATGGGTGGATGGTTTCTCACTATATTAAATATAGAGTTTTACTTTAAGGTTTTCTTAGCACTACTAGGAAAAGGGCTATAGCTGCACGGAAGGGTGCCGGCGCACCATCATTGACGCGCGCCGGTGGCAAAATACTGCCGGCGAGCCATGTAAGGCCGCGCCGGCGAAGAACCTATACTGCCAGCGCACAAGAAAATTTAGTGCGCCGGGAATAAAATTCGAAGAGTTTTGGCCGGAAACAGAAAATATAGGCAACTTACCCCCGGCGCACCTCTATGGTGGTGCGCCGGTGGTAGACAATTTACCACCAGCGCACCACCATAGAGGTGCGCCGGGGGTAAGTTGCCTAGATTTTCTCTCCACCCCCCGGAATCGCCTTTTCAGTTTTCGAAAAAATAATAGAAAATGTTAGAAAATTCAAAAAAAAAAATCCTTTGAAATGCCCATGTAATATGTGATCTAGTTTTAGTAAAAATTTGAAAATTTGAATTTCGATGTATTATGCAAAATGGCGTCATCTTTCGGTAAAACGGGATTTCTGGTTGCATACGACCTCCGATGAAAAAGTTTTTTATATCAAAATCGATCTACGCGAAATTTCCTATTCGAATTCAACCGCCTACGGCCGTTTGGACAAAAAATGGATTCGTCAATTGGAAAACAGAAACAGGACTTTTTTCAGGTTTAAGATTTGGGTGAAAAAAATAAAAAATTTACCCCCGGCGCACCACCATACTAGGTGCGCCGGCGGTAAGCTGTGCTATATATTCATGTCGGCCCTCCTCCCTCTTCTCTTTCCTCACTTCTCCCCCTTCTTCTCTTTCCCTCCTCCTCTTCTCCTTGCAGTACTCACCGACGGCCTCCTCCTCCTACTACTCCGGTGACCTCCTACTACTCCGGTGACCTCCTACTACAGCGGCTCCGATGACCTCCTCCTCCTCCTCCTCCGGTAATCTCCTCCACCTCGGGGCTCTACCTCCATCTCCGGCCTTCTCCTTCTCCTCCTCTTCCACCACCACCACCTCCGGCCATCTTCTCCTCCTCCTCCTCCTCCTCTCCTAAACCACAACCACCACCTCCGGCCTCATCCTCCTCCTCCTAAACCACCACCACCTCCGGCCTCATTCTCCTCCGGCGCGGCAACGACGACAAGGTGACGCACGGCCACTGTTTTCGAGGACCCGAGCTAGATGAACCCGAGCTAGATCTAGATCTAGATCTAGATCTGGATCGGGCTTTTTTTTTGAATTTCGAAAAAACGTACCGCCGGTGCACCAGGCCTGGTTCGCCGGGGATAATTCATGTTGCTGCTGGCGCACCAGCTGGTGCGCCGGCGGTAACTTGTTACCACCGGCCTGTTCGCACCGGCGGGCTCTGGTGCGCCGGCAATAGCCGTTTTTGGTGCGCCGGCAATAAGGCTTTTCCTTGTAGTGTAGGTACTATGTTTTATGAAATATAGGTATGGTAGGATTCTACTTATGATCACCAAATGGTTCACAAGTAAAAGATAAGATATAAACCTAGGGTTGCTTACTAGTTATCATTCCTATAATTTCATGTGGGAATGAAATCTACTTATTCTAGTAGGGTTTAACTTATCCTCACATACTTCAAGAGCATGATCATGCATTAAGCATGATCAACTTGTTCATAATATTTCTACATCAAGTTCCTAGGGTTTATGATCATCACTTAATTTATAATGATCAAGGTTTGGCTTCCTAAGGTATTTCTAATGCAATGGTTTTCTCTTCCATGATCAAGTGTTGTCTTGATCAACTAAGCATAATATCTCTCTTATAGTTTCTTAGATGGTCATGGCTATGGTTGTCTCAATAGATTATATCCCAGGAGAATTCCTGAGATATTCTGTTAGGGTTCTACTTAAGCAATGTTGATATTATCTTCTGGATATATAGATAGTTTTCCCCCTTACATTCAAGTGTTGGCTTAACTTTCTTGAGTGTAACACCTTAGCTTGAGCTCTCTCATTTAAGAACAGTTATTCTAGGGTTTATGGTGTACTCCTAATATGTATTTAGGTAGCTAAGCTAAAGATTCAATTGTCTAACTTAGTTGGTTTATCTTTCTAGGAATTGTCTTGGATGATATCCTAGGGTTTCTCTTAGAGATGATGATCTGAATACTTGGATGTATATCCAAGGTTTAACTCAAGTTTTGTTATTGCTTCTTTAATAATTATAATCAAACTCTCACCTCTCTAGGTTCGATGTATAATAATATAGAATAGAGAAAGATATATATTTCTAGAGTTGATCTCCTTGTTATGTTTCCAAGATTGAAATAGAATGAATACCATGAGGTTCATGGTAGAATCAAGGATTAGTTTAAGACATGGAAAAGATAAGTCAAGAATGGCTTCTCCATTTTATTGTTACTTGGTTTGCAATTGAATTGTTGTTCATATGGGATGACAAGGTTTACCATAATATATTATTTTATAAGATCAAGCAATTGATGCTTGAATGAATTGTTGTTGTGTTGATTATTAGTTCTATTTGATCTAACCCCTTAGATCAAATCATCTCTACCCAAAACAAGGTTTTATCAAAGTCACATTGAGGTTTATAACACTTGACTTGATGAGCTACTTCAATTCCACCAAGGTCAAGTGAAACTTCGCCATCGTGGACTGTTTTACTTTAAAGCGCGAAAATTCCCCAGATTTTCTATGCATGAATGCAATGCACACATCTGATTCCTCTATTTTTGTAACCCCATTACCTGGGATATTACAAATCTTGACAAGTTCTCTCGAATGAAAACACATTTGATTAAGTTGCCTCATAATATATATACAATTAGTGTGCATGCGCGCATGGCATACCTTGCACATATCATTCGTGCATATATTTCAATATATATCTGAACATATTCTTGGGGATAAATATATATATTTCAATCTTTCTCTCTCGATCTATATATATATCGTTGGTGGCCAAAAAACACACTTATATATACGCATGCACTTTATGCGCAAAGGCGCGGGTGCCTGTAATAATGTGTGTGTGCACTCGATCGATGATCCCTAAACCTTAAACCCTAAAACCCTAATCCCTAATTATACCCTAAACGTACACCCTAAACACCCTAAACACTAGACCCTAAACCCTAAACACTACACCCTAAACCCTAAACCCTAACCCTAGACCCTAAACCCTAAATAAACACTAAACCCCAAACCCTAAACCCTAAACCCTAAACCCTAGACCCTAAACCCTAATTAATTAACCTTAACCCTAACCCTAACCCTAAAACCCTAGCTAGCTAATCCTAAACCCTAAACCCTAATTAAACCCTACATATATATATAGGCCAACGACACTAAATTGCGCATCAAGCAGGCGACCAACTAATTAGCACTAATAAATTAATTAACTTGTTGAATCTTGACAAGTTCTCTCGAATGAAAACACATTTGATTAAGTTGCCTCATAATATATATATAATTAGTGTGCATGAGCGCATGGCATACCTTGCACATATCATTCGTGCATATATTTCAATATATATCTGAACATATTCTTGGGGATAAATATATATAGTTCAATCTCTTTCTCTCTCGATCTATATATATATCGTTGGTGGCCAAAAAACACACTTATATATACGCATGCACTTTATGCGCAAAGGCGCGGGTGCCTCTCTAATAATGTGTGTGTGCACTCGATCGATGATCCCTAAATCTTAAACCCTAAAACCCTAATCCCTAATCCCTAATCCCTAATTATACCCTAAACATACACCCCCTAAACACCCTAAACACTAAACCATAAAGCCCTAAACCCTAAACCCTAAACCCTAAACCCTAAACCCTAAACCCTAACCCTAACCCCTAGCTAACCCTAAACCCTAAACCCTACATATATAGGCCAACAACACTTAATTGCGCATCAAGTAGGCGACCAACTAATTAGCGCTGATAAATTAATTAACTTGATTCGTGCATATATTTCAATATATTTTTGAACATATTCTTGGGGATATATATATATTTAAATCTCTCTGTTATCTCGATCTATATATCGTTGGTGGCCAAGAAACACACTTATATATATACGCATGCACTTTATGCGTAAAGGCGCGGGTGCCTCTAATAATGTGTGTGTGCACTCGATCGTTGATCCCTAAACCTTAAACCCTAAAACCCTAATCCCTAATCCCTAATTATACCCTAAACGTACACCCTAAACACCCTAAACACTAGACCCTAAACCCTAGACCATAAACCCTAAATGTACACCCTAAACACCCAAAACACTAAACCCTAAACCCTAGACCCTAAACCCTAGACCGTAAACCCTAACCCTAAAACCCTAGCTTGCTAACCCTAAACCCTAATTAAACCCTACACACACATATATATATATATATAGGCCAACGACACTTAATTGCTCATCAAGTAGGCGACCAATTAACTAATTAGCGCTGATAAATTAACTTGATTTTTGACAAGTTCTCGATCTCCAATGAAAACACATTTGATTAAGTTGTCTCATAATATATATAATTAGTGTGCATGTGCGCATGGCATACCTTGCATATCATTCGTGCATATATTTCAATACATGTTTGAAGATATTCTTGGGGATATATATATATTTCAATCTCTCTCTCTCGATCTATATATCGTTGGTGGCCAAGAAACACACTTATATATATACACATGTACTTTAATTTATTTGCCTCACAATATATATAATAAATATGCATGCATGGCCTAACCATGTATGCTTATATATGTGTTTAATTTGGAGATTTCAATCGCTCTCTCGCCGCTCTCTCGTTGGTGGCCAACAACACACACATGCACTTTGTGCGCAAAGGCATGTGCCTCTAATAATGTGTGCGCAGTCGATCGGTCTAGTTTTGATTAATCATAACACACAAATATAGAAGTTGTATTTGAATCCACACAACCCTAATCTAAAACACATAGCCCCTAACATGGCCTAATTAACTGACCCCTTCTCTCTAGCTAATTAGTGGAAATTGCACAAAATCAAAAGGGGTCCCTCACTAATTATACATATATATCTAGATTGTGATAAACTTTTGCCCCATATTTGGTGGATGGGTGCATCTTGGCATGTAAAACAATTAATGTTTGCAAATGGCGTTGTCAAAATTTATGTACAAATGATTTCTTTCCATCCAAAGTGCATAAAATGGGAGTTTTAATGAAGAAGGTACAAATAAAACAGCTCAACATGCCTCCACACCCCGATTTTCACAGGAAGTAGAGCATATTTAAAGGACAATTCCAGAGTTTTACTATTTTTCAAGCAACTTTGCTAATTTCCACCCACTCACATGACTTTATGTCGATTTAACGAAAATAGGGCGAATTTAAACTACATGGGCGGGATAGTTTGAATTGTGCGCGCGGCAAAGGGAACCGCCTATTCCTCAACCTTGTGCACGGCAAATTACACACGCAACTCCATTAAACACCACCTACCGGGCGGCCCGGCCGCATGACCCCCCACCCACCGCTACACAACTTGTCCCCGTCCGTGCGAAGAGCTTCCCCTCCCCGTCCCGTCCGTGCGAAGAAGAAGCTTCCCCTCCCCGTCGTTCTTCTCGAGACGCACCGGCGGTCAAGTTGATCCACGGTAGGGTTGCTATCTCTAGCTCAATCATGCATCGGGCAAGATGGCCTAACGATTTATATTTTCTTGATGCTGCTAAAAAAATCGTCAGTATGCTCGAACTAATTGTCATTTTATAGTTTTCCGCTCGATTTGTCCTCGATCAATTTGTTCATTTGCGTGGGCATATAGAGTCAGTTCTGCACTCGATCCGTTAATTTGCTGAAATGCCATGGCAGAGATTTGTACACGATCTGTTTGCTAAAATGTCGATGGGCATTTTTTATTTTGTACTCGACATGATTGCTGAAATGCATAATCATGTACTAGTATAGTTTTGTACTCGATGGATATACATTTCCTACTTCGCCTTAAATTAATCACCAACCATTGTATCTCATAATTAAACAGATGGACAGAACTTGGATACTGCATGGACACTTATGTTCCCCTTCATATATAAATGGTGTTCAACCCTTTATGGGGTTTATTAGAGCTCATGAAGGTCACGACCTGGACGTGTATTGCCCGCGCTGCACATGCATGAATGGTGAGAAGAGGCCTCACCATGTAGTGGAAGATCATTTACACATTTTTGGGATGGACCGCACATATGTTAGGTGGGTTTATCATGGTGAACCACATAATGATCCTTCAGCGGGAGAAGCAGATCTTGCTCACACTGTATGTGTCCGGCATATGTAGTTAATTATTTATATTGATGCTGCCGCTTGTTTCGATCAATAGTTTGCATTGTGCAAGTTCTGTACTCAAATTTAACTTGTTGCAGATGGATGGAGGGAAGGAGAGAAAAACGCTTGCTTCAGAACCGGGTTTCAGCTGGGGACATGTGCTGTGCCGATGAGAAGGTAAATATGTAAAAAGGCATTTGTTCGGGTTGCATCCCTTAGATGTTTGTCTAATCTGTTGATGTACTAATTGCAGAAGCATAGAGTTGAAGAGGTCTCTCGGTTTGATGGGAGATTTGAAGATGAATCTCAGTTTGATGCACCCGTGGATGGTGCGATGACGGACCTTTCATAGACGAAGGTCCCGCACCCGAGATTATCCAGCCTACGAAGGAGGCCGTGGACCGAGTACACACTTTGCGTTGAAGTGGATGCACGCCTGCAGATCATCACATGGCGTCCGGGTAGTCTCAAGACCACCCAGCCCCGATGCACCCGTGGATGGTACCGATGACGAGCCTTTCATAGACGAAGGTCCTGCACCTGAGATTATCCAGCCTACGTAAGGAGGCCGTGGACCGAGTACACAGCCTTTGCGTTGAAGCGGATGCACGCCGGAGATCATCGGGGCGTCCCGGTAGTATCAGGACCACCTAGCCACGATGCAAAATGTTGAGCTACTTTATGATTCGTACTCTTATGTTCTCGGTGCTGTAGTATGTACTATCTTTGTTATGATTTGTACGCCTTTGGCGCTAGAACTATAATTAAGCATTCGATGGATGATCGCGTTGCAAAATTTGACACCCACACAATCGGTTCATCGTATGAGTAGTAGCACAATTACTTCCACAAATACCCGCCAAACGCATTAATTGGTAGCATGAAACACTTTTAGGCACTCCCCTCTGATTCATATTAATTGACTCAATTTTGTCTAGATATGGATGTATCTAGATGCATTTGTTAACTAGACTAACAAACTTGAGTCAGTTAATATGAATCAGTGTAAACCGCCCAAGTCCTCCAGCAGCTAGTTTATTGACTCTGGACTCCAAGCCTCTCGCGGCAAGCCATCGACGAAGCTTTGACCAGATCTTGGCCCGCTTTTTTTTTGCGAATAGCAAAGCTTTGACCAGTTCCTCTCGGGATACAGCACGCCGGTGAGCTTGCACGGTTGCCATGAGCACTTTCCGGCAGAACTTCCTCTGCAACGCCCTCAAGCCGCCGCTGCGAGACAGCACGCAGTGCCTCGAGGTGGACGGAACGGATGAACTCGGGATCTCAGGGTGGGGGGTCCGCCTCGTCCGGGAACGATCTCCAGCGGGTTAACGAGGACATGCATGGCGGCCAGGGGATTTGGTTTTTTTTTGTTGTTGTTTGAGCTTGGGATTTGGGGTTTTTTCGGATAGGGGAGGAGGAACCGAGGAAGAGGAAGGAACAACCCGCGTGCTTGGCGCGTGGTAGTGTGCTTGAATTTCGATTTTTTGTGAAATGTTTCATTTCCCCGCTACAATTCGGGGGTTTTCTTGACGCGCCAATGCGTCCCGCCGTGCAGGTTCAAGTGAATTTGGGGTGCCACACTATGGGCCCCAGTTTCAGTGAGACATGTAATGACTAGTCACATCAGTAAGTTCACTGTGTAATAAAATATGTTACCCCTCCCCTTTATGTAGCCCCCTTTGTCTCTCCCGATCGAGTGCCGACAGCCGACGGATGCAAGCCGCTAGCTCGATCCCCTCCTTTCGCCTCCACCGTCCAGGCATCCAGCTTGGAGGGGCAAGCTGCATCTAGACCAAGCGGATTAGGTAGTACTAGTAATGCTCTTTCCTTTCTCGAGATCGGTTCTTTTTTCCTCACCTCGATATCTTGCGCATCTACTATTTCCTATTCTGGGCGAAGGGGTGTCTTTCTGGTCACCCTCGCGCTGGGAGTGTTTGTTGGGGGTGGGGGCGGGGGCTACCTTTGCTTGGATTGGGGTGTTCTTCCTTTATTTGTCGACATTTGCAACCTTTGTAGTTTCTGCAGATCCTCAATGTATCTTTTGTCAGCTTGTACGGAAAGGAAATACCTCGGTGGTGGTGGGGGGCAATGGAGCGTAAGGCCACCACGCATGTGGGCAGTTGGCTGAGCTCGAGCTGCGTCCCAGCCCGCATAAGCTGTGTACTCCGTTTGCTTATCCACTCTGTCTGTGCATCCTCAATCTGTTCTCGTTCTGGAAGATGCTTAAAGTAGCACATGTCTTCAGCTGTTTGTGCATAAAGCCTCTGTGACACCATGCTCTATATTCTCTCGTATCGAGTTGGTACCTCCAGGTTCCGTGCCGAGGCTATGGGGAACGAGAATAGCGCCCCACCCGCCGCAGAGCATGGCCCGATCTCGCAAGACAAGAAGCGAAATGCCATCGCCGAGTCAAGGTGGACCGCCGAGGGGTAATTTTTTTAACCAACTTACCATGATGTAGTCCGAATCTGATACTCCCTCAGATCCAAATTAATTGACTCAACTATCTCAGATACGGATGTATCTAGATGTGTTTTTAGCTCTAGATACTACTACCTCCATCCCAAAGCTTAGGGATTATATTATTTTTAGAAAGTCAAACTATACCATGTTTGACTAAGCTTTTACCAAAAATCATTAACATGCAAAATACAAAATTAATATCATTAAATAGGTTGTGAAATATATTTTCCTACGGTATCTACACAATATTATATTTGTTGATAGAATGTTCTAAAATTTTGGTCAAACTTTACTTGTTTTGATTTCTCAAAAATAAATAAGCCTTAAGCTTTGGGATGGAGGTATCTAGACAAAGCTGAGTCAATTGGAGTAGTTTTTTTTGTCTGTCCATAGCTAGTGTTCATGGTGCAAAAGTCTAAGAGCATCCACTATATGCATCAGGTCTATCTCATACGTAATTCAATATCACCGCTCGAGGTCTGCCTTTTGTTTTGCTATTCATATGCGGTTGAAACTTTAGGGCCTTTACTCAAAAGGAAGATCAAAGCTGGTGATCAAAGCTGCCGGTATGTTGATGTCGCCCCCATCTTCTAAATGCCTCTACAAGCACAAGGCCACGCGCTACTGGGTGGTGATCTTTTAATGAATATGGTATATTTTCTTAATCCACAAAACATGCCTTGATATTTGTCTGTTTATTGTCGGTTTTTTCTAATGCTTGCCAAAAGTTTACAACAACAACAACAACAACCAAGCCTTTCAGTCCCAAACAAGTTGGGGTAGGCTATAGTTGAAGCCCATAAGATCTCGAAGCCAAAAGTTTAGAAACACCAAATTCGTTTGCTTACAATCATCATACAAGAATGTTCATCTACTCTCCAGTTCCCTAACCCAACAAAAAATGATGTTAATTACGATTTTTAGATTAAAAGAGCACCATTAGGCGCTGTTAATTACGATTTTGAGATTAAATGTCATTTGCAATTGCTAATTACAATTTTGAGGCAAATGATTAGTTTAACCTTGATCTCGTTCTCGCTCTCCATTTTTCCCAACCGAAAAAATGTAACCATTCCATTCCTCTAAAATGGAACCATTCCATTCCATTCCACGCTGTTTCAGAACCGAACACACCCTTGCATTGTTGTGAAGTGTTGTCCATACACAGCCATACCCTTCCACTTACATCCAAAGACTATATGCATCGATCTGTCTCGTAGTCATTCAATATCACTGCTGAGATCTGTTCCCATTCTTATGCGGTAAATCGCCGCGCCTTTACTCAAGTGGATGCAAAATGAGGCCGATGAGGCTGCTGTGAGGACGATGGTGCCGGCACCATCATCCGAAAACCTCTACAAGCACGAGGCCATGGGCCAGCTGGGTGGTGACCTTTTAATGAATCTGGTATATTTTCTTAATCCACATACATGATTTTATTATTATCTGTTTAATTACTGTTGGCTTTGCCTAATGCTTACCAAAAGATCAGAAACAACTGCGTTTGCTTACAATCATCATACACTAATTTTTCACTTTTCATCTGTCTCATCCGTATATAAACCGTTGAGTTCCGTTGGCTTCTTTTGTAATCATTTGCATTGTTGTCAACTGTTGTCTATGCACAACCCTATTCTTCCACTTACATCCCGCACTTTTTGCATCAGTCCATCTCATAGATTTATTAAATATCAATGATGAGTTCTGTTGCTATTCATATGCAGGATGAAGCTTCTGTGCCTCTACTCAAATGGATAAAAAATGATCCTGATGAGGCTGCTGTGAAGATGATGGTGTCGCCACCATCTTCGAAAACCTCCTCAAGCACAAGGCCACGGGCCATTGGGTGGTATCCTTTTTAAGCAGGTATATTTTCTTAATCCTCATACATGATTTGATTTGTCTGTTTATTGCCGGCTTTGTCTAATTATACTTACCAATAGTTCAGAAACACACACAACCCTATTCTTTCACTTACATCCAGCACTATATGCATCAGTGTCTCATAGATTCATTTTATATATCACTGCTGATGTCTGTTGCTCATCAATTTTCATATGCAGATCGAAAGCTGCTAAGCCTTCATTGGTCAAAAGGATTGCAACTGCTGCCTTTGATGAGGCATCCGCAGAGGCTGCCACCAAGTTATCAGCCCCACCTTCTGGATGCTTATATGAGCTCAAGTCCAAGGACCAGCCGGGCCGTAACCATCCAAGGGTTCGGGTATATTTTCTTAAGCCACATATACATGCCATGATTTATTTCTGATATTATCACCGGCTCTGTCTACTGCTTCTTGGAATTCGGAAACGCCAAATTAGCATGCTTATATTCATCATACACTAAATTTTGACTGTTCAGTTTGTAACATAGTGTTATGCACTCGCTTGTCAACATTTGCATTGCTCTGAACTATGCACTTTACACAACCTAATTCTTCCACTTACATTCAGCGCTACGCACCAGTAGTACCTCCCATGTTTCCTTCACCATCCCGATGCCGAGCTTGCGGGAATATGGCGGGCCCATGTACATACCCCGCATATAACACCTCCTATGGCTCTATCTACCTTTCTAATAACTCCTTCACAGAGTTACAGGTATGTATTCTCAGTGGTTTAACATGAATTGGCATATAGTAAAGTCTTGTTTTTAGTCTTCCTGCTTCTTACATTAGTATCAATTTTCACCTGCAGACTGTACCTTGTGAACTTCGTCCAATGATTAACCAGATGTGTCCGCATGAAGGGTCTTTCACTATGCATGGCAATGGCAAATTGATGAACACCTACACGGTCTATGAGGTGTATGTCTACAAGACGCAGGCCATCACATATTTGTATGGACATGATTGGAGAAAGTTTGCTTTTGACTACGGTCTGAAGAAGGGCGACGAGCTGAGGATCAGAAACTCAAATGGGCAGATATACGTAACTGCTTACAGAGTTGGAGACACTTCCAAATATATAATATGTAACTTTTTTGTACTCATATCCTTTGATTACTGCATTCTGAGCAGTTGTTCTAAACCATTCCCTCTGTTCTAGCTTGCTGGGTTTAACATGATCAAAGCTGCAGATCCCCTGATGGAACAGGAGCGGATGTCACAAAGGGCACCCACACCAGCACCGGCACCGGCTTCCCACTCTCCTGCATCAGCACCGGTTCCTGTACCAGCACCGTTTATTGCATCTACCCAGCAGGCCCCTACATCAGCATTGGTTCCTGTAGAGGCCCCATATACTACACCTGCCCAGCTAGCAGCAGCGGGTCCCATTTAGCAGCAGCGGGTCCCATCACCAAATATGAGGTGCCAAAAAAAATCCAAGAAAAGAAAGTTTTATAGTACATAGAGGATGACATGCGGGTCCCATTTAGCAGCAGCGGTATCACCGTTTGAGAGGCGGCAGGGGATCGAAAGAATAAGGCAAGTGACCAAATTTGAGGTGCCAAAAAAACTCCAAGAAAAGAAAGTTGATTGCTCATAGAGGATGACATGTGGGTCCCAATTAGCAGCAGCGGTGTCAACGTTTCCAAGGCGGCAAGGGATCGAAAGAAAAAGGAAGTAGCCAGAAATCAGGGGGTCAAAAAAATCCAAGAATAGAAAGAATTTTGGTTCATAGAGGATGACATGCGGGACCCATGATCCTGCATCGTAAACGGCTCAATCGGAGAGCATTGAACGAGATGGCGCGATCGAGAAAAAAAACAATGCCAGAGAGGCTGCCATCTGGGCCCTACATCCCTCGGCGGTGCGGATTTGCGTTGACTCGGCCGGCGAACCCGAGAATTCGAGATGCACCACGTCCCGGGCCACCATACGCAACGTTTTGGCCGTTTTCGTCGGGCTAGGTGGCCTCAAAAACGAGAAAAAAAAAACGTTTTGACATGCACAACGGACAGACCCAAAATCGTCGGCCATGGTACACCAGCAACCACGGCGCGACTTCAACTTCGTCGGCCATGGCAACTTTTCTTGTAGTGTTGGTTGATTTTTAAGATTTATTTGAATACTGAAAAGTCTCTGATTTGTCTTTTTTATCATTCAAAATCTACACAAGCTATAGGGTTGAAACCAGTGGGGTTAGTTAGAGCATTTCATGAGCTTTCCAACAATATAAGGTTGGTCCAAATTGGTTGAGTAGATTTGAAGCTATTTGAATTTGAAACACAGCATCAGTAAAACAATTTGACCAAATCTATTTATTCCCAATTTGAAAAGGTGGGCCTGCGCGAGAAAGACTAACGGGCTGGCCCAATAACGCTTCAGCGCTCACGGGCCAACTGGCAGCAGACCCCACCTGTCAGCGTCTAATTTTTCTCACCGAAACGGTACGCAACGTCGACCGTCGGATTAGAAGACAATCGCACGGTGGCTGGTCGTCCTCGTCCTCGCGATGAACGGCGAGGGAACCCTAGCTACTGACGACGGAGGGGGTTGCGTGAGGGAGGTTACCGGCGTCCAGCGGTGTTGGCGAGGCGGGCAATCGACGTTGTTGATGACGGGGAGTCGAATGGTGGTCGAGAGAGAGGCTGGGGTGGCGCCAATCGTCGTCGCCTTCTTTCTACTGTCGCGGTGGTCGGCGGTGCAATTGGAGCTACTCCGGCTAAATTGGGACGGGGGAAGTGGTCGAGGAGATCAAGGAGAAGGAGGGGAGGCAACTGGTGCGGAGAATGCCTCAAGGGGGTGCCTCTATTTATAGTTGCGCTATGTGGCCGTGGGGTGCTGCAAGGTCGACGGCGGCGACGGCTTTTGAGGGCGTGAAGGGGCAAGGTAGGGGGCGCGCTAGGTAGCTGCGATCATGGCGAGCACGACGCGCGTGATGGGGCAGCTAAGGGAGGACGGGAGCGTGCTGGCATCGTCGCCGTCCTGGCAGTACGGGCGCGGCAGAGTGTTGATCATGGCGACGATGATGTTGCTTCCGCGGGCTAGCGAGGATGTCTAGGATGTAGCTGGGGGATTGGTGATCACGCGTGCAAAGTGAGAGAGGGAGAGGAGGACGAGAGCGACCAGGCGAAGGCGTGCACTGGCGCGTCCAGTGACATGTCTGGGCGCGCTCTGGCATGGCTGGGGCGTGTCTGGGCGTGTACGGGCGCGTGGCGTTCCGGCCAGTGCGGTGCATTTCTTCGGCCAGGGAGGGTACCAGCGTGCATGGTCGAGTGCAGGCTATCTATTAGACAGGGTAAGGCTGGCCAGAGAGAGGTGGAGAGGATGAGTGGCAAGAGGGGCGGCATGGTACTTGGCATGGAAGATATTGATCATGGCTTCACTTTAATCATGCAAAGCAAGGACTGGGAATGATGCAGGGGAGGTACCAGGGTGTGATGATCACAAGGAGAAAGAGGTTTAGGCTAAAAACCAGAGGTTAAAAGGGTGTATCACAAATCTGGAAGGTTGTCTGCCAAGTGTTTGACAAAATGGTCGCAAGAACATTTTTGTCAAATTTTGGAAATCTTTTTGGTGGAGTTCATTCATATTTTCAGAGAGGTAGAATGGTGGTGGTGGTGGTCAATTTGGTGGTGGTTTGCAACTTTTCAAAAAGGGGGTTGATCTTCTCTTGATTTCAATGTCTCCACTTGTCAATTCTATTCTGGTCAACTTGTTCAAAGTTAGCACTGGTGGTCAACATCAAAGTTGTTCACCTTGACATGGTCTTGGATGAGGTGTCAAGAGTTGTTCAAGGTTGATTTAAGAAAAGTTAAAACCAGGGGTGCAAAGTGGTGAAGATAATGTAAAATGGCCAAATGACCATTATCACATGTATGTTGATTTTGATTTTTTCCTTTGATTTGATTCTGGTTTCTTTGATTCAAAAGGGTGTGTTATTGATATATAAGTGTTTTACAAACAATGGCACAAGCCATGGTGGCCTTGGTTGAAGATTTGCAAAATTGGCCAAAGTGTATGTGAGGGAAAAATGGGATTTTCTCACTAATTGATTTCTCTTCATTTGATTTGACTTTTCTTGACTCAAATGTGATTCTTATTAGTTTAGGAACATTTCCAAACCATTGAAACCATTCCAAATGGTCTAGTTCAAAGATTTGCAAAAATGGCCATAAACCATAAGAGGTGATGTGTCAAAATTTCTTATTCTTCTAAATGGTTCCCCTTGCTTTACTTGGGCATGGGTTAGGGTCCATTTAGTGTGAGATTAGGTTTAGAGAGGGTTTCACACCATTTGGGCAAGGTACAAAGGCATAGAACAAGATTTGGGTAAAATGGTATGTGCCACATATGCCTCTATGCATATGTTGCATTTGATTTTTAATTTGACTTGGCTTGACCCAATTGATGTTGTTGAGTGTTGAAATGGTATAGAGGAGTGATCAACCATTCACAACAAGTCCTAGGGTCAAGATCCTCAAATTCACAAATTTGCTATTTTACTCTCATATGCCTCTATGGCATTTTTAGTTTCTTTTTAAAATCTTTGGTTTCACTTTGGATTTGGTTTGATAAGCACTAGGCAAGGTTTATGAAGGTTTTCCAAACCTCTAATCAAAGTAGAAAGGCCTAGGGTAAAGATTTACAAAAAAATAGCCATAGGCACATATGCCTTTTTCTTATTTAAATTCCTTTTATTTTATTTTAACTTGGATAGCAAAAAGAGGGGTGAGGTCTAGGGTTTAAGATCATTTCAAAATACTATAACAAGCAATCATGGCAATCGCACAAGAATTAAGCAAGATCACTATGTACCAAACTTAATTTAAGAATTTTTTTTGTTGTTTCCAAAATTTGGAAAAAGGGAAATTCATTTTCTTTGTTTTGAAATTTTTGAGATGTTACAAACCCTTCCCCCTTAAACAAATCTCGTCCCGAGATTTTAAGAAAAGTTAGGTTCCTAAGAGAGATTGAGAGATTGGATTAGCAGGAAAACATACTTGGCATGGCCTGGGGTGCTTCCTGAGCTTCAATGGCACTCATGTGGTAGAGGCGGCCGTTGTTGTTGTTCTGGTTCCTTCTACCTGCGAAGCGGCGCTGTTGCTGGGCAGGTGCAGCGGTGTTGGCGGCAATCTTGGCAAGCTTCTTGGGACACTCATTGGAGTAGTGACCCACAACTCCACATTCATAGCAGTTCACAGTTGACTTGTCCTTCGGGGTGACGGGGATGGCATTGCTTCCAGTCCTCGGGCCAGTGCTGGTGTTGTTGTTGTTCCCATTTTTGCTGTTGCTGTTGTGGTTGTTGTTATTGTTGTGGCTGTTGTTGTTGTTTCCTCCGGGCTTCGGGGGTCCTCCGTTGTTGTTGGTGTAGTTGGGGTGATAATTCTGAGCAGGGGGCTTGTTGTGTCTTGGGGTGAATCCTCCAGTGGAGTTGTTGCGGTACTTCTGGGTATGGTGGGGTCCACTCTGGTTCATCATCATGCGCTTGCGGTTCTCATTTGCCTGATGCAGCTTTCCTTCCATCTGTATGGCGGAGTCCACGAGGGCTTCGAGGTCAGCGAACGGAATGTTCACTAACACCGTTTGCATCTCGTCATGCAGTCCGTTCAGAAATCTCTCCTTCCTTTTCTCGTTGGTGCCGGTTTCATCCGGGGCGTACCTTGACAGAGTAAGAAACCTGTCGCGGTATTCCACCACGGACATCCTTCCTTGTTTGAGTTCATGGAACTCGTCTCTCATTTTCTTGATCAGTCCTTGGGGCACATGGTACTTGCTGAACTTCAGCTTGAAATCTTCCCATGTCATCATCTGTCCTGCATTCATTGCACGGGCACTTGTCCACCAGGCTCTGGCAGGTCCTGACAGGTAGTGGGTGGCAAACAGTACTTTTTCTGCGGCTTCAACTCCCGCAACTTCAAGGTTGTTCTTGTGAGAACCGGAACTCAACATTCCGACCCCCCCTGTGTTACTCGTCAATCCAGGATTAACTTGACGACACAACGAAACAAATATCATTGCAGAACGTGCAAAAAGTAATTATTACAAAGTTGGAGCCACAAAATGAAATGTCTTGTGACATTTATTACAACCAGAAAGCACAGCGGATAATAAAATGCGAAGTAACTCCATCTCAGCCACAGGCAGTCGATGTAGTCCACGAGGCCTCACTCCTCAGCGTCGTCGTAGTCGCCATAGTCTTCACCATCTTCATAGTACTCTGAATATCAACAAAAGTTTTGCCATGAGTACATTTCGTACTCAACATGCCCCCTCGTGCAAACCTACTAAATCTACATGAGGCTTCAAAGAAGGCTATATGGTTCTTTTGCAGAAAAGCCAGTTTTATTTGCTATACTACACTAGATTTGATAAAAGCAGTTTTAGACGAAAACATGTTTTATATTCAGTGTAATATTTCTGATCAATGTGATTGTCCACGACGACTCACATATATCATAGGATTCAGATTCCAAGGAAAGGATGGAGGCAAAGAGGGAAATAGCAAAACAGGTTCCTGTATGTCAAGAAGGATTCATGTGTCGTCCATGACCGTGGACACGGCTATTCGAATAGGTTTAACTCTGCAGAGGTGGTACACTTTCACCACATGTCACAATCTCGCCTTGTTGCAACCAGCCGTCGCTAGCATAGCAATAGGGAGTTTGTGATGAGGTCTTTTAGCTAGATCCCCCAAAGATGTGACATGCCCACCGGGTATGGCGCACGGAACTGAGAGTACGTCCCCAAACCGGTCCCCCCATCTGTGCCGAAGGTTCCCCCGTAGGCAGACACCTCATCAGCGGTACGGCGACATCGACACCTAAGGCTGACTAACATACTCAACCAAGCCAGTGCCCATATAGCATGTGGTTGTACGGTTGTCACAATCTTCAAATCCAAGACTTGTTAGGATCCTTATGCGGCACGGACGACGGATTGCCCCCTCCAACAAATGAAGGGCAGCCAACCGCTCCTTCAACATCTGATCCAGCTGTCGCCCGCGCCATGTTTAGATGGTAAGTTTCACCCAGAGTAGCATAGAGTAGAGGAAACAACAATGGCTAACTAGCCCAGCTCAACGAGCTCAACAATGTTCAAAGGGGTATTTTGACCCGCAGGTCGATCAATTCCTCCGGAGAGGCAACATGAAGTTTCCTAAAGATTATTTAGCATGGCTAAGCATTCTACTCTATCAGGATTATATATAATCACTACTCAGGGTATCAAGTAAAAGGCGACAAGCAGATCAAGTTGGTGTGTCAATCGACACGCTAGCTACTGGAATAAAATAGCATATATTTGTAAAACATAAAATAACATGCAAGTTGTAAAACTGGGATAAATATGATGAGAGGGCATGCCTTCGTTGTCGTCGAAAAACCCTCCTTCGTGGTCTTGGTTCAACCCGTTCCCGTCACTCCCTACTCGTCATAACGATGAACCACAATAAATACCAACTTCGAATAAACACCAATAAAATCCAAATAGAAAGCTCCAAATAAACAATATGTGTCGGTCGTGCGGCATAAATAGTACAAGGACAAGGCTGGAATGACTCGTACTGGATTTGGGTTAACTAGCGCACAACGCATGGTGATCTCTCTAAATTGGGTAATGAAATATTTTAGAAAACATATTGAGCGAACCTACATAGATGACATAGCTAGATTTAAAATGCAATGTGCAACCAGACTACATCCTACTAGTCATACTCAAGCATAGGTAATTAATCCAGAATTATAGCAATATGCACATGCGATGGTAAGTAACATCTAGTAAGTTAACACTAGCCTGGCAATAATGCAACATCCAATTAGATCATGCTAACAAAGATACACGTTAAATTCTAGCAAGATGGTCAGCATGCAATAAAATAAATTATATGATTGCTCTAGTCTACATACGATGGATATACCACAATCTGATAACATCTACAAAATCTATACTAGCTAATTACACTAGAAAGATCCCTAAGGCAAAGATTAAATACATAAATATATACCTGCAAGCTAAGCATGTGAGTGCAAAACCGTACGAACGGGATATCATCAAATTTTACTGAATGCATCTACATCTAAGTATGTACAGTCGATTTGCAAAAGCTACAAAAAAGTAACATATGCAACTAGCAGGGTTCCTAGTGAGGCATCCAAGTCCAAACTAGACAACATGGGTACGTGAAAACAACAAAGCTAGCAGATGCGCAGATGCAACTACAATGACATGCTTATATTTACCATTGCCATTTGATAAAACTTCAAATGTATGCGTTACCAATAGCGCTACTGGCTTCCTGTAGTTAACTGGTACATGACATTAGTTGGAAACAAAAACAGAAACGTGTTCTAGGCGGCCTAACTGACGATGCCATCCGACGGCATTCGGTTCACCGGCGACGTCGTCAACTACAACATTATTGGCAGCGACCATGTCTAGGATGTAGGCATATAGATGTGGAACGTCTGTGTGCAAGGGTTTGCCAAAGAGCTCACCGAGCACGGCGCAGTTTGTGATAGAAGTCGGTGGCCGAGGTTGACGTCGTTGCCATGGGTGTCATCGGTGAGCAGCCGTTCGTCCTTCTGGTTCCGTGGATGTACTTCCCTACTCCTGGTAATCCTCCTGGCGCAGCAGCTCCGTCTCTCGTGCCCCGAGTCGTCGGGAACGCGAGCGGCGTTCGGCGGCGGCCTCGCGGAGCTTCGCCAGATTAGATCGGTTTAAGCCGCTAGGGCTTTGGGTGGCGGCGTAGGGTGGAAAAGAAGAGCCAGGGGCGCCGACCTGAGGTTTTATAGGCAGATATGAGAGGCGGTATCGTGCCAGGAAAATCGGAACAATGGTTTCCACGCGACGGCGTTATACGTGCTGTGCAAGGAGTCTTGGCCTCGTGCGAAACAAGCAAGAGCTGATGGGCTGACTAGGCTGGTTCGGCTGGGCCTTCACTGGGCTAGTTGGGTGCTTCGGTAGCAAGACGAAAATTAAACGACAGAAGTTATACGTACACGTACAGAGAGATAGAGAAGAAGAACCACGTCGTGATGGTGCAAGGCATGGACGTGCATGCTTGGACCATGTGATTTTGCACAAAGAACTAATAAGAAGCAAATACATGAATTAACCACAGATTCAAATATGACTTCAAGACAAAACAATCTGGGGCTTCAAATAGAAAATCAATTGGAAAGAATAAATCTTCAGAACTCAAATAAAATATTCTTTTATTTTATTTTGCTGCAACATCCGTTTCTAAAAAAATTCAGGTCATAAAAATCCGGATGTTACAATTCTACCCCCCTTACAAGGAATCTCGACCCCGAGATTCGACCTAAGAGAAAAGATTTGGAAACTCCTCCCGGAGGGCATCTTCCCGCTCCCATGTCGCTTCTTCCTCGCTATGGTTGCTCCATTGAACTTTGCAGAATTTAATCACATTCCTTCTGGTTGTTCTCAATTGTTCATCGAGAATTTTAACGGGGTACTCTTCATAAGTCAAGTCATCTTGAACTTCTATGGCATCCAACGAGGTTTTCCGAGCCTCTTCTTCCGGCTTATCGAAACATTTCTTCAGCTGGGACACGTGAAACACATTATGCACTTTCGACAGCTTCTCGGGTAGTGCTAACTCATAAGCAACTTCGCCACGCCGGGCGGTGATGGTAAACGGTCCAATGTATCGAGGTGCCAACTTTCCCTTTAGTCCAAAACGTCGCATCCCGCGAAGTGGAGATACTTTCAAGTACACATCGTCACCCTTCTCAAATGATAACTCGTGACGGCGTCTATCCGCATATACCTTCTGCCTAGATTGGGCGGCCCGTAGCCTTTCCCGAATCATCTTTACCTGCTTATCTGCCTCCTCTAGAGTATCAGGTCCAAATACTTGGTTCTCTCCCACTTCATGCCAGTTAAGTGGGGTGCGGCACTTCCGTCCATACAAAGCTTCAAATGGAGACATTTGTAGGCTCGCTTGAAAACTATTGTTGTAAGAGAATTCTGCATACGGCAAACTCTTGTCCCATGTGCGCTGACAGGTGAGAGCACATGCCCGAAGCATGTCTTCCAAAATCTGGTTCACTCGCTCAGTTTGTCCATCAGTCTGCGGATGGTAGGCGGTACTAAAATTCAACTGCGTGCCCAAGACTTCATGTATCTTCTTCCAAAACCTCGAGGTAAATTGAGTACCTCGATCAGACACAATCTTTTTGGGGACTCCATGTAGGCAAACAATTCTGGCCATGTATAATTCGGCCAATTTCTCCCCCTTAAAAGTGGTCTTCACCGGGATAAAGTGAGCTGACTTGGTTAATCGATCCACGATGACCCAAATAGAATCATATCCTGCTGTCGTCCTCGGGAGTCCTGTAATGAAGTCCATCCCGATTTCTTCCCATTTCCACTCAGGAACTTTGAGTGGTTGAAGCAGCCCCGCAGGCTTCTGATGCTCTGCCTTGACTCTGCGGCATACATCACACCTAGATACATACTCTGCAATCTCTCGCTTCATGCTAGACCACCAGAAACTACCTCGGAGATCGTGATACATCTTTGTGCTTCCCGGGTGTATGGAATATGATGTGCCGTGTGCCTCTTTCATGATTGCATCCTTGAGTTCCTTTTGGTTGGGCACCAATAAGCGATCTCGAAACCAAATGCTTCCACTTTCATCCTCCTTGTATTCAGGCGCTTCTCCTGACTTGATTTTTGCTCGAATCTCTTTGATCCCTGTGTCATTTTTCTGGGCTTCTCTAACTTGATCCTCTAGAGTGAACTTGACTTCTAATACCTCCTCATTTTCAGCGAGACTCACATTCAAGTTCAACTTTCTAAACTCTTCATGCAATTCTGGTTGAGCTTCTTGAATCATGAGGTTATTGCAATAAACCTTTCTACTCAACGCATCAGCTACGACATTAGCTTTACCAGGGTGGTAATTTACGCCAATATTGTAGTCCTTAATCAACTCCAGCCATCTCCTTTGCCTCAGATTCAAGTCCGGTTGAGTAAAAATATACTTCAAACTCTTATGATCCGTATATATTTCACAACGGTTGCCAATAAGATAGTGCCTCCATATCTTCAACGCATGAACTACGGCAGCCAACTCTAAGTCATGGGTAGGATAGTTCACTTCATGAGGGCGTAATTGTCTCGATGCATAGGCCACAACCTTTCCTTGTTGCATGAGCACACAACCCAATCCTTGTTTAGAAGCATCACAATAAACTTCAAAATCCTTCCGAATATCCGGAAGTATTAGCACCGGAGCCGATGTCAATCTCCTCTTGAGTTCTTGAAAACTCGTTTCACATGCTGGCGTCCACTCAAACTTTTTATCTTTCTTGATCAATTGTGTCATCGGTCTTGCAATCCGCGAGAAATCCTCTATGAATCGACGGTAATATCCTGCAAGACCAAGGAAACTGCGTATCTCTGACACATTCTTTGGCTGTTTCCAACTAAGTACTGATTCCACTTTAGCTGGATCCACTGCTACTCCTTCCGCCGAGATGACATGACCAAGGAAATCCACTTGCTTCAGCCAAAACTCACACTTGCTAAACTTGGCATAGAGTTGATGTTCCCTAAGCCTTTCCAGAACAATCCGAAGGTGCTTTTCATGATCCTCCTCATTACGAGAGTAAATCAACACATCATCAATGAACACTACGACAAACTTATCCAAGCAATCCATGAACACTTTATTCATGAGATTCATGAAGTAGGCCGGTGCATTCGTGAGTCCAAAGGACATCACCAGAAATTCGTACAGACCATACCGAGTGACAAAGGCTGTCTTAGGTATGTCTTCGGGTCGGATCTTCAACTGATGGTATCCCGACCTGAGGTCTATCTTAGAGAAGACAGAAGCTCCTTTCAATTGATCAAATAGATCATCAATCCTAGGCAAAGGGTATTTATTCTTGATGGTCACTTCATTCAGGGCACGGTAGTCCACGCACATTCGCATGGTACCATCTTTCTTCTTAACAAACAACACCGGTGCTCCCCAAGGCGAGGTGCTTGGTCTAACATATCCCTTCTCTAAAAGCTCCTCGATTTGCTTCTTCATTTCAGCTAGTTCATTTGCCGGCATCCTATATGGTCTCTTTGCAATAGGAGCAGTGCCCGGGACTAACTCAATGGCAAACTCTATCTCACGGTCTGGTGGCAGACCGGGTAACTCATCCGGGAAAACATCAGGGTATTCTTTAACCACTCTAACATCCGAGACAACCATCTCCTTCAAGCTGTTCAGAATACTATCCACTGCGGTATGAGGTGCTGACTTGGGTTTGTAATCCACCACAGTTCCATTCTTACTAGTCAGCGATACTGCTCCAAGGCCACAGTCTATCATAGCTTTGTGTTTTACTAACCAGTTCATGCCCAGAATAACATCTAACCCTTTAGAGTCTAACACTATGAGGTCTGCTAGAAACTCTACTCCCTCGATCGTTAGGATCACCTTAGGACATTTTAAACCCGTAGTAAGAATTCCCCCAGGTGATTGTATAGCCATTTCTCGACTCATACCCTCGGTTTTCAAATGATGTTTTTCAACAAAATGCTTGGAAACGAACGAATGGGAAGCTCCAGAATCGAAAAGTACTGAACCATAACATGAGTTGATTGGAAACATACCAAGGACAACATCTGAAGCTTCATGCGCCTGTTCCGCCGTGACATGGTTGACTTGGCCACGTCCTTGCTGTCCTGAGGCATGAGGTGCGCCTCCCGGGGTAGGCAGTATGCCTCTTCCACGTCCCGCTGCTGGCGTCTTGGCGGCAGACCCTAAGTTGAACTTCACTGGCGTCGCCCCGGTGTTCTTCTTGCCCGGGCATGCAGCAACAACGTGACCCTCTTCGCCACAGTTGTAGCATGTCCTCCCAGCAGTGTTGGCATGGTTTCCTCCGACTTCAGCTCTCGGAGTACGATAGGCACCATACGAAGCATTGGGATTAGGCTTCGCCGGCTTGGCACCTGATCCACGGTATCCTGGGTTGTTATTGTTCTTCTGGCGTGAGCTCCCTGCCCCATACTGACTCTGTGGTGCCTTGCGCTTGCGGTGTTCATCAAGTTCGTTCTTTGAATTCTCCTGAAGAATAGCCTTGTTGACCAAACTCTGGAAGTTGGCAAAATCATGAGACACCAACCTATCCTTCAGACCTAGGTTCAGGCCCCTCAAAAACTTAGAAATCTTATCCGCCTCAGTGGGAATATCCGCCCTTCCATAGCGAGATAACTGGGTGAAACGGTCCCAGTACTCAGAGACTGTCATCTTCCCCTGAACCAGAGCTCGAAATTCATCCCTCTTCAGTTCCATAAGACCAGCTGGAATGTGTGCAGTGCGAAATGATTCAGCAAACTCATTCCACGTGATCCCCTCGGCATCATCATGCGCCTCACAATAGTTCTCCCACCAATCCGCGGCCACACCCTGAAGTTGATGCGCAGCATACTTCACACGGTCTTGAGCGTTAACATTCACCAGGTTGAGCTTCCGGCGAATATCCTTCAGCCAATCATCTGCCTCAATAGGGTCCGCTGATCCCGCAAAGGTGGGTGGCTTCGTCCTCATGAACTCTGCAAGCTTGGACTGCGGTGGAGGAGGATTCTGATTCTGGTTTTGGTTTTGATTCTGATTCTGATTCTGGTTCGCCAGAGTGGCGGCCATCTGCTGCAGTAGCTGTGTCTGCATCAGCATCACTTGCGCAATGTTAACTGGTGGCGGTGGTGGCGGCTGCTCTGGTCCCTCATTCTCGGTGTCAGTGTCCGTGTCATGAACTTCACCCTCGACGAAGTCCTCCTGAAACGCTGGCGCGCGACCACGTCCGCGTCCACGTCCTCCGCGACCACGACCCCGATTTGCATTCATCCTGTGTCGTTGTCCCAAGTTAGGATAGATAAGAGGGAAAAATAAACTAACCAATAACCAAATCTGTAACCAAACATGGAATATCCAATTAAACTTCAATCAAATTACTTTGTAAAACATGGTTTAGTATGACTACATAAAATAACCAAACAGATGTAGTCAATAATCAAGCAAAATTCCCTAACATACGTAGCATATCTGAAAGGATTCTATTCAACTCATCCTATATAGTTTGTCTTCTCTCAACTGAGTATTGAAGTATGGAGTACTTGATATATGCCTCTTGAATCCATGCGTTCTTGAGATGGCTTTCGCCTAGATAGGATATTGTATACTAAAGAAGTGCTTAGGGAAGAAAATTTAAGAATAAATGGTGAACAAGGTAAGACAAGGAATAGCAATAGTCAAGAATTAGACTACGAGTATTTTCATAAATAAATATTTTATTTATTAAAAAAAACTTGTCTTAAAGGTTTCCATTCTAACTAAGGCCACGTGACTAGGTCGACGTCGGCTCTGATACCACTTCTGTGAGAACCGGAACTCAACATTCCGACCCCCCCTGTGTTACTCGTCAATCCAGGATTAACTTGACGACACAGCGAAACAAATATCATTGCAGAACGTGCAAAAAGTAATTATTACAAAGTTGGAGCCACAAAATGAAATGTCTTGTGACATTTATTACAACCAGAAAGCACAGCGGATAATAAAATGCGAAGTAACTCCATCTCAGCCACAGGCAGTCGATGTAGTCCACGAGGCCTCACTCCTCAGCGTCGTCGTAGTCGCCATAGTCTTCACCATCTTCATAGTACTCTGAATATCAACAAAAGTTTTGCCATGAGTACATTTCGTACTCAACATGCCCCCTCGTGCAAACCTACTAAATCTACATGAGGCTTCAAAGAAGGCTATATGGTTCTTTTGCAGAAAAGCCAGTTTTATTTGCTATACTACACTAGATTTGATAAAAGCAGTTTTAGACGAAAACATGTTTTATATTCAGTGTAATATTTCTGATCAATGTGATTGTCCACGACGACTCACATATATCATAGGATTCAGATTCCAAGGAAAGGATGGAGGCAAAGAGGGAAATAGCAAAACAGGTTCCTGTATGTCAAGAAGGATTCATGTGTCGTCCATGACCGTGGACACGGCTATTCGAATAGGTTTAACTCTGCAGAGGTGGTACACTTTCACCACATGTCACAATCTCGCCTTGTTGCAACCAGCCGTCGCTAGCATAGCAATAGGGAGTTTGTGACGAGGTCTTTTAGCTAGATCCCCCAAAGATGTGACATGCCCACCGGGTATGGCGCACGGAACTGAGAGTACGTCCCCAAACCGGTCCCCCCATCTGTGCCGAAGGTTCCCCCGTAGGCAGACACCTCATCAGCGGTACGGCGACATCGACACCTAAGGCTGACTAACATACTCAACCAAGCCAGTGCCCATATAGCATGTGGTTGTACGGTTGTCACAATCTTCAAATCCAAGACTTGTTAGGATCCTTATGCGGCACGGACGACGGATTGCCCCCTCCAACAAATGAAGGGCAGCCAACCGCTCCTTCAACATCTGATCCAGCTGTCGCCCGCGCCATGTTTAGATGGTAAGTTTCACCCAGAGTAGCATAGAGTAGAGGAAACAACAATGGCTAACTAGCCCAGCTCAACGAGCTCAACAATGTTCAAAGGGGTATTTTGACCCGCAGGTCGATCAATTCCTCCGGAGAGGCAACATGAAGTTTCCTAAAGATTATTTAGCATGGCTAAGCATTCTACTCTATCAGGATTATATATAATCACTACTCAGGGTATCAAGTAAAAGGCGACAAGCAGATCAAGTTGGTGTGTCAATCGACACGCTAGCTACTGGAATAAAATAGCATATATTTGTAAAACATAAAATAACATGCAAGTTGTAAAACTGGGATAAATATGATGAGAGGGCATGCCTTCGTTGTCGTCGAAAAACCCTCCTTCGTGGTCTTGGTTCAACCCGTTCCCGTCACTCCCTACTCGTCATAACGATGAACCACAATAAATACCAACTTCGAATAAACACCAATAAAATCCAAATAGAAAGCTCCAAATAAACAATATGTGTCGGTCGTGCGGCATAAATAGTACAAGGACAAGGCTGGAATGACTCGTACTGGATTTGGGTTAACTAGCGCACAACGCATGGTGATCTCTCTAAATTGGGTAATGAAATATTTTAGAAAACATATTGAGCGAACCTACATAGATGACATAGCTAGATTTAAAATGCAATGTGCAACCAGACTACATCCTACTAGTCATACTCAAGCATAGGTAATTAATCCAGAATTATAGCAATATGCACATGCGATGGTAAGTAACATCTAGTAAGTTAACACTAGCCTGGCAATAATGCAACATCCAATTAGATCATGCTAACAAAGATACACGTTAAATTCTAGCAAGATGGTTAGCATGCAATAAAATAAATTATATGATTGCTCTAGTCTACATACGATGGATATACCACAATCTGATAACATCTACAAAATCTATACTAGCTAATTACACTAGAAAGATCCCTAAGGCAAAGATTAAATACATAAATATATACCTGCAAGCTAAGCATGTGAGTGCAAAACCGTACGAACGGGATATCATCAAATTTTACTGAATGCATCTACATCTAAGTATGTACAGTCGATTTGCAAAAGCTACAAAAAAGTAACATATGCAACTAGCAGGGTTCCTAGTGAGGCATCCAAGTCCAAACTAGACAACATGGGTACGTGAAAACAACAAAGCTAGCAGATGCGCAGATGCAACTACAATGACATGCTTATATTTACCATTGCCATTTGATAAAACTTCAAATGTATGCGTTACCAATAGCGCTACTGGCTTCCTGTAGTTAACTGGTACATGACATTAGTTGGAAACAAAAACAGAAACGTGTTCTAGGCGGCCTAACTGACGATGCCATCCGACGGCATTCGGTTCACCGGCGACGTCGTCAACTACAACATTATTGGCAGCGACCATGTCTAGGATGTAGGCATATAGATGTGGAACGTCTGTGTGCAAGGGTTTGCCAAAGAGCTCACCGAGCACGGCGCAGTTTGTGATAGAAGTCGGTGGCCGAGGTTGACGTCGTTGCCATGGGTGTCATCGGTGAGCAGCCGTTCGTCCTTCTGGTTCCGTGGATGTACTTCCCTACTCCTGGTAATCCTCCTGGCGCAGCAGCTCCGTCTCTCGTGCCCCGAGTCGTCGGGAACGCGAGCGGCGTTCGGCGGCGGCCTCGCGGAGCTTCGCCAGATTAGATCGGTTTAAGCCGCTAGGGCTTTGGGTGGCGGCGTAGGGTGGAAAAGAAGAGCCAGGGGCGCCGACCTGAGGTTTTATAGGCAGATATGAGAGGCGGTATCGTGCCAGGAAAATCGGAACAATGGTTTCCACGCGACGGCGTTATACGTGCTGTGCAAGGAGTCTTGGCCTCGTGCGAAACAAGCAAGAGCTGATGGGCTGACTAGGCTGGTTCGGCTGGGCCTTCACTGGGCTAGTTGGGTGCTTCGGTAGCAAGACGAAAATTAAACGACAGAAGTTATACGTACACGTACAGAGAGATAGAGAAGAAGAACCACGTCGTGATGGTGCAAGGCATGGACGTGCATGCTTGGACCATGTGATTTTGCACAAAGAACCAATAAGAAGCAAATACATGAATTGACCACAGATTCAAATATGACTTCAAGACAAAACAATCTGGGGCTTCAAATAGAAAATCAATTGGAAAGAATAAATCTTCAGAACTCAAATAAAATATTCTTTTATTTTATTTTGCTGCAACATCCGTTTCTAAAAAAATTCAGGTCATAAAAATCCGGATGTTACAGTTCTCCATCGTCTGGAGCCAGTCATCAGCATCTAGGGGTTCTTCAGTCTTGTTGAACATGGGTGGGTTGGTGTTCTGAAAATTCTTCAGCTTCGACCCAGGATGGTCATGGTTTCCATGGCCTTGATTGTTCTGTGCTACCTGCTGCAGTGCGGTAATGTTGGCTTGGCGTTCAGCTCTCTCGGCTTCTCGGTCTGCCATCATCATCTGCAGCATCTGCATCATTGCATCCTGGTTGGTGCTGCGGGTTGGTGGGGCCATCTGAACATTGAGGTAGATGATAAGATAAGAGGGAAATTTCTATGGTTTGTTTTGTTAAAGTTTAAAAAGTTCATAACTTGAAAAATTGAGTAGTGTTGCGGGGGTAAAAACCAACAACACTTTTTCATTCATTCCAAACATCACATATTACAAAGCTAACACACTGTTGGTTTGAAGAACCATTCATCGCTCTACGATACAAGGGGATCCTGATACAACTCACACATACGAAAGTGCTTTAAATGATACTACTCTTCAGGGGGGGATTCTTCATCTTCACGGGTAATGTGCTTGGCGAAAGGCGAGGGCGTTGTCCAACTCCTTGCGGGTCTTGTACAGCATGTAGTCGAGGTAGGTAACATAGTGGTTCATCTCCGGGTGCGGGGGCATGATTATTGGTCTTCCCATGGGGTCATGTCCTGGGTAGTAGAGGAAGCGGGTATTCTCAAGCTTGTTTATATTATGTCCGCACAGACGGGCAATTGCTTCTTGCATCGCTCTGACTAGTCCTTCCTTCCAAGTGCTTCCCGTTACAGAAAACCAGATGGTTTCCCATGTTGGGGCTCCAAACTTTCCTCTCAGATCTGTAGTAACTTCCCACCGAGGTTGTCCTCCCGATGGATTGTTGAGGGGTATTCCGAAGAACTCGGGATACAGGCGTCCTAAATAATCAACCAGTTGTTTCAAATCCTTCTCGAACATGAGGTTTTCTCCGTGGCCCAGCTGATATGACTTGCAGGTGAACTCCATATGTGAAGAACTATGATGATTAAGTTAGAGAAGTGAGTAGTGTGTCAAGTTTTATGTAGTAGTATAAAAAGAATAGAGCATAACTTTCTTAGTTTGAAGAAGATCTCAAGGATAAGAGGGAGAATAAGTTTTCATAAATAATCACTTCATTTGTTTCCAAACTAAGTTTTTCAGATGTTCATTCTAACTAGGGTCTCCTAAGGTCAACAATGGCTCTGATACCAACTTGTCAACACCCGGATTTTTAAGTCCAGATGCCTATTATGCCATTCCTCGCAATCCCAGGAATATTGTTTTTGAGAGACATAATAGATTGATATCACAACACATCATTCATTACATACCATAATCGTCTTACAAATAAAGGATCACATGATCCAGTCTCATTACAATAATAGAAGATCTATTAATCCATTACATAACACATAGCGGAAGCGAAATATCATAGTAGTCCATTTATTCCACAGTCAACTGTTGACGTCAGGAGTGATCCTAGTTGTCGTAGACGTCCTGCTGTCCTTCTTCCGGGTTCTGGTACTCCTCTTCATAGTCTGGCCATTTGAATAGCCAGGGACACAGCCATGAGTACTTTAAAGTACTCGCAAACTAATACTAAGGTAAATACTATCAACTATAGTAAAGGGGTTCTAAGCTCTAAGTTTATTTGCATAAATCCAGTTTTACTTCATAAGCATTTGTAATCAAAAACTCCTCATTTGCCTAACTTAACTCAAGTGGGAACATTAGTGTCATTCCCACAATTCAGTTGTGATTCAAAGTCAAAGTCACCTTTCAATTCAATTCACAAGTCAACATTCATAGTTTTAGAAAAGTTCTGATGACGGAACAGTATGGCCTTTCCAACTGTCCATGACCGCGGACGCGGCTATTCGAATAGGTTTACACTCTGCAGAGGTTGTACACTTGTGCCACAATAATTGCAATAGCTCGTCAGGGGTAACAGGCCCTGATTTATCGTACGCAGTACGCGAACTACCAATCCTAACCTTTCATTTACATACCCTAGTATAGGCACCTCTCCCCATGAGCTTGGCCTCCCGGTGAAAACAAACGGTCAACCCGGGAACTGCACAGGGCTTGGGTAGGACATTCACCTCATTTCACGTCATTTCACTTTCGAGGGAGGCAGCCTCAGCATAACCCCTATGACGTTTGTTCAGAGGGAACCCATACTAAAATACATAAGTTTCCAGTTAAGCCTTACCCAGATTCAGGTATTGTGGGGATACTTAAGAATTGGAATGGTATCGCATCCGAACCCAACCATCAGTTTTTGGTAAGTTTCACCAAGTCATTCACAAGTCATATTCACCTTCAAAATCTTTCAATAGAATGACTCATCATTCCAAGGTTTTCAAAGTCATTGGTTTTCACAAGTACGTTCCCATCTATAGTAGTCAATTTTGGTTTAGCACTAGCAACTAGTCATGAGGGGTGGTAATCAACTTGTATTGCTCTAGGATAAGTTTGATACTCTTGTATTACTCCCTAACTAACTAAGTAAATCATGAATCAAAAAGTACTTTGATAAACCAAAAGTAGTAAAGCTTGTAAAGTAAAAACTTGGGATAGGATCATTAAGCATAAAGTAAAAAAGTAATGGTGCCTTGCTCTTGTAGAGCTTTGCATTAGTCTAGTTGCATTGGTAATAGCTTGCCTTGGTTGGGGTGATCAAAGTTCTCTTCTCCTTCCTCTTGGTAGAATACCTCCTCCTCTTGATAGTCTCCGGTACTAGCGTCTAAAAACGAATACGAGGATACAATCACCAAACAATACTTAAGTACTCTTAATTAGCCTTAATGGCTCACACAAATGATCTAGCATCACTACTTAACATTTATCAAAAATTATGCTAGGGTTTCCTTACTCAGTATTAGGAAAGTAATTTCCTCTCACTGAAAAAGTGGATTAGGGTTTCTATTTAGTTTGGGGAGAAATAATTTCCTCTCATTGAATCTTGTTAAGATTTAATTTCTCTTATGAATAATATATGACCTAGGTTGACCAAAGTCAACCTCTTCATACTTATCATTTAAGAAAGTGATTTAAATGAGGTGAAGCACCTCCTACAATTTAATCCTAACATGGTAAAGATTTAATATCAACAAACAATTCATATGAGACCTAAATGACCAGAGTCTCTACCTCATTTTGAAATGTTTGTGACAAGATTTAAATGAGAGAAAAACTCCCATATGATTTATTAATAGTTTTGGACAATATCTTTGACTAGAAATAGCCATATAGTCCTTTAATTAAACTAGGCCATGATCATTCAAAGTAAGCATGGCATATTTTTGCAGAAACAATTATTGCAAGTTAAATGTGAGCTATAGGAGTTGGAATCAACTCAAAAGCACTTTTGGTTGATTTTTAAGATTTATTTGAATACTGAAAAGTCTGACTTGTCATTTTTATCATTCAAAATCTACACAAGCTATAGGGTTGAAACCAGTGGGGTTAGTTAGAGCATTTCATGAGCTTTCCAACAATATAAGGTTGGTCCAAATTGGTTGAGTAGATTTTAAGCTATTTGAATTTGAAACACAGCATCAGTAAAACAATTTGACCAAATCTATTTATTCCCAATTTGAAAAGGTGGGCCTGCGCGGGAAAGACTAACGGGCTGGCCCAATAACGCTTCAGCGCTCACGGGCCAACTGGCAGCAGACCCCACCTGTCAGCGTCTAATTTTTCTCACCGAAACGGTACGCAATGTCGACCGTCGGATTAGAAGACGATCGCACGGTGGCTGGTCGTCCTCGTCCTCGCGACGAACGACGAGGGAACCCTAGCTACTGACGACGGAGGGGGTTGCGCGAGGGAGGATACCGGCGTCCAGCGGTGTCGGCGAGGCGGGCAATCGACGTTGTTGATGACGGGGAGTCGAATGGTGGTCGAGAGAGAGGCTGGGGTGGCGCCAATCGTCGTCGCCTTCTTTCTACTGTCGCGGTGGTCGGCGGTGCAATTGGAGCTACTCCGGCTAAATTGGGACGGGGGAAGTGGTCGAGGAGATCAAGGAGAAGGAGGGGAGGCGACTGGTGCGGAGAATGCCTCAAGGGGGTGCCTCTATTTATAGTTGCGCTATGTGGCCGTGGGGTGCTGCAAGGTCGACGACGGCGACGACGTTTGAGGGCGTGAAGGGGCAAGGTAGGGGGCGCGCTAGGTAGCTGCGATCATGGCGAGCACGACGCGCGTGATGGGGCAGCTAAGGGAGGACGGGAGCGTGCTGGCATCGTTGCCGTCCTGGCAGTACGGGCGCGACTGAGTGTTGATCATGGCGACGGCGACGTTGCTTCCGCGGGCTAGCGAGGATGTCTAGGATGTAGCTGGGGGAGTGGTGATCACGCGTGCAAAGTGAGAGAGGGAGAGGAGGACGAGAGCGACCAGGCGAAGGCGTGCACTGGCGCGTCCAGTGACATGTCTGGGCGCGCTCTGGCATGGCTGGGGCGTGTCTGGGCGTGTACGGGCGCGTGGCGTTCCGGCCAGTGCGGTGCATTTCTTCGGCCAGGGAGGGTACCAGCGTGCATGGTCGAGTGCAGGCTATCTATTAGACAGGGTAAGGCTGGCCAGAGAGAGGTGGAGAGGATGAGTGGCAAGAGGGGCGGCATGGTACTTGGCATGGAAGATATTGATCATGGCTTCACTTTAATCATGCAAAGCAAGGACTGGGAATGATGCAGGGGAGGTACCAGGGTGTGATGACCACAAGGAGAAAGAGGTTTAGGCTAAAAACCAGAGGTTAAAAGGGTGTATCACAAATCTGGAAGGTTGCCTGCCAAGTGTTTGACAAAATGGCCGCAAGAACATTTTTGTCAAATTTTGGAAATATTTTTGGTGGAGTTCATTCATATATTCAGAGAGGTAGAATGGTGGTGGTGGTGGTCAATTTGGTGGTGGTTTGCAACTTTTCAAAAAGGGGGTTGATCTTCTCTTGATTTCAATGTCTCCACTTGTCAATTCTATTCTGGTCAACCTGGTCAAAGTTAGCACTGGTGGTCAACATCAAAGTTGTTCACCTTGACATGGTCTTGGATGAGGTGGCAAGAGTTGGTCAAGGTTGATTTAAGAAAAGTTAAAACCAGGGGTGCAAAGTGGTGAAGATAATGTAAAATGGCCAAATGACCATTATCACATGTATGTTAATTTTGATTTTTTCCTTTGATTTGATTCTGGTTTCTTTGATTCAAAAGGGTGTGTTATTGATATATAAGTGTTTTAAAAACAATGGCACAAGCCATGGTGGCCTTGGTTGAAGATTTGCAAAATTGGCCAAAGTGTATGTGAGGGAAAAATGAGATTTTCTCACTAATTGATTTCTCTTCATTTGATTTGACTTTTCTTGACTCAAATGTGATTCTTATTAGTTTAGGAACATTTGCAAACCATTGAAACCATTCCAAATGGTCTAGTTCAAAGATTTGCAAAAATGGCCATAAACCATAAGAGGTGATGTGTCAAAATTTCTTATTCTTCTAAATGGTTCCCCTTGCTTTACTTGGGCATGGGTTAGGGTCCATTTAGTGTGAGATTAGGTTTAGAGAGGGTTTCACACCATTTGGGCAAGGTACAAAGGCATAGAACAAGATTTGGGTAAAATGGTATGTGCCACATATGCCTCTATGCATATGTTGCATTTGATTTTTAATTTGACTTGGCTTGACCCAATTGATGTTGTTGAGTGTTGACATGGTATAGAGGAGTGATCAACCATTCACAACAAGTCCTAGGGTCAAGATCCTCAAATTCACAAATTTGCTATTTTACTCTCATATGCCTCTATGGCATTTTTAGTTTCTTTTTAAAATCTTTGGTTTCACTTTGGATTTGGTTTGATAAGCACTAGGCAAGGTTTATGAAGGTTTTCCAAACCTCTAATCAAAGTAGAAAGGCCTAGGGTAAAGATTTACAAAAAAATAGCCATAGGCACATATGCCTTTTTCTTATTTAAATTCCTTTTATTTTATTTTAACTTGGATAGCAAAAAGAGGGGTGAGGTCTAGGGTTTAAGATCATTTTAAAATACTATAACAAGCAATCATGGCAATTGCACAAGAATTAAGCAAGATCACTATGTACCAAACTTAATTTAAGAAAAGTTTTTGTTGTTTCCAAAATTTGGAAAAAGGGAAATTCATTTTCTTTGTTTTGAAATTTTTAAGATGTTACAGAACTACAGGATGTGGGTCAGGAAACTTGTAGTGAATGATGCTTGGCAGATGCTGATGTCATCCCAACAGGCGAGTCTTGATAAATGAAGATATTATAAACCACCTAATCCATTGTCAGTATTACTGATTTCCTCACTGCATGCACTATGCAGCTTACAAGCATGGAAAGAAAATAGGAGAAACGGTAATATTAGCACAACTATTTCTTCCATAGCTTCAGACTTGCTCTGTTTTTTCGTTTTGTATCTACTTAATTATCATGTTTGATTGAAAATAAATATATTTACTTATCATCTCTCAGGCAGTATCGAGTTGGCTACACATAGTTCCCTGTGGCATGTTCAAGCTGATGAAACATATTAAAGAGAAGTATGGAAATCCACCTGTGTTGATTACAGAGAATAGTAGGTAGCTGAGGATTGCATTGTTGGCAGGCAATAAGATTTTTCCTTTCCTTAGAACTAGTCAATAGTAATTAAAGAAGTGACTTATGGCAGGTATGGATGATGCAAACAACCGGTTTTCAATGTTAGAAAATGCACTACAAGATGATAAGAGGATACAATACCACACCGACTACATGTCCAGCCTCCTAGATGCTATAAGGTGAGGTCTCTTTCCTTTGTGCGTATACCAAAACTGAACCACCAGCATCAAAGCATCATCCATGTTTAGGAAGCAGATTTGGTGCACATGAGCACCCAGTTTTTAAAATATTTAAAAACTGTACATCTGTATTTCAAAAAAATCGTCACATTTATTCCACGAATACATACACATATCCTGAATATTCGTGCGAAGTTTCGGTAGAAATTACATTGTATTTTGAGCTACAGGAAAAAAAAACAAGTTTGTGGCTACGTGTAGTGGTAGATATCTGTCAGAAATTTGTCTTTTTTGTCTAGCTCAAAATACTAAATATTTTTTTCCAAAATTTCTACTGTACCTTCGGAATGTTTATATGTATGTAGGTATTTAATTTAATTTTTTGAAATCCAAAATTTTGATTTTTAAAAATCAGGAGCATTGGTGCTCATGTGGCAAAGACACCAACCTGAATTTCTGCAGGGAGGAAAGCCACTTTGTATGTTCGCTGCTCGATAACTGGGAGTGGGACTCGGGGTACACAGTGAGGATTGTACTACATCAATAACAACAACAACCTGACAAGAACGCCCAAAGCATCCGCCAAACAGTTCAGTCAGGTTCTGGTTCAGAAGGCGGCTGTCTTGCAGATATAGTGTGCAGTGGTTATCCAGTCACCATTTCGGTTGCACATATTACAAGTACTTGCATATCCTTCTGAGCAAAATGTAACTCGAGAATCTACTCCGACGGTCAACCACGTTGTTGAATGTCTCGCCTTTGTGCTTGTACATTGATGCTCACAGAAATCAACAAAGAGCGTTGTCATGTAGATAACAGCGCAGTGATTCTTTCAGTCACCGTTTACACATACTTAAACTATCCGAGGAGCAAAATGTGACTCGAGAATGTCCTGCGACGGTAGGCCACGCTGTTGGATGTGTGGCTGTCGTGCTTGTACATTGTAACATGTTACAGATATCAACATGAGAATTATACAGTTCTTGAACACCCCATCCCTTTTGTTCTAGTGTACGTTAAAGCTTCTTTTTTTCCTCTCTTTCGGAAGTTGTACTGACTGTGAGATGCTCCTACTCCAAGAACACGTTGTAATCTGAGCTACACGGCATGATGATGTCCAGAACAGATGAAGACAGATCCTGAAAAGAAGACGTGTGGCTTTTGGAACGAGAAGGCTTCGGTTGGCCCGGTCAACTTCAGGTCAGCAAGCATGGTCCCACTCCCCCCTACGAAATTTCCATCTCCTGACCTCTCACCCTGCAAATTCCCCCCTCCGAGCTTTGCACCTGCGGATTGTGTCCATGCGCCACAATGGAACATCCTACCTTTTTCATTCTAGTTTTCTAGTGTATGTGTATGCTTTTTTCTTTGGAATCTCCAAATTGGAACTGGCAGCGAGATGCTCCAAGAAGTCAAGAACATGTGGTGATTTGAGGAGATAGATAGCAGGATGATGTGTAGATCAGATGAAGACAAAGCATGAGAAGAAGCTGTGTCCTCAGCAACTTCAGGTCACCGTGGTCCCCTTTCGATCTTCCCCACTGAAATTTCCACCTATTCCTCCCCTCTCCACCCTTTAATTTCCACCTCCAAACTTTGTGCCTGCGAGTAAAACGCCGTGGTGCCTCGAGATGATGATCTCAGTGCAATTTCTCAGTAATCTTTGCCTGCCTGATTTCCAAACAAGTATGAAATCCGTGCATTGATCATACCCCAATCCCAAATACGTGGTGCCTCTCTCTCTCGAAGCGTCCCGTTGCCACCGGATAAGGGCGAGAGGCTTGGTAGGGCCGTAGGGGTCGTCGGTCGCCGCCGGCGAGGACACGGTTCCCCGTCGCTTCCGAGCACCGTTTTGGCGCTGGGAGGTGTAGGGGGACCCGGTCCTCTGCTCGGTCGGCCGTTTTAGGTCTAGTTTTTGCTAGTTTTCAGTCTCCCGGCGGCGGCGTCGAGGCGAGGGCGTTGCTGCCGTTTTGGAATAAGTCCCTCCGGTCCTCTCCTCGTGCTGTCGACGTCCTCCCCGGCGCCGGCAGTGGACTTGTGAGGGAGGGTCGGCCGATCCAGAAGCTACGGATCTGTCCGGCTGGCGCCGTCCGATGCCATGGCCAGTGGTGGTGGTGTGGGCAACGCCACTACGAAGGGTGCTTGGGACAGCTTTGGAGGTGGCCAGATGGAGGTCTTGCCGGTGCATCTTCCTCGACCTTCGGCGGGGAATTCCGGCGTGGTTCTCACGGGGCATGGGGAGCCTTCTTCCCGGCCGCCGATGCGTGTTATTCGGCTTCAAGATCTCGCCTCCCACGGCGAGCTACAACTGCGACGGCTCAAAAAGCTACAAGGCGAGGTGCCTCTTTGGAACCATCGGGGCTTTTTGCAGGTCTTCTCCACCTCTGTCGGCGGTTTCGGTGGCGGTGGTCGGCGAAGCTCTGCAGATCGGGAGTGCTCGGAGCTCCGGGAGGTCTGGATTGCTTTTTGCCATTTTGTTTAGGGGCTTCCGTGCAAAAGTTGATGGACAGCTGTCCTTCTGTATCCTTCTTTTTTTGTACTTGTATTTGTACTCAAATCTCCATGTATTTTTCCTTACTACGGTATGAATACAAGTTCGTATGCCTTCGGGCGTACGGTTTCAAAAAAAAAAATCCGTGCATTGCTTTTCAGTGCCACACTGCAGCCACGCATTTCTGGAAAACCAAACTGTTTTCAAGCGGAATTCCTGATCAAGATATCACTCCTGATTTCCCCAACTGGTCCTTGGCATTATTATGTTCTTTCCATTGCAACAACATGGCAAGTTGGCAACGTGCCCTGTAATATCTAGTTTTAGTGCCTGGGAAAGGGGCCCAAAAGGAAAAGAAAATCGGAGATTTGGCGTGGAAGAAAAAATCACACATGGAAAATGTGGAGACAAGGATGTGAAACGACAAACAACCATGGCAAGTAGGAGTTGAAATGTGCGTGCACTCGTGCTCTCTCTCTCTCTCTCTCTGTGTGCAGGGGCAAAGAGGAGCAGCGAAAGCCAGGGAACGAACAAATGGAAAACGATTAGTAGGGGAGATTCTCCCAAATTGCGGGTATGTTTTCGCAGCTTTGCTCGATGAGGTTAGTTGGATTATCATGTTGTTTGGTACAGTAATAATAGTGTAATAGTACCAGAAATCAATGAATACGTGAACGTGAGCACAATAAAATACCCAGAGTAAGGGATTTTTGGCTCCTGCTGGCTGATACTATCTGTCCATTCATGAATTAGATTTGACGTTATCAGCATCTCAACATCCATAAAGATACAGATAGGGGATCCAAATATGTGTTCATTTGATATAACCGGTACTATTCGCACACCAAGCTTGAATAGTTGTTGGTTGGTGGATGAATTATTAATATGGAGTTAATTGACAATTTTGTGCGTCGCAGGCTCCCTCCCGTTCAATCAAAACTGGCCTATATATATGTGCTTGAGTTTGCCTTTCCTTATAGAAATCCAGGGGTGATTGACGGGAGACTTCATATGGAGCATTGTTAATGTCGCAGAGTGTCATAGTAACCGTGATAGATAGTTGGAACGGAAGTTGTTGGGAATTATGATCGTACATCCACATGGTCATGATGTAGACTTCATATACCAGACAATTCTCTGTGATATTGATGTCGCTAGCAGTCGTGCATGATCTTGCAATTGCTCCCTTCTATATTAGGTTAGTGTGTACTCAGATGTTTCGATGTACAGATTCTTCAGAGGGAAAAATGCATTTTTAAAGTTAGAGCACACGATAACTCTCGTGTAAAAGGACGTTTGCATAATTTGAAAGGGGACAGACGGTGTACCTCGTAAGCAGCAAAGTTGCTAAAATTGGATGCAAGCAGTCGCTAAGGAAGAGGCCGTGTAAAATCAAGACTTAGTCCTATCATTAAGGAGTTGCTTATTGCAGGTGTGGATGATGCGAACAACTGGTTATCAAGAATAGAAAATGCAACCGATAAAAGGACACAATACCACTATGATTTCAGCTTTCTTTATTATGCCCCAACCAATGCATCGATAGATGCATTCAGTTTTCTTTATTATTTTATTCAACAAAGTTCAGATAAAGATCCTTCATAAAAAAATCTCGAAACTACCACGCAACACCTACATACCTGATAATGAGTAAAAGTCATGCTAACGAGATCTTGTGCTCTGAAAACGCAAAACCCCCTCATCCACTAGGAACCAGAAATATTGCATACCCAATGACTACATGTCTAACCCCCTAGATGCTATAATAGGTTCCATTTCATTGCACATAAACCGAAAGTGATGCCACGAACATTGTGTACTATGGATGTGTACCAGTATAGGACGTGTTTGGTTCACATTTTTGTAGCGTAACTTGATTAAGGTGGTAACCGATACCTTTAAAATGTGTCTGGTTGAGTTTAGCAGTAAATAGGTGCCTCTAAACAAATCCCACCGCTTAACAAATTTGATACCGATCAAAGCCCATCGGTAACAGATTGTTACAGAGCGAGTTCCTCGCTCGGTCGCGCTGGATCTCTCGACCTCACCTTGTCTCCTCTTTCTGCCCCCACTTTCAATGAGTCATGCTGCTGGCGACAGTGTGGGGAGTGGTACCCACCAGCGAAACGTCCCTTGACGTCCTCTACTACATCGGCAGCGGTGGCAAGCAAGGAGAGGTGGCGGTACAGGAGAAGCTGCAGCGACGGCATGGGAGGAGTAGCGAGGAGTGGCGGCGGCTGCGTCCACCGATCCCCAATCTTGATGGGAAACGGTTGCCATTACACCCGTGAGCCAAACAAAGTTGACATTTTTTCCATTACGTTTACGTTACCACCTGTTTACCGATACTAGTTACGTTTACGTAAGCAAAGTTGAAACATGCACATCCATAATCACTTATCTGGCCGCCTTCGTACCTAAGTACTCTTCGACTGGAATTACTGCAGGAAGGAATGTTGCGACATCACTGCGACTTCCACGGTTATTTCGCATGGTCTCTGCTCGATAACTGTGAGTGGAACTCAGGGTACACGGTGCGGTTCGGCCTGTACTATGTCAACTACAGCAACAACCGGACAAGGATACCCAAAGCATCCGCTAAATGGTTCAGTCAGGTTCTCGCCCACAAAGCTGCAGTGTTGTAGATGTAGATAATAGAACAGTGAGACTTCAGTCACCATTTCGGTTGTGCATCCATATTCTTCTGAGCAAAAATGTAACCGAGAATCTCCTACGACGGCCAACCACATTGCTGAACGTGTCGCCTTTGCGCCTGTACATCGATGTTACGGAAATCAACAAAGAACGGTGTCATGTAGATAACAGTACGGCCGGTTTGCTAAAACTATATGATCAATCATTCAGAGAGGATCTAATAATTCAGATAGGATCTAGCTTATACCCTCTCCGTAGCGTTGCAAACATTTTCGGCAATTGGCTAAATGGGATAGAGATCAGGTTTAGGAATCTTATCAGGGTGGGAGCGTTAGCCGTTATATGATCGCTCTGACTATGTAGAAATGACAAGGTTTTCAATGACAGAAATTCTTCTCTTATGCAGGAAATTTACCGATCTACGGCTACGTTCCGTTTATGGTCGCCGACCGCGACCTCTTTATGGACGTGTCTACACGATTGGAGAATACGACCAAGGAGTTTATTATCCAACATGGGTGACTGCATAATCTAAGGATAGCGGCTCCATCACCATGATTTGTTCGCCTGTTATGAGAGCTTTTTTGTAGTTTAACTTTTATGGTTGGATTATATCTGTGAACGGTTGTGTGCATCTTAGTTATGCAGATGCCGAGTGTATTACGTCAACGCTGAAGTAATAAAGCGTCCTTTTTCGAAAAACAGTACAGCCGGTGTGCCTGTCACCGTTTCAGCTCTGCATATTACACGTACTTACTTACATATATGAGTAGTAAAATGCAAGTCGAGAATCTCCTACGCGACGGTCGACTGTGCCGTGGAATGTGTTGTCGTTCTTCTTGCACATTGATGTTGCGGAAATGAACAAGAGAATTATGTTGTTTTTAAATTCCCATTCATTTTTATTCCAGATAAAGAGGATGCTGTGATTTAAGATAGAGACCATGATGGTGTGTGTAACAGATGAAGACAAATCCTGAAAAGGAAGCTATGACCTTCAGAATGAGAAGGCTTTGTTTGTGGTTGTCCCCAGCAACTTCAGGTCAGCATGGTCTGAAGATTCCACCTATTCGTCCCCTCTCCACCCTGTAATTTTCACCTCCAAACTTTATACCTCGAGATGATATTGATCCAAATTCACAGTAATCTCTTGACTGACTGACTTACTTCTTTTCCTGTATGGTGTATGCTTCCAGAATCCTTAGCGTTACTTTTGAGTGCCACACTGCAGGTACGTATTTTCCTAGATTCTCTCGAAAACCAAAGCGTTTTCCAATAAAATTCTAAACTTTGTGTCCGAGAGTAAAACGCCCAGGTGCCTGAGATGGTCTCGATGCAACTTCACAGCAAACTTTGCCCGCCTGCCTATGTGCTACCAGAATCCATGCATTGCTTTTAAGGCACACTGTATTTTCCTTGATTCTCTCTGAAATCAAACTGTTTTCCAGAACAATTCTTGATTGAGATATACCGCTCCTGATTTCCCCGACGAGTCCTCTTGGAATTTTTTAATTTAGTTTATTTTATTTTCTGCCGGCATGGCAACCTGTGCCACTGCCACCTTGTGCTAGTCTCTGGTGGGAGGACCTGGGAAAGGGACAACCCTAGCTGAAATGGTAATAGGAGATTTGTCACGGAAAAAGAAATTACACATGAAAAATGTGGAGACGAGATGTGAAAGGACAAAAAACAAGGGAAACTATCATCATGGGCGCGTTTGATACCCTGCATCAGATTCCTGTATCATTGGCGCACAGTGAAAAGAAGTCTCCTGCGCGTCGCAGACGGGCCATGAGCCATAAAAGCCACGTTCTTTGGTGGCCAGCGCAGAGTTTTTCGGCCCCGTGGAGATTTGGGTTCTGCCCGTTTGGTAGGTCGGATTTCAGGCCTTGTAGCAGCCTAGACCGGCGCTCCTGTTGTTTGGTTGCAACCCAGAATCTGCTTCTGCTTACCTCTTCCCTTCAGTGGTGAGGTTACCAGCGATCAACAACACAAGAAAGAACACAATCACAGTTCAGGCACACTTAGCACTGATCATAGTTCAACACACTGTCATAGTTTCACGACACAGGACGATCATAGTTCACGATACAGCAGAGACGATCGTAACAGGAACAACAACTAGACACGGACATGGTAGCAGCGAGGCAAAACCAGGTAAGCTTCAGACATGACTTTCGAAGACGACACACCTGGTGGCATCGTCATGGTAACGACATCTGTTCATCACCTCAGTTCAGGTGTGGTCGAAGATGACCACACTGTACTCGAAGGAGGACACCTTCTTGAAGATAAGGAGCTGGCCTACCTGCAGCTAATGAGCGACGACGAAGCCCGCCCACCCCTGGTCGATGTATGCGTCATCGTCTTCTCTCGCCGTAGTCATCCTCCAGTTGCAGCCAGTGTTGGTGGTGATGATGATGTTCGAAGGGATTTGTCCGAACCACCTGAAGAAATCTTGAGTGATCCAGAGTCGGCTGAAGGTGGGCCTGAAGATGATGCGCATGAACTGGTCCGGCCCTACGTCCGGTTGAAAGTGGCCGACGTTAGCTGCCCTTGCTTCTTTGATGGTCCCTCGTCGGGGGTCTCAGGTAACCCAAGCTTGACCTTCTCAGTCTGCCACAAGAACACATGGCATTAGAGGTGTGCCTGCTCAGAACTATGTAGATGAAAACGAACATTAAAAACACGTGATGCCTCATACATTGGCTCACACGGCAGCTCAAGGGACTGCCCTCAAACTAAGTCTAGCGTGCAAGTAATCACACACACAAAGTTTGAAGGCAGCACATTGCCTTCCATTGTGCCTTTCTTGAATCATTGGCCAATGCACTGGACAAACCAAAACGAGGCCTCATATGTAGGATCACACGGCAGGCAAAGAGACTGTCCGTAAACTAAGTCTAGTGTGCAAGTAATATGTCACACATGACTAAGTTTGAGGGCAGCACCCTGCCTTCCATTGTGCCATAGTTAAATCATTGGCCATTGCAGAACTCAAGAAGTACAAACACGAAAAGCAAGGTAGCATAGGCCTAATACAATGAGGACATATGGAGGAGATGTTTGATCAGAACCAATGGCATGGTCAAGTTCAGTCATGCCATATGTTCTGATCAATCATATCCTCACACTATGATTCCCGGTTACAATCATCGGCCTAGTTTAATCACAAACAACACAATCTAGATCAAACAAGCCCGACTAATTCCGCACAGCAATCTGAACATGCTAAATCCCAGCACAAAAAACCCTTCCCTCCTCTGCATGCACAGTAAAATCTGGAAGTTTCAGCAATCCACAGCCCGATCTAGGAAGGATCTACCGCGATTGGAGATTAGAGTAACAGATCTAAGAAAATTGAGACCGTGAACACCAAGAACTGGACAAGAACAACAAGCAATGGAGACGAACACCTTGCAAAACATCAATCCGAACCCTATCCTAATGGAAACCCTAGCAGATATAATGCCCCGAGCATGGCCTGTTATGGCACAACGAGTAAGAGGGTGAGAAGCATAGGTCGTTACCGCCATTGTTCCGGCCGAGGACGAGCTCGAGGTCGCGGGCGAACTCGAGATGCTGATGAAGACTACGGAGCAGGTTACAGACGATGTCGCGGTGCTTCTCGCCGACATCTCCTCCTCCGGTACCGGTGCTCCTCCGTGCGGCGGTCCGACGGATTGGTCGGCGGGAGGGGAACCACCGGGTGATGTGACAGTTTAGGGAGGTGAGAGTGCGATCGTGAGTGAGATAAAGGAGAGGGGAGCGGTGAGCCTAATTATGACGCGTGTTCCCAAATGGACGCGGCATTTCCGCGGCCCTTCCCTACGCGTGTAGCCTTCTGGCCGCAACGGGCCTGGCCCCGGAGAAACTTCCATTCCGGGCGTTCCTCCAGGGCTGTCCCGTGGGTGCTTTAAAACCATGTTCCTGCAAGAACGCGGCGGCCTGCAGGCAACCAAACGGGCCATTCCAAGACCCGGCCCATGCAAAAAAAACTCATCTGCAGGCTACCAAACGCGCCCATGATGTCCGTACGTGTGTGCGTGGGCAGGCACAGACCCACCCGGTCTGAGGAAAAAGTTGTCCGCATGCAACGAAAGCCCGGTTGTCTGGCCAAGGGGAAGGGGGGAGCAAGGAAAGAACACGGCGGGGAGAGATTTCCGAGCTTTGCTCAACAATTTCACTGTAGCGAGAAAGGCGGGCCGGGGGCTTATCCGGCTCCGGTGTGCCGAGATTTCCGTGTGTATTTCCATTGGTTTCCGAGTTCTGTCCAAAGGTAAAACGGAAATTTTGCGTAAAAGTCGGTGGCATTTCTGGGCTAACACCAATCTAGGAAACTTATTTGTTGATTATCATGTTTGTTTGGTATAGTAATACCCCGTCTCATGAAATTGTTGTCTTATATTTATCAAAACTTCAATAAATCGATGACATGTTTCATGGGACGAAGGAACTACCAGAAGTTAGTAGAGAATAAGTGAACGTGAGTACAATACACTATGCACAAAGTAAGGGATTTCTGGCTTCAGGTTTTACTTACACTATATATCCAATCATGAATTCTACATGGTGGTCTATTTAAGGTTCATGTTGGCAGCATCTCACCATCCATAAATAGGGGATGCAAATGCGTGTCCATTTGATATAGCGAGTACCGTTTACACACCAAGCTTAAATAGTTGTTGGCTGGTTGATGAATTATTAATATGGAGTTAATTGACCATTGCCTAAGTCGGGTGCTCCATTCCCGTTCAGTCAAAACTAGCCTATATATGTGCCTTAGTTTGCCTTTTCTTATAGATCTGCAATGGGTATTGCCGTGTGAGGGCCTGCGATTAGGAGACTCGACATCTGAGAGCATTATTTTCTCTAGTGTCGTAGAGAATCATAGTAATCATGATAGGTATTCGGAATGAAAGTTACTGGGAATAATGGCTGCACTTCCTTGAGGATTAATTGTTGAAATCATATGCCCTTCTTTTGCTTGTGCTACTCAGGCCGCTAGCTATCGCGCATGGTCAGGCAATCGGACCCTTATAAACACTAGGCCATGTTGTGCCCACATGTTTTGATGCAGCGAGATGCTCCAAGAACATGTTGTGATTTGAGATATATAGAAAGCATGAAGATGTGCCGAACAGGGGAAGATAAATCCTGAAAAGAAGCTATAGCTTATGGAATGAGATTGCTTTGGTGGCCTTTGGGGTTTTGGCCCCAGAAGCTTCTTTTCAGAATGGCCCCGCCTCACCACCTAAAGTTTCCACGTATTCATCCCCATCTCCACCCTGTAATTTCCACCTCCAAACTTTGTGGTTGGAGATGATATTGATGCAAATTCACAGCAAGCTTTGCATGCATGCCTAACTGACTTCTTTTCATGTATCCTACCGGAATCCATGCATTGCTTTTGAGTGCCACACTGCAGCCACGTATTTTTCTAGATTCTCTCGGAAACCGAACTGTTTTCCAATAGAAATCCAAACTTTGCGCCCTGAGAGTAAAACGCGCAGGTGCCTGGAGTTGATCTCGATGGAAAGCTTTGCCCGCACTGCCTGTGTGCTACCAGAATCCCTGCATATGTTTTTGAGCGCCACACTGTAGCCACCTACATTTCCTACGGTATATTCTATCGGAATTCGGAAACAAAACAGTTTTCCAGCAGAATTCTTGATTGATATATATCTCTTCTGATTTCCCCAACTGTTCCTCTTGGCCATTTTTTCGTTCTTTTATTTGTACCAACATGGCAACGTGTGCCCTTTTTCCATCTTTTATTTCTAGTGGAAGGGTCTGGGAAAGGGACAGCCCAAGCAGCAAAGATAGTCAGAGATTTGTCGCGGAAGAAGAAATTACACATGGAAAATGTGGAGACGAGATGTGAAAGGACAGGCAGGTACGAGTGAAGTGTCGTCATGCTCTCTGTATGTGTGTGCGTGGGCAGAGATTCCCGAGTCGTCCGAGTATGAACTCGCAGCTTTGCTCGACGGTTTCATTGTACCGTGAAAGGCTTTATCCGGTTCCACCGTGGCGACATTTCCGTGTGGATTTCGGTTGGTTCCCGTGTTCTGAGTTCTGACCCAAGCTACAATGGAAACTTCATTGAGGACTATCACGTTTGTTTGGTATAGTAATACCAGAAATCAGTAGAGAATACATGAGCGTGAGTACGATACATTACGCACAAAGTAAGGGATTTTTGGCCGATACTCTCTGTCCAATCATGAATTCTAGGTGGTGGTCTATTTAGGGTTTCATATCAACATTCATAAACACGGGGAAGGAGATCTAAATGTGTGCTCATTTGATATAACCACTACTATTTGCACACCAAGCTTGAATAGTTGTCGGTTGGTCGATGAATTATTAATATGGTGTTAACTCGTAGTTGCCTGACTCGGAGGCTCCCTCTTCCCGTTAAGTTAAAACTGGGCTATATATGTGCTTTAGTTTGCATTTTCTTATAGAAATGCAATGGGTGTTCCCCTGAGAGGGCCAGGGATCAGGACACGACATGTGAGAGCAGTGTTTTCTCTAGTGTCGTGGAGCGCCATAGTAATCATGATAGGTATTCGGAACGGAAGTTGCTGGGAATTATGGTCGTACTTCTTCAAAACTGACTTGTAGAATCCTAAGCCCTTTATGTTGCTTGTGATACTCAGCTCGCTAGCAATCGTGCATGATCATGCCATCGGACCCTTCTATACTAGGTCTCCATAAGAGTGGATTGTTCTGTTTTGGCGAGGTTCAGGATGAGACAAACCACTATGCTGAGCTCTTTACCTGTGGGATTAGCTAATTTCCAATTAGCTATTTAGGTATCCCGATTTATTTTCGTAGGCTTACAATTGCTGAATGGAAGCACGTCGAGAAAAGACTTCAAAATTGCGACTTCAGAAGCGCCTTAGTAGCTGGAAAGGAAAAATTACTATCTCTGGGTGAAAGATTGGTCCTCTTTAATTCAATACTAACAAATATGGTACTCCCTCCATACCGGATTAATGGGCAAATACGCACTTCAAGAAACAAGTTTAACTACTAATTTGGTCAACAAAATATAAGATATATATCACAAAAATTATATTATTGGAAACATATTTTGAATACGAATCCAATGGTATAATTTTTGTGACATATATCTCATATTTTGTTGACTAAATTTGTAATCAAATTTATTTCTCGAAGTGCGTAATTGCCCATTAATTCGGTATGGAGGGAGTATTGCATATGATATCTTTCTTTCAGTTGCCTAAATGAGTCTTGCATCGGTTAGACTATTACCGGTCAAGATTTTTTTTTGGCAAGGAGACAGTGAGAAGAATAAATAATGTCTTACTAAATGGAGTGTTGTTTGCCATCCAAAAGACCGAAAAGGGCTTGGTGTTCATGACCTTGAGGTTAAGAACACAACTCTATTGGGTAAATGGCTGACCAAGTTGCTGATCGAAGTTGGCTTTTGGAAGACAATACTAAGGAGAAAGTATGTTGGCTCACATGCGCTCTCTCAAGTTTATTGGAAACCTGGAGATTCACACTTTTGGATTGATCTTATGGCCACGAAAAAAAACTTCTTCCCATTTGGATCTTTCTCTATTAAAGATTAATCTGAAATTAGGTTATGGGATGACAAATGGCTAGATAACGCCACTCTCCGGGAAAAATATCCTTCTCTGTATAATATCGTGCATCACAAAAGGTGAAACCTTAGCTAAGGTTATGAAATCTTCCCCACGGAGTATGACATTCAGAAGAGATCTTGTTGGGCCACGTCTTGCAACTTGTAATGCATTGCTACAATGTTTAGCCTTCGTCCAATTCTCGCAAGGGTTTGATGAGTTCCGTTGGAAGCTAAATGAGAATGATAAATTTTTAGTGGATTCAATGTATAGAGCATTGATTCAGCCTTTACAGCCAGTAGTAAATAATAAGAAAATTTGAAACATGAAGATACCATTGAAGACGAAGGTTTTCGCATGGTATCTTTCTCGAGGGGTCATCCTTACTAAGCAACAACTGGCGAAACATAATTAGAAGGGAAGTAAAGAAGTGTGTTTTCTGTCATCAAGATGAGACTATAAAATACTTATTCTTCCAATGCCATTTTTCAAGATCTATATGGTCAATCCTCCCAATAAATTCTACATTATACCCTCTACATAGTGTTGCCAATATTTTTAGTAACTAGCTAAATAGAGTGGATCAAAGATTTACAAAACTTATTAGGGTGGGAGAGATTGCCGTTATTTGGTCGCTATGGTTATGTACAAATAATTTTTATATTTAATGACAACAAATTCTCTTATGCAAGTTATCTGTTGGTGCAATACTAATTTGCTCCGTTCATGGTCGTCTCTTCAGCGTATGGACCGCGACCTCTTTTTTTATGGCGAAACAATACTTGCATTACTCAAGGAATGTCAGAGATTACAAAATCTGGGCAAGTGTCTGGTAATCCTTCCGGATCGGAGAGATGCCACAATTTCGTATGCCTATTTAACCTAGCATAATTGACCATAAAATGACTACTAATATTCTGAACTCTCTTAATATGAGTAAAGCAAATATGACGAACCTTCAACAAAGATTTAATATCTTCAACCAGTCGTGTAGAGTGACCGGTCTATATCTTTATTTCTTACCATTTTGACTATCTCTAAACAATCCGTCTCCAAGATTAGGGGTTGGTTACACCACTGCATCGCCAAGGATAGACCCTCCCTTACAACACATAGTTCCGCTTCAAGTGCATCTCTACAGTTAGGTAGTTGTTGACAAGCGAACAAGATGATGCTACCATTGTGATCACGAACAACCATCCCCGCACTTGCATCTCCAGCAGTTCTGAAGGAACCATCAGTATTTAGTTTGTACTGGCCAACGGGTGGTGCAATCCACTACGAGAGCGTGTCCCCTGCCTTGTGATTAATAGTATGAACATCATCAGCATTCAGAATGAATTTACCTTTCACCATATCTTCGCGGAGCATGATATTTGATTTGTAGCAATGAATCCATGTAACACAACAAGAATTGCCTAGAGACTTCCATTGGGGGAGGCTCTTTTCCATGTACAATTTCATTACGGATGTGCCAGATACGCCATAGAGTCACAAGAACTCTACATATGCTCCCTTTTTGCAAGATCCCAAGGAGTATAAGCAGCCAATCAGTTCCAATATGTTGTAACTTAGGGAGCGACCACTTCTTTGCCATGAATACCCAGAACTGCTTTGACAGCGTACAACGGATAAAAGGGTGAAAGTTATCCTCAGTTTCCACACCACACACAAGGAACTGGCTTATATTTTCAAGTGTACAAGTTTGTGCTTATTCAGCCAAGTTGGCAATGAATCAGTGATGAGACACCAGGAAAAGTGCTGAACTTTTGGCGGCACATCAAACATCCATATTAAATCACATATCCGCCTATTACCATCAGGGGCCGAGCTGGTTGACTGCGTCAAAGCACTCCAGTTCTCATTCATTGCAAAACAGTAAGCACTCTTAATCGTAAAAAGGCCATCTTTCTCTGGTGCCGCAGCGAGGTGGTCGGCCATTAGACGTGTGTAGGGCTAGATCTTTAAGATTTCTTTCACATCGAGCCGTACAAAGTATTGGTTGAGCAAATCCCTTTTCCAATCGCCACCTTGATCTACTAACTCTGACACAAAACGGAGTCTACATCTTCTCTTCTTAGAGATATGTTTATAAGTTGATGGTTTTAGGATCCATGAGTCTCTCCAGATTCTGATACTCTAACCATTACCTACACACGCCACATGAGCCCTTTCTTCAGCAGTTCGAGCCCATGTGCGATAGCTTGCCAAGTTGATGAGGCATTCCCGTAAACCCCGTGTCCTCAAGCATCCCATTTGGATAATACTTAGCTTTCAGAACACAAGCACAAAAACTCTCAGGTTTAACAAAATCTCCATGCCTGACGGGCAAGCGACCCTTGGTTAAAGACACGAAAGTCTCTAAACCCAAGATGGCCTTGCTTTTTTGGTCTTTGTAGTTTTTCCCATGCACAACAATTGGTTTTTCTCTTACCATCTTTTTCTCCCCAATAAAAATTCCTGACCAACCTAGTTAAAATCATCACATAACCAGAAAGAGAGTATAAGAACACCCATGATATAGATAGGCAAGGCTTGAGCTACGGATTTAATAAAGACCTCCCTTCCAGCTTGAGCCAGGTGGCCATCGCCCCACACAACAACCTTTTGGTCAATTGGGCTTGTAGATTTTGTAACTTCCCTCTCGACATGCGACCATCCGGAGATGGTAAACCCAAATACATTTCTTCAAAAATCAAAGAAGTAACCCCAAGTTTAGATTGAATAATATCCTTAACTTCCTTCTGGCATGATTATCCAAATAACAAGGAGCATTTAGCTGGGTTTATAAGCTGCCCGGTAGATGTAGCATATGTATCCAATACTTGCTTCACATTCACAGCTTGTGATGCTTTAAAAAATAGCAATGTGTTGTCGGCAAACAATAAGTGTGAGATAACAGGAGCACGACGGCATAATTTAATTGGATATATCATATTATCATTATTTTCCTTGTTCAAAAGAGCTGAAAGACCGTCATCAGCGAAAATGAATAAAAATGGAGATAATGGATCACCTTGTCGTAGCCCACATGACAGTTCAAATGAATCCAAGAAGGTTCCTTTGAATTTTACTGCATACCTCATTGACGTAACACACGCCATTATCCAATCAACAAACCGGTGAGGAAAACCCATCTTTTGCATCACTTGCCTCAAGAAAATACAGTCAACCCTATCATATGCCTTTGACAAATCCAATTTATATGCACATAATTTTTTTGTTGGATCTTATTCTTGCTTAATATGATGAATGCACTAAGGCCGGAAGTGCTTTATCGGTGATCATGCAACCAGGAACGAAGGCACTTTGAGACGGAGAAATAATATCATCAAGGAGTGGCCTCATTCTATTCACCAAGCACTTTGATACCACTTTATAGAAAACATTGCACAAACTGATTGGACAGTACTCAGATATTTTACTTGGATTTGAAAACTTTGGAATAAGGACAATAGAAGTTGTGTTGGCTCCCCCTGGCATAATCCCTCTCCTAAAAAATTCCTTCACCACGCCAATATTTTTTTCTTTTAAGGTACCCTAGTTATGCTGAAAAAATCTTGCCGGAAATCCATGGCACCTTTAGGGGCCCAATTTGAAATAGAGCGTCAGAAATTTCCTTCTCTGAAAAATCTGCACATAGAACATCATTCATCTCTTCAGAAAACATTGGATAAATTTTGAAAATATTCGGTGGCCATATGTTGCATGGTTGAGGCATCCTCGTGTGAGACACCATCATCATCAACCAGATTCCGTATTCTATTCTTCCTCTCCCGCCATACCATTACTATGGAAATACTTAGTATTTCTATCACCTTCCCTTAACCATGTCAACCGTGATCTTTGTAGCCACATCATCTCCTCCCAATAGAAAAGTTCATTCATACAGTCAGCGATCCTTCTTATCTCCTGCCTATCCGCATTCATATGCATAAGTTCATCTAGTTGAGTTCTGCACTTTCCTAGCACATCATTGACATTACCAAACTTAGTCTTACTCCAATCATATAATTTTGATATTGTTTTCCCAAGAAATTTTTCCACGCCTCCCAAGTCCTTGATATCACCAACCATGGACCATGCATGTTGGATTACCTCTAGTAAAGCATGTTCACGTTCCCACATAATTTCAAACGGTCTACACTTTCTTCTCCAATCTGTGCTTCTTCAACTTCGCCCTTGATCAGCAGCGCCACATGATCCGAACATGGTGTAACAATATGCTGCCATGAATTATAAGGATATAAATAGCGCCAAGTATTAGATGCAATATCTCGGTCCATACGAACCTTAACATTTGCTGCTCCCACCGGTTTATTATCATATGTGCAGGGTATGCCAGAAAAACCAAGATTTACTAGTTCACAGAGTTCCAAAGCATCTCTGAACCCTGCCATTTGAGCCTCTGACCGGGGAGTAACAAAGAAATGTTCAAAGGAACACATGCACTCGTTGAAATCGCCTGCCACTAACCATGGCAGATCATACATCGGCCTAAGATCACACAAGTCCGTCCACATTAAATGACGATTCTCTACTCTAGGTTCTCCATATACGCAGGTGAGCCTCCATTGAGGGCCATCGTCCGAACTCCTGACTAGGACATCAATAAACCTTTTATTAGCCTCCTTGACATCAAATTTTAAGCATTCATGCTAGTAGAGTGCTAGTCCACCGCTCATACCTTCACTGTCCACTGCCTCAAAACCTCTCAACCCGAAACGTCATCTGAAACTCTTCATATTCTCTTTTTTCTGCCTAGTTTCACACAAGCAGACTAGTTTGCGAGAATGTGGCCGTATTAAAGTCGATACATCATGAACTGTACGAAGGTTCCCCCCTCGACAGTTCAAGCTAAGGATATTCATTGTCCTGGGCAATGCCCCTCATTGGATCCCACCAAATTCAGATCAATTGATTTATCATCCTCCTCCTTCTCGTCAGCTTTCCTAACTCTCTTAGGATCTCTTTTCGAAGGTAGGCTAGAGGTGGCACTGATGGAACTCCATTCCCAGACTGGAACTGATTCACAAGTACACCAACATTTTGGGAAGCTGTGTTTGTTAAAGCTAGCTTATTCCCTTCCACAGGTGGGTTCCCAATTGACAAACCACGCCTTTTGTTCTGATTAGTATCCATATCTTCAGGAATATGAGTTTTGCCTCCGTTAAAATCATACAGTATGTTTTCTTCCTCAACATACTCATTTTGTCCTCTTCCCTGACCACGGCCTGGGTCGAAACCCCTTCCACGACCTCTACCACGACCAGGTGATCGCATACTCCATGCTGCCTTTAAATCCTTGAAAACTAAAGACGATGGTGGATGGATACCATCCCCATGCTTAGTGTACAAGTGCCCTATCATACCGCAGAAGGTGCACCAATCCGGAAGATGCTCATACTTAACAAGGAAGATCTGCCGTTTATTCACCCTGATCATAGACACACGATTCTTCAAAGGTTTTTGGACATCAAGCCAAATTCTGACTCTAAAGAAATTCCTAGAAAAATCTCATGAAACCGGATCATTACTTACATACTCTCCCACTTTGCCAGCAAGAACCTCAATCATCAGCTTAAAACCATCAGGCAAATCATGGATTTGAATCCATATTTTGAATCTGTCTAGAGAGATCTCATAAGGTTTAGTAAAACCATCATAAGGAGTTGAAATTACCGGCTGTCCATAAAACGTCCATAGTCCTCCTTCCATTACCTTATCGCAATCCCCAAGGCACGATAATTTCATCGTGTAAAGATTATTATCCAAGGCTCGGATCTTCTCCTCTTGCGCTAGATCACATGTCGTACGCATGTTTTTGTAGAACCAAAAATCATTGTACTCATGGTCCATATGAACTTTTGCTATTGCCAACCATCTAGTAGCCTCAGCGGCTGGCGGCGGAGTTTTTTCCTCGAAGACAACGTCGTCAAGATCCTCTTCCCGCAGTCATAGCTTCATCATCATCTCACCAAGACCATCTCCTCCCGATGCTGCGGAACTAGACGCTCCATGATCCATCTCCTGAGAGTTCTACTAGAAACCAAAAACTTAGGGAAATCCCAAGCCACTGCTTCCCAACAGCACCACGCCAAGGCTGGGTAGCAACGAGAGGTTGCCCCTGGATCAGCCTGAGCGAAAGATATAGGGGAAGGAGTGGACCGGCCACTTGCTTTATGGTGGACCCCACTTACTAAATGGGTCGGCCCGATAACAGGAAAGTGGACCCCTCATTCTTAGTGGGCCGGCCCGTTTGCCTGTTGACCGGTTAAACGAAGGCATTCGGCCTGGCCCACGTTCTTAGTGGGCCGGCCCATCTATGTTTTGACCAGTCAACCTTAGAGGTTAGGCCCGGCCCACGTACCTAATAGACCGGCCTAGTTATATAGTTGACCGGTCAAATTAAGTTAGCTGGCCCAGCCCGCAAACTAAATGGGCTGGCCCGCTTAAGGCATGGTAGGCCTTGTGTGGGCCTACCATCTACCACGGGGTTTCAGCCGGTTAACGGCGTTAACTGTAAGTTTACAGCATCTGCCACGTGTCAGTTTGCATGATGTCAGCAGTCAACGGCCTCCCGAAAACACTTCTGCAATGGTCCGATTTTCCGTGGCGGAAGGGCGCCCAAACGTGACGAACCGAGAAAAACGTGGTAGGACTTTGCCAGATGCAGTTTGGACCACAAAACCCATATCGTCGGGTTAGGCCCATAGGCGACGAAAAAGGGGCCATAGTTGACGAAAATTGGACGTTGAGTATCAGAACTTTTCTTGTAGTGATTACCGCCACGTAGACCCCTCAACAAAGAGTGTAGAGTTTTATCAGGAAGAAGGGCTCCCCGGACATTTCACTATCGGCTTGCCGGCTGTTGATGACATGGTCATAGACGATGAACAATAAGATGCGTGCATGGAGGAAGACAATGTAGAAGATGAAGCTGAAGATGTTTGTGACAATGAAGACCTGAGTTTGCTCGAGGCGTTCAAAGAAGGCATTGACCTCGATGCAAATGGACCACCTCCAGGTTTCATTGATGATTATAGGTTCGCCGAGCCTGATGGGGGTGATAAAACACGTGGTCCAATTACGGATGTCGACACAGACTACTGATCTATGTAGTAGTAATTGTGAGGCTAGCCTATTTGTAATAACTTATCTAGCTAGTTTATTTGTAACAACTTCGTACTATGTTTGTGAGAACTCTATGCTATTTGTTATTTTTTACTAATGTTCATCTATTTGCATTATTGTTGCTTTCAGTAATATTCATGTACTTATATCTTTATTACTTTCACTAATATTCTACTTTTTACATTGCGTACTAATAAACCACTCTCTTCATTGTGTTTGTAGGTGATCGAAACATGCCAAGAAAAAAGGGAGGCGGTCTTCGAAAGAAGCTCAAGGACTTGACTGAGGTTGTACGTTCGAGTTGTTCGAGGCGGGCACTGTAGGGATTCGTTGCATAGAAAACAAAAAAATTCCTACCGCGAACACGCAATCCAAGCCAAGATGGAATCTAGAAGACGGTAGCAATGAGGGGATGATCGAGACTCACCCTTGAAGATTTCCAAAGCCTACAAGATGAGGCTCTTGTTGCTGCGGTAGACGTTCACTTGCCGCTTGCAAAACCGCGTAGAAGATCTTGATCACGACGCCACGAACGGGCAGCACCTCCGTACTCGGTCACACGTTCGGTGTTGATGAAGTCGACGTCCACCTCCCCGTTCCAGTGGGCAGCGGAAGTAGTAGCTCCTCTTGAATCCGGCAGCACGACGGCGTGGTGGCGGTGGTGGTGGAGAACTCCGGCGGAGCTTCGCTAAGCGTGCGGGAGAGAAGGAGGAGTGGGGCGGCTAGGGTTTGGGGAGAGGGTGTGCCGGCCACTTAAGGGGTGCGGCCACCTTGTGGTGTTGGGGTGGCCGGCCCCCTCCCCTTGGCCCTTGTTATATAGGTGGAACACCCAAGAGTTGGTCTACAAGTCTTCGAATAAGACCCCAAAACAAAACCTTCCATATGACATGAAACCTACCCAAGCTAGGACTCCCACTAGAGGTGGGATTCCCACCTTCCCTTGGGAGGGGGTGGCCGGCCACCTTAGGTGGAGTCCACCTGGGACTCCACCCCCTAGGGTTGGCCGGCCATGGTGGTGGAGTCCCTTCGGGACTCCGCCTTTCAAAGTGACTTTCTTCCGGAATATTCTAGAACCTTCTAGAACCTTCCATGAATGCACCAGATCATTTTCAAACTTATAAAATGACTTCCTATATATGAATCTTATTCTCCGGACCATTCCGGAACTCCTCGTGATGTCCGGGATCCCATCCGAGACTCCGAACAATATTTCGAACTCCATTCCATATTCAAGTTCTACCATTTCAACATCAAACCTTAAGTATGTCACCCTACGGTTCGTGAACTATGCGGACATGGTTGAGTACTCTCTCTGACCAATAACCAATAGCGGGATCTGGAGATCCATAATGGCTCCCACATATTCAACGATGACTTAGTGATCGAATGAACCATTCACATACGATACCAATTCCCTTTGTCACGCGATATTTTACTTGTCCGAGGTTTGATCATCGGTATCACTCTATACCTTGTTCAACCTCGTCTCCTGACAAGTACTCTTTACTCGTACCGTGGTATGTGGTCTCTTATGAACTTATTCATATGCTTGCAAGACATTAGACGACATTCCACCGAGAGGGCCCAGAGTATATCTATCCGTCATCGGGATGGACAAATCCCACTGTTGATCCATATGCCTCAACTCATATTTTCCGGATACTTAATCCCACCTTTATAACCACCCATTTACGCAGTGGCGTTTGATGTAATCAAAGTACCTTTCCGGTATAAGTGATTTACATGATCTCATGGTCGAAAGGACTAGGTAACTATGTATCGAAAGCTTATAGCAAATAAATTAATGACGTGATCTTATGCTACGCTTAATTGGGTGTGTCCATTACATCATTCATATAATGATATAACCTTGTTATTAATAACATCCAATGTTCATGATTATGAAACTAATCATCTATTAATCAACAAGCTAGTTAAGAGGCTTACTAGGGACTCATTGTTTGTTTACATATCACACATGTATCAATGTTTCGGTTAATACAATTATAGCATGGTATATAAACATTTATCATAAACATAAAGATATATAATAACCACTTTTATTATTGCCTCTTGGGCATAGCTCCAACAGTCTCCCACTTGCACTAGAGTCAATAATCTAGATTACATTGTAAGGTACCTAACACCCATGGCATTCTGGTGTTGGTCATGCTTTGCCCTAGGGAGAGCTTTAGTCAACGCATCTGCTACATTCAGATCAGTGTGTACTTTGCAAATCTTTACTTCTCCATCTTCGATGTACTCGCAAATCGAATGATAACGCAGCTTGATATGCTTCAGCCTCTTGTGTGACCTTGGTTCTTGTGCATTGGCGATGGCACCCATGTTGTCACAGTAGATGACTAGTGGGTCCAATGCACTAGGAACCACACCGAGCTCTACAATGAACCTCTTCATCCATACCGCTTCTGATGAAGCCTCTGAAGCCGCTATGTACTCCGAATTCTGTTGAAGACTTCGCCACCGTGCAATCGCTTCGAGCTTGCCCGACCATCGCAGCACCATTCAATATAAACACGTACCCAGACTGTGACTTAGAGTCATCAGGATCAGTGTTCCAACTTGCATCGGTGTAACTTGTTACAACGAGCTCTTGGTCACCTCCATAACAAAGAAACATATCCTTAGTTCTTTTCAAGTACTTCAGGATATTCTTGACCGCTGTCCAGTGTTCCATTCCTGGATCACTTTGATATCTGCTAGTCAAACTAACAGCATGTGCTATATCCGGTCTTGTACATAGCATGGCATACATGATAGAGCCTACTGCCGAAGCATAGGGGATCTGACTCATCCTTTCTCTTTCTTCTGCCGTAGCCGGACCTTGAGTCTTACTCAAGACCTTGCCTGGTAACATAGGTAAGAATCCTTTCTTACTTTCGTCCATTCTAAACTTCTTTAGAATCTTGTCCAGGTATGTACTCTGTGATAGCCCTATTAGGCGTCTTGATCTATCTCTATAAATCTTGATGCCTAATATATACGATGCTTCACCAAGGTCTTTCATTGAAAAACTATTATTCAAATAACCTTTTACACTGCTTAATAGTTCTATATCATTCCCAATCAATAATATGTCATCTACATATAATATCAGGAATGCTACAGAGCTCCCACTCACTTTGTCTTTGATCACCTTATCAAAGCGTCGGTTCCAACTTCTTGATGCTTGCTTCAGTCCATAGATTGACCGCTGAAGTTTGCATACTTTGTCAGCATTTTTAGGATCGACAAAACCTTTAGGTTGTACCATATACAACTCTTCCTCAATGTCTCCATTAAGGAACGCCGTTTTGACATCCATCTGCCAAATCTCATAATCGAAAAATGCAGCTATTGCTAACAAAATCCTCACAGATTTTAGCTTCGCTACAGGTGAGAAAGTCTCATCGTAGTCAACACCTTGAATTTGTCGGAAACCCTTTGCGACAAGTCGAGCTTTATAGACAGTAATATTACCATCAGCATCTGTTTTTCTCTTGAAGATCCATTTATTCTCGACAGCCTTGCGGCTATCAGGTAAGTCTACCAAAGTCCATACTTTGTTATCATACATGGATCCCATTTCGGATTTCATGGCTTCTTGCCATTTGTTGGAATCTGGGCTCATCATCGCTTCTTCATACGTCAGTGGTCTTCATCATTGTTGTCCACAATCATGACATTTAGACAAGGATCATACCAATCAGGAGTGGCACGTTCCCTTGTCGATCTGCGAGGTTCAGTAGTTTCCTCGTTCGAAGTTTCATGATCATTATCATTAGCTTCCTCTGTTACCGGTGTAGGCGGCACAGAACAGCTTTCCAGATCGCGCTACTCTGATCAACGAGTAAAGATTCATCAATCTCATCGAGTTCTACTTTTCTTCCAGTCACTTCTTTAGTGAGAAATTCTTTCTCAAGAAAGGTTCCGTTCTTAGCAACAAAGATTTTGCCTTCGGATCTGTGATAGAAAGTGTACCCTATAGTTTCCTTAGGGTATCCTATGAAGACGCATTTCTCCGCTTTGGGTTCTAGCTTGTCCGGTTGTAACTTTTTTACATAGGCTTCGCAACCCCAAACTTTTAGGAACGACAGCTTAGGTTTCTTATTAAACCATAATTCATACGGTGTCGTTTCAACGGATTTTGATGGTGCTCTATTTAAAGTGAATGCGGCTGTCTCTAATGCATAACTCCAAAATGATAAAGGTAAATCAGTAAGAGACATCATAGAACGAACCATATCTAAGAGAGTTCGATTACGACGTTCGGACACACCGTTTTGTTGAGGTGTTCCCGGCGGTGTCAATTGTGAAAGTATTCCGCATTTCTTTAAATGCATGCCAAACTCATAACTCAGATATTCACCTCCGCGATTAGATCGTAGAAATTTAATCTTCTTCTTACGTTGATTTTCTACTTCACTTTGGAATTACTTAAACTTCTCGAAAGTTTCGGATTTATGTTTCATGAAATAGATATACCCATATCTACTCAGATCATCTGTGAAGGTTAGAACATAACGATAACCACCGCGTGATGCTACACTCATTGGTCCGCACACATTGGTATGTATGATTTCCAATAAGTCAGTAGCTCGCTCCATAATACCAGAGAATGGAGTCTTAGTCATTTTTCCCATTAGACATGCTTCGCATCTATCAAGTGACTCAAAGTCAAGTGATTCAAGTGAGTTTCTTCATGTGTTTCACTCCAATATGACCAAGACGACAGTGCCACATATAAGTAGAATTATCATTCAATTTAATTCGCTTAGCATCAATGTTATGTATATGTGTATCACTACTATCGAGATCTAACAGAAATAAGCCATTCTTTTCAGGTGCTCGACCATAAAATATATTATTCATAAAAATAGAACAACCATTATTCTCAGACTTGAATGAATAACCGTCTTGCATTAAACAAGATCCAGATATAATGTTCATGCTCAACGCGGGTACAAAATAACAATTATTGAGGCTTAAAACTAATCCCGAAGGTAGATGTAGAGGAAGTGTGCCGACAGTGATCACATCGACTTTGGATCCATTTCCAACGCGCATCGTCACTTCATCCTTTAGTAGTCTTCGTTTATTCTTTAGTTCCTGTTTCGAGTTACAAATATGAGCAACCGAACCAGTATCAAATACCCAGGTACTAGTACGAGAACCAGTAAGATAAACATCTATAACATGTATATCAGATATACCTTCTTTCTTCTTTTTGACAAGGCCGCTCTTCAGATCCGCCAAATACTTGGAGCAATTACGCTTCCAGTGTCCCTTCTCCTTGCAGTAATAGCACTCAGCATCAGGCTTAGGGTCAGTCTTAGGTTTCATAGGAGGCGTGGCAGCTTTCTTGCCACCCTTTTTGAATTTTCCCTTAGACTTGCCCTGTTTCTTGAAACTGGTGGTCTTGTTGACCATCAACACTTGGTGCTCTTTCTTGATCTCAATCTCAGCAGATTTCAGCATGGCGAAGAGTTCAGGTAACTCTTTGTTCATGTTCTGCATATTGTAGTTCATCACAAAGTTCTTGTAACTAGGTGGCAGTGATTGAAGGACACGATTAATCCCCAGTCTGTTAGGAATCACTATTCCCAGATCACTGAGTTACTTCACATGCCCGGTCATGGCGAGCATGTGCTCACTAACGGAGCTGCCTTCTTCCATCATGCAGCTGAAGAAGTGTTTCGATGCTTCATAGCATTCCACGGCCGCATGAGTTTCAAAGATAGCTTTCAGCTCATTGACCAACTCATGAGGATCGTGGTGCTCAAAACGTTTTTGAAGATCGGCTTCCAGACTGCACAGGATGGCACACTGAACTTGAGAGTACCGAGTTTTCCGAGTCTCGTAAACATTCTTTACTTCATCGGTTTCAGTTTCTGCAGGAGGGTCACCTAGCGGTGCATCAAGCACATATTGCAGGCTTCCACCATTGAGGAAAATCGTCACATGACGGAACCAGTCGGTGAAGTTGCTACCGTTGGTCTTAAGCTTTTCTTTCTCTAGGAACTGGTTAAAATTGATTGGGGACGCCATCTCTACAACATATATTTGCAAAAGTTTAGACTAAGTTTATGAAAAATTGAGTTCAAATTTTAATTCAACATAATTAAAAATCTAGGTGAACTCCCACTCAAAACAATATCCTCGCATTGTCTTAGTGATCACACGAACCAAATCCACCACACCTAAGTCCGATCATCACGAGACAAGGTGTAATTTCAATGGCGAACACTCAAAGTGTTCATCATATCAATCATATGATTCATGCTCTACCTTTCGGTATCACGTGTTCCGAGACCATGTCTGTACATGCTAGGCTCGTCAAGGCCACCTTAGTATCCACATGTGCAAAACTAGCGTGCACCCGTTGTATGCACTTGTTGATTCTATCACACCCGATCATCACGAGATGCTTCGAAACGACAAGTCTTGGCAACGGTGCTACTAAGGATGAACACTTTATTATCTTGATATTTTAGTGAGAGGGATCATCTTATAATGCTACCGTCGCGATCTAAGCAAAATAAGATGCATAAAAGGATTAACATCACATGCAGTTCATATGTGATATGATATGGCCCCTTTGTCTTTGCGCCTTTGATCTTCATCTCCAAAGCACGGACATGATCTCCATCATCAACGGGCATGATCTCCATCATCGTCGGCGTAGCGTCAAGGTCAATGGCGCCATCTTCATGATTGTTCTCCCATGTAGCAACTATTACAACTTCTTTGAAATACTACTCAACATGAAATTTAAAGACAACCATAAGGCTCCTGCCGGTTGCCACAATACAATAATGATCATCTCATACATATTCATCATCACATTATGGCCATATCACATCACCAAACCCTGCAAAAACAAGTTAGACGTCTCTAATTTGGTTTGCATATTTTACGTGGTTTAGGGTTTTCGAGTAAGATCTAATCTACCTACGAACATGAACCACAACGGTGATACTAGTGTTGTCAATAGAAGAGTAAATTGAATCTTCACTATAGTAGGAGAGACAGACACCCGCAATGCCACTTATGCAATACACGTTGCATGTCGAGCGTGGAGCAAATCTCATGAACGCGGTCATGTAAAGTTAGCCCGAGCCGCTTCATCCCACTATGCCACAAAGATGCAAAGTACTCAAACTAAAGACAACATAAGCATCAACGCCCACAAAACCATTGTGTTCTACTCGTGCAACCATCTATGCATAGACACGGCTCTGATAACACTGTAGGGGTTCGTTGCATAGAAAACAAAATTTTTCCTACCGCGAACACGCAATCCAAGCCAAGATGCAATCTAGAAGACGGTAGCAACGAGGGGATGATCGAGACTCACCCTTGAAGATTTCCAAAGCCTACAAGATGAGGCTCTTGTTGCTGCGGTAGACGTTCACTTGCCGCTTGCAAAAGCGCGTAGAAGATCTTGATCACGGTGCCACGAACGGGCAGCACCTCCGTACTCGGTCACACGTTCGGTGTTGATGAAGTCGACGTCCACCTCCCCGTTCCAGCGGGCAGCGGAAGTAGTAGCTCCTCTTGAATCCGGCAGCACGACGGCGTGGTGGCGGTGGTGGTGGAGAACTCCGGCGGAGCTTCGCTAAGCGTGCGGGAGAGAAGGAGGAGTGGGGCGGCTAGGGTTTGGGGAGAGGGGGCGCCGGCCACTTAAGGGGTGCGGCCACCTTGTGGTGTTGGGTGGCCGGCCCCCTCCCCTTGGCCCTCATTATATAGGTGGAACACCCAAGAGTTGGTCTACAAGTCTTCGAATAAGACTCCAAACCAAAACCTTCCATATGACATGAAACCTACCCAAGCTAGGACTCCCACTAGAGGTGGGATTCCCACCTTCCCTTGGGAGGGGGTGGCCGGCCACCTTAGGTGGAGTCCACCTGGGACTCCACCCCATAGGGTTGGCCGGCCATGGTGGTGGAGTCCCTTCGGGACTCCGCCTTCCAAAGTGACTTTCTTCCGGAATATTCTAGAACCTTCTAGAACCTTCCATAAATGCACCGGATCATTTTCAAACTTATAAAATGACTTCCTATATATGAATCTTATTCTCCGGACCATTCCGGAACTCCTCGTGATGTCCGGGATCCCATCCGAGACTCCGAACAATATTTCGAACTCCATTCCATATTCAAGTTCTACCATTTCAACATCAAACCTTAAGTGTGTCACCCTACGGTTCGTGAACTATGCGGACATGGTTGAGTACTCTCTCTGACCAATAACCAATAGCGGGATCTGGAGATCCATAATGGCTCCCACATATTCAACGATGACTTAGTGATCGAATGAACCATTCACATACGATACCAATTCCCTTTGTCACGCGATATTTTACTTGTCCGAGGTTTGATCATCGGTATCACTCTATACCTTGTTCAACCTCGTCTCCTGACAAGTACTCTTTACTCGTACCGTGGTATGTGGTCTCTTATGAACTTATTCATATGCTTGCAAGACATTAGACGACATTCCACCGAAAGGGCCCAGAGTATATCTATCCGTCATCGGGATGGACAAATCCCACTGTTGATCCATATGCCTCAACTCATACTTTCCGGATACTTAATCCCACCTTTATAACCACCCATTTACGCAGTGGCGTTTGATGTAATCAAAGTACCTTTCTGGTATAAGTGATTTACATGATCTCATGGTCGAAAGGACTAGGTAACTATGTATCGAAAGCTTATAGCAAATAACTTAATGACGTGATCTTATGCTACGCTTAATTGGGTGTGTCCATTACATCATTCATATAATGATATAACCTTGTTATTAATAACATCCAATGTTCATGATTATGAAACTAATCATCTATTAATCAACAAGCTAGTTAAGAGGCTTACTAGGGACTCATTGTTTGTTTACATATCACACATGTATCAATGTTTCGGTTAATACAATTATAGCATGATATATAAACATTTATCATAAACATAAAGATATATAATAACCACTTTTATTATTGCCTCTGGGGCATATCTCCAACAGGCACCTCCTAGCCCCCTTCCCAGTGGCGTGGATCACGTAGGAAGAATGCGACGCGGGCAACTCCTAGCCCTCCCGTAGCCGAGGATGATGATGAGGTGGAGAATCGGAGTGAGGAGCATGGGGGTGGGGAGGACGAGGAGAACGAGGAGGAGGAGGGTGTGGGGGACTAGGAGGACCTCTTGGACGATGAGGGATTGGGGGGCTTACCGTTCGAGCCTGACCCAAGCCTAGATTCGGAACCGCTAGAGGAGGAGGAGTACGTTGCAGCTGGGGAGAGGCTACATCCACGTGATAGGAAGCTGTATCAGCGTGGGAAAACACATCTCCCCAAGCTAAGAACGTGGCCCAGCAGCGATGTTGTTCTAGTGCCCACTGGAAAGAGGTGCATGCTAATTTTGGCATTTCGTTATCACAATTTTATCATTATCGAAATTTTTATCACATACATACTAAATTTGGTTCATTGTGCAGTTCGTTCACGTATGGCGACCCGACGAGGAAGCCGAGACGTGGCTACACGAACATCCTTGGAGGCCTACTTAGAAAGTATTTCCCTGGAATTGTCAATCTCCCTACTGGTAGCCGCGACGTAGCTTGAAAGTGGGCACACTACAACTATGCGCCAGATCATCATGGCAACAAGTACGACAACATGCAGGAGGTGGTTCTACACACTTTCTAGGTACGTGAATTTTGACTTCTTAGCATCAAACACTCCTTAGTTGACAATAGTTGCACTAATGCCCCTTGTTTTACCTATGTGCATGGTTGCAGTAATACTTCACGAGGGCTGGAAATAAATGGAAGCTGGTGGTTAGCCACTAACGGGCTCGCAATGGTGTGCCTCTCTCAGGGACCTCGTACTAGTCACCCTCCCTCGTCCGCAGGGTGAAACTCCGGCGAGCGTTGCAGCAACAACGTGGCGGCCATTTACTCAGAAACTTTGAGATGTAGATGACGTCAACGTTCCCCCAAACGGACTAGAAAATGGGCAACCTGGCGGCAAGTATCGTTTGAGCACTTTGTGAGAGTTTGAGACAAGAGGTTAAGAAAAAATGAGGAAAAGTTTTGCGCGTGGGCAAAAGTTAGTAATACTAAGGAACCAAGGGCACCAAAAAAGAAATCCCATAATATTATTTTTATCAAAAAAAATATTCAATTATTGGCATGAGTATACTGGTACATTACATGCCCAGGACATCATTCCTCTGAATTATTGAATTTCATATGTTGAGAATCTCCGCCGCTCTCATTATTTTAGCATATAAGTTGGTGGTGGTGGTGGTGGTATTGGATGTTCGGTAGTACAACAACACATATTTGGACCAGGAGACAACCTCATACAATACCTACGAAAAGGTTTTTTATAGCCTCTTGTTAAGCAGTCAACTTCGCACACCCAGGGACCGCAGTGATGTAAATTTCTACACCACTCTCCAGGAACTACAATAAATATATCACAAAAAAATAATTAGTAATATAGTCCAAAGAAAAAATAGATAGTACTTTGAACATTTGAAAATTGCTAGTGAAACAGAAAACATTGTTGCCTACTTGCTTGGCAGGACGGCAATGTTGAACACATGATTGCCGTGAGCATGAAAGAAATAAAAGCCAAATTGAGCAACTTTGGGTTGGTTTTGCCGAGCGCCATGGGAAAAATATATGACTTTATCTTGGTGTATCATTGTGTGTGTTTATATAGACACACAATGCAATATTAGATACAGTTGGTTATAAATATATATCTATTGCTCCCAATTAATATTAGGATATCCTGCGAGTTTCGCATAAACGCCACAACTTTTATTTTGCAATGAAATCATGTATCTCATCATTATGGCCTGGTGTTTGATATTGGTGATTATACATAGAGCCATAATAAAATCTTTAGATATCAGCAGTGAATTTATATATGTATCTCTCTCAATTAATATTAGGATATCCTGCGAGTTTTGCATCAATGCCACATCTTTTATTTTGCAATGAAATCATGCATCTCATCATTATGGCTTGGCGTTTGATATTGGTGATTATACATAGAGCCATAATAAAATCTTTAGATATCAGCAGTGAATTTATATATGTATCTCTCACAATTAATATTAGGATATCCTGCTAGTTCTGCATAAACACCACAACATTTATTTTGCAATTAAATTATGCATCTCATCATTATGGTCTGGTGTTCAATATTGATGATCATACATAGAGTTATAATAAAGGCAACTTTTATGGTACCTTTTACCACTCTTAGGAGAGTGAGAGGTATGAAATAAACAGACGGTTTAGATTTAGTGGTGAAGATTAGGCCCAACAGGCCCAAAAGGCGGTAATTATGGGGAATAAAACTGTGGACGCCTACACGCCTGAGCCGTGGCCATGCCTCGGAGGCTCCCAGGAACGCCGCCGCCTCGATGCGGCCCCGCCTCCAATCTCGAACCGCCTAGCACGCCTCCGACACCTCGGCACGTCGCCGCCGCGTCCACCTAACCCGCGGCCACTGCCTAACGCCCCCGCCATCTCCTTGCAGGTGGATGCCTTCCCTGCCGAGCCGTTCAAGGGTAACCCTGTAGCGGTATACCTCCTCGAAGAAGAGGGCATCGCAGCCATCGTGGACAAGTTGGTGGTTGTAGTCCGTTCCACCGAGTTCAACCTCTCGGAGACCGCCTTCCTCATCAGCGACTCCTTCCGCGCCGCCCGCGGTTCCACCTCTGACGGTTCACTCTGCTCACTGACGTATCCAAGCTCCCAATCCATATTCCCTCGCAAATATGAGAGACTCCCCCTTTGACTAGTATCAACAGCCATATATAGTATTGATTCTATTGAACCCTGCTCGTCGATTTGTATAGTTTCATGCCCTAGATTCATATGTGTTAATTGTCGAATTATATGGTCTCCACCTATCCCCATTAGCTTGAGCATTTGGTGCATGTAGTTCAATATTAATTCCACACATGTGTCGTTCTTTTCAGATCAACCTACTCGGGCATGCGACGTTGGCCTCCACGCACTTCCTCTTCAGGGTTGTTCTTGCCGAGCATGGCATGGTGGATTTCATGACAAGGTCTATGATTAAACTGCTGAACACTAGATTCAAAGGAGAGCAGGGGACGATGTTCATTGAGTTGGATTTCTCCATGGACCATTTTGTGGGTTGTGACACCGCAACAATGTCCCTTTGATCCCTGAGACCCTAAAACTCGCATCAGTTGTCAGTGTTCACAAACCGACAGCCCACTGTGACCTCATTGTACTCTTAGTCTCCCTTTTTTTGTTTGCACAATTACTTTTGATAATCACTGTTATCATTGTTATCATTCTCTTAAGCAGAGCAACTGTGTCTCTTGGTTCCTTGTTATGAAATATTGCTCACTTAGGCCACTTTTATTTTAGAAACATTAATTGCAAATTAAAAAGAGATTGTCGATATCCTTCCTAACATCGACGAAATTAAGAAATTGGATAGCAGGGGTCTTGTGGTTATGACTTTTTCACATGTTTCTTCTACCCAAAATTTTGGATATATGAGGTGATGTCCTTTCTTAATCCAAAGTTGTATATAGAGAATTCGATGCAGGTGTAACTTACCACATCATTCACCATTTTTGTACCAGAACATGTAGATAACTAGAAGAAAGTCGTGTCTGATTACCTCTCCAAAGTCCCAGTAGCTAATTCTTCTAATGTCTCACATATGTTGCATCTTTTGGTCTGGAACTCTGGATACCGTAGTCTTGTAGAATTGTCCACTTCCAGCATGTTTAGTTCTAAACCTTTTATCGTCCTAGGCATAGATTAATATCATCTTGAGTTATTTTGTTTTGTTAGAACTTAGAACCAATCTACCTTGTTCATATCTCAACTAGATTATAAGGAGCTGAGCTTCTTTGAGAACCAAAGTGAGTCTCTACCCCCTGTCCCAAACACATATGTGCAAGTTCATATATATAGTGTTAACTAGTTAGCTGTAATCGTTACCTTGCAACTCTAAAAGATTTCTTGTATCACATAGGACTAGTTGAAAACTAAGTGTATAAGAAACCCCATTAATTTGACATCAATCTTTAAGCATATGTTGGCTATCAATATTCTCTATGTAATACATCTCCATGTTCCATAACTCATAACCTCCTGATCAATATATTTTGATAGGACCCTGTTACAGGTAGTATACATTGTGTTTTGGCACCCTATTGGGACAGAATCAATGGAAACGGGAGATCATGCTGCTGGACTTGTTGATAACAACGAGATGAGGAGGAAGATATGGACATGGAGACTAGGGATGAGGAGGAAGAACAAGCTCGTGAAGATCAGGAAGAACTGAAGCAGTGATAATGGACTCATAAGGAGTGGTGATGGTAACGGAGATTGAGGACAAAGGATTGGTGACAGTTTAACATAGATTGAGATATCTCATTTTGTGTACTTGACCACTATTATTGTACAACTGAAGAATATAAAGCAATGCTATGTTTAAACTTCATCAAGTTGTGTGTGGTCCATGGGATGAACACCCTCTTCATTGTATCTATATTTTTCTGCCAATTTTATTTCTGATATAATATGCATATTATTTATTGTCACCTCTTCTTTATACTAGGAACCTTAGGCGTGGCGGCACACCGCACCCGTTGCGTTAATTGTTTTGATAATTATATCATGTCGTTAGGCGGTAACCATGGTTGAAGCACTTTGATGCCGTGAGGTGGTAATGATGGTTGAAATGCATGCACTGCAATACTAAGAACTAATTGTTTGATGATATTGGAACAGGGTAAAGCGGCCAGTAGAGTTGCATATGACCTGCCTAGATACAATGTCTGATATTGATTTTACTGGCATAGTGGCAGGTTCTTATATTTCTCTTGTATTGGTACTCTACTTCTTCAAATAGCCACATTACATAAAACATGATATGATCTGAAGGGAGGAAAAATAAGTTGTAGCGATAGAGCATTGAATCAACAACACATTACAGGAAGTAAACAGTACATCAGCTTAACACTTATGTAGTACACAGGGACATGATATGGTCCGAAGAAAACAAAGATTGCATACTATGATGTAGGACGAAAGCGACAGCTACCACATAGCAGGCAGGAACTAAATACCATGTGGCCTAAAAATTAAGGACTACATTCTCTAATCTGGGCGTTCCACAGTTGGAGGTGCACTTGTCTGTATAGATATGTCAAGTGATGGGGCACTCGCAGCCACCATCCGTGGAGATCTGATTTAGATATGTGAGATGCAACGACAGTATTTTGACTTACAGGCCAGTGCCATCATACAATGCATATGTAAGTACTGATAACTTTGCCGAGGTCCGATTTAGTGTCATCTGTCATTGTATCATGTGTCTTCACCAATGCAAAAGGCCCCAATATATACACAACCACTGATAGTGAATTCAGGTTGCAGGGTGAGCCACTTATTTGGAGTAGAGGTCCCATTTAGTGTCATCTGTCACTGTATCATATGTCTTCACCAATGCAAAAGGCCCCAATATGTACACAATCACTGATAGTGAGTTTAGGTTGCAGGGGTAAGCCACTTATTTGGAGGCTTGGTGCTGAGCAATCCGAGTAACTGGAATATCTGAATGATCATGAAACCTACCATTTGTATGCCATTTCGAGAAGATAATGCCTTGAGATATCTGCAAGCGTGCAAGCAGAAGCTAATATTAATATTTATGGGTGTGCAATGATTATGAGCAGGAGGCCCACATTAATAGTATTTCACATATAGAAGCATATGGAGAATTTTGACAGTTAATGCAATTTAAATGAAGTTGTACATAAGTTTTTTACATGGTTGCTCATTTCAAAGTTTAAATCTTCATGAAAAACTAATTTCAAGGTTTTACTTCTAGTTACTGGAATGCAAGAAGTGTCTGTTGATCATAAGGGGATATCACATTTTATCTAAAATATAAGAAGACTCCGGTAAGGACATCTAGGTGTATCAGTAATCATCCACAAAGGCTAGTTCAGCTCAATAAGCCTTGATGTGAAATCAAAGCAACACATATAGCTAAATGTATGCATACATACATGAATAATTTCCTGTCAGGTCACCTCAACGAAGATCTAGTGTTGAGAAGAGCATAGTAAGTTACGTGTAAGACATGAAGTGCTGCGTAAATTGTTTCAAGCCTACAAAATTTTGCAAGGTGGCATCAGTTATTAAATCCATGGAGGGGAGATTAAAATTAACTCATCCTACTTAGCATTTTCCCTTAACTAAAACAACTAACAAAGTATATAACCTTTTGCTGAAAAGACAAAGATTCAGTAATCCTACCTCCGAACCTAAACAAAAGCTCACAAAACCAAATGTGCTAAGGTGTCTGAAAAAATGACTGAATTCAGCAAACTAACTGGCCAAAAACTAAGCAACACAAGAGCTGCCGGACACGGCCACGGCCGCACGGATAGCCCAACCTATGCCGCTCACACTCCCACGACCCGCCCGCCCACCTGGAAAATTATTGCTAAATATTCCTAAATTCAACGTAGTGCAGGAAAAGTACACAGCAGCATTTTACAGGTTACAACCATAATATGAAGTCATCTGGATTGTAAAGAAACTGAAGAGACTTGTAAACTGAACTGAGGAAGCAAACAGTTGATTGCATCACTTGAGCGATATGCTATACAAAGTTACAAACACATGCGGAAGCTTCTACCAGAAAACTAAAATCTGCATAGTCATTTACACTGAAGAATGAAGATCCTTCTTATAAACCTAAATTGATGTTATACTTTCTGGCATGGTATCAAGGAAAAAAAAACACACACGTGTAAGTGGCAAATCAACCAAACCAAACTCATTCACGTTCATATTTTGTAAGACGCGATCGGGGTACCAAACCAGGCACTGCTCCCGAACCACCATGAATACCTCGGCCATCTTGGCGAGCGAAGAGGGCGGTGAAGGCGATCTTCAATTGGCAATGGGGCCAAGGGCGTCGTGGCCGGGACATGCTGTTGTTCGGGTAGAGGCGCCGGAGTTGTGCTTCCCAGAATCGACCGCCTTGGCGAGCGAAGACAACGTCGCCGGCCAAGGAAGCGCGGCCAGGACATGTAGGGGAAGGGGTAGCGGAAGAGGAAGGTGAAAAATTGTGGATCGGCGGCGAAACCCCACCCAGGGATTTCCCGAAGGAACAAGGTTTAGGGGGCTGCTGTACACCGACCTGGTTGGCATGTACGGGGCACCGCACACCCCAGCGACTAGGTCGGTGGGTTGGGCCGCGGCCCATTAAGGGTAGGTACGTTTTTTCTTTTTTTTGCTGTTTCTTTTCTGTTAATATTTTCTTTTTCAATATCTAACTTTAAAAAAAAATATTTTCGGAGAACAAATTTAAAAGTCTGTTCAGATTCGAAATTTTCGAAATTTTTAAAAATGTTCAGATTTTGATTTTTTTTCGAAATTTGAACATTTTCTGATATGGACATAATTTCAATTTGAACATTTTTTAAAATTTGTAAAATTTATTTTTTCCCAAAATTAACATTTTTAGTTATGAACACTTTTCGAATTTGAACATTTTTCAAATTTGAACGCTTTATATATTTGAACGAATTTCAAATTTGAACGTTTCTATAATGTGAACATTTTTCTATATGAACATTTTTCAAATTTGAACGGATTTTAAATTTGAACGCTTTTATAATTTGAACATTTTTTGTATTTGAACGATTTTCAAATTTGAACATTTTTAACATTTGAACATTTTTTAAATTTTGAACAATTTTCAATTTTGAAAATTTCTGAATTTGAACAAAAATAAAAATAAACAGAAACAGAAACAGAAAATAAAAAAGAAAAAGGAAAGAAAAAAACAGAAAACAGAAAACGGAGAAAATAGGCGAACTGGGCCGACCAGGTCGGCCCATACCGCGCGCGGGGGGTGTGCGGCGCGCGGTAGAGGCCGACCTGGTCGGTGTATAGGATTTGCCCAAGGTTTAGGCCTCCCGTCCCCTTCAGTCAATTAGGCCGGGGCCATCAATTGGGCCGTGGGCGTACACTGAGCCGGGGCCTGTCTAGGGCCTCTTTCTAGTTTGGTTCAATATTTGGCACCGGTATGATACATACCTGAGATGTTTTGGAGAGAAGTATGATTTCTTTTGAGCCTTTGAATGAAGGAAAATGGAGGGCTGTTATTGATTTGGGGGTACCACAAAAGAACCCTACTAAGCAATCCATGTAATAATTTTCCGATTGACTAGTCATTTGATCCCCACGTGATACGCTCGCGCTCGTTTTCCCGGACGGAACACTTCTGTTACTGGAAAGAAGCAGATGAAACCAACATGATGGTATGCAGGACGGGAAGGCTTTGGGGTCCTTGGGGATCGGCCCCAGCAACTCGAGGTCTGCAAATTCCCCGTCTAATTGCTTTGCAGTCGTGAGTAAAACGCTCAGGTGGGATCATCAGGTCCATCCATCAGCAATTTCACCTAAGCTTTACATGCTTCTTTTCTCGCACGGAGTAGTCTAAAGAAGATCCCTACACTGCATTTGAGCACCATGTGCCACGCTGCACTATCGCAGTCGCAAACCCTATATTTTGCAACGAAAAATAGTTTCCTACACTTCTTTTTGTGTGTGGCGAAAACAGGACCCTTTTTCCCAACAAAAATCATTGTTTACTGGGTGAGCTTGCTGCTTGTACATCATTTTTTTTGTTCTGTTTCGTTGGAAGTTTGGACATACAGGCTACCAACATGGCAACATGCCACCTTGTGCTGATCATTGGTGGGACTTGGAAAGGGGCAGCATTAGCAGAAAAGATAGTTAGAGATCTGGAGAGGAAGAACACATGGAAAATGTGGATGTGGAAGGACAGACAATGGAATGAGAGGGCAGGTACGAGTGAACTGTCGTCACGCCGGCGCTCATGCTGTGTGTTTGTGTGGCAAAGAAGATGGAAACCCCGGAGACAAAAAGGTCTGCGTACAGCTAAAACTAAAAGCCATCTCGTCTAATCTTTGAACTGGGGAACGAAGCGACGAACCGCACACGAGATCAGATTCCCACGTCCAAGTATGAATTCACAGCTTTGGTCGACGATTTCACCGTATCGCGAAAGCTAAGCCCGTGCAGGAAATTTCCGTGTGGATATATTTCTGTGTGTTTTCAAGTTCTAACTGAAGCTACCTCGAGGAAACTTTGCATAAAAAGTAAGTGGTATTTCTTGGCATCACCAAGGTGGCCCGCAAAATATGATGTTGTAGAAAACTGTGAGGATAATGTAACTCTAGTGGGAACATCGTAGGTAGCAAGAGATGCACGATCAATGTTTCTTTTATACAACACAAAAACCAATGTTGTTTGTGAGGGTGGTGCAGCATTCTCCACTAACAACCTAAGCTATGCTATCTCCGTTCCTCTTTTATATTGTATTACTATTTTAGAAGATAGATTTGTGCTAAATTGTTAGGCACAGTTTGGAGAAGATTTTCCATGGATCTTCTCCAAGTTTTTCCCACCCAAACACTTCAAGGCCACTCCGGACAACATGACCAATTATTTGATATAACCAATACCATTCGCACACACCAAGCTTGAATAGTTGTTAGTTGGTTGATGAATTATTAATATGGAGTTAATTGACCATTGCATGAGTCGGAGGCTTCTTCCCCGTTCAATCAAAGCTGGCCTATATGTATGTTTTAGTTTGCCTTTCCTTATAGAAGTACAAGGGGGGTTGCAGGGAGAGGGCCAGCGATCAGGAGACAACATCGGAGAGCAGTGTTTCCTCTAGTGTTGCGGAGAGTCATAGTAATCAAGATAGCTATTCGGAATGGAAGTTGTTGGAAATTATTCTCATACATGGACAAGGGTTGGACGTAGACTTTCTATGGAATTGAGTTGCATATCATCTCGAGGTCGCTAGCAAACATAAATAATTATGCAATCCGACTCTTATACAATAGGTCATACTCGACCCATGGGTCTTGACGTATAGATTTTTTGGAGCCAAATGTGCATTCTTAGAGTTAGAGTACACGGTAATTCTCGGAAGACAGGGGGTTTGTGTCAAATGGGCAATTGGTATACCCATTAAGCAACAATATCGCTGAATTTGAGTGCAAGCAGTCATTCAGATAAAACTTGGACGGAACCAAGACTTGGGTCTATTATTTTAAATCATCCATGGCCATATTCACAATAAGCATACGATTATGGTTTTGCTATTTTTTTAGAGGACAAAGAATTTCTAAGTTGATGCCATCGATCATCCTATGTAGACAATGAATTTCTTGTAAATACTAAATACTAGGCGTTTTCTTAAAAAAATGGGGGCTGCACAATAGATCCACACCGTCAACTTTATTACATAACCCTAATCGTATGCAAAAATTTAGGGAGCAGACTAATCGCTGCTCAGCACGTGGCTGAAAAAATCAAAATTGCCTTTCGACCATCGATGAAGATGAAGAAATATAACGGTTGCCGCTCCGGAGCCGTTGTTAAAAGTATGGAAAATGAAGCCTCTTTTCGAGCATTAGAGCATCTCCAGCCGCGTCCCCCAAAACGTCCCCCAAAGGGATTTGGGGCGCGCCGGACAAAAAAACCGTTCCAGCCGCGTCCCCCAAAGCCCATTTTTGTCCGGCGCGCCCCGATACGGTGTCCGGCGCGCCCCGATACGGTGTCCGGCGCCCCGAGCCCGTCCCCGTCCCACAGGGGACGCACCGGGGACGCCGGACACAACGAAAAGCGAGGCGGGGAGTGGCGGGGCCGACTCGTCAGCGGCACAATAAATTTTTAACCTAACCGTCGCCTACCTCACGATGGAAGTTATTGGCGGTGCAGTTCCCGCAGCGACGCAGCGACGGTGCAGTTCCCGCAGCGACGCGTCCCGTCGCGCCTAGCTCTGCGTGCCGGCGTTAATGCGCGCCACCACTCCTCCGCCTCCCTCCGGCCTATAAAAGGGCCGCCTCTCATCGTCCCTCTCACACACAAACCCTAGCGCCTCTCTCCCAAACCCTAGCCGCCACCATCTCAAAAAGACTCGATGCTATGTCCGGTAGAGGCGGAGGCCGACCTCGCGGCCGTGGTCGTGGTCGTGGTCGTGGCCGCGGCAGAGCTGAACGCTCGCCGTCGCGTTCCACGCCGCCGGCTTCATCGTCGTCGGAGATGGACGTGGAGCCGGACGTGCGGTTCGAGTTCGTCCTCGTCCTCAAGGGCGACCCGCGCGGCATCCAGAGGCTGCCGGACTCCTTCGCCGACTACGTCGCCGGCGACGATCGCCCGCGCACGATGCATCTGCGGGAGGCTGCGGGCGGCTACTACCGGTGGATCGTCGACGTGATCTACGACGCGCGCGGCAAGATGTACCTCAACATCGGCTGGGAGAAGTTCGCGCGGCACCACAGCCTCCAAGCCGGCTTCATCCTCCTGTTCTCCTACTTCGGCGACAGGGACATGAGCGTCAAGGTCTTCGACGAGACGCGGTGCCGCCGGGACTACCACGGCGACAGCACCGACGAGGAGGACGACTGAGTGTTCTTTCTTCGCAGCGAACACGTGCACGGAGGTTTCTGGATGTTCGCCTCATCGGTAGAACCAACAAGGGCACCATCCTCCCGCTGGATTTTCCAGTTAGGTGACTGGGTGTGCCCTCGAGTATTCTTTCTTAGCAGCGAACACAGGAAACCTTCGATGCACGGCCTAGTTAGGTTTAGTTTCTTTGCAAAATTTTATATTTGTGTCCACGACGGTTCAAACTATGTATTAGTTTGTGGAAAACCATGTGCCTAACTGTGTTTTCGTGTAAACCACGTTCCAAATTATGTATTAGTTTATGGAAATTGAAATAAAAAAAACAAAAAAAAATATTTTAAATGTTTGGGGGAGGCGTTTGGGGGACGCGGCTGGAGAGCGACGTCCCCCAAAGGCGGCATGAACAAAACACGTCCCCCAAACGCTCAATCCGGCGCGGTTTGGGGGACGCTTTGGGGGACGCGGCTGGAGATGCTCTTACCGTACTTGTCAATTCTTGTTACAACTCATTGTCTTGATGTATTGCATAGCAAGAAGAATATGTGACAGATGATGTTTGGTACATTGTTCAGCATGTCAGACAACACTAAAGATGGCCCAAGGGACGGAGGGAGGGACAAGACTTGATACAAATGGGTATCAGGAAAGAGCTCCACATACCTTGCCAGTCGGAGGAGATATATGACACAGGCAAAAATATCAAAACCAAAGATCATTATTGCCGACGCTTCACTGTAAATAAGAAGAAGCTCGATCATGTTTTCCACGTGCCCCACCCTACCGCCCTCTTGCGCCGTTGCATCTTACCCGTTATCCTCGCGCTACCCCCGACTTGCCGTCATGCGAGCCAGGCCATCCGGCCTGCTGATCATCGACCTCTGTTCCTGCAACGACACCGACGATTCGGTGAATAAGTCGTTTGACAAGATCTTAACTAGCAACGACAAGGGCTTTTAGGCTAGATTTAGAGAGGTGGCTATTATGCATCTCATTATTTGTGACGTAGTGGCTTTATTATTCGGGTGTGACCCCTCGCCGGCGTACATGGAACCACCCGAGCTTGCGGGACAGGCGGCTCTGCCGTGGTCATTTTTTTCCGATAAAGGAAATATATTAATATCAAAAGATACCAATTACACCCAGTCTCTGCAACAACGCCCCATCCCAATGACAGTACGGATGCACACAGCCAAAAAAAGAGAACAGAAAACTAAGAAATAAAGTCCCGCTATAGCCTTCTAGACCTAGCAACAACAATACAACCACCACCGTGACAACACCTGACTCTCCAAAAGCGACGCCTCCAAAAAGGAAACAGTGCACCAGCGCCGTCGTCGCCCGACCAAAGGTCTTAGGATTTCTCCCTGAAGATAGTCTCCACTCTCAAAACAATGCCTCCAACAAGAACATTGCCAGGTGATACGTCTCAAACGTATCTATAATTTCTTATGTTCCATACTAGTTTTATGACAATACTCACATGTTTTATATGCACTTTATATCATATTATGGCATTTATTGGATTTACCTATTAACAAGATGCCACAGTGCCAGTTTCTGTTTATTATGTCTGTTTATTGCAGAAAAGGCCCAAAAACCAAAGTGCTCGGAAAAATCCAGAAAAATCACGAAAATTCTATTTCACCGGAAGACTCACGGAGCCAGAAGGGCCAGACCAGAGGAGGCCCAGGGCCTCCTCACAATAGGCCGGCGCAGCCAGAGGGGTGGTCACCCCACCCTATGGGGTGGGCCCCTCGGGACTCTTCCGACTCCGCCTCTTCGCCTATAAGATGCCTCGTGACCTAAATCTTCGACACGGATTGACGAAACACCAGAAAACCTTCCAGAGCCGCCGCCATCGCGAAACTCCAATTCGGGGGACATAAGTCTCTGTTCCGGCACCCTGCCGGGACGGGGAATTGCCCCCGGAGTCATCTCCATCGACACCACCGCCATCTTCATCGCCATCGCTGTCTCCTATGATGAGGAGGGGGTAGTTCTTCCCCGGGGCTGAGGGCTCTACCGTAGCTATGTGGTTCATCTCTCTCTTTGTGATCTAGTTGAATATCATCTATGTGTTACTCTGGTGATGTTATTAAAGTAGTCTATTCCTCCTCCATGATGTAATGTTGACAGTATGTGCATCATGTAGTACTTGGTATAAGCTATGATTGTGATCTCTTGTAGATTATGAAGTTAACTATTACTATGATAGTATTGATGTGATCTATTCCCCCTTTCATAGTTGATGTTGACAGTGTGCATGCTATGTTAGTACTCGGTATAATTGCGTTGGTCTATCTTGCACTCTAAGGTTATTTAAATATGAACATCGAATGTTGTGGAGCTTGTTAACTCCGGCATTGAGGTGCTCTTGTAGCCCTACACAATTAATGGTGTTTGTCATCCAACAAGAGAGTGTAGAGTGGTTTTATTATGTGATCAATGTTGATAGTGTCCACTAGTGAAAGTATGATCCCTAGGCCTTGTTTCCAAACATCGAATCTCCATTTATTTACTGTTCTGTTGCATGTTTACTCGCTGCCATATTTTATTCAGATTGCTATTACCACTCATATACATCCATACTACTTGTATTTCACTATCTCTTCGCCGAACTAGTGCACCTATACATCTGACAAGTGTATTGGGTGTGTTGGGGACACAAGAGACTTCTTGTATCGTGATTGCAGGGTTGCTTGAGAGGGATATCTTTGACCTCTTCCTCCCTGAGTTCGATAAACCTTGGATGATTCACTTAAGGGAAACTTGCTGCTGTTCTACAAACCTCTGCTCTTGGAGGCCCAACACTGTCTACAGGAATAGAAGCGTGCGTAGACATCAAGCTATTTTCTGGCGCCGTTGTCGGGGAGGTAAGGTAAAAGGTATTCACATCCTCCAACTACTAAGCTATTTCCTAGCACTGTTGCCGGTGTGTGAGTGCTCGAAGCTATTTCCTTTAGATCCTGCAATTGCATCTTTTTGTTTCTTGTTTTTATTTTTCACTAGTTAGGCATAATGGAAAACAACAATGAGCTTTTTAATCTATTTCCTGAGTTAAGATATGAATTGTTTGATGCGAAAATTAAAAAACCTATGGAACCTTATTTGCATGATAGTAGCAATGTTATTAGTATGAATGCAATTACTGCTAATGCTATGGAAAAGTCTAAGCTTGGGGAAGCTAGTTTATATAAAAATAATCTTTTTTGCTCCTCAGCTTTGGAAGAAATATTTTGCTATGATAATGCTTTATCTCCCATATGCGATAACTCTAATGATGCTTCTTATATTTTAAATCCACCTGCTGAAAGTATTCCATATAAAATACCTATGAAAATTATTGAACATGTTATGGACAGCCGCTATGAAGGGGATGAAACTGTCCATCCTGGAGATCATTTACATGAATTATGCGGGTTATTCAAGTGTGCAGGTATCCCTATGGATGAAGTTAGGAAGAAACTATTCTCTATATCGTTGTCCGGTAAAGCGGCGCATTGGTATAAATTGCTGAAGGATGGGCATTCTCTTGATTGGAAGGTGAAAGTATAGAGATGGTAAACCTAGAGGGGGGGTGAATAGGTTTCTACAAGTTTTAATTCTTTCTTTGCAATATTAGGCTTTGCGGAATATAAAGGTGAGCCTAATGCAAACTAGGTGAAGCAACCTATATGAGGATACAACTAACTCGAGCACGAAGGCTTTCACAGGCAGTTAAATCACAAGTAAGGAGTTCGGTTAGAGATAACCGATAGCACGCGGAGACGAGGATGTATTCCCGTGTTCCCTTGCTTTGCAACAAGGTACGTCACGTTTGGAGGGGTGGAGGTCCCACGAAGGATTCCCCACGCCACGAAGGCTCACCCTATTCTCCGGAGCCTATCCCACGAAGGAATAGCTCACTCACTTGTGGTAGACTTTGAGGCAGCCTCTAAACCTTCACAATCTTGCCCGGAGCAAATCCACAACCCGGATGCTTCCGGACTCCTCTTGCCCACCTAGGGTTTCCAAGGAACCCTAGGAAGCAAGTTTCTCGATGAATACAAGGGGGAATGAGATTTGGCTTGGTAGAACAGTAGATCGGGTCCTCCTCTAGCGATTCCCCGGAGGGATTTGAGTTTGGGTGGAGGAGGAGGTAGATCTGAGGCTTTTGGTGTTTCTAGCAATGGAGTAAGAGAGAGAGAGCTCAAGAACAGTTTGTAGTGTAGTGCCTAACAGTTCAGAGGTAGGAGAAGGCCTATTTATAGTGTTCTTCGAAATATGGCCGTTGGTCACTTGCCACCTGTTGACTGCCAAAACCCACCGGCGGGCAGCGGCCTGTCAACACTGTAGAGCCGGGAAGAGCCTAGAGCTGCGGCTGGCTGAGACCCCTCCGAGCGACGGCCCGCAATGCTCTTCTGGTCACACGCGGCGATGCGAAGTGCAAGGGCGTGCCACCTGACCTATACCTGGTCAGGAAGGTGATGGGGATGCCTCGCTTAGTTCCTGCATGGCATACACGTAAACATTAAATACGAGCCTCGATCGGCTCTCAGGTTATCCTGTGAATCGGCTCAAAGAGCCGATCCACCCATGATCCGTGCGGGGTGCACGAATACTTGGTGATCCTGCTTGATCAAGATAAAGCTAATGAGATCTACGACGATTTAGGGTTTTCACCGCATAATCGGATCATCCTACTCCAGGTTGGGCCTCGCGGCCACGCACGGTGCTCATAAGCCGATCCTAAACAAGGCCAAACGACCAACATGATGTTGATCCTCGGAACATCCTGTTTAGGACTTGCGAACGCCACCCTACGTGCCACTGGATCCTCCCCCCCTTTGTAAGGCCTAACTATTGCAGATATTAAACTAATCCTTGCGGAGCAAGGAGCAATCGTAACGGATCAGATCTACTAAACGATGAACAAGCAGGGTGCCGCCCCCACGCCTGAGATAGGCGTGAGGGCGGCTAGATATGCAAGGGTTGCACTACGTAAGCATGTTTATACGAAGAACAATGCTAACCCTAACACATCTATGATAACTACGTTGCCCGCCATCAAAGACGCTTCAGTACGGGCAACGCATGAACAACGTGGAGCTTGTGCTGCCTAGATCGCAAGATGCGATCTAGGCAGCATGTCGCTTACCTGATTGAAACCCTCGAGACGAAGGAGTTGGCGATGCGCCGAGATTGGTTTGTTTTGGGGTGAACGTTGTGTTGTTTATTCCATAAACCCTAGATACATATTTATAGTCCAGCGGACTTTCTAATGTGGGCGTGCACTAAACCGTGCACGAGTAAGATTCTATCTCTAAACTAAGATGCGATCTAATATGTTACAGATACACGGGCAATTAAGCCCAACTTAATATAAAAGGCCGATCCACGTATCCCTTCTATAGATATATTTCTTCAAACCATCTTGATCGCGGCCCACCTCTGACTCGGTCAAATTCTGGTGATAACACATGCCCCCCTGGTTTTGGAATTAGTAATTCCAAAATCACTCTGTTTTTTCTTCGTCGGGTCATGTCGTGGCAGAACCGTTGCAGCATCCTTCATCATGATGCCTTGCCTTCTCAACTTCTCCGCGTGGCACCACTTCCTCGGAAACTGCTGTGGCATTGATTTTCCACTATATCCCCTTTTATTTAACCGCCATGAACAGTCCTCCTCTGTATTCCCTTCGCATTAGCACTCCAAGAGCCCTCCTGCGCCACCATGTCTTCTTCCTCCTCTGCCCCATCGGATCTTGCCAGCCAGTCCTCCACGTCCCGCGAGCCGACGCCGGAGTACAACCCGGCGGAGGTCCATGCGGCCAACACCCGCCGCGCCATTGCGGCCGGGGAGGAGTCAGACCACGACTTCTCCATCTGGTCCGAGGACGACCAATCCTCGACGGACGGGGAGAGCGACCTCCACTTCCTCGCCGTTGGGGAAACGGAGGAGGAGAGTGACGACGACAGTTTCTCCTGCGACTTCACCTCTTCCGGGGAGGAGGAGGAGCAGGAAGAGGGGGAGGAGGACAACGACGAGAGCTCCTCCGACGAGCCGCCGGCCAAGCGGTTCTGCCCCTGGCCGGGCAATCTTAGCGACTTCGACAGCGACGAGGACGACGCTGACGACGAAGATGAAGACAACGAGGGCCCGGTCGGCGGCCATTGGAGCGACGACGAGCCCGCCGGGAGCAGTGCCGACAGCGGCGACGATGGCGACGACGAGGGCAGTGATGGCCCGTAGATAGGACCTCTAGAATAGGGCCAGTAGTAGTAGATGGGGCAATGTATCCCCTAGTACTTCCTTTTGAGAGCAATCAGCTCTTTATGTAAGAAATCTAATCAATGAAGAACTTTCCCCAATTTGATCTTGCCGATTTCCTTCGAGTTCGCTTTAGCCGATTCCTCCTTCTACTGACCTTGCCGATTCGTCCTCTTTGCCAATGCGTAACGAGCCGATAACAATGCATCGGCCCTTTGAAATTCATCCGTCTCTTCTCCCATTGATGATTTTCTAAATCTGGTGGAAAATGCAGAATCCTCAGGAAAACCCTTTGAATTTTTCCAACCAAACCCAATGATCCTCTTCAGTACTCATCATTTGTGAAGAAGGTTTCAAAGATCGGCCGATGGTATCCAATCGGCTCCTTAAACAGAGCAACAACAGAGTATCCACCAGGCCTGCTGCCCCCCGAGCCTTACTCGAGCCTGCTGCCCCCCGAGCCTTACTCGGCCTGGATTTGGTGGAGACTCGATAAACATTGCATAATTCCACTAAAGTCGATGGCTGCGCATCGGCTTTCTCTCAATTCTAAAGTCGATGCCCTCGCATCGGCTGTAAATGTTTGTTGTTTTTTTTTTTTTACTGGCCGATCTTCTCCTATCGGCCCCCAGTATTTCATTGCACACATGTACCCCTGCATCTTGCTCATGTACCCCTGCATCTGTTCCCATGTTTAGGTGCCCCCCGAGCCGAATCTGTTAAAGAATGGCAGATATCGGCTCTGTAATTCGCACGTCGGTTCGTGATAGGGTCAAAGGTGAACACAAGCAGAACATGTGGTAAGGATAATTTTGGCCGATTGCTGGGATCGGCCTCCATAATGATTGGAGCGCTGACTGAAGGTTCTGTAATGTTCCTTCATAGACCTTTGGGGCCGATCACAAGGATCAGCCTCGCCAAGTTGCACGTCGCTTGGCTTCGACTATATGGTCAGGCCAGTGGATAAAACCAGCTTAACCCTTCCCTTTGTCACATCGATACGCTCGCAATCGTCCAAGTTGATGCCTGAGAGGGGTTCTTGGCCTGCTGCTTCCCATGCGTTCATGCCAGCCGTTGAAACTTCGGCTGAGTCGTCAGCTTGGACGACCTCTACCTCATCTCCATCCCACTGTATTATGCATTGGTGCATCGTGGAGGGGATACAGCAGTTGGCGTGGATCCAATCTCTTCCCAGCAGCACAGCATAACTGCTCGTGCTATCGACGATAAAGAACGTTGTAGGGATAGTTTTTCTTCCTACGGTCAGGTCCACGTTCAGAACTCCTTGTGCCTCAGACGCTTGGCCGTTGAAATCGCTCAATGTCACGTTGGTCTTGATTAGATCCGAGCTAGAGCGTCCTAGCCGACGCAGCATAGAGTACGGCATGATGTTAACTGCCGCTCCGGTGTCCACCAGCATCTTGTTTACAGGCCTCCCATCGATATATCCTCGCAAATATAGGGCCTTCAGATGCCTGTAGCTCTTATCTCGTGGCTTCTCAAAGATAACCGGCCGTGGGCCGCAGTCAAGTTGTGCCACGGATGCCTCATCTAACCCTGGAGCACTGAACTCTGAAGGGAGGATGAACACCATGTTCGTGCCAGCCGATGTTTCATCATCGGCTCTCCTTTGTTTGGGGCGCCACTCCATTTTCCGTGGGCGACCCTCCTCATCCAGGGCTCGCTGAACCTTTGCAGCCAAATCAGGCCGTGCCTTCCTTAACGTATGCAGGTATAACCTTTCGGCTTCCTCCAGGCCGCGCAACCGCTGAACCCTGCGTTTTTGTGAACGGCTGAGTCCGTCAGGGCACCACCTTGGACGGTGGTACCTGTCCTCTTCTTCTTCTAGCCCTTCGTCTTCGGAATCCTCAAGATCTGCCCAACGAAGTGACTCAGCACGTTTGCTTGGTGGTGGGAGAGGCCCTAAGCGCTCAAAAACAGACACGTTGGCTGCCTCCTTCTTCTTCTTGTTGCATTCTGGGCAAGTGCCGATTGTGGGCAATCGGCTCATTCCTGAATCCCAGCAGTGTCTGAAGAAAGGGCAATCCCAGTGTCTGGCGTTGTCATCTTGCTCCCTTGACTTGTCTGTGGCACGGCGCTCGTGCTCCTCCTCATCGCGACCCTGCCGACGATGTCTTCTGGCTTCTCCAGCCAGACGATCTCCTTCATCATCATAGTTGGACCGTCGGCGTTGGTCATACTGACTCACATATTTGTTGAGGAGGTGATCAGAGAGAGGTCGTTGATATCTTATGTTCTTCACTTCTCCCTCTGTGACGTAGCGCTTGCCATCATGATGGAGCCGATCGCGTGGAGCGGCCTCCTCTGTGTCCTTGCTATGAGAGCAGCTGCCCTCATCTCCATCTTTGCCAGAGTGGTTCCCAGGTCCTACCATGTTGATGCTGAACGTGGGACCTGGCTGGCAACCCTCAGGGTAGATGACTTCTACCATGTTAACGGCGGGGAAGGGCTGGGTGTCTACCCTCATGGCGTACTGGTTGAAAATTAGACGCCCCTTCTCTATCGCCGCTTGGATGTGCTGACGCCACACCCTGCAGTCGTTGGTAGCATGGGAGAGCGAGTTGTGGAATTTGCAGTACGGCTTTCCGTTTAGCTCTTGCGCCGTGGGGAACTTGAGACCTTCAGGAATCGTCAACTGTTTCTCCTTGAGCAGGAGGTCGAAGATTTGTTCAGTCTTGGTCACGTCAAAATCAAATCCCCTGGGCGGCCCTGGTGGCTTTACCCATTTGCAGGACACGGGGGTTCCTCCCCGAATCCACTCAGCCACTGCTACTTCTTGGTCTCCCGCAGGCACTTCACCTTCCTCTGTATCGACCATGACTACTGCACGCTTGAACTTGTCTTGGTACAGGTCTGGGTGGCGCTGTTCATATGCTGATAGTTTCTGAACCATGTGCGCCAGCGAGGGATAATCTGCTTGGGAGGCCATGTCCTTGAGCTGTGTTACAAGGCCAGCTACTGCCAACTCGACTGCTTCCTTTTCAGTTATACGAACCGAATAACATCGGTTCCTAAGATTCCTGAAGCGCTGGATATACTCTGTCACCGTTTCTCCGCGCTTCTGGCGTAGTTGTGCTAGATCGGCAATGCTAGACTCGGAAGCTTCTGAATGGTATTGCATATGGAACTGTTCTTCCAATTGCTTCCAAGACTGGATGGAGTTTGCTGGCAAAGAGGTATACCATCCAAAAGCCGATCCTGTGAGGGACTGTGAAAAGAGCCTCACACGTAGCTGATCCGACACTGAAGCCGGTCCTAGTTGCGCCAAATATCGGCCGATGTGCTCGATGGAGCTGGAGCCATCCGATCCACTGAATTTGGAGAAGTCAGGGAGCCGATATTTAGGTGGCAGCGGGATCATCTCGTACTCGTCGGGGTACGGCTTGGAATAGCCGATTGCCCTTCTTTTCGGCACCATGCCGAACTGGTCTCTCGCATGGTACTGATCTGATCCATTGTCGGGCTGCAGGAGATGCACTCGAAGATTCGCCGGGGTGGCGTACTTAGCCAGCCATGTTTGCTTTTCCAGCTCTGAGCCAGCTGCAGGAGCTGGGCTCGGGAGTTTCGTGGGGGTGGCGTACTTAGTTAGCCACGTGCGCTTCTCAAGCTCTGTTGCTGACGTTCCTCCTGTTTGCGCCGGAGTCCCTGACGTTGTGGCCTGGTTTGAGAGTGGCCAGTTGCCACAATCTGGCACATACGTGCACGCGTATCCTTGAGGGATCTCCTTGGGCGCCTCAGCCAAGAACTGGTAGTCACTAGGGTCACCACCGATCTTGTAGACGACGAATGCCGGTGTAGCCGGCACTTCAGCTGGTGCTGCCAACGCATATGGCAGCGGTGGACGGGACTGGAGCGGCAACTCTCCTTGATGCGTCCCGAGAGCTGGTCCTGACGGCGAGTACTGGTGGCTCATGATCTCCTGGATCACGCGCAGAGCGAGACGCTCCAACACGTTGACCAAGTTTTCAGAGTGGCGGTGTAGCGAGTGAGCCACCAAGTAGTTGATCTCCTGCCGTAGGCCCCTGGTGCGTTCCTCCGACGGGGCAGAGAGATCTATCCCATCGAGTGCACCTTCCGGTGAGAACCCCTTCCACCTGATGCCATGAGTACGGGTTCTCTGAAAAGAGCCGATGAGGTCGGCTTCGAGGGTGACCTTGATCTCGTCATGTTTCTTCTTGAGCTCAGCAGGTAGCTCCTCGTAGGTGACTGGCGTGCCGTCCGCCGCCATCTCAGATGTAGATGGCGATGTGGTTGATGTAGACGATTGTCCCACCGGGCGTGCCAGAATGTGTTGACTGCCAAAACCCACCGGCGGGCAGCGGCCTGTCAACACTGTAGAGCCGGGAAGAGCCTAGAGCTGCGGCTGGCTGAGACCCCTCCGAGCGACGGCCCGCAATGCTCTTCTGGTCACACGCGGCGATGCGAAGTGCAAGGGCGTGCCACCTGACCTATACCTGGTCAGGAAGGTGATGGGGATGCCTCGCTTAGTTCCTGCATGGCATACACGTAAACATTAAATACGAGCCTCGATCGGCTCTCAGGTTATCCTGTGAATCGGCTCAAAGAGCCGATCCACCCATGATCCGTGCGGGGTGCACGAATACTTGGTGATCCTGCTTGATCAAGATAAAGCTAATGAGATCTACGACGATTTAGGGTTTTCACCGCATAATCGGATCATCCTACTCCAGGTTGGGCCTCGCGGCCACGCACGGTGCTCATAAGCCGATCCTAAACAAGGCCAAACGACCAACATGATGTTGATCCTCGGAACATCCTGTTTAGGACTTGCGAACGCCACCCTACGTGCCACTGGATCCTCCCCCCCTTTGTAAGGCCTAACTATTGCAGATATTAAACTAATCCTTGCGGAGCAAGGAGCAATCGTAACGGATCAGATCTACTAAACGATGAACAAGCAGGGTGCCGCCCCCACGCCTGAGATAGGCGTGAGGGCGGCTAGATATGCAAGGGTTGCACTACGTAAGCATGTTTATACGAAGAACAATGCTAACCCTAACACATCTATGATAACTACGTTGCCCGCCATCAAAGACGCTTCAGTACGGGCAACGCATGAACAACGTGGAGCTTGTGCTGCCTAGATCGCAAGATGCGATCTAGGCAGCATGTCGCTTACCTGATTGAAACCCTCGAGACGAAGGAGTTGGCGATGCGCCGAGATTGGTTTGTTTTGGGGTGAACGTTGTGTTGTTTATTCCATAAACCCTAGATACATATTTATAGTCCAGCGGACTTTCTAATGTGGGCGTGCACTAAACCGTGCACGAGTAAGATTCTATCTCTAAACTAAGATGCGATCTAATATGTTACAGATACACGGGCAATTAAGCCCAACTTAATATAAAAGGCCGATCCACGTATCCCTTCTATAGATATATTTCTTCAAACCATCTTGATCGCGGCCCACCTCTGACTCGGTCAAATTCTGGTGATAACACCACCTCAGCTTTTTCCTCGAGAAACCCGGTTGATCGGGCCACAGACCGGACAGCCCGGTGGTGAGGCCGGTCAGACCGGACCAGTGACCGGACGCTCTTTGCTGGTCCTGGAGCTCCTCCGGTTGGCGGCCGGTTGGCGCCCGGTTGGCGACCGGTTGACCGAGCTGTGCACCGGACAGGCCGGTTGCTGGCCCGGTTGGACCGGGCTGCAGACCGGATTTCTGCTGTAGACCCCTTTTTGATTGTTGTTGAAGTGGGGGGTCTCCTTTAGCCTTCTTGTTCCTTTGATACACCATTTATGCCTCATTGCCTAATACCTGAGATTATCCTTATAAACATATTAGGTCAAATACTCTAGCACGGTGTCATTGTTACCAAAATAATGGATAAGGGTAAAATACCCTTACAATCTCCCCCTTTTTGGTATACGATGACAAACCGAGCTAGAGTCACAAATAGATATTATGATAAGCTCTAAACCTTGATTCCATATAAGATATTACGACAGCTCCCCCATAATGTGTGCACTTGGAGAATTTGCGTTTGAATGCAAAGTGCACCATTTGTGGAACATGAGAAGCTCCCCCAATATCTTTAGGAAACAAGCATGGTATGGAGATGTGCATATCAAGATATATAAGCATAGCACACATAATCATCCTAACATAGAGTAGCACACATAATAGTCGTCCATACATATCCATACACGAATTATTGGAAGTAGCAAATGGTTCTTGAAAACTCAAAGCAAATAAGCACAAGCCATATAAAATCCAAATAAAGCAACTCCCATGGCTTGTGGCAATCAAAGAACCCCGTGGTCCTAGACTCTACTCTCTTCTCCCCCTTTGGCATCGGAACACCAAAAAGGCGAAGAAAAGAGAGATGCTATCGCACTCATCAGTAGATCTCGTCCCCGGTGGACCAGGAGCACTCGCCATCGCCGCGTGCAGCCGCTTGACTCTCATCCTCATCACCATCATCATCAGCAGGGGTAGGGGCACGAGCAGTCCTAGGAGGGATGGCACCATGAGAATATACAGAGAAGTCGAAGTTCTGGAGCATCTCATCGGTAAGGGGAGGCATCTCCCACTGGGGTGCTACCACATGCTCCATCTCAGGTCCAGGAGGAGGAACAGGGTGGTTCCGTGAGGCCATGAACTCATTCTGACGCCTCCGTGTCTCCTGGGTCATAGTAAAGGTCTGATGTGCAACATCATTGGTGTTCTTGCACATTTGCCACATGCTTGAGAAGAAGCGAGCAGCACCATGCTTGGAGCGTGATACGCGTACAGCACGCGTCCGTTGGGAACCCCAAGAGGAAGGTGTGATGCGTACAGCGGCAAGTTTTCCCTCAGAAAGAAACCAAGGTTTATCGAACCAGGAGGAGCCAAGAAGCACGTTGAAGGTTGATGGCGGCGGGATGTAGTGCGGCGCAACACCAGAGATTCCGGCGCCAACGTGGAACCTGCATAACACAACCAAAGTACTTTGCCCCAACGAAACAGTGAGGTTGTCAATCTCACCGGCTTGCTGTAACAAAGGATTAGATGTATAGTGTGGATGATGATTGTTTGCAGAAAACAGTAAAGAACAAGTATTGCAGTAGATTGTATTCGATGTAACAGAATGGACCGGGGTCCACAGTTCACTAGAGGTGTCTCTCCCATAAGATAAATAGCATGTTGGGTGAACAAATTACAGTCGGGCAATTGACAAATAAAGAGAGCATAACAATGCACATACATGATATGATGAGTATTGTGAGATTTAATTGGGCATTACAACAAAGTACATAGACCGCTATCCAGCATGCATCTATGCCTAAAAAGTCCACCTTCAGGTTATCATCCGAACCCCTTCCAGTATTAAGTTGCAAAACAACAGACAATTGCATTAAGTATGGTGCGTAATGTAATCAATAACTACATCCTCGGACATAGCATCAATGTTTTATCCCTAGTGGCAAAAGCACATCCACAACCTTAGAACTTTCTGTCACTGTCCCAGATTTAATGGAGGCATGAACCCACTATCGAGTATAAATACTCCCTCTTGGAGTTAAGAGCAAAAACTTGGCCAGAGCCTCTACTAATAACGGAGAGAATGCAAGATCATAAACAACACATAGGTAATAGATTGATAATCAACATAACATAGTATTCTCTATCCATCGGATCCCGACAAACACAACATATAGAATTACAGATAGATGATCTTGATCATGTTAGGCAGCTCACAAGATCCGACAATGAAGCACATGAGGAGAAGACAACCATCTAGCTACTGCTATGGACCCATAGTCCAGGGGTGAACTACTCACTCATCACTCCGGAGGCGACCAGGGCGGTGAAGAGTCCTCCGGGAGATGATTCCCCTCTCCGGCAGGGTGCCGGAGGTGATCTCCAGAATCCCCCGAGATGGGATTGGCGGCGTCGGCGTCTCAGTAAGGTTTTCCGTATCGTGGCTCTCGGTACTGGGGGTTTCGCGACGAAGGCTTTAAGTAGGCGGAAGGGCGGAGTCGGAAGGGTCACGGGGGCCCCACACAGCAGGGCCGCGCGGGCCCCTCCTGGGCCGCGCCGCCCTAGTGTGGCGGCGCCCCATGGCCCCACTTCGTCTTCTCTTCGGTCTTCTGGAAGCTTCGTGGAAAAATAGGACCCTGGGCGTTGATTTCGGCCAATTCCGAGAATATTTCCTTTGTAGGATTTCTGAAACCAAAAACAGCAGAAAACAGCAACTGGCTCTTCGAAATCTCGTTAATAGGTTAGTGCCGGAAAATGCATAAATACGACATATAATGTGTATAAAACATGTAGATATCATCAATAATGTGGCATGGAACATAAGAAATTATCGATACGTCGGAGACGTATCAGCATCCCCAAGCTTAGTTCCTGCTCGTCCCGAGCAGGTAAACGATAACAAAGATAATTTCTGGAGTGACATGCCATCATAACCTTGATCATACTATTGTAAGCATATGTAATGAATGCAGCGATCAAAACAATGGTAATGACATGAGTAAACAAATGAATCATAAAGCAAAGACTTTTCATGAATAGTACTTCAAGACAAGCATCAATAAGTCTTGCATAAGAGTTAACTCATAAAGCAATAAATCAAAGTAAAGGTATTGAAGGAACACAAAGGAAGATTAAGTTTCAGCGGTTGCTTTCAACTTATAACATGCATATCTCATGGATATTGTCAACATAGAGTAATATAACAAGTGCAATATGCAAGTATGTAGGAATCAATGCACAGTTCACACAAGTGTTTGCTTCTTGAGGTGGAGAGAGATAGGTGAACTGACTCAACATAAAAGTAAAAGAAAGGCCCTTCGCAGAGGGAAGCATTGATTGCTATATTTGTGCTAGAGCTTTGATTTTGAAAACAAGAAACAATTTTGTCAACGGTAGTAATAAAGCATATGTATTATGTAAATTATATCTTACAAGTTGCAAGCCTCATGCATAGTATACTAATAGTGCCCGCACCTTGTCCTAATTAGCTCGGACTACCGGGATCATCGCAATACACATGTTTTAACCAAGTGTCACAAAGGGGCACCTCCATGCCGCCTGTACAAAGGTCTAAGGAGAAAGCTCGCATTTTGGATTTCTCGCTTTTGATTATTCTCAACTTAGACATCCATACCGGGACAACATGGACAACAGATAATGGACTCCTCTTTAATGCATAAGCGTGTAGCAACAATTAATGTTCTCATATGAGATTGAGGATATATGTCCAAAACTGAAACTTCCACCATGATTCATGGCTTTAGTTAGCGGTCCAATGTTCTTCTCTAACAATATGCATGCTCTAACCAATAAAGTGGTAGATCTCCCTTACTTCAGACAAGACGGACATGCATAGCAACTCACATGATATTCAACAAAGAGTAGTTGATGGCGTCCCCAGGAACATGGTTATCGCACAACAAGCAACTTAATAAGAGATAAAGTGCATAAGTACATATTCAATACCACAATAGTTTTTAAGCTATTTGTCCCATGAGCTATATATTGCAAAGGTAAAGAATGGAAATTTTAAAGGTAGCACTCAAGCAATTTTACTTTGGAATGGCGGAGAAATACCATGTAGTAGGTAGGTATGGTGGACACAAATGGCATAGTGGTTGGCTCAAGGATTTTGGATGCATGAGAAGTATTCCCTCTCGATGCAAGGTTTAGGCTAGCAAGGTTATTTGAAACAAACACAAGGATGAACCGGTGCAGCAAAACTCACATAAAAGACATATTGTAAACATTATAAGATTCTACACTGTCTTCCTTGTTGTTCAAAACTCAATACTAGAAATTATCTAGACTTTAGAGAGACCAAATATGCAAACCAAATTTTAGCAAGCTCTATGTATTTCTTCATTAATGGGTGCAAAGTATATGATGCAAGAGCTTAAACATGAGCACAACAATTGCCAAGTATCAAATTATTCAAGACATTTTAGAATTACTACATGTAGCATTTCCCAATTCCAACCATATAACAATTTAACGAAGAAGATTCAACCTTCGCCATGAATACTATGAGTAAAGCCTAAGGACATATTTGTCCATATGCAACAGCGGAGCGTGTCTCTCTCCCACACAATGAATGCTAGGATCCATTTTATTCAAACAAAAACAAAAACAAATCGACGCTCCAAGCAAAGTACATAAGATGTGATGGAATAAAAATATAGTTTCAGGGGAGGAACCTGATAATGTTGTCGATGAAGAAGGGGATGCCTTGGGCATCCCCAAGCTTAGACGCTTGAGTCTTCTTAAAATATGCAGGGGTGAACCACCGGGGCATCCCCAAGCTTAGAGCTTTCACTCTCCTTGATCATATTGTATCATCTCCCTCTCTTGATCCTTGAAAACTTCCTCCACACCAAACTCGAAACAACTCATTAGAGGGTTAGTGCATAATAAAAATTCACATGTTCAGAGGTGACATAATCATTCTTATCACTTCTGGACATTGCATAAAGCTACTGGACATTAATGGAACAAATAAATTCATCCACCATAGCAAAAGAGGCAATGCGAAATAAAAGGCAGAATCTGTCAAAACAGAACAGTCCGTAAAGATGGATTTTATTGAGGCACCAGACTTGCTCAAATGAAAATTCCCAAATTTAATGAAAGTTGCGTACATATCTGAGGATCACGCACATAAATTGGCATATTTTTCTGAGCTACCTACAGAGAGGCAGGTCGGAATTCGTGACAGCAAAGAAATCTGTTACTGCGCAGTAATCCAAATCTAGTATGAACCTTACTATCAAAGACTTTACTTGGCACAACAATGCACAAAACTAAGATAAGGAGAGGTTGCTACAGTAGTAAACAACTTCCAAGACTCAAATATAAAACAATAATACTGTAGTAAAAACATGGGTTGTCTCCCATAAGCGCTTTTCTTTAACGCCTTTCAGCTAGGCGCAGAAAGTGTGTATCAAGTGTTATCAAGAGATGGAGCATTAATATCATAAGCACGGGTGTTGGGAGTTTTCTCAACCATGCATAGTATGTTGGATACATAAGTTTCAGCGGCTCCCTTTTCATTAGTCTTGGGCTTGCTGCTCTCATCAAACAAATCTTCAGGAACAATCCAATCAAAATTCTTTTCTAGTGCCTCGCACATTCCCAAGAGCTTGCAAGGTATCGATGTTTTAATATCCCCCTCATAATTAACTTTATTAGTGTACTTTTTTCTATCTTTTTCCATCTTTTCAAGGGTGCTAGCAAAGTTTGTATAAGAGCCAAGCATATTATATTTAGTAAAGACCTTTCTAGCTTCTCTTGCTACGTCACCAAATTCTTTAAGAAGGGTTTCTAGGACAAAATCTTTCTTTTCTCCTTCTTCCATATCACTTAGTGTAAGGAACATATGCTGCATTACGGGGTTGAGGTTAACAAATCTAGCTTCTAACATGTGTACTAAAGAAGCAGCAGCAATTTCATAAGTAGGAGCAAGTTCTACCAGGTGTTTATCTTCAAAATCTTCAACCGTACTAATATGAGTGAAAAAATCTTCTATATTATCTTTCCCGAGGATAGACCCTCGCCCTACCGGTACATCTTTAAGAATAAACTTAGGAGGAAACATGATGAAGCAAGTAAAGTAAATGCAAGTAACTAATTTTTTTTATGTTTTTGATATAGAGTGCCAGACAGTAAATGAAGTAAAGCTAGCAACTAATTTTTTTGTGTTTTGATATAAGTGCAGCAAACAAGTAAGTAAATAAAATAAAGCAAGACAAAAACAAAGTAAAGAGATTGGATTGTGGAGACTCCCCTTGCAGCGTGTCTTGATCTCCCCGGCAACGGCGCCAGAAAATATGCTTGATACGCGTACAGCACACGTCCGTTGGGAACCCCAAGAGGAAGGTGTGATGCGTACAGCGGCAAGTTTTCCCTCAGAAAGAAACCAAGGTTTATCGAACCAGGAGGAGCCAAGAAGCACGTTGAAGGTTGATGGCGGCGGGATGTAGTGCGGCGCAACACCAGAGATTCCGGCGCCAACGTGGAACCTGCACAACACAACCAAAGTACTTTGCCCCAACGAAACAGTGAGGTTGTCAATCTCACCGGCTTGCTATAACAAAGGATTAGATGTATAGTGTGGATGATGATTGTTTGCAGAAAACAGTAAAGAACAAGTATTGCAGTAGATTGTATTCGATGTAAAAGAATGGACCGGGGTCCACAGTTCACTAGAGGTGTCTCTCCCATAAGATAAATAGCATGTTGGGTGAACAAATTACAGTCGGGCAATTGACAAATAAAGAGGGCATAACAATGCACATACATGATATGATGAGTATTGTGAGATTTAATTGGGCATTACGACAAAGTACATAGACCGCTATCCAGCATGCATCTATGCCTAAAAAGTCCACCTTCAGGTTATCATCCGAACCCCTTCCAGTATTAAGTTGCAAAACAACAGACAATTGCATTAAGTATGGTGCGTAATGTAATCAATAACTACATCCTCGGACATAGCATCAATGTTTTATCCCTAGTGGCAACAGCACACCCACAACCTTAGAACTTTCTATCACTGTCCCAGATTTAATGGAGGCATGAACCCACTATCGAGCATAAATACTCCCTCTTGGAGTTAAGAGCAAAAACTTGGCCAGAGCCTCTACTAATAACGGAGAGAATGCAAGATCATAAACAACACATAGGTAATAGATTGATAATCAACATAACATAGTATTCTCTATCCATCGGATCCCGACAAACACAACATATAGAATTACAGATAGATGATCTTGATCATGTTAGGCAGCTCACAAGATCCGACAATGAAGCACATGAGGAGAAGACAACCATCTAGCTACTGCTATGGACCCATAGTCCAGGGGTGAACTACTCACTCATCACTCCGGAGGCGACCATGGCAGTGAAGAGTCCTCCGGGAGATGATTCCCCTCTCCGGCAGGGTGCCGGAGGTGATCTCCAGAATCCCCCGAGATGGGATTGGCGGCGGCGGCGTCTCAGTAAGGTTTTCCGTATCGTGGCTCTCGGTACTGGGGGTTTCGCGACGAAGGCTTTAAGTAGGCGGAAGGGCGGAGTCGGAAGGGTCACGGGGGCCCCACACAGCAGGGCCGCGCGGGCCCCTCCTGGGCCGCGCCGCCCTAGTGTGGCGGCGCCCCATGGCCCCACTTCGTCTTCTCTTCGGTCTTCTGGAAGCTTCGTGGAAAAATAGGACCCTGGGCGTTGATTTCGTCCAATTCCGAGAATATTTCCTTTGTAGGATTTCTGAAACCAAAAACAGCAGAAAACAGCAACTGGCTCTTCGGCATCTCGTTAATAGGTTAGTGCCGGAAAATGCATAAATACGACATATAATGTGTATAAAACATGTAGATATCATCAATAATGTGGCATGGAACATAAGAAATTATCGATACGTCGGAGACGTATCAGAGCGCTGAGAGTAGCTGGAGCTAGCATCATGATCATGGCGTTCCTTGGAACGGCGCTCAGTGGAGGGCGTCATGGAAGGAACGTCCGGACGAGTGGCCTCCTGAATAGGTATCCTGAATGGGTCCATGATGACTTTTTCACCAAGAACGTTGAGAGGAGCGAGGACAATGTAGTTGATGAGCCGCTGAACATACTGAGCATAGTTGGGAGTCATGCGTTCCATAACCGCGCGCTTCAGCTCACAGTGGATAAGATCACACCCATCAATCTTCCTTCTCCTGTCAGGATGGCAATAGTACATCAGGTTGAGGTGATAGTTCCTGACTTCACTTGTGTCGCCAGACTTGCTGATGAGGCTTTCACGGAACATCTTGGCAAGAACAAGGTATGAGTAATACATCCCAGAGATAGTGGGAGGTCCAGGTGTAGGGTTCGCAGGATAGCAGAAGGAGATGTCACCCTTAGTAAGCTTGGACCGTGAATGAATCTTGTACCCGGGATTACGATCACCACCACAACCCATGGCCGCACGGAACTGAGAGTAGGTGCATGAGTACTTTTCCGTGCCAGTCATCCAGGTGATGGTGCGGTCCTCATCATCATGGAAGAACACGGTGCAGTGGAACTGACGGACTAGGAGAGGACAGAAGGTAGGATCCTCTTGGTGATCATCAGGCTTCAGGCACACAAGGTCATACAGGCCCATACCCTTCAAGGTTTCAACCACAAAGCGGTACTTTGTGGCTTCATGCAAGGCAAACTCTTCAGGGTTGATGGCCTTGGGCAAGACAATATCACCATGCTTCATAAACTCATGAGAATCATAGTAACCATCCCATAGGGCTGCTTGTGTCTTGGTCCAGAAAAACTGATCCCCACGAAGGTAAGTCCGTTGCTCAAAGCGATACGGATTCACCGTCCTCATTTCCTGCCACTCAACACGGTTTGCATGCCCAGCATTGATATTTGGCACGATTTCCTCATCCTGTTGGGCGGCATGCTTATCCTTTCGCTTGCCACCAATAGACTTGTTTCTACCCGCAGCTGAGCTGCCAATGTCAGTACCCTGATGAGCTTGAGGGTGTACGCGGCTACTAGAACGACGGGGAGGATCAGCAGTCCTTCCTCTCTTGGAAACATTCCCACGTGCCTCACCACTCCAACTACCTGTGAATGAGAAAAATAGAGCAGGGATAGCAGTGGGGTAAGCGTACATGTCATCAATAAGAGGGAAGCCAAAAAGCATAGCATATAACCAAGTGTATCGATGAGATTGTGCGAAAACTGGGCAACCCGGCGCACAGGCCGGTCCAACCGGGCAGCCGACCGGACGAGCCGGTTGGCGACCGGTTGACCGGGCCACACGCCGAGCCGGCCGGTTGAGCGGCCGGTCGACCGGGCTGGTGACCGGATCTGTCGACTTGTAATGTTTTGCCCAGATTTTCTACCACAAATTCATGCAAAAACTCATAAACTTGAATATAGACTATAGCAATAGAGTGGAGTAAGTGCATTGTGTTGTGAGACACTCTAAAGGCATGAGGACTTACAAACCCTAACCCTAACCCTAAAATTTCCCAAAATTTGTCAAAAATTTGCAATGTGTGAGGGGGACTAGAGGATAGGGAGAAAGATTGATCACATTACCCGAAGACATGGTCCTCCTTGATCAAGAGAGCAAGAAGAACACGAGATAGGGCTTGAAACCCAAGAACTCCAAGATTTCCCAAAATAGCTTGAGAGGGACCAAATCCTTTGGTGGAGATGTTCCAAGGGGCCCGATCTATGGTTTGGTGAAGTTTGGGGGGGTTCTTGTGGTGGGAAGGCCCTAGAGCTTGGTGGAGGTGATGGGGGCGGCGGCAATGGAGGTGTGGCTGTTGGGGAAGAATGGGGAAGAAGACCCCAAGGGGTATCCTCTTCCCAACATAACAGGCCGCGCGGCCGGTCGGGAACGCGGTCGAACCGGACCTGGCGCTGGCCGATCCGGCGCAGAGGCCGGTCCAACCGGGTCAGAGACCGGCCACTCAGTTTTTATCTCGTTTTCGCCTCATTTTGCCCCTATGCTTTGTGTAAGTGTGTGTGAATGCTCAGATGATGACATGTACATATAGATAGATAGATGATGATGAGATGAGCATAGACATGTGATGGCGTGTATTTCACACGTTCGTTGGGCAACCCCAAGAGGAAGGTATGATGCGCACAGCAGCAAGTTTTCCCTCAGAAAGAAACCAAGGTTTATCGAACCAGGAGGAGCCAAGAAGCACGTTGAAGGTTGATGGCGGCGGGATGTAGTGCGGCGCAACACCAGGGATTCCGGCGCCAACGTGGAACCTGCACAACACAACCAAAGTACTTTGCCCCAACGAAACAGTGAGGTTGTCAATCTCACCGGCTTGCTGTAACAAAGGATTAACCGTATTGTGTGGAAGATGATTGTTTGCAGAGAAAACAGTAAAAACAAGTATTGCAGCAGATTTGTATTTCAGTATTAAAGAATGGACCGGGGTCCACAGTTCACTAGAGGTGTCTCTCCCATAAGATAAAAGCATGTTGGGTGAACAAATTATAGTCGGGCAATTGACAAATAGAGAGGGCATAACAATGCACATACATGTCATGATAAGTATAGTGAGATTTAATTGGGTATTATGACAAAGTACATAGACCGCCATCCAACTGCATCTATGCCTAAAAAGTCCACCTTCAGGTTATCATCCGAACCCCTTCCAGTATTAAGTTGTAAAACAACAGACAATTGCATTAAGTATGGTGCGTAATGTAATCAACAACTACATCCTCGGACATAGCGCCAATGTTTTATCCCTAGTGGCAACAGCACAGCACAACCTTAGAACTTTCATCCTTGTCCCAGTGTCAATGCAGGCATGAACCCACTATCGAGCATAAATACTCCCTCTTGGAGTTAAGAGCAAAAACTTGGCCAGAGCCTCTACTAATAACGGAGAGCATGCAAGATCATAAACAACACATATGTAATAACTTGATAATTAACATAACATGGTATTCTCTATCCATCGGATCCCGACAAACACAACATAGAGTATTACAGATAGATGATCTTGATCATGTTAGGCAGCTCACAAGATCCAACAATGAAGCACAATGAGGAGAAGACAACCATCTAGCTACTGCTATGGACCCATAGTCCAGGGGTGAACTACTCACTCATCACTCCGGAGGCGACCATGGCGGTGTAGAGTCCTCCGGGAGATGAATCCCCTCTCCGGCAGGGTGCCGGAGGAGATCTCCAGAATTCCCCGAGATGGGATTGGCGGCGGCGGCTTCTCTGGAAGGTTTTCCGTATCGTGGTTTTTCGTCTCAGGGGTTTCGCGACGGAGGCTTTAAGTAGGCGGAAGGGCAGAGTCGGGGGGCTGACGAGGGGCCCACACCACAGGGCGGCGCGGGCCCCCCCTTGGCCGCGCCGCCTTGTGGTTTGGCCACCTCGTGGCCCCACTTCGTATGCTCTTCGGTCTTCTGGAAGGTTCGTGGCGAAATAGGCCCCTGGGTCTTTGTTTCGTCCAATTCCGAGAATATTTCGTTACTAGGATTTCTGGAACCAAAAATAGCAGAAAACAGCAACTGGCACTTCGGCATCTTGTTAATAGGTTAGTTCCAGAAAATGCACGAATATGACATAAAGTGTGCATAAAACATGTAGGTATCATCAATAATATGGCATAGAACATAAGAAATTATCGATACGTCGGAGACGTATCAAGCATCCCCAAGCTTAGTTCTGCTCGTCCCGAGCAGGTAAAACGATAACGAAGATAATTTCTGAAGTGACATGCCATCATAACCTTGATCATACTATTTGTAAACATATGTAATGAATGCAGCGATCAAAACAATGGTAATGACATGAGTAAACAAGTGAATCATAAAGCAAAGACTTTTCATGAATAGAACTTCAAGACAAGCATTAATAAGTCTTGCATAAGAGTTAACTCATAAAGCAATTAATCAAAGTAAAGGTATTGAAGCAACACAAAGGAAGATTAAGTTTCAGCGGTTGCTTTCAACTTGTAACATGTATATCTCATGGATAATTGTCAACATAGAGTAATATAACAAGTACAATATGCAAGTATGTAGGAATCAATGCACAGTTCACACAAGTGTTTGCTTCTTGAGGTGGAGAGAGATAGGTGAACTGACTCAACATAAAAGTAAAGAGAATGGTCCTTCAAAGAGGAAAGCATCGATTGCTATATTTGTGCTAGAGCTTTTATTTTGAAAACATGAAACAATTTTGTCAACGGTAGTAATAAAGCATATGAGTTATGTAAATTATATCTTACAAGTTGCAAGCCTCATGCATAGTATACTAATAGTGCCCGCACCTTGTCCTAATTAGCTTGGACTACCGGATCTTTGCAATGCACATGTTTTAACCAAGTGTCACAATGGGGTACCTCCATGCCGCCTGTACAAAGGTCTAAGGAGAAAGCTCGCATTTTGGATTTCTCGCTTTCGATTATTCTCAACTTAGACATCCATACCGGGACAACATGGACAACAGATAATGGACTCCTCTTAAATGCATAAGCATGTGGCAACAATTATTATTCTCATATGAGATTGAGGATATATGTCCAAAACTGAAACTTCCACCATGAATCATGGCTTTAGTTAGCGGCCCAATGTTCTTCTCTAACAATATGCATGCTCCAACCATAAAGGTGGTAGATCTCTCTTACTTCAGACAAGACGGACATGCATAGCAACTCACATGATATTCAACAAAGTATAGTTGATGGCGTCCCCAGAAAACATGGTTATCGCACAACAAGCAACTTAATAAGAGATAAAGTGCATAAGTACATATTCAATACCACAATAGTTTTTAAAGCTATTTGTCCCATGAGCTATATATTGCAAAGGTGAATGATGGAATTTTAAAGGTAGCACTCAAGCAATTTACTTTGGAATGGTGGATAAATACCATGTAGTAGGTAGGTATGGTGGACACAAATGGCATAGTGGTTGGCTCAAGTATTTTGGATGCATGAGAAGTATTCCCTCTCGATACAAGGTTTAGGCTAGCAAGGTTATTTGAAACAAACACAAGGATGAACGGTGCAGCAAAACTCACATAAAAGACATAATGTAAACATTATAAGATTCTACACCGTCTTCCTTGTTGTTCAAAACTCAATACTAGATGTTATCTAGACTCTAGAGAAACCAAATATGCAAACCAAATTAGCAAGCTCTAAGTGTTTCTTCATTAATGGGTGCAAAGTATATGATGCAAGAGCTTAAACATGAGCACAACAATTGCCAAGTATCAAATTATTCAAGACATTTTAGAGTTACTACATGTAGCATTTTCCAATTCCAACCATATAACAATTTAACGAAGAAGAAACTTCGCCATGAATACTATGAGTAGAGCCTAAGGACATACTTGTCCATATGCCACAGCGGAGCGTGTCTCTCTCCCATAAAGTGAATGCTAGGATCCATTTTATTCAAACAAAACAAAAACAAAAACAAACCGACGCTCCAAGCAAAGTGCATAAGATGTGACGGAATAAAAATATAGTTTCAGGGGAGGAACCTGATAATGTTGTCGATGAAGAAGGGGATGCCTTGGGAATCCCCAAGCTTAGACGCTTGAGTCTTCTTAGAATATGCAGGGGTGAACCACCGGGGCATCCCCAAGCTTAGAGCTTTCACTCTCCTTGATCATATTGCATCATACTCCTCTCTTGATCCTTGAAAACTTCCTCCACACCAAACTCGAAACAACTCATTAGAGGGTTGGTGCACAATAAAAATTCACATGTTCAGAGGTGACACAATCATTCTTAACACTTCTGGACATTGCATAAAGCTACTGGACATTAATGGATCAAAGAAATTCATCCAACATAGCGAAAGAGGCAATGCGAAATAAAAAGCAGAATCTGTCAAAACAGAACAGTCCGTAAAGATGGATTTTATTAGGCCACCAGACTTGCTCAAATGAAAATGCTCAAATTGAATGAAAGTTGCGTACATATCTGAGGATCATGCACGTAAATTGGCTTAATTTTCTGAGCTACCTACAGGGAGGTAGACCCAGATTCGTGACAGCAAAGAAATCTGGAACTGCGCAGTAATCCAAATCTAGTACTTACTTTACTATCAAAGACTTTACTTGGCACAACAAAACTCAAAACTAAGATAAGGAGAGGTTGCTACAGTAGTAAAAAACTTTCAAGACTCAAATATAAAACAAAAATACTGTAGTAAAAACATGGGTTGTCTCCCATAAGCGCTTTTCTTTAACGCCTTTCAGCTAGGCGCAGAAAGTGTATATCAAGTAACATCAAGAGATGAAGCATCAACATCATAATTTGTTCTAATAATAGAATCATAAGGTAACTTCATTCTTTTTCTAGGAAAGTGTTCCATACCTTTATTGAGAGGAAATTGATATTTAATATTACCTTCCTTCATATCAATAGTAGCACCAACGGTTCGAAGAAAAGGTCTTCCCAATATAATGGGGCAAGATGCATTGCATTCAATATCCAAGACAACAAAATCAACGGGGACAAGGTTATTGTTAACCATAATATGAACATTATCAACTTTCCCCAAAGGTTTCTTTTTAGCATTATCAGCGAGATCAACATCCAGATAACAGTTTTTCAATGGTGGCAAGTCAAGCATATCATAGACTTTTTTAGGCATAACAGAAATACTTGCACCAAGATCACATAAAGCATTACAATTAAAATCTTTGACTCTCATTTTAATGATGGGCTCCCAACCATCCTCTAGCTTTCTAGGAATAGAAGTTTCAAGTTTTAGTTTCTCTTCTCTAGCTTTTATGAGAGCATTTGTAATATGTTTTGTGAAAGCCAAGTTTATAGCGCTAGCATTGGGACTCTTAGCAAGTTTTTGTAAGAACTTTATAACTTCAGAGATGTGGCAATCATCAAAATCTAAATCATTACAATCTAAAGCAATGGGATTATCATCCCCAAGGTTGGAAAAAATTTCAGCAGTTTTATCACAGGCAGTTTCAGCAGTTTTAGCAGTTTCAGGTAATTTTGCGCGCTTTGCACTAGGAGTAGAAGCATTGCCAACACCAATTATTTTACCATTGATAGTAGGAGGTGCAGCAACATGTGAATCATTAGCATTGCTAGTGGTGGTAATAGTCCAAACTTTAGCTACATTTTTCTCTTTAGCTAGTTTTTCATTTTCTTCTCTATCCCACCTAGCACGCAGTTCAGCCATTAATCTTATATTCTCATTAATTCTAACTTGGATGGCATTTGCTGTAGTAACAATTTTATTTTCAATATCCCTATTAGGCATAACTTTCGATTTCAAAAGATCAACATCAGAGGCAAGACTATCAACTCTAGAAGCAAGAATATCAATTTTATTGAGCTTTTCCTCAACAGATTTGTTAAAGGCAGTTTGTGTACTAATAAATTCTTTAAGCATAGCTTCAAGTCCAGGGGGTGTGTTCCTATTATTGTTGTAAGAATTCCCATAAGAATTAGCATAACCGTTACCATTATTATAAGGATATGGCCTATAGTTATTACTAGAATTGTTCCGATAAGCATTGTTGTTGAAATTACTATTTTTAATGAAGTTTACATCAACATGTTCTTCTTGAGCAACCAATGAAGCTAATGGAACATTATTAGGATCAACATTAGTCCTATCATTCGCAAGCATAGATATAATAGCATCAACCTTATCATTCAAGGAAGAGGATTCTTCAACAGAATTTACCTTCTTACCTTGTGGAGCTCTTTCCGTGTGCCATTCAGAGTAATTAATCATCATATTATCAAGAAGCTTTGTTGCTTCACCAAGAGTGATGGACATAAAGGTACCTCCAGCAGCTGAATCCAATAAATTCCGCGAAGAAAAATTCAGTCCTGCATAGAAGGTTTGGATGATCATCCAAGTAGTCAGTCCATGGGTTGGGCAATTTTTAACCAGAGATTTCATTCTTTCCCAAGCTTGAGCAACATGTTCATTATCCAATTGTTTAAAATTCATTATGCTACTCCTCAAAGATATAATTTTAGCAGGGGGATAATATCTACCAATAAAAGCATCCTTGCATTTAGTCCATGAATCAATACTATTCTTAGGCAGAGATAGCAACCAATCTTTAGCTCTTCCTCTTAATGAGAAAGGAAACAATTTTAATTTTATAATGTCACCATCTACATCTTTATACTTTTGCATTTCACATAGTTCAACAAAATTATTGAGATGGGCAGCAGCATCATCAGAACTAACACCAGAAAATTGCTCTCGCATAACAAGATTTAGTAAAGCAGGTTTAATTTCAAAGAATTCTGCTGTAGTAGCAGGTGGAGCAATAGGTGTGCATAAGAAATCATTATTATTTGTGCTAGTGAAGTCACACAACTTACTATTTTCAGGGTTGGCCATTTTAGCAGTAGTAAATAAAACAAACTAGATAAAGTAAATGCAAGTAAACTAATTTTTTTGTGTTTTTGATATAGCAAACAAGACAGTAAATAAAGTAAAGCTAGCAACTAATTTTTTTGCGTTTTGATATAAATGCAGCAAACAAAGTAGTAAATAAAATAAAGCAAGACAAAAACAAAGTAAAGAGATTGAGAAGTGGAGACTCCCCTTGCAGCGTGTCTTGATCTCCCCGGCAACGGCGCCAGAAAAAGAGCTTGATGGCGTGTATTTCACACGTTCGTTGGGCAACCCCAAGAGGAAGGTATGATGTGCACAGCAGCAAGTTTTCCCTCAGAAAGAAACCAAGGTTTATCGAACCAGGAGGAGCCAAGAAGCACGTTGAAGGTTGATGGCGGCGGGATGTAGTGCGGCGCAACACCAGGGATTCCGGCGCCAACGTGGAACCTGCACAACACAACCAAAGTACTTTGCCCCAACGAAACAGTGAGGTTGTCAATCTCACCGGCTTGCTGTAACAAAGGATTAACCGTATTGTGTGGAAGATGATTGTTTGCAGAGAAAACAGTAAAAACAAGTATTGCAGCAGATTTGTATTTCAGTATTAAAGAATGGACCGGGGTCCACAGTTCACTAGAGGTGTCTCACCCATAAGATAAAAGCATGTTGGGTGAACAAATTACAGTCGGGCAATTGACAAATAGAGAGGGCATAACAATGCACATACATGTCATGATAAGTATAGTGAGATTTAATTGGGCATTACGACAAAGTACATAGACCGCCATCCAACTGCATCTATGCCTAAAAAGTCCACCTTCAGGTTATCATCCGAACCCCTTCCAGTATTAAGTTGTAAAACAACAGACAATTGCATTAAGTATGGTGCGTAATGTAATCAACAACTACATCCTCGGACATAGCGCCAATGTTTTATCCCTAGTGGCAACAGCACAGCACAACCTTAGAACTTTCTGTCACTGTCCCAGGTGTCAATGCAGGCATGAACCCACTATCGAGCATAAATACTCCCTCTTGGAGTTAAGAGCAAAAACTTGGCCAGAGCCTCTACTAATAACGGAGAGCATGCAAGATCATAAACAACACATATGTAATAACTTGATAATTAACATAACATGGTATTCTCTATCCATCGGATCCCGACAAACACAACATAGAGTATTACAGATAGATGATCTTGATCATGTTAGGCAGCTCACAAGATCCAACAATGAAGCACAATGAGGAGAAGACAACCATCTAGCTACTGCTATGGACCCATAGTCCAGGGGTGAACTACTCACTCATCACTCCGGAGGCGACCATGGCGGTGTAGAGTCCTCCGGGAGATGAATCCCCTCTCCGGCAGGGTGCCGGAGGAGATCTCCAGAATTCCCCGAGATGGGATTGGCGGCGGCGGCGTCTCTGGAAGGTTTTCCGTATCGTGGTTTTTCGTCTCAGGGGTTTCGCGAAGGAGGCTTTAAGTAGGCGGAAGGGCAGAGTCCGGGGGCTGACGAGGGGCCCACACCACAGGGCGGCGCGGGCCCCCCCTTGGCCGCGCCGCCTTGTGGTTTGGCCACCTCGTGGCCCCACTTCGTATGCTCTTCGGTCTTCTGGAAGGTTCGTGGCGAAATAGGCCCCTGGGTCTTTGTTTCGTCCAATTCCGAGAATATTTCGTTACTAGGATTTCTGAAACCAAAAACAGCAGAAAACAGCAACTGGCACTTCGGCATCTTGTTAATAGGTTAGTTCCAGAAAATGCACGAATATGACATAAAGTGTGCATAAAACATGTAGGTATCATCAATAATATGGCATAGAACATAAGAAATTATCGATACGTCGGAGACGTATCAACATGGGGTTGGGGCCACAAGATTCTCTAGGCATACCCATTGGAGAGAAAATCCAAACAAGATGTAAATAGCAACAATGGGTATGAGTCGAAATATATATATCAAGAATCATAAGTCATTTTGAAATGATTTTTGCAATAAGATCATTTGGCCTTATATAGTCAAATCAAGTTGTAATGAAGGCTCAATGAGGGGCGGGGGAATGCTCCCCCTATGTGAAAGCGCAAATGTCTTGAGACCTCGAAGAGACATGCTTGGGTCCATATAATGACATTGGGTCTATTTATGTTGCACACATAGGTATGCATCTTACCAAGACATGGTAGGATGACTATCCCCATATGTGCTATGCCTCTAAGCTAGATAGCAAGATAAATGCAAGAATATAGTGCAAGAAGTTAATCAATCCAAGTTTTTAGGATCAAGACTACCAAGTTCTCCTCTCAAGTTAACAAAGCGGGCTTCATCCAAAGGCTTAGTGAAAATATCCGCCAATTGGTAGGTTGTTCCCACATGAGTGAGATCAATATCCTTATTGGCAACATGATCACGTAGGAAGTGATGGCGAATGTCAATATGTTTGGTGCGACAATGTTGAACCGGGTTATTGGCGATCTTAATTGCACTTTCATTGTCACAAAGAAGAGGCACCGTACCAAGAGACACACCATAGTCTTTCAAGGTTTGCTTCATCCATAACAATTGAGTGCAACAAGATGCCGCGGATATGTATTCGGCTTCGGCGGTGGATAAGGCGGTGGAGTTTTGTTTCTTGGATGACCAACTCACCAATGACCGGCCAATAAATTGGCAAGCCCCGGAGGTAGACTTCCGGTCAACCTTATCACCGGCCCAATCGGAATCCGAATAGCCAATGAGTTCAAAGGTTGACCCCTTTGGATACCATAGCCCGAGAGTAGGAGTGAGAACAAGGTATCTTAGAATCCGTTTGACCGCCATTAAATGGCTCTCCTTGGGAGCGGATTGAAAACGAGCACACATCCCTACACTTAGCATGATATCCGGCCTAGAGGCACAAAGGTAGAGCAAGGATCCTATCATGGAGCGGTATACCTTTATGTCCACATCCTTCTCACCGTCACATGAACCAAGTTGCCCCTTTACGGGCATGGGTGTCTTCATTGGGCTTGCATTGGTCATGTTGAATTTCTTGAGCATGTCCTTCACATACTTTTCTTGAGAGATGAAGGTGCCTTTTGCAAGTTGCCTCACTTGGAAGCCTAGGAAGAACTTCAACTCTCCCATCATGGACATCTCAAATTTCCTAGTCATCAATAGCTCAAAAGCTTTGTTATGATTGGGGTTAGTTCCACCAAAGATAATATCATCAACATATATTTGACATATAAATAGGCCACCCCCTTTAACCCGTTTGGTGAAAAGGGTGGAATCGACCGTACCCATGCAAAACCCATCAAGTAGTAAGAAATCCCTAAGGAACTCATACCAAGCACGTGGAGCTTGCTTGAGACCGTAGAGTGCCCTTATGGAGTAAATACACGTGGTTGGGTCGGCATGGGTCTTCAAAACCCGGGGGTTGAGCCACATATGCGGTTTCTTTTAGAGGACCATTCAAAAATGCACTTTTCACATCCATTTGATATAGTTTGAAATTGTGGAAAGATGCAAATGCAAGCAAAAGACGAATAGCTTCAAGACGGGCTACCGGCGCAAAGGTATCCTCAAAATCCATACCTTCTATTTGGGCAAACCCTTGCGCCACTAACCTTGCTTTGTTTCGTATGACAATGCCATTCTCATCTTGCTTGTTCTTGAATACCCATTTGGTCCCAATAACATTGATGCGATGATCTTTGGGTCTCTCAACTAGAGACCACACTTCATTACGAGTGAAACACTCCAATTCTTCTTGCATAGCAATTACCCAATCCGGATCAACCAAGGCTTCATGTACCTTGAGTGGTTCAAAACTAGACACAAAAGCATGGTGTTGACAATAAGTTATAAGTAATGCATGGTGTCTACGAGTTACCACTCCCCTTGAGATGCTACCAAGGACATGATCCACTTTCATGTCACTTGCCCTTGTAGCGGCCTTGATCTTCCGAATGGTTCCTTCATGATCAATGAATTCATCTCTTGCTAGTGCTTGATCACGAGGGACCACTTGAGCTTGATCATGAGTTGAGGATGTTTCTTGATCATCATCATGGTCTTGCTCCGTGGGATGAGGACTTTCTTCTTGTTCTTCGAAATGTGACTCATCTTGAGTGGAGGATGGTTCTTGAGTTGCACTTGATGGTTCGACTTGAGTTGAGCTAGGCTCCACTTGAGCCGTGCTTGATACTTCTATTCCATCATCTTGATCATCACTATGAATTTCCATGGGCCGAATGTGTCCAATGCCCATATGCTTGATGGCACTAGATGGATCATCATCATTACCTGCAACACATGGAACAAATTGCTCCACTTGGGAGCCATTATCCTCCAAGAACACCACGTCACAAGATACTTCAATAGTCCCAGTGGACCGGTTGTAGTATCTATAGGCGTGAGAGTTCTCCGCATATCCAACAAATATGCCCTCTATGGTTCTAGTTTCAAATTTACCGAGCTTTCCTTTGTTGCTCTTAACAAGGCATTTGTATCCAAAGACACGAATGTACATGACATTAGGCTTGTTACCGGTAGGAAGCTCGTATGGAGTTTTGTTGTGGAGGGGACGGAGGAAGAGCCGGTTGGAGTAGTGGATGGCCGTAGAGATGGCTTCTCCCCAAAAGTTGTGGGGTGAGTTGAATTCACTCAACATGGTTCTTGCCATCTCAATGATAGTCCGTTTCTTCCTTTCAACAACACCATTTTGTTGAGGGGTGTATGGCGCCGCAAAATCATGCTTGATGCCCTCATCATCAACAAACTCTTGCATGGTGTAGTTCTTGAACTCGGTGCCATTGTCGGTCCTTATCGCCTTGATCTCGGATTCATACATACGTTGAGCTTTCTTGGCGAAGACAATGAATTCCCTATGGGTCTCGTCCTTAGACTTAAGGAGAAAGACCCAAGAGTATCTTGAGTAATCATCAACAATGACGAGTCCATACTTGCTCCCACCAAGAGTATCATAATGTGATGGCCCAAAGAGATCCAAATGAAGGAGCTCCAAAGGCCTAGATGTGGTGACGATACTCTTGATAGGATGACTCTTCTTGAGTTGCTTTTCGGCTACACATGCACTACAAACACGATCTTTCTCAAAAGAAATGCCGGTTAGTCCCACAATGTGTTCACCCTTTAGGAGTTGTTTGAGATTCCTCATGTTGACATGACCAAGGCGGCGATGCCACAACCAACATTCGTCATGCTTGGTCGCCATTAGACATGTGGAGTGAGAGGAGCTCTCTTTCGAGAGGTCAACCATGTAAAGGTTGTTCTCCACATATCCAACGAGGACCAATTTGAGATTGTCACTCCTAAAGACTTTCACATAATACTTAGTAAAATATGAATCCTACGCGCTTTTGCAAGCGGCAAGTGAACGTCTACCGCAGCAACAAGAGCCTCATCTTGTAGGCTTTGGAATCTCTTCAAGGGTGAGACTCGATAATCCCCTCGTTGCTACCGTCTTCTAGATTGCATCTATGCAACGAATCCCTACAGAACCTGCACAACACAATCACAGAACTTTACCCCAACGTAACAGCGAGGTTGTCAATCTCACCGTCTTGCTGTAAACAAAGGATTAGATGTATAGTGTGGATGATGATGGTTGTTTGCGAAGAACAGTAAAGAACAATTGCAGTAGATTGTATTTCAGATGTAAAGAATAGGACCGGGGTCCACAGTTCACTAGTGGTGTCTCTCCCATAAGATAGCAGATGTTGGGTGAACAAATTACAGTTGGGCAATTGACAAATAAAGAAGACATAACAATGCACATACATATATCATGATGAGTACTATGAGATTTAATCAGGGCATTACGACAAAGTACATAGACCGCTATCCAGCATGCATCTATGCCTAAAAAGTCCACCTTCAGGTTATCATCCGAACCCCCTCCAGTATTAAGTTGTAAACAACAGACAATTGCATTAAGTATGGTGCGTAATGTAATCAACACAAATATCCTTAGACAAAGCATCGATGTTTTATCCCTAGTGGCAACAGCACATCCACAACCTTAGAACTTTCTGTCACTATCCCAGATTTAATGGAGGCATGAACCCACTATCGAGCATAAATACTTCCTCTTGGAGTCACAAGTATCAACTTGGCCAGAGCCTCTACTAGCAACGGAGAGCATGCAAGAACATAAATAACATATATGATAGATTGATAATCAACTTGACATAGTATTCAATATTCATCGGATCCCAACAAACACAACATGTAGGATTACAGATAGATGATCTTGATCATGATAGGCAGCTCACAAGATCTAACATGATAGCACAATGGGGAGAAGACGACCATCTAGCTACTGCTATGGACCCATAGTCCAGGGGTGAACTACTCACACATCGATCCGGAGGCGATCATGGTGATGAAGAGACCTCCGGGAGATGATTCCCCTCTCCGGCAGGTGCCGGAGGCGATCTCCTGAATCCCCCGAGATGGGATTGGCGGCGGCGGCGTCTCTGGAAGGTTTTCCGTATCGTGGCTCTCGGTACTGGGGGTTTCGCGACGAAGACTATATGTAGACGGAAGGGCAGGTCAGGGGGCCACACGAGGGGCCCACGCAACAGGCCGGCGCGGCCAAGGCCCAGGCCGCTCCGCCCTGGTGTCTGGCCACCTCGTGGCCCCACTTCATAAGTCCTCCGGTCTTCTGGAAGCTTCGTGGAAAAATAGGCCCCTGGGCGTTGATTTCGTCCAATTCCGAGAATATTTCCTTACTAGGATTTCTGAAACCAAAAACAGCAGAAAACAAAGAATCGGCTCTTCGGCATCTCGTCAATAGGTTAGTGCCGGAAAATGCATAAATATGACATATAATGTGTATAAAACATGTGAGTATCATCATAAAAGTAGCATGGAACATAAGAAATTATAGATACGTTTGAGACGTATCAAGCATCCCCAAGCTTAGTTCCTACTCGCCCTCGAGTAGGTAAACGATAACAAAGATAATTTCTGAAGTGACATGCTATCATAATCTTGATCATACTATTGTAAAGCATATGAGATGAATGCAGCGATTCGAAGCAATGATGAAGATAATGAGTAAACTAATGAATCATATAACAAAGACTTTTCATGAATAATACTTTCAAGACAAGCATCAATAAGACTTGCATAAGAGTTACTCATAAAGCAATAAATTCAAAGTAAAGGCATTGAAGCAACACAAAGGAAGATAAAGTTTCAGCGGTTGCTTTCAACTTCAACATGTATATCTCATGGATAATTGTCAACACAAAGCAATATAACAAGTGCAATAAGTAAACATGTAAGAATCAATGCACACAGTTGACACAAGTGTTTGCTTCTGGGATAGAAAGAATAGGCAAACTGACTCAACAATAAAGTAGAAGATAGGCCCTTCGCAGAGGGAAGCATTGATTACTATATTTGTGCTAGAGCTTTTCATTTTGAAAACAAGAAACAATTTTGTCAACGGTAGTAATAAAGCATATGAGTTATGTATAAGACATCTTATAAGTTGCAAGCCTCATGCATAGTATACTAATAGTGCCCGCACCTTGTCCTAATTAGCTTGGGTTAACACTGATTATCATTGCATAGCATATGTTTCAACCAAGTGTCACAAATGGGTACCTCTATGCCGCCTGTACAAAGGTCTAAGGAGAAAGCTCGCATTGGATTTCTCGCTTTTGATTATTCTCAACTTAGACATCCATACCGGGACAACATAGACAACAGATAATGGACTCCTCTTTAATGCATAAGCATTTCAACAACAATTAATATTCTCATAAGAGATTGAGGATTAGCTGTCCACACTGAAACTTCCACCATGAATCATGGCTTTAGTTAGCGGCCCAATGTTCTTCTCTAACAGTATGCATACTCAAACCATTTGATTGTGAAAACCGCCCTTACTTCAGACAAGACGAACATGCATAGCAACTCACATGATATTCAACAAAGGTAAAAGAGTTGATGGCGTCCCCAGAAAACATGGTTACCGCTCAACAAACAACTTACTAAGAAATAAGACACATAAGTACATATTCTTCACCACGATAGTTTTTAAGCTATTTGTCCCATGAGCTATATATTGCAAAGGTAAAGAATGGAAATTTTAAAGGTAGCACTCAAGTAATTTACTTTGGAATGGCGGAGAAATACCATGTAGTAGGTAGGTATGGTGGACACAAATGGCATGGTTATTGGCTCAAGGATTTGGATGCACGAGAAGAATTCCTCTCAATACAAGGCTAGGCTAGCAAGGTTGTTTGAAGCAAACTCAAGTATAAAAGGTGCAGCAAAGCTCACATATGAACATATTGTAGCTATTATAAGACTTTACATTGTCTCCTTGTTGTTCAAACACCTCAACCAGAAAATATCTAGACTCTAGAGATCAATCATGCAAACCAAATTTTAACAAGCTCTATGTAGTTATTCATTAATGAGTGCAAGGTACATGATGCAAGAGCTTAAACAAGATCTATATGAGCACAACAATTGCCAAGTATCACATTATTCAAGACATTAACCATTTACCACATGCGGCATTTTCCGTTTCCAACCATATAGCAATGAATGAAGTAGTTCAAATTTCGCAATGAACATTAAAGATGAAGCTAAGAACACATGTGTTCATACGAAACAGCGGAGCGTGTCTCTCTCCCAAACAAAGAATGCTAGGATCCGATTTATTCAAACAAAAACAAAAACAAACAGGCGCTCCAAGTAAAGCACATAAGATGTGACAGAATAAAAATATAGTTTCACTAGAGGAACCTGATAAGTTGTCGATGAAGAAGGGATGCCTTGGGCATCCCCAAGCTTAGACGCTTGAGTCTTCTTAAAATATGCAGGGATGAACCACGGGGGCATCCCCAAGCTACAGTAGTAAACAACTTCCAAGACTCAAATATAAAATAAAGTGCAGAAGTAAAATAAAAACATGGGTTGTCTCCCAAGAAGTGCTTTCTTTATAGCCATTAAGATGGGCTTAGTAAATTTAATGATGCACTCGCATAAGGATGAGAGTTGAAGCAAAGAGAGCATCAAAAAGCAAGTATGAAACAAATTTAAGCCTAACCCACTTCCTATGAAAAGGAATCTTGTAAATAAACAAGTCAATGAAGAACAAAGTGAATAGCATAGGAAGACAAAACAAGTGTAACTTCAAAAATTTCAGCATATAGAGAGGTGTTTTAGTAACATGAAAATTTCTACACCCATATTTTCCTCTCTCATAATAATTTCCAGTAGCATCATGAACAAACTCAACAATATAACTATCACATAAAGCATTCTTATCATGAGTCTCATGCATAAAATAATTACTACTCCCAACATAAGCATAGTCATTCTTATTAATTGTAGTGGGAGCAAATTCAACAAAGTAGCTATCATTATTATTCTCATCACCATAATCATCAAATGTAGGAGGCATAGTATAATCATAATAAACTTTATCCTCAATAGTAGGTGGCACCAAAATACCACTATCATCATAAATGGGAGGAAAAGTGTCATCAAAGTAAATTCTCTCCTCCATGCTTGGGGGACTAAAAATATCATGCTCATCAAAACCAACTTCCCCAAGCTTAAATTCTTCCATAGCATTAGCAATAATAGTGTTCAAAGAGTTCATGCTAATAACATTGCTATAACTATTTTGCAAACAAAGTTCCATGGGTTTTTTAATTTTCTCTTCAAACACCTCATGTCCTAACTCAAGATAAATACTATAAAGATCTCTAATATTTTTGTTGTTTTCCATTAAGCCTAACTAGTGAAATCACACAACTTAGTGTTCTCAACAGTACCCATTTTAGCAGTAGTAAATAAAGCAAACTAAATAAAGTAAATGCAAGTAACTAATTTTTTTGTGTTTTTAATATAGAGAACAAGACAGTAAATAAAGTAAAACTAGCAACTAATTTTTTTGTGTTTTTGATATAAGAGCAAACAAAGCAGTAAATAAAGTAAAGTAAAGCAAGACAAAAACAAAGTAAAGAGATTGGATGTGGGAGACTCCCCTTGCAGCGTGTCTTGATCTCCCCGGCAACGGCGCCAGAAAAAGTGCTTGATGCGTGCAGTTAACACACGTCCGTTGGGAACCCTGATACGTCCAATTTGCATCACTATTTTATATCATAATCTGCTGTTATTCATTGATATATTTCATATTGGGACACAATACTTATGTTATTTCATCTATTTTGCATGTTTCATGATTATTTGGAGATCGCGCACCGGAACCAGGATTCTGCTGGAAAAAGCACCGTCAGAACGCAATATTTCGGAAGATCAACTGTGGAAGAAAATTATACCAAAAATCCTATTTTTCCAGATGACGAAGGAAGCCAGAAGGGGGAGCCAGCTGGACCCAAGGTGGGCCCAGACCATAGGGCGGCGCGGCCCATGGCCTGGCCGCGCCACCTGGTGGTGAGGGGGCCCCACAGCCCCTTTGGCCTCCTTTTCTTCGCGAAACCCTTCGTCCCGAAAACCTAAGCTCCAGAGGGTACGTCGCGAAGACCACAGCCGCCTCTGCGGGGCGGAGAACACCAGAGAGAAAAGAGCTCTCCGGCGGGCAGGAATCCGCCGGGGAAATTCCCTCCCGGAGGGGGAAATCGACGCCATCGTCACCGCCATCAAGCTGGACATCATCTCCATCACCATCACCATCATCTTCATCATCATCACCGCCATCTCCACCGCTGCACCTCGTCACCGCTGTAGCAATTTGGGTTTGATCTTGATTGTTTGATAGGGGAAACTCTCCCGGTGTTGATTTCTACTTGTTATTGATGCTATTGAGTGAAACCGTTGAACCAAGGTTTATGTTCAGATTGTTATTCATTATCATATCACCTCTGATCATGTTCCATATGATGTCTCGTGAGTAGTTCGTTTAGTTCTTGAGGACATGGGTGAAGTCTAAATGTTAGTAGTGAATTATGGTTGAGTAATATTCAATGTTATGATATTTAAGTTGTGGTGTCATTCTTCTAGTGGTGTCGTGTGAACGTCGACTACACGATACTTCACCATTTATGGGCCTAGGGGAATGCATCTTGTATTCGTTTGCCAATTGCGGGGTTGCCGGAGTGACAGAAACCTGAGCCCCCGTTGGTACATCGATGCAGGAGGGATCGCAGGATCTCAGAGTTTAAGGCTGTGGTTAGATTTATCTTAATTATTTTCTTGTAGTTGCGGATGCTTGCAAGGGGTTTAATCACAAGTATGTATTAGTCCTAGGAAGGGCGGTACATTAGCATAGGTTCACCCACACAACACTTATCAAAACAATGATGATTAATCAGCTGTATGTAGCGAAAGCACTAGACTAAAATCCCGTGTGTCCTCAAGAACATTTGGTCATTATAAGTAAACTAACCGGCTTGTCCTTTGTGCTAAAAAGGATTGGGCCACTCGCTGCAATTATTTCTCTCGCATTTTACTTACTTGTACTTTATTCATCTGTTACATCAAAACCCCCTGAATACTTGTCTGTGAGCATTTACAGTGAATCCTTCATCGAAACTGCTTGTCAACACCTTCTGCTCCTCGTTGGGATCGACATTCTTACTTATCGAAGATACTACGATACACCCCCTATACTTGTGGGTCATCAAGACTATTTTCTGGCGCCGTTGCCGGGGAGTGAAGCGCTATTGGTAAGTGGAATTGGTAAGGAAAACCTTTACTGTTTGTGCTGATTTTATTTCTGCCTGCTGCTATAAGTCATTATGGAGAGATCTTCTCTTCAATTTCTATTTGGGAAATCTACTACTACTGCAACGGTAGTGGATGAGGCGCCAGGTGAGGAAGTAATACCATATAAAATACCTATGAAAATTATTGAACATGTTATGGATAACCGCTATGAAGGGGATGGAACTGTCCATCCTGGTGATCATTTACTGTTTTTGCATGAATTATGCGGGTTATTCAAATGTGCAGGTATTGCTATGAATGAAGTTAGAAAGAAACTATTCTCTATATCGCTGTCTGGTAAAGCGGCGCATTGGTATAAATTGCTGAAGAATGGTGATTCTCTTGATTGGGAGGACATTGTGCCTTTATTTTATTCTAAATTCTATCCTCCAAGTGAAATTCACAAGGATCGTAACCGCATATATAATTTCTGGCCTCATGATGGAGAAAGTATTGCCCAAGCTTGGGGGAGATTGAAGTCTTTAATGCTCAAATGCCCCATTCATGAGCTTCCTGGTAATGTTATTATTGATAATTTCTATGCAAGACTTTCTTTTCAAGACAAGACCTTGCTGGATACTTCTTGTTCTGGATCATTTACACGCAACAAAGAAGAGTTTAAAAGGGACCTTCTTGATCGAATCCAGGAGAATACTGAAGGATGGGAGAACGACAAAGATAGAGAGTCAGGTATAATTTATGATTATAAATGCATTGAAGCTTTTATGGATACTGATAAATTTCGTAATATGAGTGCTACATATGGTCTTGATTCTCAAGTTGCTGCAAATCTTTATAAAGCTTTTGCCTCTCATTATGAATTGCCTAAGAAGAATTTTGATAAGTATCATGAACCGTATAAAGATAAAATTGATTCATCTATTAATAAATGCGTTGTAGTTGAAACTGTTGATCATGTTATTCCTGAAGCTTATATTGAAAAAACTCCTTTCCCTGCTAAAATGAAGGAGTACTCTGTTATAAATAGTGCGGTTCATAAAAGTGAAAAGAAACCTATAGAACCTGAAGAGCAAATAAAAGTTGAACCTGCTGTTGCAATAGTTAAAGATCTTGTGACTGAAAATGTGGAGGATGGTCATATTATTTTCTGTGAAGATGCTTCTAATATTGTTTCACATCCTAATAAACCCAAAAAAGTTAGTGTTCCTATGCTATCTGTTAGAATTGGTGATCATTGCTATTATGGTTTATGTGATATTGGTGCAAGTGTTAGTGCTATTCCTTATGAGCTTTACACGGAGATTATGCACGAAATTGATTCTTGTGAACTTGAAGATATTGATGTGGTTATTCAGCTGGCTAATAGAGAAACTATTTCTCCAATTGGTATTGTTCGAGATGTGGAAGTTCTATGTGGTAAGATTAAATATCCTACTGACTTTTTGGTACTTGGTTCTGCTGCTAGTGATTATTGTCCTATCATTTTTGGTAGACCTTTTCTAAATACTTGTGGAGCTATTATAGATTGCAAGAAAGAGAAAATTTTGACTAAATTTGCTGGTGAATCTTATGAGTTTAACTTCTCTAAATTTACCAAAACTCCTTATAAAGCTGATTTGCCTAGTGATGATTTTAAAATGGAGCAGTGTGCATCTATTGTTCTTGTTCCTAATAATCCTTTGCAGCAACATTTGGAGAATAGCGAGAGTGAAGTTTTTAGGAAAGAAAGAGATGAGCTTGAGGAAAATTTTCTTCGCCAACCTATTCTCAAGCATGATTTACCGGTGGAAGATTTGGGTACAACACCGCCACCAAAGGAAGATCCTGTTTTTGATTTAAAGCCTTTGCCTGATAATCTTAAATATGCTCATATTGATGATAAGAAAATATATCCTGTTATTATTAGTTCTAAGCTTTCAGAGTTTGAAGAAGAAAGGTTATTGGAAATACTGAAGAAACACCGAGGTGCTATTGGCTACACTCTTGATGACTTGAAGGGGATTTCTCCCTCTATTTGCCAACACGCCATTAATATGGAAGATGATGCAAAGCCTGTTGTTGAACATCAACGTCGTCTAATTCCGAAGATGAAGGAGGTGGTAAGGAATGAGGTATTAAAACTTCTTGAAGCTGGTATTATATATCCTATTGCTGATAGTAGATGGGTTAGTTCTATGCATTGCGTTCCTAAGAAAGGAGGAATGACTGTTGTGCCTAATGAAAATGATGAGCTCATCCCTCAAAGAGTAGTTGTAGGGTATAGAATGTGCATTGATTTTCGAAAAGTTAATAAAGTTACTAAGAAAGATCATTACCCTTTACCATTTATTGATCAAATGCTAGAAAGGTTGTCTAAAAATACTCATTTTTGCTTTCTTGATGGTTATTCTGGGTTTTCACAAATTGCTGTTAAAACTAAAGATCAAGAGAAAACCACTTTTACTTGTCCCTATGGAACTTATGCTTATAGGCGTATGCCTTTTGGTTTATGTAATGCTCCTGCTACTTTTCAAAGATGCATGTCTGCTATTTTTCATGGCTTTTGTGAGAGTATTGTGGAAGTATTCATGGATGATTTTTCCGTCTATGGGAATTCTTTTGATAGTTGCTTGCGAAACCTTGATAAAGTTTTGTAGAGATGTGAAGAAACTAACCTTGTTCTTAATTGGGAGAAATGCCACTTTATGGTTAATGAAGGAATTGTATTGGGACATAAAATTTCTGAGAGAGGTATTGAAGTTGATAGAGCTAAAGTTGAAGCAATTGAGAAGATGCCCTATCCGAGGGATGTTAAAGGTATTCGTAGTGTTCTTGGTCATGCTGGGTTTTATAGGAGATTTATTAAAGATTTCTCTAAGATTTTAAAGCCCCTTACTAATCTTCTTCAAAAAGACGTACCTTTTGTTTTTGATGATGATTGTAAAGAAGCTTTTGAAACTCTAAAGAAAGCCTTAACAACTGCTCCTGTAGTTGAACCTCCTGATTGGAATTTGCCTTTTGAAATTATGTGTGATGCTAGTGATTTTGCTGTAGGCGCTGTTCTTGGACAGCGAGTAGATAAAAAATTAAATGTTATTCATTATGCTAGCAAGACTCTTGATGCTGCTCAAAGAAATTATGCTACAACTGAAAAAGAATTATTAGCTGTAGTCTTTGCTTGTGATAAATTTAGATCCTATATTGTTGATTCAAAAGTTACGATTCATACTGATCATGCTGCAATTAGATACCTTATGACAAAGAAAGATGCTAAGCCAAGGCTTATTAGATGGGTACTTCTTTTGCAAGAATTTGATTTACATATTGTAGAAAGGAAAGGTGCTGATAATCCTGTTGCTGATAATTTGTCTAGATTGGAAAATATTGCTTATGATCCTGTTCCTGTTAATGATAGTTTTCCAAATGAACAATTGGCTGTAATTAAGGTGAGCTCGCGAGACAGTCCTTGGTATGCTGATTATGCTAACTTTATTATTTCCAAGTACTTGCCTCCAACCTTTTCAGCTCAGCAAAGGAGGAAATTCTTTTATGACTTGAGGCATTATTTTTGGGATGACCCACACTTATATAAAGAAGGAGTGGATGGTATTATGCGAAGATGTGTTCCTGAATATGAACAACAGGAGATATTGAGTAAATGTCATGGTAGTGCTTATGGAGGACATCACGCCGGAGAAAGAACCGCGCAAAAGGTTCTACAATCAGGTTTTTATTGGCCAACTCTCTTCCAAGATGCAAGGAAGTTTATTTTATCTTGCGATGAATGTCAAAGGGTTGGTAATATCTCCAGACGCAATGAAATGCCTATGAATTATACTCTTGTTATTGAACCATTTGATTGTTGGGGATTTGACTTCAGAAGGTAACACTCATATACTTGTTGCTGTTGATTATGTTACTAAATGGGTGGAAGCCATACCTACAAAAAGTGTTGATGGTGAGACCTCTTTAAGAATGCTTTTAGACATTATTTTCCCTAGATTCGGAGTACCTAGATATATTATGACTGATGGAGATTCTCATTTTATTCATGGAGGTTTTAGAAAAACTCTTGCTAGGTATGGTATTAATCATAGAATTGCTTCCGCTTATCACCCTCAAACTAGTGGGCAAGTAGAATTATCAAATAGAGAAATTAAATCTATCTTGCAAAAGACTGTTAATAAAACTAGAAAGAATTGGGCTAGTAAATTGAAGGAAGCACTATGGGCTTATAGAACTGCTTATAAAAACCCCATGGGAATGTCACCTTATAAAATGGTTTATGGAAAAGCTTGTCATTTACCTTTAGAACTGGAGCACAAAGCTTATTGGGCTGTTAGAGAATTAAATAAAGATCCTAAATTAGCCGGTGATAAGAGGTTGCTGCAATTAAGTTCTCTAGATGAATGGAGAAGTGAAGCTTATGAAAATGCTAAACTCTTTAAAGAGAAAGTTAAGAAATGGCATGATAGAAGGATTATCAAAAGAGAGTTTAATATTGGGGATAAAGTCCTATTGTATCGGTCTCGTCTCAGATTCTTTGCAGGGAAATTACTCTCGAAATGGGAAGGACCATATGTTGGTGAGGAGGTGTATCGTTCAGGAGCAATTAAAATTAGCTCTCTCCAAGGCAATGCTACGCAAGTGGTGAATGGACAAAGACTCAAGCATTATATCTCGGGTGATTCTTATAATGTTGATGTTGATATTATTCAAGTGGAAACACCGGAGGCTTTCATCAAAGGACAAATTGACAGTCCGCCAGAACTCGACTTTGAATAGGTAACAGTACTGGTAATGAAAAGTTCGCAATTTACTTTCCGAACAATATTTTTGCTGTTTTTGGAAAATATGAAAAATCACGAGATCGAAACGGAGTGGAAAAGACGCACGAGGGCGTGCCACCATAGGCCGGCGCGGCCTGGCCTGGGCCCGCGCCGCCCTATGGTCTGGCCGCCTTGTCGCCCCTTTCCGACTCTGGTTCGACCTGATACTTTCCGTTTGTTCTGAAATTTTTTACTATATAATCCCCCGGACCCCTGGAGGTCCGTATATCGTTTTCTCGACGTGTTTTGTTTCGAGCTGTTTCTGCCAGGATTTGTTTCGGATCTAGAGCCATCATGTCTTCGTCGGGAACTCCGAAGGACAGCTCCTGCAAGGATGTTGGCAACTTGTACATGGAGGAGCTGAGGATGCACCCAAAGGAGTTGATGCTCGTCGAGGGAAAACTGCAGATCAAAGATGTCCAGGGTCCCAAAGGAGAAGGAAGCTTGGAAGACAGGATGGAGAAGCTAGAACAAGAGGTCTTCAATTACAAGAAGATGGCCGAGCGTGAAGTGGATATCTTCCACAAGATTGTGTCTGAACTCATTGCTGAACACGAGAAGGAAACTGCAAAGTTATGGGGCGACATCCTCTCACTTCACGACACCACCAACAAACTCCAAGCTCAACTCTATGACGTTCATAATCAGAACTGTGAGTATGAAAACAGGTTTAAACACATAAGCCGTGCTGCTAGTTTCAGGATTCCCGAGACCAAGATGTCATTTGTTGATGGAGAGCCTCTATCTTGGAAGTCTGAAGACGGGAATTCATCACCACCATCGCCAAAGGAGTAACTCATCATCGGTATTGGCATCCCCTTGGTTTGTTCCAAGCTTGGGGGAGTGCCGCGGTATCACATCATCACTACCTTTTACTTTTTACTATCAAGTAGTGTTATATCATGAGTAGGGAGGTTATCGTATAAGATGCGTTGCAGTATGGAAGTATCTCTCCTTTAGTTTGTCTATGTATCCCTTGGTGTGAGTTATCGTTATGAAATATTAATGAGAAGTCTTATCATTTACATATTGCACACCTTATTTTAGTTTGCAATTTCTACTATATGATTAATCTTGATTTTAGTATTGGTACCACTTTGGGAGCATTGAGTAAATCTATTTGGTTTTGGCAAACTTAGCAATGGTCAATAGCAACAACACTTTGAGTTTAAGAAGAATAGAGGAAATACGTGTAGAAGATGTTATTATCTTTCTTATCAGTTCTTAGCTTAGTATTCTGAAGTTAAAATTATTTGTACTTACAAGTAAGATGCATGATTGTTTCTATCACATGTATATTTGTTTGTTTCCCTCAACTCCTATGCTTGCTATTTAACCTTGCTAGCCAAAGACCTGTACTGAGAGGGAATACTTCTCGTGCATCCAAACCTGAACTCAAACCTATGCCATTTGTGTCCACTATATCTACCTACTGCATGGTATTTTCTGCCACTCCAAGTAAATACTTCATGTGCTACCTTTAAACAATTCAAAATTTATTACTTCTTATTTGTGTCAATGTTTTATAGCTCATGAGGAAGTATGTGGTGTTTTATCTTTCAGTCTTGTTAGGCAGCCTCCACTAATGGACTAGTGGCTTCATCCACTTATCCTATAATTTTGCAATAAGAGCTGGCAACGGGGTTCCCAGCCCCAATTAATCAACTTTCATTAATAATTCTCTTCATGTGTTTTGCTCTGATTCATCAGTAAGCAACTTAATTTTGCAATAGACACTCCTCCATGGTATGAGATTGTTGGAAGGTACCCGAGGATTCGGTTAGCCATGGCTTGTGTAAGCAAAGGTTGGGGGGAGTGTCATCCTTAAATAAACTAAAATACATGTGTAAACAAAAGAGAAGATGGATGATCTACCTCGCTGGTAGAGATAACGTCCCTCATGGGCGCCGCTCTTTGGAGGTCTGTTTGGCAAGGGGGTTAGAGTTCCCGCTACCAGTCGTTGACAACAACAAACACCTCTCAAAACTTTACTTTTATTCTCTTTATATGATTTCAAAACTGAAAAAGCTCTAGCACATGATTTAATCCCTGCTTCCCTCTGCGAAGGGCCTGTCTTTTACTTTATGATGAGTCAGTAAACCTATTTCCCTCCATCTCAAGCAAGCATTTGAGTTGTTGTGATCAAACTATTATATTGTGATTTGCTTCATCATGTCTTTACTCTTCCTTGTTTAGTACAAGTTTTACCTGAATGAATATAGCTTTGAAAGTCATCAATGATTAATATGATTGAGTATGCAAGTTTACCATAAGCTTTAATATGAGAGCGCTGCTCAATAGATAAGTATGATCTGTTAACTGTTCTCTGACCAAGAGCAAAGTTTGCCATCACCAATTATGATTTCTTAAGCACCTTTATTTGTGATTACCTTATACTTGTTTCAAGATTGAGTTATATGGGGAAGTTGTTTACTATAATGTCCTGTGTGAATGAATATGATGCTTCTTGTCCGTATTTTATTTATCGACTCTTCACTCCATAAACATGTGGTCCTGTTTACCGAGTTCAGTTTTCGCTTGGGGACAAGCGAAGTCTAAGCTTGGGGGGAGTTGATACGTCCAATTTGCATCACTATTTTATATCATAATCTGCTGTTATTCATTGATATATTTCATATTGGGACACAATACTTATGTTATTTCATCTATTTTGCATGTTTCATGATTATTTGGAGATCGCGCACCGGAACCAGGATTCTGCTGGAAAAAGCACCGTCAGAACGCAATATTTCGGAAGATCAACTGTGGAAGGAAATTATACCAAAAATCCTATTTTTCCAGATGACGAAGGAAGCCAGAAGGGGGAGCCAGCTGGACCCAAGGTGGGCCCAGACCATAGGGCGGCGCGGCCCATGGCCTGGCCGCGCCACCTGGTGGTGAGGGGGGCCCACAGCCCCTTTGGCCTCCTTTTCTTCGCGAAACCCTTCGTCCCGAAAACCTAAGCTCCAGAGGGTACGTCGCGAAGACCACAGCCGCCTCTGCGGGGCGGAGAACACCAGAGAGAAAAGAGCTCTCCGGCGGGCAGGAATCCGCCGGGGAAATTCCCTCCCGGAGGGGGAAATCGACGCCATCGTCACCGCCATCAAGCTGGACATCATCTCCATCACCATCACCATCATCTTCATCATCATCACCGCCATCTCCACCGCTGCACCTCGTCACCGCTGTAGCAATTTGGGTTTGATCTTGATTGTTTGATAGGGGAAACTCTCCCGGTGTTGATTTCTACTTGTTATTGATGCTATTGAGTGAAACCGTTGAACCAAGGTTTATGTTCAGATTGTTATTCATTATCATATCACCTCTGATCATGTTCCATATGATGTCTCGTGAGTAGTTCGTTTAGTTCTTGAGGACATGGGTGAAGTCTAAATGTTAGTAGTGAATTATGGTTGAGTAATATTCAATGTTATGATATTTAAGTTGTGGTGTCATTCTTCTAGTGGTGTCGTGTGAACGTCGACTACACGATACTTCACCATTTATGGGCCTAGGGGAATGCATCTTGTATTCGTTTGCCAATTGCGGGGTTGCCGGAGTGACAGAAACCTGAGCCCCCGTTGGTACATCGATGCAGGAGGGATCGCAGGATCTCAGAGTTTAAGGCTGTGGTTAGATTTATCTTAATTACTTTCTTGTAGTTGCGGATGCTTGCAAGGGGTTTAATCACAAGTATTTATTAGTCCTAGGAAGGGCGGTACATTAGCATAGGTTCACCCACACAACACTTATCAAAACAATGAAGATTAATCAGCTGTATGTAGCGAAAGCACTAGACTAAAATCCCGTGTGTCCTCAAGAACGTTTGGTCATTATAAGTAAACAAACCGGCTTGTCCTTTGTGCTAAAAAGGATTGGGCCACTCGCTGCAATTATTTCTCTCGCATTTTACTTACTTGTACTTTATTCATCTGTTACATCAAAACCCCCTGAATACTTGTCTGTGAGCATTTACAGTGAATCCTTCATCGAAACTGCTTGTCAACACCTTCTGCTCCTCGTTGGGATCGACATTCTTACTTATCGAAGATACTACGATACACCCCCTATACTTGTGGGTCATCAAACCCCAAGAGGAAGGTGTGATGCGTACAGTAGCAAGTTTTCCCTCAGAAAGAAACCAAGGTTTATCGAACCAGGAGGAGCCAAGAAGCACGTTGAAGGTTGATGGCGGAGGAGTGTAGTGCGGCGCAACACCAGGGATTCCGGCGCCAACGTGGAACCTGCACAACACAATCACAGAACTTTGCCCCAACGTAACAGCGAGGTTGTCAATCTCACCGGCTTGCTGTAAACAAAGGATTAGATGTATAGTGTGGATGATGATGGTTGTTTGCGAAGAACAGTAAAGAACAATTGCAGTAGATTATATTTCAGATGTAAAGAATAGGACCGGGGTCCACAGTTCACTAGTGGTGTCTCTCCCATAAGATAGCAGATGTTGGGTGAACAAATTACAGTTGGGCAATTGACAAATAAAGAAGGCATAACAATGCACATACATATATCATGATGAGTACTATGAAATTTAATCAGGGCATTACGACAAAGTACATAGACCGCTATCCAGCATGCATCTATGCCTAAAAAGTCCACCTTCAGGTTATCATCCGAACCCCCTCCAGTATTAAGTTGTAAACAACAGACAATTGCATTAAGTATGGTGCGTAATGTAATCAACACAAATATCCTTAGACAAAGCATCGATGTTTTATCCCTAGTGGCAACAACACATCCAAAACCTTAGAACTTTCTCATCCTTTGTCCCATTTAATGGAGGCATGAACCCACTATCGAGCATAAATACTCCCTCTTGGAGTCACAAGTATCAACTTGGCCAGAGCCTCTACTAGCAACGGAGAGCATGCAAGAACATAAATAACATATAAGATAGAATTATAATCAACTTGACATAGTATTCAATATTCATCGGATCCCAACAAACACAACATGTAGGATTACAGATAGATGATCTTGATCATGATAGGCAGCTCACAAGATCTAACATGATAACACAATGGGGAGAAGACGACCATCTAGCTACTGCTATGGACCCATAGTCCAGGGGTGAACTACTCACACATCGATCCGGAGGCGATCATGGCGATGAAGAGACCTCCGGGAGATGATTCCCCTCTCCGGTAGGGTGCCGGAGGCGATCTCCTGAATCCCCCGAGATGGGATTGGCGGCGGCGGCGTCTCTGGAAGGTTTTCCGTATCGTGGCTCTCGGTACTGGGGGTTTCGCGACGAAGACTATATGTAGGCGGAAGGGCAGGTCAGGGGGCCACACGAGGGGCCCACACAACAGGCCGGCGCGGCCAAGGCCCAGGCCGCGCCGCCCTGGTGTCTGGCCACCTCGTGGCCCCACTTCGTAAGTCCTCCGGTCTTCTGGAAGCTTCGTGGAAAAATAGGCCCCTGGGCGTTGATTTCGTCCAATTCCGAGAATATTTCCTTAGTAGGATTTCTGAAACCAAAAACAGCAGAAACAAAGAATCGGCTCTTCGGCATCTCGTCAATAGGTTAGTGCCGGAAAATGCATAAATATGACATATAATGTGTATAAAACATGTGAGTATCATCATAAAAGTAGCATGGAACATAAGAAATTATAGATACGTTTGGGACGTATCAATGCCCAAGGCATCCCCTTCTTCATCGAAAACTTATCAGGTCACCTCTAGTGAAACTATATTTTTACTCCGTCACATCTTATGTGCTTTACTTGGAGCGTCTGTGTGCTTTTATTTTCGTTTTGTTATTTTCATTCTCCGTCACATCTTCGCTTTATCTTTAATGTTCATGGCGAAGGTTGAAACCGCTTCGTTAATTGTTATATGGTTGGAAACAGAAAATGCTGCATGTGGTAATTGGTATAATGTCTTGAATAATTTGATACTTGGCAATTGTTGTGCTCATATAGATCATGTTTAAGCTCTTGCATCATGTACTTTGTACCCATTAATGAAGAACTACATAGAGCTTGTTAAAATTTGGTTTGCATGATTGGTCTCTAGAGTCTAGATATTTTCTGGTTAAGGTGTTTGAACAACAAGGAGACGATGTAAAGTCTTATAATATTTACAATATGTTCATATGTGAGTCTTGCTGCACCGTTTTATACTTGAGTTTGCTTCAAACAACCTTGCTAGCCTAGCCTTGTATTGAGAGGAATTCTTCTCGTGCATCCAAATCCTTGAGCCAATAACCATGCTATTTGTGTCCACCATACCTACCTACCACATGGTATTTCTCTGCCATTCCAAAGTACATTACTTGAGTGCTACCTTTAAAATTCTATTCTTTGTCTTTACAATATATAGCTCATGGGAAAATAGCCTTAAAAACTATTGTGGTGAAGAATATGTACTTATGTATCTTATTTCTTAATAAGTTGCTTATTGAGCGGTAACCATGTTTCTGGGGACGCCATCAACTATTACCTTTGTTGAATATCATGTGAGTTGCTATGCATGTTCGTCTTGTCTGAAGTAAGGGCGATTTTAGTGATCAAATGGTTTGAGTATGCATATTGTTAGAGAAGAACATTGGGCCGCTAACTAAAGCCATGATCCATGGTGGAAGTTTCAGTTTGGACAATTAATCCTCAATCTCTTATGAGAATATTATCTGTTGTTGAATGCTTATGCATTAAAGAGGAGTCCATTATCTGTTGTCTATGTTGTCCCGGTATGGATGTCTAAGTTGAGAATAATCAAAAGCGAGAAATCCAATGCGAACTTTCTCCTTAGACCTTTGTACAGGCGGCATAGAGGTACCCCTTTGTGACACTTGGTTGAAACATATGCTATGCAATGATAATCCACGTTAATCCAAGCTAATTAGGACAAGGTGCGAGCACTATTGGTAATCTATGCATGAGGCTTGCAACTTATAGGATATCTTATACATAACACATATGATTTATTACTACCGTTGACAAAATTGTTTCTTGTTTTCAAAATAAAAAGCTCTAGCACAAAAATAGTAATCCATGCTTCCCTCTGCGAAGGGCCTATCTTCTACTTTATTGTTGAGTCAGTTTACCTATTCTTTCTATCTTAGAAGCAAACACTTGTGTCAACTGTGTGCATTGATTCTTACATGTTTACCTATTGCAGTTGTTATATTGCTTTATGTTGACAATTATCCATGAGATATGCATGTTGAAAGTTGAAAGCAACTCCTGAAACTTATATCTTCCTTTGTGTTGCTTCAATGTTTTTACTTTGAATTTATTGCTTTATGAGTTAACTCTTATGCAAGACTTATTGATGCTTGTCTTGAAAGTACTATTCATGAAAAGTCTTTGTTATATGATTCAGTTGTTTAGTCATTATCTTTACCATTGCTTTGAATCACTTCATTCATCTCAAATGCTTTACAATAGTATTGATCAAGATTATGATAGCATGTCACTTCAGAAATTATCCTTGTTATCGTTTACCTACTCGAGGGCGAGTAGGAACTAAGCTTGGGGATGCTTGATACGTCTCAAACGTATCTATAATTTCTTATGTTCCATGCTAGTTTTATGACAATACTCACATGTTTTATATGCACTTTATATCATATTATGGCATTTATTGGACTAACCTATTAGCAAGATGCCACAGCGCCAGTTTCTGTTTATTATGTCTGTTTATTGCAGAAAAGGCCCAAAAACCAAAGTGCTCGGAAAAATCCAGAAAAATCACGAAAATTCTATTTCACCGGAAGACTCACGAAGCCAGAAGGGCCAGGCCAGAGGAGGCCCAGGGCCTCCTCACAATAGGCCGGCGCGGCCAGAGGGGTGGTCACCCCACCCTATGGGGTGGGCCCCTCGGGACTCTTCCGACTCCGCCTCTTCGCCTATAAGATGCCTCGTGACCTAAATCTTCGACACGGATTGACGAAACACCAGAAAACCTTCCAGAGCCGCCGCCATCGCGAAACTCCAATTCAGGGGACAGAAGTCTCTGTTCCGGCACCCTGCCGGGACGGGGAATTGCCCCCGGAGTCATCTCGATTGACACCACCGCCATCTTCATCGCCATCGCTGTCTCCTATGATGAGGAGGGAGTAGTTCTTCCCCGGGGCTGAGGGCTCTACCGTAGCTATGTGGTTCATCTCTCTCTTTGTGATCTAGTTGAATATCATCTATGTGTTACTCTGGTGATGTTATTAAAGTAGTCTATTCCTCCTCCATGATGTAATGTTGACAGTATGTGCATCATGTAGTACTTGGTATAAGCTATGATTGTGATCTCTTGTAGATTATGAAGTTAACTATTACTATGATAGTATTGATGTGATCTATTCCCCCTTTCATAGTTGATGTTGACAGTGTGCATGCTATGTTAGTACCCGGTATAATTGCGTTGGTCTATCTTGCACTCTAAGGTTATTTAAATATGAACATCGAATGTTGTGGAGCTTGTTAACTCCGGCATTGAGGTGCTCTTGTAGCCCTACACAATTAATGGTGCTTGTCATCCAACAAGAGAGTGTAGAGTGGTTTTATTATGTGATCAATGTTGATAGTGTCCACTAGTGAAAGTATGATCCCTAGGCCTTGTTTCCAAACATCGAATCTCCGTTTATTTACTGTTCTGTTGTATGTTTACTCGCTGCCATATTTTATTCAGATTGCTATTACCACTCATATACATCCGTACTACTTGTATTTCACTATCTCTTCGCCGAACTAGTGCACCTATACATCTGACAAGTGTATTGGGTGTGTTGGGGACACAAGAGACTTCTTGTATCGTGATTGCAGGGTTGCTTGAGAGGGATATCTTTGACCTCTTCCTCACTGAGTTCGATAAACCTTGGGTGATTCACTTAAGGGAAACTTGCTGCTGTTCTACAAACCTCTGCTCTTGGAGGCCCAACACTGTCTACAGGAATAGAAGCGTGCGTAGACATCACCAGGTACAACCAGTTAAGGCCAGACCTTGGGTTTTCACCCTGAGAGGTAAGACTCCGAACTTCCCCTGTGCTGTCGCCCCCACATGCATACCACTGCTGCAAGTCCGGACCCCTGAACGCCAAGCAGATCCCTCAGCATCACGTTGACTCGAACCTTCTTTAGTCAGTCCACCAATTCGGCCTTCATGATATTCCTTCTTCTGACTTCACCATGGACAAAAAAGTCACCAGATGTCAACACAGAATATTAGCTTCGCGGCGCTCCCTCTGGAACCAAACGGTCGGAATAAAAACATGGGTGCGCGCGACCGAATACCACCCGATCCAGCAAACTGCAGGCAAAATATGCACTGTTCCATTCGCCAGCGGAGCTTTCCGGAACTCATCTCTCCAGCCAGATCAAAGCAAACTGACCTCCGGTAGATCTTCATCTTCGCTTGCGAGAAACCCGAGGACCGCCACCAAAAACAAAGCAAGACCAGCAGCCCCCATGCCGCCAGTCCCTCCTGCCGGATCACCAAGGAAGAAGACGGCGGCGCGGATCATGCGTACCACCGCTGTTCGTCACCGGGGCGGTGGCCGCCACCGCTCCACCGAATCCTCCATGGCTACCGACGGAGAGCATTAGGCCCCGACCAAGTAGCCGTGCCGCCCAGCTTCCTCCACCGGCGCTTCATCACCTCCCATGGAACGCCACCATGGAAACCTCTCCTCCCCCTCGTCGTTCGACGGAAGGGGCGCCGCCACCGCCGCCGTGGCCGAGGCCAGGGCCGGGCCAGGGTCGAAGCTGGGGCCAAGGCAGTAGCGGCGGCTAAGGTGCGGCGATCCAGGGGCGGCTGCTCGGAGCGGGGCGGGTAGATCCTCCGCCGCCGCCCGAGGCGGCGGCTAGGTTAGATGAGGAGGCGACCTTTTTATTTCACCTGAAATAAGATTATGTCATGACCGGCACGGGGTCAATATGTTTAGAGAATCTTGATGTGGCAAGAGACTGCCAGGAACGAATATGCGCAGGAAGGATCAATGGGACACTGACGCAGCTAGCTCGTGTGGTATACGAATTCTACAGCTCAATGCCACTCACCCATGTTCAATATACTACCAATGGTCTGAACGGCTGACAGGGATGAGTGTGGTGCTGCAAATGGCGAGGCATACCAATTAAACAAGTGCGCCTGTAGGGGAGAGGAAGGCGCGCGTGGAGCACAGTTAAGGCATCATCTGCATCTCGGTCGTGACAGCACCTCTGCGCTTGGAAGCTGCTGCAGCCGGGAAAGTCCATGGGGAAATTGGGCGCGAAGCTCACGGACCGGGAGCAAAGCCGGATTGAGGCAGCAGCGTCGATCGTCGCGGTCGGAAAGCCCCAACGAAATCCAGACAGCAGTTTACTCGTCGCAGCAACCACGACGTGCGTGGACGGCTTGTTTCCTTTCCGTGCCTCGTGCGGCGGCCCGGCTGCTTCCATCGCCACCAGACGCTTTTGAAGCTTCCGCCAACCTTTCCGGAAGCTCCTCTGGGCCGACCTCACTTTACATTTGCTTCCATGAGTTTCGTCACACATTACAGCTGGTCAGCTTCAAGGCTGAGGCTAGCTATAGTGCTAGTATCATAAGTAGTATCATACATACTGGTCCCACCAAAATGCTGATGTGGCAGCTAATTAAAAAGGTGAGAGGAGATTAGAGTAACATAGGTGGATACTATATCATAGCGCACATCACGAGAAAAAGTTAATGCCAAATAAATCTTGTCCACAATTTTGCATTGAGATGCTACAAATCATTAAATATAACAAGATTATGATACCACTCCATGATACTACCCACTATAGACATAATATCATATAAAAATATCATATGCATGATACTAATATATGATACTACCCACTATGACCAGCCTGAGGGGTAAACAAAATATAGCAGGGGGAATTAAGGGCGGTCGGCACCACTGCTGCTGCTACGAGTAGCGAGCACTACCGGTGACATCGAAATCCTACTGTCACAACAATGAAACGTCACATCTCACAGCGACGGGCTTTTTCTTTCTGAGAAAAAGAGCTCATCTACACCGAGTAAACACAACACTCTGAACGAAGCACTAGAAGAAACTGACAGCTGCGCGCGTATGTCGTGTTGAACTGGCCGTTCAGGACTATCCTCGGACGGACGGACGGACGGACGGACGGACGGCGCCGGCCCGCCGGCGTGCGGTGTTGCTACGGGGATTTCGTTCTGTTGACCTCGGCACCACCACCACGACCACCAGACTGCTAAGCGCAGTGATCCTTGATTGACTGTTCGCGTCTCTAATTTCAGCGATGGCCGGCGTACGACCGCCTCCGAGGCTCCGACCAAATGCTCCATCCATGGTCAGGCACTCTTCGCAACGATTCTTGCGAGACGATGATCGACTGATGATACAAAATCACGCTTTTCCCCTTCTACTAGTGTGACACCGAGACGTGATTCTACTAATCCTGATCCACAAAGAGAGCCAGAGAACAAACAGGAGAAAATGTATACGTGTGAATGCGTGATGGTGAAGCTTATGCCGATTTATTCATGTCGAAATCTATCAACCAATCGACACTGCCAGTGGCGGCGCCAGAGATGAAGGGCCAGGTATTCATTTTCAACCTGGGTATTCATTTTGCCAAAATTCTCATGTATTTGCTAAATTTTTCACTGATTTATGAGAAAATTATAAGATTTTGTCAAAATCTTGGGTATTCAGTTGCATACCCAAGAATACCCCTGGCACCGCCTCTGGACACTGCCTGCCTGAGTTCCTAAATTAATAACCCTGACTCTATAAACAAGAGCTGTTTTACGGTACAATTTACTAGTCATGTGGTTTAGTAGTATTGAATCATATCTAGAAAGGTATGGTATTACTGTTTTATTTCCTTCCAAAAAATGAACATTTATGATACCAAATCAGTATTAGTAGGATACTGAAACATTTGACTGAATTTGTAGACCGTATTCATTAAAACGGAGATTGATGTTACTAGAAATTAGAGCATATCCCGTCACGGTCATATTAGAACCCCCTAAACGGCTACGGGGGGCGCCAGACAGAAAAAGGGTGCCGGCCGTGGCCCCAAACACAGCTTCAGTCCGGCGCGGCCCGAATAAATTGTACAACACCCCGAGGCTAACCCCGACCCATAGGGGGGACCAGGGGACGTTGCTGACACCACGTAGGTTGCTGAACGTGGCGATGGGCGAGATTCCCACATGACGGTGTTAATGCACTTAACTCTGTCTGCCTCACCTCCACGATGCAGCTCTCCATTGCGTACTTCCTCCCACATCTGGAACCTCCATCGCCACAAAAAAAGCAAAGGTGGGAAACCTACAACGCCCACGTCCCACCGATCATGTCACAAAACCGTTGTAAGGGAGGTGCAGCCGCGAACGTCTTCTGCCCACGGAACCTCATAGTCGACGAGGCATGGTAGTTGTACCATAACAGGTAATCCATGCCTCCTGACATGTGTGCCGGTGTTGTAGGCGATGTGGTAGGCACATGAGGTGTACACCCGCCGCAAGACGCTAACAGAGGAAAGCACGCCGACCCCCTTGGGACACCGACAACCTCCCTCGCATCTGCGTTGGGCTCCGGGGAGGACAACCTCAGTGTTATCATCCTCACGGTCTTAATATTTAGGGTCGTGATCTTCCTCCTCAATTCCACACACTCTGCACGCCTTCGTCGTCCCGAAGCGTGAGGTGAAGGAGGAGGCGCCCTCTCCTCCTAGGAGCCGCCACCGCACCTGCAACATTGCCATCCGCGGCGCGGCGCAGCAGCCATTGTCGCCTTGCTTCCACTTCCGCTTCCGTCGGCCGAAGTTGGAGGTGCCAATGAAGAATCCTGCCTTGTTTGCGCCCCTCCAGAGGAGGAGTACAAGTGGGGGTGGCCTCTCTAGGCAACTTTGAGGACCCCAACGACAAGCCAGGGCTAGTGTGGGTCCCTTGCCAAAATGGCGAATGACCAACGCGCCATCACGGCGCTACTATCTGTCGGCCTCCTCTGGTCGATGGAGGATATAAGCCACCTCGTATCCTCATGTACAACAACAACGCATCGGGAACGAGCGGCGGCGTAGGAGGAGGCGGCAACACGAGCACCAGCAGTCGTGACCCAAATAGCATCATCAAAGACCACAAGCCAAATGCCGCCACCTACGAGTGGTTCTACCGCGTTTGTCGCAACGACAACTAGGAATACTATTAAATTTGATTTTGAGTACAAATTTATTTAAGTTTTATTTATATTTGTAAGACATAATAAAATGTTAATGAAATTCGAAGCTATCATTTTCTCACCCGGACGCCATGCATGCACCTATCCCTTGTATGAGATTTGCTAGCCATGCACGTTTGTACGTATGAGGAAAGTTAAATAAGGAAGTTGTTATTATGAGAAAATCATTAAGTTAAACAAACTATTATAAGCATGGTATATATATTTTGTTTTCATATACCGACTTTGCCCATTGGTGGTAAAATACTACTGTTCTGGTCAACAAGTATTGATAGATCTGAGCCGTTTAATTACTTGGCTTGGACGATTGGTATTTGTTTGTCGCTACCGTAAAAAGCCTCATAAACAACCAACACAAGAAAACAACAATATCTGCTTACCTAGCTGGTAAAGAGGAAACTTCCTGTGGATAACGTAACTCTGGTGGGAACAGCCAGCGACAGGTAGCAAGAGATGCACGATCAATGTTTCTTTTCTACAAAACAAAAACCAATGTTGTTTGTGAGAGTTGTACATCATTCTCCACTACCAACCTAAGCTATGCTATCTCCATTCCTCTTTTATATCACATTATTAATTTAGAAGATAGATTTGTGCTAAATTGTTAGGCACAGTTTGGAGAAGATTTCCGATGGATCGTCTCCAAGTTTTTCCTACCAAAACGCTTCATGGCCACTTCGGGCAACGTGACCATTTATTTGATATAACCAATACCATTCGTTCACCAAGGTTGAATAGTTGTTGGCTGGTTGATGAATTATTAATATAGAGTTAATTGATCATTGCTTGAGTCTGAGGCTCTTTGCCCGTTCAATCAAAGCTGGCCTATATATGTGCTTTAGTTTGCCTTTCCTAATAGGAATGCAAGGGGGGATTGCAGGGAGAGGGCTAGCAATCAGGAGATGACATCGAAGAGCAGTGTTTCATCTAGTGTGGCACAGAGTCATCGTAATCAAGATAGCTATTCGGAATGGAAGTTGTTGGGAATCATTGTCATATGTCAACAAGGTTTCGAAGTAGACAGTTTATAGCATTGAGTTGACTATCATCTCGCAGTCGGTAGCAATCATACATAATTATGCAATCCGACCCTTATGCAATAGGTCATATTTGACACATGGGTCTTGACGTATAGATTTTTCGGTGCCAAAGGTGCATTCTTTGAGTTAGAGTACACGTTGATTCTCGGAAGACAGGGGATTTCCGTGAAAATAGGCGATTGGTATACCCGGTAAGCAACAATGTCGCTGAATTTGAGTGCAAGTAGTCATTCAGACAAAACTTGGACACAACCAAGCCTTGGGTCTATTATTCTAAAGCATCCATGGACGTATTCACAACAAGCATACAATTACGGTTTTGCTATTTCTTAGCGCAAAAATGATTTCTAAGTCGATGTCATTGATCATCCTACGTGGACACCAAATTTCTTGTAAAACTAGGCGTTTTTATGAAAAGGGGTTGCATCATTAGATCCAGACCATCACCTTTATTAAAGAACTCTAATTGTATGTGAAAATTTAGGGAGCAGACTAATCGCAGCTTGCATGTGGCTGAAAAAAATTGAATTGCCTTTCGACCATAGATAAGGAAATCTCCGGAGCCGTTGTTAAAAGTATAGAAAATTAAGCCTCGTTTTGAGGCTTACCATGCTTGCCAATCCTGTATGCACCTCATTGTCTTGATGTCTTGCATATCCGGAAGACTATGTGCCAATGTTGTTGGGTACATTATTCAGAATATGTGCCAATGTTGTTTGGTACATTATTCAACATGTGAGGGAACACTAAAGATGGCCCAAGGGAGGGACAAGACTTGATACATATGGTTATCATTAAAGATCTCTACAGACCTCGTGAGTCGGAGGACATATATGACACGGGCAAAAATATCAAAACCGACGAGCATTATTGCCCCATGTTGCTTCACTGTAAATCAGAAGTAGCTCGATCGTGTTTCCAAGTGCCCCGCCCTGCCGCCCTCCCGCGCCGGTGCATCTTGCTCGCTATCCCGTGGGTATCCCTGACCTGCTGCCATGCAAGCCGGGCCATCCAGCCCGCTTATCATCGACCTCGGTTCCTGCAACGACACCGACGATTCGGTGAATAAGGCGTTTGACGAGATCTTAACTAGAAACGACGAGGGCTTTAATTTAGGCTAGGTTTAGAGAGGTGTAGTCTATGTAGTACCTTAATCAAATTTTATTTATCAGTGAATTAAATATGTATGAATTTGAGTTTAAGGATTTAGATATAAGAGGATAAGGGGCTGGAAATTTGTCTAACCATTTATTTCATATAACCAATACCATTCACACACCAAGCTTGAATAGTTGTTGGCGGGTTGATGAATTATTAATATGGAGTTAATTGATTATTGCATGAGTCGGAGGCTCCATCACCGTGTTCAATCAAAGCTGGCCTATATGTGTGCTTTAGTTTCCTTGTCCTTAAGGAAATGCAAGGGGGGATTGCAGGGAGAGGGCCAACAATTTGAAGACAACATCGGAGAGCACTGTTTTCTCTACTGTAGAGTTATAGTAATCAAGATATCACTAGATCTACACTATCACCTTTATTAAAGAAACCTAATCGTATGCAAAATTTAGGGAGCAGACAATTCGCAGACTATCACCTCCCTATTCAGCCCTCTATTGATGCAGCCCTCCTTATTCAGAGTGGAAATTGTTGGGAATTATTGTCATACATTATCAAGTTTTCGAAGTAGATTTTCTAAGGCATTGATTAACCTATCATCTCAAGGTCGCTAGCTTATACAGTAGGTCATACTTGACACATGGGTATTGACGTATAGATTTTTTGGAGCCAAAGGGGTAACTTTTGAGTTAGAGTACACGGTGATTCTCGGGAAAAGGTTGGTTTGTGTCATGTGAAAATGGGCCATTGGTATACCCGGTAAGCAGTAATGTTGCTGAACTACAGTTCAAGCAGTCACCATGACAAAACTTGGACAGAACCAAGACTTAGGTCTATCATTATAAAGTATCCATGGCCATATTTACAAAAACCAAACAATTAGGGTTTCGCTCTTTCTTAGAGGACAAAGAATTTCTAAGTAGATGACATCAATCATCCTATGTAGACAACCAATTTCTTGTAAATACTAGGTTTTTTCTAAAAAAAAGGGAGGGCTGCATCAATAGATCTACACTATCACCTTTATTAAAGAAACCTAATCGTATGCGAAAATTTAGGGAGCAGACAATTCGCAGCTTGGCACGTGGCTGAAATAGTTGAAATTGCCTTCCGTACATTATTCAACATGTCATGCAACACTAAAGATGGCCCATGGGAGGGACAAGGCTTGATACAAATGGGTGTCAGAAAAAAGATCCATAGACCTCGGGAGTTGGAGGAGATGTATGACACGGGCAAAAATATGAAAACCACCGATCACTATTGCCCATATGTTGCTTCACTGTAAATCAGAAGGAGCTCGATCATGTTTTCAAGTGCCCCACCCTGTCGCGCCGGTGCATCTTCCTTGCTATCCCGCGGCGGCGCGTCATCCTCGTTGTACCCCTGACTTGCTGCCACGCTAGCGTGGCCATCCGTCCCGCTGATCATCGACCTCAGTTCCTGCAATGGCACCGATGATTCGGTGAATTAGTCGTTTGAAAAGATCTAAGCTAGCAGCGATGAAGGTTTTTAGGCTAGATTTAGAGAAGTGTAGTTTATCTAATAACTTAATGAAGTTTAATTTATCAGTTTGAATAAAATATGTATGAATTTGAGTTTAAGGATTTAAATATAAGGGGACAAGGGGTCGGATACTCTCTATAATTTGATGGACCGGCTGGAAATACTCTCTAAAGATCTGCGTACAGCTAAAAGGCATCTCGTCTGATCAGATTCAGCTTTGGTCGAAGATTTCACTGTATCGCGAAAGATGAGCCTGTGGACGAGATTTCCGTGTGGATTTCTGTATGTTTCTGAGTTTTGACCGGAGCTATCCCGAGAATATTTTGCATAGAAACTCGGTGGTATTTCTTGGCATCACCAAGGTGACCAGAAAAATAACATCCTACTAGGATAATGTACCTCTGGTGGAAACAGCGCAGGCAGCAAGAGATGCACGATCAATGTTTCTTTTCTACAACAAAAAAAACAGTGTTGTTTGTGTGTGAGAATGGTACAGAATTCTCCACTAACAACCTAAGCTATGCTAACAGTGTGTGTCTAAGTCTTAGTCGACTGAGACATAGCAGTATGTTTCGATATGGGCCTAAACAAAATACAAACATCAGCAAACACGAATCTTGAAACAGAAACAAAATCCAACGATGAAGCACGTGACTGAGACATAAGCTACGTCTCAACTAGCTGAAACTTAGCAATTCATATGCTAATATGTTATCTCCATTCATGTTTTATATCGCATTATTATTTCAGAAGATAGATTTGTAATAAATTGTTAGGCTCGGTTTGGAGAAGATTTCACATGGATCTTATCCAAGTTTTTCGCACTAAGATTAGTCACAATGGGAGTATCATAAGTAGTATCATTCATACCATATTGGTAAAAATCTGATGTGACGCACCAATTAATGAGGTGAGAGATGAGAGTGGTATCATAATATGATACCGTGTCATAGCACGTAAAACTAGAAAACTTAATGACAAACACATCATGTACACAAATTTATATAGATATTCTACAAAACATTAATTATGATGATACTATGATATGATACAATGCAATGTGGGGGTAGTACATAAACTAGTATCATGTGCATGATACTAGTGTATATGATACTTCTTATTGTGAGTAGTCTAAAACGCTTCATAACCACTTCGGGCAACGTGACCATTTATTTTATATAACCAATACCATTCGCACACCATTCTTGAATAGTTGTTGGCTGGTTGATGAATTATTAATATGGAGTTAATTGACCATTGCATGAGTTGGAGGCTAGCACTGTCCCCATTCAATTAAAGATGGCCAATATATGTGCTTTAGTTTGCCTTTCCTTATAGAAATACAAGGGGGGTTGCCGGTAGAGGGCCAGCCATCAGGAGATAACATCGGAGAGAATTATTTTCTCTAGTGTCGCCGAGAGTCGTAGTAATCAAGATAGCCATTTGGGATGGAAGTTGTTGGGAATTATGGTGGTACGCCATCGAAGCTATGAAGTAGACTATATATGACATTGAGTTGCATATCACCTCGACCTTGCTAGCAACCGTGCATGATCATGCAATCGGACCCTTATACAGTAGGTCATACTTAACACATGGGTTTTGATGTAAAATAATTTTGGAGCTAAACTTGCATTCTCAGACTTAGAGTGAGTTGTAATTCTTTGGTAAAAGGGAGTTTTTGTCCCATGAAAAAGGATGATTGGTGTACCTTGTAAGCAACAGTTGCTGAATTTGATGCAAGCACTCATTCACACAGAGCTCGTACGAAACCAAGACTTAGTTCTATCATTATGAAGCATCCATGGCCATATTCACAACCACCGTTAGGTTATGGTTTTGTTATTTCTTAGGCGACAAAGAATCTCTAAGTCCACGCAATTAATCATCCGACATAAACACCTAAGTTCCTGTGAAAACTAGGCTTTTTCAATCTGAAAAGGGGCTGCGTCAATAGATGCACGTGATCATCTATATTAAAGAACCCTAATTGTATATGAGACAATTTTGGGATCAGACCAATCACAGCTCGGCATATGGCTGAAAAACATTGAAGTTGCCATCTGACCAGCGATGAAGAAATCTACCACATTATTGAGCATGCGCAAGATTTGAATGCGTGATATTCTTCAGTGGGAGGCGACGTTCCCGTCAACAGCGAGGCGCCTGTGGTGACTTCGTCAATCTCAAGATCCGCCGGATCAGTTTTTCAACGCAGTCTCTTGGAGGTGCTCATAGGGGTAGGGTGTGCGTGTGTGCGTTCATAGGGGTGAGTGTGTGCGCGTATGTATGAGCGTCTTTGATTGTACTGTGTTTCGCAAAAAAAAAAAGATTTGAATGTGTGATATGAATTCCTTTGTTAAAATATCTAAATTACTATCCTTATGTGTTCTGTAATGTCGACCCAAAATCAACCACGGAAAAAGTAAATATAAATACTTGGATGTAATGAGATATCTATTGGATGTGTAGATAACGATGAGCTCCAAGTATTCATGTAGTTAGAGCATCCCTAATCGGGTTTCCCAAATGTCGTCCACCGAGAGTGTCGGACATGCCATTTGGTGTACGCCAGCGTGGGTTGCCGCCTTTGTGGAACGGTTGTGCCGAGCGGCATCTCCCAAATGCCCCGGTCCAGGTAGTAGTTGAGTGCAGGATACCTTGTATTATAGGATTTGGCCTAAAAAAAACAAGGGAAAGATTTTGAAAAAGAGAAATAAGGCCCAAGCCCATCAACTTGAGGGACCAAACGTGGATGTATTGATGTAAAATCTAACCAATCCTAGTCCCTCCATACCGATTTACACGGAAATTATGTATTTTAAGAAAATCTTGACTATTAATTTGGTCAACAAAATATAAAATATATATCACAAAAATTATACTTCCTTCGGTCTTTTTTAATTGACTCAAATTTAATATAAAGTTGTACTAAATCCGAGTCAATTAAAAGAGACCGGAGGGAGTACTATTGGAAACTTCTTTTGAATCCGATAGAATAATTTTTATGGCATACAACTTATATTTTGTTAACCAAATTTGTAGTCAAACTTCTTTCTCGAAATACGTAGTTGCCATGTAAACTGGTATGGAGGGAGTAGCCCATCACGACAGTACCCAATCCATCCTATCGTTTTCCTTTGTTACTCGCGCCGTTGACTCATCTCCTTCCCGGTTCCCCAAATTTCTCCAATCCTAGCAGAGAACAATGTCGCGTCCCCCTCAACCCTTTCCAATTTCGAGGTCGCTCCAGTCATCAATGGAGACCAACGGTGCTATTTTGTTCCCCAATCATCTCTCTTGATATGGCTTTGCTTTTGAATAAAGGATCCAGAAAAGCTGGTTACCAATAAGTAATTTGTGGTGTGAGTTCTGGAGTTCAAAGACCATCAATATAATCCTATATATGTACGGCATTGTTTTTGAAATACAATACATTCTATATTATTTTTATCAATAAGGGTTCTTTTTATGTCTCTGCCCCGGGGCCCTGAATATGTATAGACCGGCCCTGCGTTCAATCAAAGCTGGCCTATATATACGCTTTACTTTGCCTTTCCTCATAGAAATGCAAGGGGGATTGCATGGCCAGCAATCAGGAGACGATATCGGCGAGCAGTGTTTTCTCTAGTGTCACAGAGAATTGTAGTAATCAAGATAGCTATTCAAATTTTCAAATGGAAGTTGTTGGGAATTATTGCCATACGTCCACAAGGTTTCAAAGGCATCTCAAGGTCACTAGAACCGTACATAAGAGCATCTCCACTCGTTTGGCCTCTCCACGCCCAAATCCGGCGATATTTTCGTCCGGATTGGAGGAAAATTAGGCCTTGGGAGACCCATTTTCCTAGCCGCGAGCCCAGAATGGATGTAACGTAATACGGCGAATTCAGACAAATTTGGCGAGTTCGTTCAAACATAAGCGAAATTTAATGATATTTAACATATAGAGGCGAGTTCGTACATAAATATTCCGAATTCGTACATATATTTAAATTCAGCGATTGGCAAACTAAAACTCAAACTAAAAAGTGGCCTCCTACATATTCTGCCCTGGGGCCCTGAATATGTATAGACCGGCCCTGCGTTCAATCAAAGCTGGCCTATATATATGCTTTACTTTGCCTTTCCTCATAGAAATGCAAGGGGGATTGCATGGCCAGCAATCAGGAGACGATATCGGCGAGCAGTGTTTTCTCTAGTGTCACAGAGAATTGTAGTAATCAAGATAGCTATTCAAAATTTCAAATCAAAGTTGTTGGCAATTATTGCCATACGTCCACAAGGTTTCAAAGGCATCTCAAGGTCACTAGAACCGTACATAAGAATATCTCCACTCGTTTGGCCTCTTCACGCTCAAATCCGGCGATATTTTCGTCCGGATTGGAGGAAAATTAGGCCTGGGGAGGCCCATTTTCCTAGCCGCGAGCCCAGGATGGATGTAACGTAATACGGCGAATTCAGACAAATTTGGCGAGTTCATTCAAACATAAGCGAAATTTAATGATATTTAACATATAGAGGCGAGTTCGTACATAAATAGGCCGAATTCGTACATATATTTGAATTCGGCGATTGGCAAAGTAAACTTAAACTAAAAAGCGGCCTCCTACATGCCGAAATGGCGGTAGAAGGCCGTGTAGTCGCCGCCGTCGTCGTCGTCGCTCGAGCCAGCGTCGTCCTGGGGCGGCGACGCCTCGTACCAGCGGCTCGTGCCCTGGCTAGCGTCGCCGGCGCGTGGCGGCGACGGACGGTAGATGTCGTCGTCGCCGCTCTCCTCGAGCTTGATCACCTCCCTGGGCGCGGCGTTCCTACCGGCGGATGGTGCGGCGGCGCGGGCGGCGAGTTGACGCGCGGCGGCCAGATCCAGTAGCCGCCGCTGCTGCTCCGCCTCTTGGCGCTCCCAGTCGCGCCTGGACCACTCCAGTGTGGCGTCGATGGGGAGGCTGTTGTTGGCGGGCACCAGGTCCTTCAGCGACCTGGCGATCGCCTCCGCCACCGCGGCGTCCTCCGCGCGCTTCGCCTCTTCTTCGGCGAGCTGGTTGGCGGCGGCCGCGGCGGCCTCCTTCTTCGCCGACTTCCTCTTCCGCCCGCGCTGCGGCGAGGAGGGTTGGTCGCGGATGATGAGGGCGCCGCTGCTGCGCCCTCTGGTCGGCGGTGGAGACGTCGGCTCCTTCTTGACGCGCGCCGGTGTCGACGGAGACGCCGGCTCATTTTTAACGAAGACCGAAGTCGACCCGCCGGACCTGGACGCCGACCTTGACCCAAACGAGGAGGAGGACGGCGCCATCCTCCTCGGCAGCCAGGAGGTACCGCGCCGGCGCGACAGAGTCGCTGCCTCCAGCGGCGGCATTTGCAGGACGGGGGAATTCCCGCCCTCGATGTGCGCGAGCACATTCGAGAGGGTGCGGTCAGGCGCGCTCCACCGCCGGCGGCGGCCGGCGGCGTTATTCCTTGCCGGAGGAGGAGGAGGGCCGTCATACGCGGCGAGTTCGCGCTCGTACCTGCGCCGGAAGAACTCGGTCCACGCTTCGTAGTTGTCGGGGAAGAAGCGTGGCTCCGCGCGCTGCTCGTCACTGAGAGTGACGAGCACCGTGTCAATCTCCGCCTCGAGCGCGGCCCGACCCATCGGTGGCGGCGGGATCGACAGGCCGCCCGCGCTAAGCCTCCATCCTCCCGGCGCGCGGAAGTCCGGCGGCGCCGGGTAGCCCGCCGCGTGGAGGAGCCGTCCCTCCCATTGGTAGAGAGAGCGGCGGCTGAAGCCGTTGTTGGCCGCACCATCGTTCGCCATTGCTGGTTCGTTCGAGTTCGGGGAAGATTTGGGGGAAGGCTAGCGAGGTGAATGCGGGGCAGACGCGATAGTTCGGCGATAAATAGTGGTAGGCGCGCGTGAAACCGAGGCGACGGCATTAACTCGCCGCGTGGAAGCTACGCGGCCGGCGAATGCTGACCGGCGGCAGGCTTTTACAGCGCACGGAAGACGATGTGATGAGGACGACGATCGGTGTCTCTCGCCGACAAGTTGGGCCACCAGACGCGCGAGAAGTTTTCTCGGCGTTTCCCGCGCTTTCGTTTCGTCCGGACTCCCCGAGCCATCCCCGGGGGGCCGGGGATGGCGTGGGCTCGCCGGATGGATTTAGGCCCAAATCCGGACGAAAACGAGGAACCGGGGGCGCGACTTGGCCAAATTTCGCCGTCCGGATGACAAAACGCGATCCTGGGAGCCTCGTCGGGGAGACGAGTGGGGATGCTCTAACTACGCAATCCAAACCTTATACAACATGTCGTACTTGACACTTCGGTCTTGACGTATAGATTTTTCGGAGCCAAAGGTGTAAATGACTAGTGTGTCTTAGACTCTTAGTACTACTATGCTTAACGCTAGCCGTCCATGTAGTAATTGTCCGATAAACTATTCATTTGAGCCTAACTTGAGACGCTCGCACACGGAACACTTTTGTTACTGAAAAGAAGCAGACGGAACCAACATAATGGTATGGAGGATGAGAAGGCTTTGGGGTCCTTGGGGATCGGCCCCAATAACTTCAGGTCTGCAAATTCCACGTCTAATTGCTTTGCACTCGTGAGTAAAATGCTAAGGTGTTTGGGGATCATCAGGTCCATCCATCGGCAATTTTACCTAAACTTTACCAGCCTGACTTCTTTTTTCGCACGGAGTAGTCCAAAGAAGATCCATCCCTACACTGCATTTGAGCACCATGTGCCACGCTGCACTATCGCAGTCACAAACCCTATATTTTGCAACGAAAAATAGTTTCCTGCTCTTTTTTTGTGTGTGGCGAAAACAGGATCTTTTTCCCAACAAAAATCATTATTTACTGGGTGAGCTTGGCTGCTTGTACATCATATTTTTTCTGTTTCGTTGGAAGCTTGTACACAGGGGCGGAGCTCCCCTTTGGGCAAGGTATGGCAGCTGCCCTACCTTGATTTTTTGAAAAAAATCACATATATATATGCATCTATACATATACTAGCACAATGCCCGCGCTTTGCTGCTGAAGAGCAAAAATTGTGAACTTCAAATACATAAAACTGCAAATTGTAGACTTAAAAATAGAAAACAGCGCATCGGAAAAGGCATGGTTACAATAGCGTGTTTTTACAACAGCGCCTTGTATTTTTGCTTATTGTTATGTGTTTTGAATGTGTATACACTTGATAGTATAGGTCATTATTTTGAATTCTTAGTGCTCACTTGTGCTAATGTACTGATATAAGAAATATAAGAAAATTCTGACTGCGCCCAAGAGATGCACCATCAGTTCATCACTGTACGATTGTATATTCTGCAAAAATAGACTATCAGACTGTCCGTGGCATGAACTTGTCATGTTGTATTGAAGCTGGCTTGGATTTTTCGTTCGTTTTCCAGAAAATGTTGATTGGTTGATCTAACTGAAACCAAAATGTTTAGTTCCTTGAAAAAGACACCAACACGAAATTTATTCATCAAACTAAAGTTGAATACTAAAGAATTACCGTGGGAATTTCATTTATAGCGTGTGAGCCATATACATTAGTTAGGCAGATAAATTCCTCAAGAAGAAGAGTTAAACAATGCTAGAATGTACTTATTGCTCGTTGTTGTCTTTCAGTTGTAAGCTTCCTTTCGTGTTGATTGAGCAACCCCCCAAGGCAGCAGCTGAGAGTTATACAAAGTAGCATTGAGATAAGAAAACTGACTTCACGACCTTGGCTGTCGCGACATCTAAATGATGCAGGTCGGTCTGATAAGCTCCCCGCTTTTCTTGCTTTGTTGACCCACGTCTTGTTTCTTCCCCCAAATTCGTTTCCACCGACCGAAGCTCGGCCGCCTCCCCCTTCCAATTTGCCTGTCCCAGCGAGTACAAGGATACCTTGACCGGTCGCCTCAGACTCTCATTGAATCCGCTGCTCACGTAGGCCTCTTCGCCGGGCGCTGCGCGTTCGTCCAGGATCCAGGTGATGTAGGTTGTCCGTGGGTGTAGAACCTAGGTGACGGAGGTGGAGGGTCCGCTAATCTGAAGCGCTGGACAATGTGAAGCGAAAATTGCAATTGATCCGCAGTTTGGTTCAGTCATTTTTATTGCCTACAGTCCGCCCAGGAAGCAAAATAAATCCAGCGTGATCTGAGGGAGTCGTGCTCGTCGTGGAGTCCCTGCGTGAGCAGGTCTGGGACGCGTCGTGCTTTTCCGCGAGGATCACGATTGAGGGAAGGTCGAGTGGGCTTGTCCGTTCCGGGCCGTTTCGCCTCAAGCCCATAGTTTCCGCGAGCCGACGTCCGGTTGCGACTTGCGACGTACACGTACGAACAGCGCATTGCAATTTAATAGTTAAGAAGATTATCAGTTTTGTATAAGTTATTATGTCCGTTTCTGAAGTAAAACAGAAGGGAAAAGAGGAAATAGACTCACGGGACAAACTAGGCTGCCACCTAGCTGGGCCGGCCATGCGATCTGCGTATACGGGAACGATCGATCGATAGGTCTCGCTCCCAGGAAAACCACCAGCGGTCGCGTACCCCCAGGGAAACGAGCCAGCCGCTAGCGTGTTTGTCTTCAACGATCGACCGTCGACGTGACCACCAGATTAGCCGATCAGGCGAGTACGCGACAGGATACATCACTCTGGTGGTCCGGCCTCGACGTTTTTTATTGCGCCTCCCGGCCTCCGTCTGCACGTCCCTAACCTCCTATCACTATCCCTGCTGCAGGCTACAGATCACCCGACGTCGGTTTAGGTTTTTTACGAGATTTTGCAGTTCAAAGTTAGAAGAGTTTGTCGCTGTGATTTTGTGCTCGAGGTTCGAGAAGAACCAAGATGGAGAAGAAAGGGAAGAACGCTGCAGCTAAAGGGGGAGGTACAATTGTAGATGTTTTTGTCAATTGGATAAAGTTTAAATTTGTGAATTGTGAGCTCGGTAACATGGGCAAACTACTAATGTATTTTATGTTTTCAAATTTCAATTGCAGATTATCAAGACGGAGTTACGCAACAAGATGTCTGATGGCTGGCTTAATGATTTGATGGTGTGCTACATCGAGCGAGGGATATTCAAAAGTCTTGATCTTGGTGAAATTAAAAAAGATTTTCAAAAGAAAGGTAGAGCTTTGCCATTGCCTGGAACTTCTAAACGGCATTAAAGCTTCATTATCGGTATGTTTGTAGGTTCTGAACATGTTGCTATTACCATATAAATGAGAGACTATGCTTACCATCATATGAACTATTAATGTGTCAAAACAGTTTGTTTTTTTGCGTCATTTTTTCTACGTTTAAAATTTTGCCCGACCTTAAATTTTTTTCGTCCTTCGCCACTGCTTGTACATGGTACCAACATGGCAACATGCCACCCTGCGCTGATCTTTGGTAGAAGTTGGAAAGGGGCAGCCTTAGCAGAAAAGATAATTAGAGATCTGGAGAGGAAGAATGCATGGAAAATGTGGATGTGGAAGGACAGACAATGGAATGAGAGGGCAGGCACGAGTGAACTCTCGTCACGTGTGCGCTCATGCTGTGTGTCTGTCTGGCAAAGAAGATGGAAACCCCGAAGATAACAAGTTCTACGTACAGCTAAAAGCCATCTCGTCTGATCTTTGAATGGGGAACGGAGCGACGAACCGCACACAAGATCAGATTCCCAGGTCCAAGTATGAATTCACAACTTTGGTCGATGATTTCACTGTATCGCAAAAGGTGAGCCCATGAGGAGATTTCAGTGTGGAGTTTTGTGTGTTTCTGAGTTCTGACCGAAGCTACACCTCGAGAAAACTTTGCTTAGAAAGTCGGTGGTATTTCTTGGCATCACCAAGGTGACCAGCAAAATAAGATGTTGTAGGAAACTTCGTGTGGATAATGTAACTATAGTGGAAACAGCACATGTAGCAAGAGATGCACGACCAATGTTTCGTTTCTACAACACAAAAATCAACGTTGTTTGTGAGAGTGGTACAACATTCTCCACTAACAACTTAAGCTATTGTATCTCCGTTCCTCTTTTATATCGCATTATTACTTTAGAAGATAGATATGCGCTAAATTGTTACGCACGGTTTGGAAAAGATTTCCCATGGGTCTTCTTCAAGTTTTTCCCACCCAAACACTTCAAGGCCACTTCAGGCAACATGACAATTTATATATAACCAATACCATTCGTCCACCAAAGTTGAATAGTTGTTGGCTGGTTGATAAATTATTAATACGGAGTTAATTGATCATTGCATGAGTCGGAGCCTCCTTTCCCGTTCAATCAAAAGCTGGCCTATATATGTGCTTTAGTTTGCCTTTCCTTATATAAATACAAGGGGAGGTTCTAGGGACAGGGCCAGCGATCAGGGGATGACATCAAAGAGTAGTGTTTTCTCTAATGTCGCAGTCTCACAGAGAGTCATAGTAATCAAGATAGCTATTCGGAATGGAAGTTGTTGGGAATTATTGGCATACAGCAATAATCTTTGGAACTAGACTTTTTAAGGCATTGAGTTGTCTATCATCTCGAGGTGGCTAGTAACCGTACATACTTATTCAATCCAACCCTTATACAATAGGTCATACTTGACACGTGGGTCTTGAGGTACAGATTTTCTGGAGCGAAAGCAGCACTCTTAGAGTTAGAGTACACGGTAGTTCTCGGAAGACAATGGCTTTGTGTGAAAAATGGGCGATTGGTATACCCTGTAAGCATCAATGTCGCTTGAATTTGAGTGCAAGCAGTCATTCAGTAAAAATTTGGATGGAAGACGTAGGTATATCACTCTGAAGCATCCACGTCCTTATCCACATCAACCATAAAATTACGGTTTTGCTATTTCTTAGATGATAGAATTTCTAAGTCAATGCCACCGACCATCCTACGTAGAAATCAAAGTTCTTGTAAATATATACTAGGTTTTTTCTGAAAAGGGGCTGCATTAGTAGATCCACACCGTCACCTTTACTGAAGAACCCTAATCGTCTGCAAAAATTTAGGGAGTAGACTAATCGCAGCTCGGCATGTGGCTGAAAAAATCGAAATTGCTTTTCGACCATCGATGAAAAAATCTAACGATTGCCACTCTAGTGCCGCTGCTAAAAGTATGGAAAATGAAGCCTCATTTTGAGGCTTACCGTACTTGCCAATCCTAAATACTCCTCATTGTCTTGATGTCTTGCATATCAGGAAGAATATGTGCCAGATGTTGTTTGGTACATTATTCAACATGTCAGACAACACTAAAAATGACCCCAAGGGGTGACAAGACTTGATACAAATGGATATCAGGAAAGAGCTCCACAAACTTCGTGAGTCGGAGGAGATAATGACACGGGCAAAAATATCAAAACCAACCAAATCATTATTGCCCACATGTTGCTTTACTCTAAATCGGAAGGAGCATGATCATGTTTTTATGTGCCCCGCGGAGGCGCGTCATCCTCGCGGTACCCCGACTTGTCGCCATGCGAGTCAGGCCATCGAACTAAGCAGGACACCATGATGTACAACTTTTGATTGTTTATCATACTTTCATTCCAGAAGATACCCGACCCGCTGATCATCGACCTTAGTTACTGCAACAGCACCGACGATTCGGTGAATATGCCAAGGACTTTTAGGCTAGATTTAGAGAAGTGTAGTTTATGTAGTAGTTTAATCAAGTTTAATTTATCAGTTTGAATTAAATATGTATGAATGTGTGTTTAAGGGTTTAGGTATAAGGGGATAAGGGGCCGGCTGGATATGTGTATGAAATTTGTTGGATGTGCTGGAGATGCTCTTATGTATTCTTTCCGGTCCTTTTTAACTGACTCGAATTTAGTACACAGCTATAATAAATCTAAATCAATTAAAAGAGATTGGAAGGAGTAGTACTATAACTTTTGGGTTAAGTTTCCTATCCCGGCTTTTTTCCATCTTCGCCGAGTCAAGCAGTCAGCCGGCAAGTCTGGTAGAGAAAGGAAGTTACCAGTGGGTATCAAGGGCGTATGTATCTTCCGTTCGTCTTGTGGATTTGTTTACGTGCAAGTGTGCGCGTGCCGCTTGCTGAGCAGGATTGTTCGGTTTCCGTGGATTTGTTTACGGGCAAGTGCGTGAGTAACACGCTCGCTGAGCATCGGACGATTCTTGTTCCCTGCCCAGATCGATGAGGATAAGAAGAGAACGTACAGGCTAGCGTTTATGCTGTCAGTCACCCAGGCTAACTAAACGCGCAGCTCAGCCTCGAATCTTCACGCACTTGCTTGCTAATTTCGAACCGCGGATACCTAGCCAGATTGATGAAAGTCGTATGTGATTGTAACCAGTTCGATCAGAAGCTGCCGCGCGTGCGATATATGTACTCCTACAGTCCTACTAGTACAATGTACTCTACTACTGGTATTAGTAGAAGACACAGCAGGCACCAGCTAGTGGAGCACTATTAATCTAGCTATCCGATTAGAACATGGAGATGCTAGCCAGCCGTGAGCGTCATCCATGCGTAACATGCCTCATTTCCTATCTCGACATAGTTCGAGCTGGCTAGATCCGGTGCTTCTCTGCTTAGTCAAATTCAGTGATCCTGATTCAGTGGCGATGTAAGCGCACGAGGGAGAAGAAGAATCCGAGAAGCTCATCTCAAGTCTGCACACACACGGCCGTGCCTCCGCTGAGTGAACAGCTCATCTCAACCTTCAGCCTGCAGCAACGAACAGACATCTGACTCACCCAGTCCCTGCTCACTTGCAAGGTAGCAAGGCTAACGTGTGCAGCCACAGATTATAGGTTGGCATTGGAGAAAACAATGAAGATAATCCTCAAGGAGATCAGAGCATCCAGTCGCGCTCTTCAAACGGTGACCGGCACACACTTCAAACAGATTAAATCGGAGTGTCGACGGCGGGGAGAAATATCTTGTACTCACTCTGTACCGGTTTTTACAGGAGTAATATATATGTCACAAAATTAGACCATTGTATTCATATTCAAAAGAAGTTTTCAATAGTATAATTTTTGTGATATATATCTTTTTTTTACCAAATTAGTAATCAAAGTTTTTTTCTTGAAATACGTAATTGCCCTAGAGGGAGTAATACCAACCCCTAAATGATACCATGATATTATTTAAATTTCAAATTTCTGAAAAAGTTGAAAAAATATTTTTTTTTTTTTTTTTTTGAAATGGAGGCAAAAGCTTTGCCCCACCTATTAATTAAGAAGAGAGTGCTCAGTTTTTAGGAGAAAACCGAGCGAAAACCTACAACAATAGGGCCAAGCCCCCACAAATAACACACCCACCCACAACCAAGCCTAATAGTGACCCGAAGAACAGAGTCGCACCCACTATAGCCAACACAACACCAACATACACTTCAACACGGCACTCCTACAACACGTCGAAATAGATATGCCACGATATTGGGGGCACCCGTCAACCAACCGCGGATCCAGGGAAGGCAACTGCTAAGGTGGCGAGAAAATCACAAACCTCTCTAGCAACAACAGCTCTGGGCACCGTCGGCAATAGTCCAGACTTAGTGACCCCATCATCAACAGGAATCACAGAGACTTCATCGCCAACACCACCACACTTCTCAAAGCCAAGTGCCTGGCATGGCGGAGAAGGCACATCCGAGGACTCGTGCAAGTCGGGCATCACTTTCTCGATAGAATGAGGCATAGGCACACCACCACATAACTCCAAGAGCTCATGCATGATGTGCATGACCGGAGCTGTGATCACCGAGCTGGCACCAGCACGAGGAGAGAAACAACCATGAAGGCCCGCTATGCTTGCGCCCACTTTGCCAACATTAGGTAGAACCAAAGGATCGGCAGACGTCTGGGAAAGTCTACCCAACATAGCTTCCGCCCGCTCCAGAAAGCCTCCAATCGCTAGCATCCATCCATGCAAGGAGTCAACAACCTCGTGAAGAGGACGGACAACCTCGTGAAGCAACTCAGCTTGCTTCTCCAAAGCAGATTGCATATTCGCTGAGGCCAAAGAACCAACAGGAGCAGAAACAACCGACGCCCAAGACCGACGATAAGGCACATCGGATGGGAGCGAGACCTCAACCTGGGCCCTGCAAGGAGCATCCGCTTGGCGGGGCGAAGACGCGGCACGGCCTGCCAACAAGCTGAGAGGACGCCAAGCGTTACGGCAGTCACGTGCCCGATGACCGTTCTCAAGGCATCGAGAGCACCTGAAGGGGTCACAGCAAACCGCAGCACGGTGACCAAGAGCTAGGCACCTGCAACATCTACCCTTGAGCCAAACAGGAATAGGACGACGAGCAATTGGCGGGACTGGCAGAGCCGGACGACACGGGCCACGCCGTGGCATCACCTCCTGCCAACCATCGCGCTCGCCAACCACACACTCCGTTTCCTTGCCAACAACCTTGTCAACAAGGGCAGCAGCAACATTGAAGAACTTGGTGGCCGGTGGCGTACGGGGAACCAGTTCCTCTTCACCATCCTCATCATCGTTGTCTGCAGCGGACACCCAAGATGCAGGCCACGCGGCAGCAAGGGGCAACACCCCATCTCCCGCCTCACGCCCGTCAGCAGACTGCGGCATCAGGGAGGCAAGCTCCCCCTCCACCTCCTCCATGGCGGCTGCATCGGAGGTCCCGAACCAGGGCGCGGCGTGCGCTGCAGGCGCAGATGTCCCCGGGAGGGATGTAGGCGCAACCTCCACAGACCCGCTACCAACCTGGCCGGAGCGGACCAGCGCCTCGCACCCCTTGAAGCTTGAGAGGTTCCCCTGCAAGCCATCACCTACAATGCCGCAGCAGCCCAGCACAGGTGCGGCCTCGGGGGCGAGCTCGTTGACGCCAAAGACGCCCGGGCAGGGAGGCGGCGGAGCATCTTCTTCTGGCGGGGCGAAAGTGGCCGAGGCAGGCTGGGAGCTTGTAGCCACGGAGAGCTGCTCCAGGGCCACCGGAAGCTGGCCGGAGGGGGCGCCGACGAGAGGAGCGGGGCCGGCGGGCGGCGAGGCTTCGACGGCCACCATCTTGGCCTTGGGAAGGAGCGGCCGCTTCGTGACCTGCCCGCGGATGGCCGGGTCGGACCGGCGGGAGGCAAGGGCAGCTGAGGCGAGCCCGACGGCGGAAGCAGCGGTGGGCGGCGAGGCCTTGGTGGCCGCCGCCGCGGGCATGCGCATGGGAGCCGCGGGCATGGAAGGAAGGGGACGCCGCGACCCCGAGAAGTAGCGCTGAACCTCGGGGTTGACGATGCCGCGGAGGGGATGCCGGATCTGGAGCCGGCGGATGAAGAGGACGCCGGAAGGGAGAGATCAGGCCGGCGGCGGCGCTAGCCTGGCCCGCGTCGCCATGTTCGCGAGAACACCCTCATCCCGTTGCCTGTGTTTCTTTTTAAATCGTGCATTTTAAGTTGAAAAAATATATGTGAGTGCTCACAACATGTGTGTTTACAATCACTAAAATTTTCAGAACCAAGATCAAAACACACATTGAGAAACAAAAAAGACAAATTAACATATGAATAGTGTCATTTCTGATTTTGTCTTTTTGACATTATTCATGTTGGATTTGTCATTTTTCTTTCTTTGTTTGTGTTTCTAATTTGGTTCTAGAAATTTTAGGAGTTATAAACACGCATATTATAAGCACTCACAACTATTTTCGGATTTTTTAGATACTTGAAATTTTGATTTTGGAAACTGGTACCATGCTATCATTTAGTGTTTGGTATCACTAGCTAGATATGTTCTCTCTGAGCGTCTCTGATCTACCCAACGGCGTCTTTTAAACACCAGATTTGGTTAGGTTTTTCTTTCTTTTTCAGCCATATAAAAAACATAGTAAAGTTTAAAATATTTAAATAAATAGTTTAGCACAAAAATAAATAGTTTACAACAAGTATAAATTCAAATTAAATAAATGATGCATAATATTCGAACAAAATGAACTGGTTTCTCTTTTGAACCTACGCATATGCTCGACAAGATTATTTTGCAGTTACACATGAGTGCATGTGGCATGGATTTCTGCATGCATAGGTAGAAAATTAGAAAAACCGGCATAAATGAGATGATCAAGCTGGGAAAGAGGATCTGGTTATCATACGGATGATCATCCATAACTAGATTCATGCACTCGGTCAGTCTTCTAATCTAGATGTCCGTTGACTATCAGCAAACACCGGTGACTTATGTAAAACATTGATGTCATTATGAGATCCATCCATAGGTCATAGTCCGCCACAACATCAAGTACCACATTGCAATATCCTTGATGCTCTTTGTGCAAACCTTATCAAGCAAATAGAAAGTTCTTTTATAACCAATGCATCCAATCGATACTTCCAAGTAGCTTTGAAAATCTCTGGCTTCATTATGTGTAATGATACGAGCTATCTCCTCTTCATTTATCCTTCTTAGATAGTGTGGTTGAAACTTCCCGAGTAGTGCTCCTCAGTATATGTATATGACACATACATGCATAGGTACCCATCTTTTACATCTCAAGGAACCCCATATGCAAGCATGCCTTAGTGCATTTCTGAATTGATGTGAAACCATGGATTCCAGTGCACTCCTTCTTCATTACGAACTAGATATCAAACTCTCACGCACCCCATGCACCATGTAGGATCATCATGATCACTTGCTTGTTCATCCTTCTTAATGAAAAATCATGTGTAGTATATGTCGACTCATCGGTGAGATAGTCGTTGTAGAGCCCATAGGCCGCGGCTCATGTCCGGCGCGCCCAATCGATCATCCCATGTGGATCAAGGTTTCTCTTTGAGTACCGCGATTGGATGCAATTTCTTATCGTACGGTTCCAATAACCCTTTAAGACGCGGTTTGAGCAATGCGGATAAGATAACTCTCATTATTTGGGGCAAAGTTAGCTTTATTATGTGTGCGGTGACATCTCGCAGGCGCACAAAGGTTAGCTTCTGTCCAGCTCTCACAGGGGCTAATGTATTCCATTGGAGTCTTACCAAAAATGGTGTATTCTCGGTGAGCTCCATGTATACAGTTTTAATTGAAACAAATGAACCGGTTCTTAATAATAAACCCATTTGGAAGATGAAGATACCTCTGAAAATAAAGGTATTTACTTGGTGTCTTCATCGGGATGTCATTTTTACTAAAGATAACCTTGCTAATGCAACTGGCATGGTTGTTTGAAAAGTGTTTTCTATCATGAAGAGGAGACAATAAAACACTTGTTTCAACTGCCGGGTTGCTAGGTTTATATGTTCAATCATTCAGATAGGTTCTATCTTATACCCACCTCGAAGCATTGCAAATATTTTCGGCAATTGACTAAATGGGGTGGATTCTAGGTTTAAAACGCTTATCAGAGTGAGCGCGATTGATGTTATATGGTCGCTTTGGCTATGTAGGAATGACAAGATTTTTAACGATAAAAACTCTTCTTTTATGCGGGTCATCTAGCAGTGTATGATTGTGCTCCCTTCATGGTCGCCGTTGGAGGACCGCGTCCTATTTATGGAAGTGTCTAGAAGAATAGGGCCACAGTTCAGAGGATTGAAGCCAATATGGTCTAGTTAGCTGTCTTCGCTTCTTTTACTATCCAAACTTTTTTGTATGCTCGGAACGTGATCGGTCATGTGCATCTGAATTATGCAGAGACTGAGTGTAATATTTAAAAAATAATAATAATAAAGGGTACTTTAAAAAAAAATCTCGCCGGAAACCACCCAAGCTGGCGGGAGCAGGCGCTGTGTGCCTGGCGCTGCCATGGCCATGGCCGGCACGGGGACAAGATGTCGAGAGAATCTTGGCACGGCAGTAGACAGCCAGAATCGAATATGCGCGGGAAGGATCAATGGGACGCTGACGCAGTGACGCAGCTGGCTCGTGTGGTTCGCACTATACAGCTCAATGCCAATCACCCATGTTCAATATACTAGTAATCGTTTGAACGTCTGACAGGGATGAGTGTGCTGCAAACGGCGAGGCATACCAAGTAAACAAGTGCGTGTACGTTGGGGAGAGGAAGGCGCGCGTGGAACACAGTTGAGGCATCATCTACAGCTGGGTCAGCCAGCAGCAGACACGGTGCAAAATCGTACCGAGCGAGAACCTTAGCTTAATTCCTGCACGTACCTGACTGACCCAACAGCCAAATCGATGGCACGGAACAATCGTGCGTTGCATGATTTGGTCCTAAATCATTTGGGCGAGGAATCCACGGATCGATCGCGTGTCCGATTCGACTGATTGATGAGCCGTCGGCGCCTTCTCCGGCGGAATGGGAAGGGCAACGCCGCCGGTCGTCACCGGGCACGCACTGGAACTAGAGTCAGAGCACCTCGCTGATTTTATCCCCCTAGCTAGCCGGCGTTTACGCGGTACCAAATCGACAGACCGACATACAGCCCTGTGTCCTGTACGAACTTTTTTCCGATAAAGGGAATATATTAATATCAAGAAGATATCAATTACACTCAATCTCTATAACAACGCACCACCCTAATGGCACTACGGATGCATACAGCCAAAAAAAGGAAAAGTCCTGTACGCACTTCGTCGCCGGCCGGAACAGCTTTGAAGGTGCTGCGGCCGCAAAAGTCCATGGGGAAACTGGGCGCAAAGCTCACGGACCGGGAGCAAAGGCGGATATATAGAGGCAGCAGCGTCGATCGTCGCAGTCCGAAAGCCAAAAATCCAAATAGCAGTTTACTCGTCGTACCTAGCACGACGTGGATCGCTTCTCTATTCTTTCTTTCCGCTACTCGTGTGGCGGCAGCGTCGCTTTCGATTTCGTGGCCACCTTCCGGCTGCTTCCACTTTTGGGACTTCCCGGGCCGACCACTCTTTAGGCCATCTCCAGCGGCGCGACGTATTTTGGTGTCCGCTAGCGTCCGTTTACGTCGAGCGGCGGACGCGAGACAGATCGTTTTTATCCGCGTGTCCGTTTGCGCCTAGGGGTGGATCCAGTGGCCCGACGTATTTCCGCGTTTGTATCAATTATGAAGTTTTCAAACAACAAAATAAAGAATTCAACGAAGTCATAGTTATTACATTCAAATTTTGAAAAGTCTACATAATAGTAAGATAGTATTCCTTTAGGCATGATTTTCATGGTCAGCCAATGTCCACTGATGCTCAATCAGATCTGTCTGTAGCTGTTTGCAGACGTTTTCGTTAGTGACTTCTACATTGATCTCGTAGCTCACTTGGTGAGCTTTGCCTTGCATGAGCGTGTTGAAAACTGGTGATCAGTGCAACACATTGATGTCATTGTTGGAATCGACCATGCCAAAGAATTAATGCCAAATCCATAAATCTTGAGATATGACAGCTTCAAGAATGACAGTCTGTACCTCCTCATGCCCGCTGTACTGTCTCTGCCATCCAAATAGACAGTTTTTCCACTCCCAGTGCATGCAATCTATGCTGTCAATCATTCCTGGGAACCCTCTAGACTCGTTGATAGACAGGAGCCGCCTTGTATCCTCAACAGTTGGCTCCCTACAGTAATGCTGTCCGAACACGGCAATCACTGCTCAGCAAATTCTGTACATGGCCTCAAGGCAGGTGCTCTCACCCATTCGAAGATACTCATCAAATATATCCGCAGCCTTTCCATATGAGAGCATGCGAATAGCCACAGAGCATTTTTGGTAGGAGGTGAAGCCTAGCGCACCTGTTGCATCGGGCCTGCATTGGAAGTAGGGGTCGTAGTTTCTGACGCCCCGTAGAATGACCAAGAACACAGGTCCCTTGACATCCTGTATCGGCGCCGGAACACTTTTTTCGGGGACACCGGATTGGTGAGGTGGAAGTAGTCCTTGTGGAGGCGGGCCTGCCCTGCCACTCTGCTGCGCGGCAGGTTTTTGGAGCGCCCCTTCACAGAGCCCCGGTGCTCCGTCCCCGGGTTTGAGCTGAACTTGTGGATCATGGAGGCCGCAGTAGTTACCAATGTCTGTGTCGACTGATCGGACTCCTCGTCGGAAGAGGAGTCAACGACCTCCGCGCGGAACTTCCACCATATGCCACATGTCCATCTGCGTGGGTACGAACTGTTGATCAATGGCCGCGCACAAATAGCGCCGAAAAAGGGGAAGAAACCTACCAGCGCAATTGACCGAACAGGTCGTGGGCGGCGCGGAAGGGCGGCGGAACCGGCAACGTTTGGCCCCAAAACAGCCGGCAGGTACGCCCCGGAGCCAACCCCGAGTACGATCCTGCTCTCCCGCGCGGCGGCAACGGAACCGACGGCGAGTACTGCGGCGCTGCGGCGGGACGGCGGCGGGTGGGGTTGGGGTGGTGGCGTCGCACTAGGGCAGCAAACAAGGGGAAAAGAAGCAAATCGTCGATTTCGCTGTCCCTGACTTGCGGGATCGGGTAAGAAATTGAGGACGCTCGGCATGTCCACGAGCGTCCGCGGAGACGCAAACCTGACGCATATTTGGGCTAGGTTTGCGTCTCTGCGGACGACCCGGTCACTTTGCGTCGCCCCACTAGCGTAGAGCCCAGCCGTATTTCCGATCACAGCGGACGAAAACGGTCGCTCAGCGTTCGTTTGCCTCGCGCCGCTGGAGTTACCCTTACGTAGCTTCGATGAGTTTCCTCCCACATTACAGCTGGTCAGCTTCAAGGCTGACGACGTAAACAAAATAGAAGGGAGGAGTTTAAAAGGGAGGTCGGCACGACTGCTGCTGCTGCTACGAGTCACGAGCACTACCTGTGACATCGAAATCCTCCTGTCACAAAGAAGAAACGTCACATCTGTCAGCGACGGGCCTTCATTTCCTTGGTGCCTGCATTGGTTTTTCTTTCAGAGATCATCTCCTCAGACCCAGTAAACACAACACTCTGATACCAAGCACTACAAGACACTGACATCAGCTGCGCCGCGTTGAACTGGCCCTTCGATCGTGCGTGCGACGCTGGTGATCGTACATGAGCCGACAATTGCTGGCCGGCAGTGTGCGGTGTTGGTTCGGGCAGGGATTTCGTCTCGGCACCACGAGGGTGCTAAGCGCACTACCGCAGTGCCCCTTAAAGCTCGCTAGATCGAGGAGATGAGAGGTTAGCCGTTTAGCAAAATAAACGCGACACGTTTGCAAATATACGTGTGTGTGTCTCCGGTGATTGTACATGAGCCGACAACGCGACTTACAGAACCGTAAATTCAACTTTCCTAAGTACAGTGACCAAACTGATTTATACGGACAAGAATATCCTCTCTCTTTATAGTATCTCAGAGAATAAACGTGTGAATGTGTGATGGTGAAGCTTATGCCGGTTTATCATGTCAAAATCCATCGACCAAGAGACACTGCCTGCCTGAGTTCCGGCATTAATAATCCTGAGAACAACAAACACAAGAAAACAACAATCTCTGCTTGCCTAGCTGGTAAACAGGAAACTCCGTGTGAATAATGTAACTCTGGTGGGAACAACGCAAGTAGCGAGAGATGCACGATCAATGTTTCTTTTCTACAACACAAAAAACCAATGTTGTTTGTGAGAGTGGTACATCATTCTCCACTACCAACTATTGGAAATATTGGAACCCTGGAATTGTGTGTTGTATTCCATGACCCTTTGGGGTATATATAGAGGTACAAGAGGGAGATAGACTTGGAGTACAAGATGATCTAAACCTAGTCTAATCTCAGCCGTACATGTAGTCTAACATCCCCCCTCAGTCGTAGCGGGAGTGAAGCGGACGCTTGCGACTGGATTTGAAGTCTTGCGCTTCCATCCTCTTCTCCTCCTTGTCATCATCGGCGTTCCCTTCTGGTACCTCCTCTTCCCTCCCGCAGTCACAGTGGGAGTGAAGCGGACGAAAGTGACGACGCGGACGCTGTTGACTGGAGTTCTTGAGTTGCCGTGGACGTTTTGTTGATGTCGATGTCGAGGTAGCCGATCATGATGTAGCCGTGGTCGAGATGTGGTCGATGTCGTAGTCTTCATATGTGGTGTAGCCGTATTCGCCGAAGGCGCAAAAAAAATGCGCGTTTTTGGTCGTAGGGTTTTAGGTTTTGCGCGGCGGCGGCAGCGGTTCTGCGGCGGCGGCGGGTTTTTGTCATGGCGCGGCAACGGCAGCGGTGCTGCGGTGGCGGCGGGTTTTGTCGTAGTGCGGCGGCGGCAGCGGGTTTTGTCGTAGTGCGGCGGCGGCAGCGGTTCTGCGGCGGCGGCAGGTCTTTGTCGTAGCGCGGCGGTGGCAGCGGTTCTGCGGCGGCGGCGGGGGTTTTGTGTCGTAGGCGGCGACGGTAGTGTTGACGAAGATGTCGATGAAGACCATGTTGATGTAGACCTTGGCGATGTAGTTGGCGATGTAGAACTCGATGTAGATCTTGGTGTAGTCGTACAGCTTGACGTAGATGTTCGGGTCGTTGTAGTTCAGCTCGTGATATCCGGTGAAAGTGCACGGCGATGCAGGGTAGATGTTGGTGTAGATAGGTCGATGGAGCTGGTTGGTGTCGGTGCATCTCGGCACTGCATGGTGCCAATGCTGTGTACAAGAAGACCACGCAGCTGCCAGCAGATTAGATCTGAAGCTTAGGCGTGCATGCGCATAGGATCTTTGCTCGTTGAGCCAGGCCCTGCTTTGACGCGATGCTGTTGCATCCTCTGGGCATGCGTATAGGTGGAGCGCCGTGCGGCCGGCCGGCCGACCGGCCTACCATGTGCCGTCATGCAGCTTGCAGATTGATCTGAGGCTATATTTTTCACCGGACGAGTAGGTAGATCTAGGAATTTTATTTGGCTAAACTGAATCTGATATATAGAACTAAGAAATTTTGGAATTTGGATCTAATCTAATCTAAAGAACCGATCTCATCTTTGATCGAAACCGGGTGCCGCGCCCCCGAGGAGAGATCTCCCGGGGGGCGGCGCGTTGCGGAAGTAATGGGATGACCTAGGATCGGCGCCGCGAGGCTAACCGCTCTGATATCATATTAGAAATATTGGAACCCTAGAATTGTGTGTTGTATTACATGACCCTTTGGGGTATATATAGAGGTACAAGGGCGAGATAGACTTGGAGTACAAGATGATCTAAACCTAGTCTACCGTACATGTAGTCCAACACCAACATAAGCTATGCTATCTCCGTTCCTCTTTTATATCGCATTATTATTTTAGAAGATAGACTTGTGCTAAATTGTTAGGCACAGTTTGGAGAAGATTTCTAAGGGATCTTCTCCAAGTTTTTCCTACCAACACGCTTCATTGAAGGAGCCTAAACTACGAACGGCAGGAGAAGACTCGGTTTGGAGCAACTAATTTCATTGATAGGAATCGTTGCTATATATAGCCTACAAACCGCACATGCCTTGCACAACAAAAATAGCAAGATCAGGCCGTGATTTAGTTAGAGATATTAACAGTATCTAAAGAATAACTAGGCTATCTTATAGCATCTGTTAACACCCCGCCGCAGTCGATACGTTGTCGCTTGGCAAAACGCATAGACTGGACCGGAATGACTGAAATGACGCCGTAGGTACTCCTTTGGTCATGATATCAGCCAACTGAGTAGTAGGCACATGGACGACCCGAAGTTCGCCGATAGCCACCTTCTCGCGCACGAAGTGAATGTCTAACTCAATGTGCTTCGTTCGTCGATGATGAACTGGATTGGTAGACATGTACACTGCTGAGATATTATCACAAAAGACCACCGTGGCTTTGGAGGGAGGGGAACCGAGCTCGTCAAGGAGTTGCCGCTGCCATACACAATCAGCAACAGCATTGGCAACTGCACGATACTCAGCCTCGGCGCTCGAGCGCGAGACGGTGGGTTGGCGCTTGGAAGACCAACTCACAAGAGCACCGCCGAGGTAGACGCAGTATTCGGAGGTAGAACGCCGGGTGTCTGGGCAGCCTGCCCAGTCCGCATCCGAGTAGGCAACGATGTCGAGTGGAGAGGAGCTGTGGAGCAAGAGACCAGAGCTGGTGGTGCCACGGACGTATCGAAGGATACATTTGATGATGGCGAGATGACCGTCACGTGGATCATGCATGTGTAAGCAGACTTGCTGTACTGCATATGCAAGATCAGGACGCGTCATGGTCAAGTACTGAAGAGCACCGGCGAGGCTGCGGTACTCGGAAGGATCTGCAATAGGGGCACCAGCGTCGGCGGTGACTTTGGGAAGAGTGTCGACGGGTGTGGTGGCCGGTTTGCACTGCAGCATACCGGCGCGCTGTAGTATCTCCTCGGCGTACTGCTCCTGGCTGAGGAAGAAGCCACGAGGCGTACGGCGCACACGGATCCCGAGGAAGTAGTGCAAGGGCCCCAAGTTTTTCATCGCGAACTCGAGCATGATCTTGTCGAGGAGAGCGCGGAGCAGTGTCGAGGAGGATGCCGTCAAGACGATGTCGTCAACGTACAGCAAGAGGTACGCCACATCAGTGCCCCACCGTAGGATGAACAGCGAGGCTTCAGAGCGAGAGGCGGTGAAGCCAATGGTGACGGCGAAGGTGGCGAAGCGCTGGAACCAGGCCCGGGGCGCTTGCTTTAGGCCATAGAGGGACTTGACGAGCTTGCAGACATGGTCCTTGCGGTGAGCGTCGACGAAGCCGGCCGGCGGGTTGAAGTAAGGGGGTGGCGCAGGGTTGGTGTAGGCCGGCATAGGAGTGCCGGCGGCCTGGAACGCGAGATGAGCCTGGGCGAGGAGCGCGTTGTGGGCGACGATGCGAGCGCGACGACTGAGACGCCGCTCCTCCAAGAGCAAGAAGGAGCGGAGCTTGATGAAGTTGGGCAGACGGCCATGCGTCATGTGAGGGACGGCGTGCTGCAGCTGCTCGTTGAGGCCGCGGAGAACGTTGTGGACGAGTTCGCAATCGCGGACGCGAGAGCCAAGGTCGCCGAGCGTGTCCGCCATCTCCTTCATCTTGGAGGTGTACTCGACGATGGAGAGGTCGTCTTGGTTGAAGCCATGGAATTCGTCGCGGAGGTAGGTGGCGCGCGTGTCGCGGTTGTCGCGGAAGACGCTGCGGATGGCGCGCCAGAGGGAGCGGGCGGTGGCGTTGCGCGGCTCCACGATCGCCAGAGTAGAGGGCGTGACCGTGCCGTCGTACCAGGAGACGATGGCGAAGTCGTTGAGCACCCAGTCGGAGGTGCCCTGGGCGGGGGAGGCGTCGATGTGATCCCGGAGCCCGAACTTGGAGAGGGCGGTGAGGAATTGGCGGCTCCAGATGCCGTAGTTCTCCTTCTCGTAATCCAGCGTGACGAGGACGTGGTCACGGATGCGGAGAGCCTGCAGCTGAGAGGTGGGGAGAGTTTGAGTTGCAACGGGGATACCAAACTGTTCGAAGGAATCATCGTCGGAGTCCGAGGAGGAGGAGGCGGAGTTGTAGCCGATCGAGCTCATGGCGGCGAGGGAGAGGGGAGGCGGCGGCGGAAGCTGTAGATGAGATTAGATCTAGGTATCAGATACCATGAAGGAGCCTAAACTACGAACGGCAAGAGAAGACTCGGTTTGGGGCAACTGATTTTATTGATAGGAATCGTTGCTATATATAGCCTACAAACAGCACATGCCTTGCACAACAAGAATAGCAAGATCAGGCCGTGATTCAGTTAGAGATATTAACAGTATCTAAACAATAACTAGGATGGAAAAGGTTGAGATAGGAAACTTAACCTAAAAATGATTTGCGTAAGAGCATCTCTAGCTGATCCATCCAATTTTAGACGAGTATCCCGCTCGCTATCCGCTTATATCTAAATCTTTAAACTCAAACCCATACATATTTGATTCAAACTGATCAATTAAGCTTGATTAAACTACTAGATAAACTACACTTCTTTAAATCTAGCCTAGAAGCCCTCATCGTTGCTAGTTAAGACATCGTCAAACGCCTTATTCACTGAATCGTAGGTGTCGTTGCAGGCACTGATGTCGATGATCAGCGGGCCAGATGGCCTGGCTCGCGTGGCAGCAAGTCGGGGGTACCGCGGGAGGGCCACAGAGCGTGGCACTTGAAAACATGACCGAGCTTCTTCTGATTTAGGGTGAAGCAAACATGTGGGCAATAATGATCGTTGGTTTTGATATTTTTGCCCGTGTCATATATCTCCTCCGACGCATGAGTTTTGTGGCCGGAGCTCTTTCCTGATACCCATGTGTATCAAGTCTCGTCCCTCCGTCGAGCCATCTTTGGTGTTGTCTGACATGTTGAATAATGTACCAAACAACATCTGGCATAATTTTTTCTAATATGCAAGACATAAGACAATGAGGTATATCGAGGATTGACAAGTATAGTAAGCCTAAAAAAGAGGCTTCATTTTCCATACTTTTCCCAGCGGCTCCGGAGCGACAATGTTAGATTTCTTTATCGATGGTCAAAAGGCAATTTTGATTTTTTTTTCAGCCACGTGCCGAGTTGCGATTAATCTGCTCATTTTCAGTAAAATTCCTAGTATTTACAAGAAATTTGATGTCTACATAGGATGATCGATGGCATCGACTTAGAAATTCTTTGTCCTCTACGAAATAGCAAAACCGTAATTGTATGGTTGTTGTGAATATGGCCATGGATGCTTTAGAATGATATACCTAAGTCTTGGTTATGTCCAAGCTTTGTCTGAAAGACTGCTTGAACTCAAATTCAGAGACATTGCTTCTTACCATGTATACCAATCACCCATTTTCAAATGACACAAACTCCCCTTTTTCCTGAGAATTACCTTGTACTCTAACTCAAAATATGCACCTTTGGCTCCAAAAATCTATACTTCAAGGTCCATGTGTCAAGTATGCCCTACTGTATAAGGGTTGGTTGCATAATTATATACGATTGCTAGCGACCTAGAGATGATACGCAACTCAACTCCCTACAGAAAGTCTACTTTGAAACCTTGTCCACGTATGACAATGATTCCCAACAACTTCCATTCCGACTAGCTATCTTGATTACTATGACTCTCTGCGACACTCGAAAAAACACTTCTCTCCGATGTTATCTCCTCATCGCTGGCCCTCTCCCTGCAACCCCCCTTGCACTTCTATAAGGAAAGGGAAACTAAAGCATATATATATATAGGCCAGCTTTGATTAAACGGGGAAGGAGCCTCCCACTTATGCAATGGTCAATTAACTCTATATTAGTAATTCATCAACCAGCCAACAACTATTCCACCTTGGTGGGCGAATGGTATTGGTTATACCAAATAAATGTTCATGTTGCCCGAAGTGGCCATGAATGTTAACAAATACTACTATAAGATAGCCTAGCCCGGTCAAGCAGCCGGCCGACAAGTTTCGTGGAGAGAAAGGAAGCTACCAGTGGATTTGTTTACGGGGCAAGTGTGCGCGTGCCGCTCGTTGAGCAGGATTGTTCAGTATTGTGGATTTGTTTAGGGGCAATTGCGTGAGTAATACGCTCGCTGAGCATCGGACGATTCTTGTTCCCTACCCAGATCAATGAGGATAAGAAGATCACGTACAGGCTAGCGTTAATGCTGTCAGTCACAACCAGCCTAACTAAACACAGCGCGACCTGGAATCAGATCCGCTCCTCGCACTTGCTTGCTAATTTCGAACCCGAACCGCGGGGCACTAGTATCGGCTAGTGAAGCACTAGTATCTCGCTATCGTATTAGAGCATCTCTAGCAGAATTCGTATATCTACGATGCCGCCTGAGTTTTGCTGGTATCTTCACGCACGCAAATTAACGGAAGTTGCGCGGGCAATGAACTATTAAAACCGCCCGCGTTTTGCTGGCATCTTCACGCACGCAAAGTAGCGGCTAGTGGAGCACTAGTATCTCGCTATCGTATTAGAGCATCTCTAGCAGAATTCGTATATCTGCGATACCGCCTGAGTTTTGCTGGTATCTTCACGCACGCAAATTAACGGAAGTTGCGCGGGCAATGAACTACTAAAACCGCCCGCGTTTTGCTGGCATCTTCACGCACGCAAAGTAGCGGCTAGTGGAGCACTAGCATCTCGCTATCGTATTAGTGCATCTCTAGCAGAATCCGTATATCTGCGAACCGAAAACCTAGAGCATGGCGCAGATTAGAAATCGAAAACGCGAACTGGAACGCTAAAATCAAACGATGCGGGAAAATTGTGATGCGACGATTTTGCGAGATTAAACTAATTTTGCTCCGATCGATCAACATTCGTCAATAATTTACATTAAACTTAGCAAAATACGTACCAGTTCTAGCTACATTCGATAATTTTAGACCTAAACTACTAGATTAGGCCCCGGATTGTCACCGGGGCAGTTCTTGCGGCGGCGGCGGAGGGTTTTCCACGCCGGCGACTCCTACGCGACGATGAGCGTGGCCACCTCGAACGCCGCCGCCTCCGCCGAGCTCCCACAGGCTAGAGGCGGCCCGGCTGCGTCATCGTCGTCGTTGCCATCGCCACGCGGGGGTAGCGCCGGCAACGGTGGGCTACACGAGCCGGCGGGCGGGCGCCTCCTCGGCTTCTGCTTCGCGCGCTGCCCAGCGCTCGAAAGCACGCGACCACTTCTGGGCCGCCCGCTTCGAAGCACCATCGGAGCGCACCCACCTCGCCCGCTCCGCCTCCGATCGTACACCCGACGGACGCGGAGCTGGCTTCCCGCCGCCGATCCGACCACCTCCCCTACCTACGTGTCTTGCACGGCCCATTGCGGACGGAGGGGTGGTGACGGCAGCGGTGGAGCGGCGTCAGTGGCGGCAGAATTGCTCGCCGGAGAGGAGGGGGAGAGGCGGCTGAGGGGAGTAGGGTTTAGAAACTGAACTCCCCTCCGCGGCCCCTTTTAATACGGGCCGGCTGCCGAGTTTCTTGGGCCCCTGAACTCGTTTTACGAGCCAAGCCGCGAGTTCGGGTTCCGTTCTAGCCCAGTTTTGGCCCGAATCCGTAAATCCGCCGGACTTTTTTGGTTTCGGCATGTTTTAGAGATGCTCTTACTAGTATCTTCAGCGGATTGCCCGATCCAATTATTGATGTGTCTGTGGGATCCCAAACGCGGTTAAAATTTGCGCTGTGAAAGCATCTTTGTGGATGTTGTGCGGTCAGCGCACGCGTCTGCCTAGTTGCCCTTCGGTCCTACCTAGCAGCGATCGCGTGTGTTTCCTCTTCGGTTCGATTCCTCACGCCTCGAGTAATGGGTCCGGCGATGGTTTGGTTGCTTGCGCCGCGTCAAATGGCGCGGTCCTGCCACCATGCGCGCCAGTGTTGGCGTGAGCGGTGCTTGGGCATCCTGCCAGTTTAAGGCGGTGTCCGGCCTTAAAAGAGGGTCTGTCCCTGGTGCCTGCACGTCACCTACATCGAACCACCACAACCGACATCGCCATGGGAAAGAGCTAGCCATCCCGCAAGACGAATCATCACGCCGAGGTTGGATCCTCTCATGCCAAGAAGAACAAAACCCCACGCAACCGCCGGTACGTGCCGGAGGAACTGAAGCTCACCTACCGGTTGCTCGAGGAGAACTGGTCAGTCCCTTGGCGGGATGCGGGCCTACCGAGCGGTTGTTGGTATCTCAACCACCGTCATGTCCCAGTACCTCTGGTGCCGCACGAGGGACATAAACGGTAGTATGAAACTCACCGCCGTACATTTATCCTCCCGCCGAATCTCGCGACGATCCGCCCTTCGCCATCGACTCCTACAACTGGTCTACCTTCGGGACCTGGGAGTTTGAATCGCGCTGCCACACGGTTCACCTAGGCGATGAGGACTTCTTCAACCGGGAGCTCCACGCCCGCTTCGATGATGACAAGGAGGACGCAGACGAGAAGGAGGAGGACATCGGAGACGAGGAGGAGGACGACGAACTCCAACCGCCTAACTTCATGGAGGACAACACCATGGAGATGGACGTTGCCAACAACGAGCTCGACGACCTCGGTCAATGGGATGGCCTCGCTATCCAACTGCGGGCATCCGCGCTGCCCAAGGGAGGCCATTGACCCCTCCACCGCCTCCTCCCATTCCAGCACCGCCTTCTCCCACATCAGCACCACCTCCAGCCGCACCAGCCCCGCCTCCAGCGTCTCAGCTTCCTGTGCATTGGCCGTGGCCTTGGGCGCCTCCGGTCTTCATTGACCTCGTCGGCGATGATGATGAGGACAACTAGACAGCCACGGCAGCCCCATATTAGCTAGGGCTATTTTTTATTTTTCTTATTTTTTGGCACTTTGTAAATGGTTATATTATTAATAAAAAAACAAGTTAGTAACAAAATGCGTCGGACCACTGAGGTTACTCCCGAGTCAAACGGACAAACGATCCAAGACGATCAAATTGATCCGTGGCCCAACTTAAATAGACACAGATGGTCGTTTTCATGTCCGTTTTACATTAGGGTCACAGGATGCCCTTCGAGCATCTCTAACAGAGCACATAAACACGCGAACTAATAACCCCGAGTTCATTTCATCAAACTCGTGTTTATGGGTCGGAAAATCGCTGACGCAGAACAGAGCCCGTAAACCAAAACTATAAAACAGTACGGGCTCTGTTCCGCGACAGCGGCTTCCGAATCCATAAGTGCAGGGTGATGTCTACTTTCCCCCTCCTTTCCTGTAGACAGTGTTGGGCCTCCAAGAGCAGAGGTTTGTAGAACAGCAGCAAGTTTTCCCTTAAGTGGATCACCCAAGGTTTATCGAACTCAGGGAGGAAGAGGTCAAAGATATCCCTCTCATGCAACCCTGCAACCACAAAGCAAGAAGTCTCTTGTGTCCCCAACACACCTAATAGGTGCACTAGTTCGGCGAAGAGATAGTGAAATACAGGTGGTATGAATATATATGAGCAGTAGCAACGGTACCAGAAAAGTGCTTTGCCCAGGACAGTAAACAAGCAGTAGTAACGCAGCAGTAGTAACGCAGCAGTAGTAACGCAGTAAAACAGTAAACAAGCAGCGATAACAGTATTTAGGAACAAGGCCTAGGGATTACACTTTCACTAGTGGACACTCTCAACATTGATCACATAACAGAATAGATAAATGCATACTCTACACTCTTGTTGGATGATGAACACATTGCGTAGGATTACACGAACCCTCAATGCCGGAGTTAACAAGCTCCACAATAATGCTCATATTTTAGTAACCTTTAGTGTAAGATAGATCAAAGGACTAAACCAAGTACTAACATAGCATGCACACTGTCACCTTCATGCATATGTAGGAGGAATAGATCACATCAATATTATCATAGCAATAGTTAACTTCGCAATCTACAAGAGATCATGATCATAGCATAAACCAAGTACTAACACGGTGCACACACTGTCACCTTTACACACGTGCAGGAGGAATAGAACTACTTTAATAACACATCACTAGAGTAGCACATAGATAAATTGTGATACAAACACATTGCAATCATAAAGAGATATAAATAAGCACTTCACTACGCCATTCAACAATGAATAAGTATTCTGTGAAATATGGCCTAAGAGACCCACACGGTGCACACACTGTCACCTTTACACACGTGGGACTAGGAGTCTCCGGAGATCACATAAGTAAAACTCACTTGACTAGCATAATGACATCTAGATTACAAGCATCATCATATGAATCTCAATCATGTAAGGCAGCTCATGAGATTATTGTATTGAAGCACATAGGAGAGAGATGAACCACATAGCTACCGGTACAGCCCCGAGCCTCGATGGAGAACTACTCCCTCCTCATGGGAGCAGCAGCGGTGATGAAGATGGCGGTGGAGATGGCAGCGGTGTCGATGGAGAAGCCTTCCGGGGGCACTTCCCCGCTCCGGCAGGGTGCCGGAACAGAGACTCCTGTCCCCCAGATCTTGGCTTCGCGATGGCGGCGGCTCTGGAAGGTTTCTGTGGTTTTCGTCGAACGCCTCAGGGTTTTCGCGACGGAGGCTTTAAATAGGCGAAGAGGCGGCGCAGGAGGGCTGAAGGGCTGGCCAAACCATAGGGGGGCGCGGGCCCCCCCTAGGCCGCGCCAGGGTATGGTGTGGTGGGCCTGTGCCCCCCCTCTGGTCCCTCTCGTGTGTTCTGGATGCTTCCGGGGATTCTAAGATCTTTGGCGTTGATTTCGTCCGATTCCGAGAATATTTCGTTACTAGGATTTCTGAAACCAAAAACAGCAGAAACAGAACCGGCACTTCGGCATCTTGTTAATAGGTTAGTTCCAGAAAATGCACGAATATGACATAAAGTGTGCATAAAACATGTAGATAACATCAATAATGTGGCATGGAACATAAGAAATTATCGATACGTCGGAGACGTATCAGCATCCCCAAGCTTAGTTCTGCTCGTCCCGAGCAGGTAAAACGATAACACAGATAATTTCTGGAGTGACATGCCATCATAACCTTGATCATACTATTTGTAAAGCATATGTAGTGAATGCAGCGATCAAAACAATGTATATGACATGGGTAAACAACTGAATCATAAAGCAAAGACTTTTCATGAATAGCACTTCAAGACAAGCATCAATAAGTCTTGCATAAGAGTTAACTCATAAAGTAATAATTCAAAGTAAAGGTATTGAAACAACACAAAAGAAGATTAAGTTTCAGCGGTTGCTTTCAACTTGTAACATGTATATCTCATGGATACTGTCAACATAGAGTAATATAATAAGTGCAATAAGCAAGTATGTAGGAATCAATGCACAGTTCACACAAGTGTTTGCTTCTTGAGGTGGAGAGAAATAGGTGAACTGACTCAACATTGAAAGTAAAAGAATGGTCCTCATAGAGGAAAAACATCGATTGCTATATTTGTGCTAGAGCTTTGATTTTGAAAACATGAAACAATTTTGTCAACGGTAGTAATAAAGCATATGCATCATGTAAATTATATCTTATAAGTTGCAAGCCTCATGCATAGTGTACCAATAGTGCCCGCACCTTGTCCTAATTAGCTTGGACTACCTGGATTATCACCGCAATACATATGCTTTAACCAAGTTTCACAAAGGGGTACCTCTATGCCGCCTGTACAAAGGTCTAAGGAGAAAGCTCGCATTTGGATTTCTCGCTTTTGATTATTCTCAACTTAGACATCCATACCGGGACAACATAGACAACAGATAATGGACTCCTCTTTTAATGCTTTAAGCATTTGACAACAATTAATTCTTTTCTCATTAGAGACTTGAGGATATTTGTCCAAAACTGAAACTTCCACCATGAATCATGGCTTTAGTTAGCGGCCCAATGTTCTTCTCTCACAATATGCATGCTCAAACCATTCAACTCAGTGTAGATCGCCCTTACTTCAGACAAGACGAACATGCATAGCAACTCACATGAAATTCAACAATGAGTTGATGGCGTTCCCCAGTAAACATGGTTATCGCACAACAAGCAACTTAATAAGAGATAAAGTGCATAATTACATATTCAATACCACAATAGTTTTTAAGCTATTTGTCCCATGAGCTATATATTGCAAAGGTGAATGATGGAATTTTAAAGGTAGCACTCAAGCAATTTACTTTGGAATGGCGGATAAATACCATGTAGTATAGGTAGGTATGGTGGACACAAATGGCATAGTGGTTGGCTCAAGTATTTTGGATGCATGAGAAGTATTCCCTCTCGATACAAGGTTTAGGCTAGCAAGGCTTATTTGAAACAAACACAAGGATGGACCGGTGTAGCAAAACTCACATAAAAGACATATTGTAAACATTATAAGACTCTACACCGTCTTCCTTGTTGTTCAAACTCAATACTAGAAATTATCTAGACTTTAGAGAGACCAATTATGCAAACCAAATTTTAGCAAGCTCTATGTATTCTTCACTAATAGGTGCAAAGTATATGATGCAAGAGCTTAAACATGAGCACAACAATTGCCAAGTATCACATTAACCAAGACATTATAGCAATTACTACATGTATCATTTTCCAATTCCAACCATATAACAATTTAACGAAGAGGAAACTTCGCCATGAATATTATGAGCTAAGAACACATGTGTTCATATGAACCAGCGGAGCGTGTCTCTCTCCCACACAAGCATGATGTAATCCAATTTATTCAAACAAAAACAAAAACAAAAGCACACAGACGCTCCAAGTAAAGCACATAAGATGTGACCGAATAAAAATATAGTTTCAAGAGAAGGAACCTGATAATTTATCGATGAAGAAGGGGATGCCTTGGGCATCCCCAAGCTTAGACGCTTGAGTCTTCTTGATATATGCAGGGATGAACCACCGGGGCATCCCCAAGCTTAGACTTTTCACTCTTCTTGATCGTAGTATATCATCCTCCTCTCTTGACCCTTGAAAACTTCCTCCACACCAAACTCGAAACAACTCATTAGAGGGTTAGTGGACAATAAAAATTAACATGTTCAGAGGTGAGACAATCATTTTTAACACTTCTGGACATTGCATAATGCTACTGGACATTAGTGGATCAAAGAAATTCATCCAACATAGCGAAAGAGGCAATGCGAAATAAAAGGCAGAATCTGTCAAAACAGAACAGTTCGTATTGACGAATTTTAAAATGGCACCAGACTTGCTCAAATGAAAATGCTCAAATTGAATGAAAGTTGCGTACATATCTGAGGATCATGCTCGTAAATTGGCTTAATTTTCTGAGCTACCTACAGGGAGATAGACCCAGATTCGTGACAGCAAAGAAATCTGGAACTGCGCAGTAATCCAAATCTAGTACTTACTTTTCTATCAAAGACTTTACTTGGCACAACAAAACATAAAACTAAGATAAGGAGAGGTTGCTACAGTAGTAAACAACTTCCAAGACACAAATATAAAACAAAGTACTGTAGCAAAATAACACATGGGTTATCTCCCAAGAAGTTCTTTCTTTATAGCCGTTAAGATGGGCTCAGCAGTTTTAATGATGCACTCGCAAGAAATAGTATGTGAAGCAAAAGAGAGCATCAAGAGGCAAATTCAAAACACATTTAAGTCTAACATGCTTCCTATGCATAGGAATCTTGTAAATAAACAAGTTCATGAAGAGCAAAGTAACAAGCATAGGAAGATAAAACAAGTGTAGCATCAAAAATTTCAGCACATAGAGAGGCATTTTAGTAACATGAAAATTTCTACAACCATATTTTCCTCTCTCATAATAACTTTCAGTAGCAACATGAGCAAACTCAACAATATAACTATCACATAAAGCATTCTTATCATGAGTCTCATGCATAAAATTATTACTCTCCACATAAGCATAATCAATTTTATTAGTTGTAGTGGGAGCAAATTCAACAAAGTAGCTATCATTATTATTCTCATCAAGTGTAGGAGGCATAGTATAATCACAACAAAATTTACTCTCCATAGTAGGTTGTACCAAAAGACCACTATCATTATCATCATCAGAAATAGGAGGCAAAGTATCATCAAAGAAAATTTTCTCCTCAATGCTTGGGGGACTAAAAATATCATGCAAACCAGCTTCCCCAAGCTTAGAACTTTCTATATCATTATCAACAATGGTGTTCAAAGCGTTCATACTAATATTACTACCAGCATGCAAATAAGATTTCATAGGTTTTTTAATTTTCGCATCAAACAATCCATGTTTTAAATCAGGAAATAGAATAAGAAGCTCACTCTTGTACATTATGCCAAACTAGTGTAAACAAGAAACAACAAGATGCAATTGCAGGATCTAAAGGAAATAGCTTCGAGCACACACACGACGGCGCCAGAAAAATACTTTACCTGGGACCGTAGTATGAGAGCCTTTTTACCTTTCTTCCCCGGCAACGGCGCCAGAAAATATGCTTGATGTCTACTTTCCCCCTCCTTTCCTGTAGACAGTGTTGGGCCTCCAAGAGCAGAGGTTTGTAGAACAGCAGCAAGTTTTCCCTTAAGTGGATCACCCAAGGTTTATCGAACTCAGGGAGGAAGAGGTCAAAGATATCCCTCTCATGCAACCCTGCAACCACAAAGCAAGAAGTCTCTTGTGTCCCCAACACACCTAATAGGTGCACTAGTTCGGCGAAGAGATAGTGAAATACAGGTGGTATGAATATATATGAGCAGTAGCAACGGTACCAGAAAAGTGTTTTGCCCAGGACAGTAAACAAGCAGTAGTAACGCAGCAGTAGTAACGCAGCAGTAACGCAAAGAAACAAGAAACAAGCAGCGATAGCGATATTTAGGAACAAGGCCTAGGGATTACACTTTCACTAGTGGACACTCTCAACATTGATCACATAACAGAATAGATAAATGCATACTCTACACTCTTGTTGGATGATGAACACATTGCGTAGGATTACACGAACCCTCAATGCCGGAGTTAACAAGCTCCACAATAATGCTCATATTTTAGTAACCTTTAGTGTAAGATAGATCAAAGGACTAAACCAAGTACTAACATAGCATGCACACTGTCACCTTCATGCATATGTAGGAGGAATAGATCACATCAATATTATCATAGCAATAGTTAACTTCGCAATCTACAAGAGATCATGATCATAGCATAAACCAAGTACTAACACGGTGCACACACTGTCACCTTTACACACGTGCAGGAGGAATAGAACTACTTTAATAACACATCACTAGAGTAGCACATAGATAAATTGTGATACAAACACATTGCAATCATAAAGAGATATAAATAAGCACTTCACTACGCCATTCAACAATGAATAAGTATTCTGTGAAATATGGCCTAAGAGACCCACACGGTGCACACACTGTCACCTTTACACACGTGGGACTAGGAGTCTCCGGAGATCACATAAGTAAAACTCACTTGACTAGCATAATGACATCTAGATTACAAGCATCATCATATGAATCTCAATCATGTAAGGCAGCTCATGAGATTATTGTATTGAAGCACATAGGAGAGAGATGAACCACATAGCTACCGGTACAGCCCCGAGCCTCGATGGAGAACTACTCCCTCCTCATGGGAGCAGCAGCGGTGATGAAGATGGCGGTGGAGATGGCAGCGGTGTCGATGGAGAAGCCTTCCGGGGGCACTTCCCCGCTCCGGCAGGGTGCCGGAACAGAGACTCCTGTCCCCCAGATCTTGGCTTCGCGATGGCGGCGGCTCTGGAAGGTTTCTGTGGTTTTCGTCGAACGCCTCAGGGTTTTCGCGACGGAGGCTTTAAATAGGCGAAGAGGCGGCGCAGGAGGGCTGAAGGGCTGGCCAAACCATAGGGGGGCGCGGGCCCCCCCTAGGCCGCGCCAGGGTATGGTGTGGTGGGCCTGTGCCCCCCCTCTGGTCCCTCTCGTGTGTTCTGGATGCTTCCGGGGATTCTAAGATCTTTTCCGTTGATTTAGTCCGATTCCTAGAATATTTCGTTACTAGGATTTCTGAAACCAAAACAAAAAACAGGAACTGGCACTTCGGCATCTTGTTAATAGGTTAGTTCCAGAAAATGCACGAATATGACATAAAGTGTGCATAAAACATGTAGATAACATCAATAATGTGGCATGGAACATAAGAAATTATCGATACGTCGGAGACGTATCACAGGGTTTATCACATAATTGGCGTATGATCAAATTATCAAATGCAAACAAATGATGCATAGTTCATAGTTTTACATCAAATGACACAATCATAGTAAATAGTTCATAGTTCATGGCAGGAAGTTGCTCAATCTGCTCACCATGTCCTCTCACCACCGGCATCAAACGGACGTAGGACCATCGTGACCATCATGGCGACCACCTCTATGTGTCATTGATCCACCACCACTTGCCCCTTCACAAGAGTCTTGGCCTCTCCATGATCTCCGCCGAGGCCTCCTTCCACCACTCTATTTGTTGCTCATTCATGTCCTTTGTGTTTATCATCATGATCTCCCTCTCTTCTGCCAATAGTTGTTTCATTGCTTTGGCCTCAATTTACGAGGCGTTGCCATCCCTACGAATAATCGGCCTCAATTTCTTCTCGCAATTTAAAACGATTTAGAGTTGAAATTTTACCTTGTTGACCCGTCGTCGAGCACATCCTGGGTGTCGTTCGCGTTGGCAACCGGCGGCGGCGGCGTTGACATGGATGGGAGCGGAGGCGGGGCGCCACGGCTCGTCGTCGTCTTCGACTTTGTTCTCTTCGGCGCCGAATTCTTCGGTCTGGCGCGGGATGTCTTCGGCGTCGTCGGCTTGGCTGCGGCGGCCCCTTTGTCGATAGCCGTGACAGCACCGCTGGCCACACCACCGGTCGCCGCGGCACCAGTTTGCGGGACCACGTGCATTCCCGTGCGCCGCCGCTTGAGGAAGCTCGTGGACAAGACCATGGTCGCGACGTCGGCGGGGGTGGCTGGGGTGGTTGGGGTAGCGGGAGCTTCGGCGACCACGGGAGAGGGTGGCGTGGCCTGCGAGCTAGCTCCGGCGGCCGGCAGGATCGATTCGGATCGGGCGACATCGGCGCAGAGCAGAGGACAGTGAGGACGCGCAGATCGACGGCTGCAGTTGGGAGGAGGTGAAAGTTCCGTCGCGCGCAAACTAGGAGTTTTATTTGGGCTGCGTTCTGTTCGCTCGTTGAGCCCCAACAAATACAGGTCGAGTTGGAGTTTCGGTGTCCGACCGAATTTCTCTTTTCAGTTTTAACTAGTATACGATCGCTGATCTACACCGATTTTTGAACCGAACCCATAAATTTAATGTTATTATTCAGTTTTGCCTAGTTCACGGGCTCTTCTAAAGATGCTCTTAGAACATGGAGATGCTAGGCAGCCGCGAGCTGTCATCCATGCGTAACATGAGCTATTTCCAAGTTGGAGATAGTTCGAGCTTGCTAGATCCGGTGCTTCTCTTTCTAGAGCATCTCTAGCGGGGCGACGCAAACGGACGCTAAAAACGTCCGTATTTTGACCGTTTGCGTCGGGTCCGAACATACTAAAATTTAAACCGTCCGTTTACGTCGGAGTGTCTCCAGCGGTGTTTTTTTCCGTCTAGAAGTATGACTAGTGAAACCAGAAAGTAGTACTAGAAAGCAAAGAGATACAGTTCATCGCTGGGCAGGAATAGTACTAGGCAGTATCATCAGACGATACAGTTCATCGCTGGAGGAGATGATACAGACGACGGCGACCTCCGACCGGGTCACGACTTGGAGGCGAGGGAGCCGTGCGCTCGCTAGGAGCAGCGGCGGAGCAGTCTGGCCTGGCGCGTCTCCGGCCAAGAGCTCTCGCCGTCGACCCCGGAAACGCTCTGAATCTTGGTAGTGCATCACCTCCCCTCCGCGCCGAGCCCAACCCCGACGCCCTCAACCGCGACGTGCTCCTGTTCTAGCTCTGCCGTGGCCTCGCCAACACCCATCGTCTTTGTCGGCGCGCTCCCGACCGTCGCCGCCTTGTCTATGGCGGATTCCGACGAGCTCGTCGCGGACCTCAACGACCTCCTCGACCTCCTCCTCAACAAGGAGCTCTACAACGCCTTCAAGTCTTCAACGGGGAACTGTACCTGGGAGGCTTCGACGGCGAACGCTCGGGCGGCAGCAGGTTGCGGGCCTCCTTGACCTTCTGCTCCTTGGCGGCAGGACGCGCTCCACGCAGGCGACTACGGTGGGCATCGGCAACAACAGAAAGCTGGTTTTCATGGGGAAGTACGACTTCGTCAAGCCTAGGGCGTGCGCGCGCGGCGTCGACCAGCTCGTGGGCGCCGGCTTGCCGCCGAAGCGCGTCACCGGGTACCGCCGCCGGAGCTCGCCGCAACGATGAGCGTGGAAGGCTGTGAACTCGCTGTGGTCCACGAAGCCGTCGCGCTCCGCGTCCAGCTCCACCAGGGTGGTTCGGCCGGTCGACGAGGATAGGTGCCGCCGCCGGAGGTCACCTACCACCGGCACCGGCCCAGGAGAAGGAGTGTGTTGATAGCTGAGTGGGATTTGGGGAGAGATGGGAGAAAAAGTGAGACGGGAGAGAGAAAAGTGAGGTAGGTGGGGAAACAAGTTACTGACGTATGGGCCAGTTTTGGTACAGAGCCGGACGCATGCGGACGAGAAATGGTCACGCGGTCAGTCCGCCCTGACGCAAATCTGACGCATATTTGGGCAGCAAATTCGTGTCTCCACACGCAACGGACAATAAAAACTGCAATGCGTCTCCCCACTGGAGCAAGATCCAGACGCAAACCGACGCTAAAAGGGAAAAAACCAGAAATGGCGTGCCGCTGGAGATGCCCTTAGTCAAATGCAGTGATCCAGTGGCGTGGAAGCCCACGGGGTAGAAGAAGAGAATCCGAGAAGCTCATCTCAAGTCTGCGCACAAATAATGGCCGTGCCTCCGCTGAGTGGACAGCTCATCTCAACTCTCTGCAGCAGCCAACACGGAAGCACCCGAGCTGGCGGGAGCAGGCGCCTCTGAGCCTGCCGCTGCCGTGGCCATGGCCGGCATGGGGACAAGATGTTGGGAGAATCTCGACATGCCAAGAGACAGATCAATGGGACTCTGACGCAGCTAGCTCGTGTGGTTTACGAATTGTACAGCTCAATGCCGATCACCCATGTTCAATATACCACTAATCGTCTGAGCGGCTGACTGTGATGAGTGTGCTGCAAATGACGAGGCATACCAATTAAACAAGTGCGCATACGTTTACGTAGCGGAGAGGAAGGCGTGGAGCACAGGTGAGGCATCGTCTACTACAGCTGACCTGGGAACAGTTCACGCGCGACACAGCTCCATGAGTCGGGCAGGGCAGACAGCAGACTCGGTGCTCGCACCGGTGTTCGGTTTGGGAATTACGTGGAATGGAATGGTGGTTCCATTCCATTCCTCGGAGCCATTCTCGCGTTCGGTTCAGGGATAAGATGGAATGGAACCGTTCCTCGAAAGGGAATATTCTGTCCAGATGCGGAACGCACCCGTCCGGGCAAATCGGCCGGACAAGGTGGAATGTCTCGATCTGCGTGCTAATTAACCAAGTTTAGCAATAATTAATCAAATTTAGCAGTACTAATCAAGTTTAGCAAGTAATTAATCGAGTTTAGAATAATTAATCGGGTGACTAATCTCACCCATTCCATTCCATTCCATTCTCATCCCATTTCAAAACCGAACACAGGGATGGAACCGTTCCGTAACAATTTTTTTGTCCAAACCGAACACAGGGATGGAACGGTTCCGTGACAGTGGAATGGAATGGTCCACTTAATTCCCAAACCGAACACACCCTCGTGCGCTCTGAAAGCCCGAAGGAAATCCAAACAGCAGTTTACTCGTCGCAGAAACAACGACGGGGACGGCAGCGCTTCTCTTTTCTTTCTTCCCTTTTTCGTGCCTCGTGCGACGGCAGCGTTGCTTTCGTTTCCGTGGCCATCTTCCGGCTGCTTCCGCTTCTGCTTTCCCACGAGACGCTTTTGAAGCTTTCGCCAACCTTTCCGGAACCTCACTTTACATTTGCTTCGATGAGTTTCCTTCAGTTTTGTCACGCATTACAGCTTCAAGGCTGACTAGGGACTAGGTAAACAAAATAGCAGGGGGGACTTAAAAGGGAGGTCGGCACGACCGCTGCTGCTGCTACGAGTAGCGAGCACTACCGGTGACATCGACATCCTCCTGTCAAAAGGAAGAAACGTCACATCTGACAGCAACGGGCTTTCACTTGGAAAACGGGCTTTCACTTGCTTTGTGGCTCCATCGGTATTTTCAGAGCTCAGACCGAGTAAACACTCTGAACGAAGCACTAGAAGAAACTGACAGCCGCGGCGCGTTGAACTGGCAGTATGTCTCTCGGACGCACGGCCGGCCTGCCGGCGTGCGTTGTTGCAGGGCCGTTTCGTTTTGTTGACCTCGGCACCACGAGGCTGCTGTAAGCGCAGCGGCCCTTGAGTCCTCCTCGTGTCTTGGGAGAATGCGATCGAATTTCAGCAATGACGTATGAGCGCCTCTGACCAAATGCTCCATCTTTTTTCAGCCACTGTTCGCAACGGATCTTGCGAGACGACGATCGACGGATGATACAAATTACGATTATTTCTTTTACTAGTGTGACACTGAGGCGTGATTCTACTGATCAACTGATCGATCGGTTGCCGCAAACGATCGACCACTGCGCGCAAAACCGTACATCTTCAGATCGACAACGGAGCTTTATAGGAGAACAAACACGGGTAAGGAAATGTATACGCGTGGTGGTGAAAACGCATAAGCTTATGCCGATTTATTCATGTGGAAATCCATCAACCAATCGACAGTGCCTGCGAGCCTTCTTGAAATAATCCTGACTCTATGAACAACGAACACAAGAAGAAAACAGCATCTCTAACTATTAGCTGGTGAAGAGGAACTGGGACGCCTGCGCGACGGCGTCGTCGAGCCACCTGCGGGGCTCGTCCATGAGCTCGGGGCTGAGCCTGACCATCAGAACACAAAACTCCATCTCGCTCAGGGCGCCGTCGCCGTCGAAGTCGCCCTCGGCGAGCATCCCGCGGAGGTCGTCGTCCGACATGCCGCCCAGCCCCAGCAGCGGCGCGTTGCGGCGGAGGCTGGCGAAGGTGATGAGGCCCAGCGCCGGGTCCTGCAGCAGCCGGAACCCCGACGCCAGCTCCTGCATCAGGCCCTCCTCGCCCAGCCGCTCCGCCATCACCGGAAGGTAGTCCTCGAACCCCACGGATTGCGATTGCTGCTGGTGCGATGCCATGGTGTGAGTTTGATGGTGGTCTTGCTGTTGATGCTTGCTGGTTGCTTGGTTCTGAGGTGCGTCGCTGGTAGATTGTTGGTGTGGAGTGTGGAAGGTGAGATTGCTTGGTATTTGAGGTGGTGTGATTGATGATGGTTCGTTGGTCTGTGAATACTAAATAGTGTGGGGGAGGAGGGAATCAGGACAGCTGCTAAAACGAACGAAGCTCTTATTAGGCGGAAGTGCGTGTGTGTCACGTCGGGATGTAGGGCGTAAGGATGGCAATTTTACCCACGGGTTCGGGTACCCACGGGTACCGTACCCACATGGGTAGGGTATGGGTACACTTTTATGCTCATGGGTAGTACCCATATCCTACCCGTTAAGTCATGGGTAGGGCACGGGTATAGCTTTGTACCCGCGGGTATAACCATACCTTGCCCGTTTATTGTCAATTTCTTATGTTACGCTTCTACTTTTGTTGACTTATGAGTTACTACATGAGAATGGGTTTTTTATATTTTTTAAATTGTTATGTACTCAACTACCTGTTATTGAATTGAGATGATTCATTTTTAATGAAATTTATTATCGATAAATGTAAAATTGCGAGAAACTTATGTACAATTTAGCCTACCCACCGGGTACCCAATGGGTACGGGTACCCGCCGGGTATGGGTATGGGTAAAGTTTTATACCCATGGGCACGGGTATGGGTAGAAGTTTGTACCCATCGACTATACGGGTATGGGTATGGTATTGCTCTACCCTGCCCATTGCCATCCTTAGTAGGGCGTCCCCTCCATCTTTTTTTTTCAAAATAAAACCCTAACATTCAGAGAAACATTGAACAGTATGAAATATCTAAAAAAACGAAAATTACAACGAAAACCTTGAGATGCCTTTCATCTTCCTCCAAACCAAGTTGATGGCGCGCCACCGCTGCATTTCCTCCCTGAGTCGTCCTGATGTTGTCGCTCACAGATGGAAAGTCACAGAACGGGTCAACAAGACCACATCCGAGACGAGGAAGAAGGAATAATGGCCGATAAAGATCCATAAAGATCCGAAGATCCCCCCCACCCCACGCCATATTAAGTTTTCGAGAGGCACACCACTCCCACAAACTTCTTGATGTCATTGACGAGATAGGGGTGAAGGCGGAAAGACTTTATAAAAGAAGGCGCCGCCACCACCTTAGCACCGCCGCACCAAATTAAAACCCTAAAACCAGGGGAAATGAGCCCTCCCGTGGATGGGGACCGAGATCCACCCCGCCACCATATCTCGAAGGCCAAAGAAGTGAGGCAGATCATCGTCAGCGGTGACGGGAGGTGAATAAACCCTAATCACCCTTTTACGTTTCTCAGGGTGAAGGTGTACGGGATGGATCTAGATACGCTTAAGTTTTCACAAAGTTAAGACATCTTTTCATAGAGAGAGGGAGTATAATTATTTGTTTATATTATGCTATATTATATGCTGTGTTTGGGTGCTTGGTTGCTCGTATGCATTTTTCTTGTTTTTCAGTATGGACACTATAGTGACTGCATGAGTGCATATGTTTGGTTGCCCACGTTGAGTATTGGTGCATTTTTTTTCCTATTGTTTGTTTGCTTGCATAATGAGGTTTAGTACAAATGCAAAATATTTGTGTTTTTTATGTGCAAGCACAATTTTCAGTTTCCTACCTCATATATGATGATCTTATCACCAAAATGCCAAACAGCACCATATAGCACATAGACAACCAAGTAGTTAATATCCACATTAATTAGCCTTGTTAACATATGTATCCACTGAGGCATGTCATGCACATATACAACAACATCACAGGTTCATAGTAACACCCCTCATAAAAATATACCTAGTTTCACATCAATAGTCGCATCCCATGCCTCTGAAACATCAAGGGCTAAATCTTGATCAAAGGTCACATAGATAACTACATAATTTCGTAAGTTCTCCATACTACATTATTGCGTAGATAATTACAAAGTACTAGGTTAACATGTAACACGCTCACCTAGCCGTGGTCAGGGCAGGCGGTGTATTTCTTCTCCTTCAGTATTGCTATAAAGCCGTCCGCTAGGCCGGCTTACAAAGGCTCCAGGATCTAGGGTTTGATGGAGGTAAATACCATTTTGTGATAAAGGGAATATATTAATATCAGAAGATACCAATTACACCCAGTCTCTGCAACAACGCCCCACTCTTGTGGCAGTACGGATGCACACAGCCCAAAAAAAAGTAAAGAAAACTAAGAAATAAAAATCCCGCTACAGCCTTCTAGACCTAGCAACAGCAATACAACCACCACCGTGAAAACACCTGAAGTACAGACTCTCCAAAAGCGACGCCTCCAAGAAGGGAACAGTGCACCAGCGCCGTCATCGCCGACCAAAGGTCTTAGATTTTCACCCTGAAGATAGTTCTCACTCTCAAAATAATGCCTCCAACAAGATCATTCCCAGTCACAACCAGTTAAGGCCAGACCTTGGGTTTTCACCCTGAGAGGTAACACTCTGAACTTCCCCCTGTGATGTCGCCCCCACATGCATACCACTGCTGCAGAGCCCGGAACGCCAAGCAGAACCCTCAGCATCACGGAGACTCAAACCTCCTTTAGCCAGTCCACCAATCTGGCCTTCATGATATTCCTTCTTCTGACTTCACCATGGATCAAAAAGTCACCTCATGTCAACACAGAATAGAACTTCGCGTCGATCCCTCCGGAACCAAACAGTCGGAATAAAAATATGGGTGCGCGCGACCGAATACCACCCGATCCAGCAAACTCCAGGCAAAGGATGCACTGTTCCATTCGCCAGCGGAGCTTTCCGGAACTCATCTCTCCAGCTAGATCAAAGCAACATGACCTCCGGAAGATCTTCATCCTCGCATGCGAGAAACCCTAGGATCGCCACCAAGAACAAAGCAAGATCAGCAGCCCCACGCCGCCAATCCCTCCTGCCGGATCACCAGGGAAGAGAACAGCGGCGCGGATCATACGTACCTGGAGGTAAATACCTAACCGAATAAGGAAACATAGACTATGTCAATAAATATGTTGTGTCGTGAGTTACAATTCTTCTTCATGAACCTTTTGGAATCCGACTTGGACCTTTCTTAGTCGACTGGTCCACCATCTTCTAGTAACTGGGCCGTCAGGCAGCCTTGGTAGTTTCTCCATCCAACTGGGCCACCTAGTCTTGTTAGTTAAAGCCTCTGTCGTGGTACACCCTATTCGTCATAATCCGACAGTAGCCCCGGAACACTTTGATACTTGTGTAGCTTTGACAAAGAGTGCGTAGTTTCTCCTTGGCTAGCACCAAAGTTCTTCAACCTCACCAACGACGACGAGGATTACATGGCGTGCTGACGTAAACCCTAGAGAGGACTAGCATTTCTAGCTATTTATTTTTCTATTTTATCTCCTTTTTATTCATTCTTTACACTATGTAAAATAAGATTTCCATATATCAATTATTATGGAAAACAAACTAGGTCTAGCCGATGGGTTTGCGCCGACCCAAAGGGACAAGGGGAAGGACAAGCTGACTTCCATCGGTTGGCCACCTAAATGGACCTAGAAAATAGATGGTGCCACTGGAGATGTCCTAACAAAAACATTTTAACAACTGGAGATGATTAGAGCTAAAGCATCATAGACTGCTTTGACGTGTGAAGGATTTAGCATTATGTCGTATCTGGTGTGTGACCCATCGTCTCTATGATTCTCTAAATCATATATTTTCCTAAAAAAAGGTAGAAGTGGCAATGAAAAAACAAAGCAAGGAAGCTGAAATTTAAATAGAGATATTTTAAAGTGAATAAGAAAAGAAAACGAAAAACAGCTGAAAGGAAAACAAAGAAAAGGAAAAAAAGTGAATCTCAACTTTTTTGGCCCGCCCACCAGGCCCAGTTGGTGGATAACCGAGTAGCGTCCAATATGAATTTTTACTTCCCAAATACCGGGACGCGCTCTACACCGACCTGGTCGCATCCCATTGATCAGGTATGATTCTTTCCGTTTTTATTTTATTTTTTCTGTTTCTTTTGTACTAATATTTTCCTTTTTTAGAATCTAATATTTTTTCAGAAAAACATATTCGCGAGTTTCTTAAAATATGAACATTTTAAAATTTGAATAGATTTCCTAAATATGAACATTATTATACTTTGAACCATTTTAAAAAAGGGCGCACTTGTTTTGCGACTGTAAGAGCATCTCCACCGGCGGCACCGATAGCATTTTAGGGGCCGGCATCGAAAATGAATTTGCACTGGCACGCCTTAAAAACCGCGGGCACAATTTCGAGCTTAATAGATGCACCGGCAACCCCGTGCCGACCCCTTCGCGAAGGGCACAAATTGGGTGCGTCGGGTACTCGCGGCACGTCGGTTTTCGTGGGCGGGATCCGCCTGGCAGCGAGAGAAGGCGGCGGGTCGTGTTGAAAAAAACGCGGAAATATTGGTCATTGGCGTTAATGGCCTCCCAAGTAGAAACCAAAGCGGCGACGAGGATGGCGGCTGGCCACGCGGCGTCCACCCACCTCCCCCACGCACCATCAATATGCGTCCGCCGCCGCCTTAAAACCGCACCGGCGTGCTCCTCTCCTCTTCTCCCTCGTCTTCGAACCCTAGACCCCGCAGACACCGCGCGACACACCCACCGGCGACACACTTTCCGATGGCACACACTGCCGAGGCCGGTGACAGCGGTGCAGGCGGTAGGCTCCGCTCACTCCAACTGACGTACGATGAGGCGGACATTCTCTACTGGCAGCGCATCCCCGTGCCATTGTAGTTCAAGCTGACGCACGGGTGGCATATGACTAACACCGGCTATGCCATGTCGTCGCCGCCACCGGATCACTTGTAGGAAACATGCTATAGGTGGAATGCCATTTCTCTAGCGCACAAACTCTTCATGCGCCACAGAAATCTGGTGGGACCCGCGACCAATTATTGGGTTGACCAATTCTAAGCATTTATATGGCGCATGGAGCTGGATGCGCCCAAGAAATGGCATCTTTCTGTGGCGCATGTGGTCAAATGCGGCACAGAAAGAAGATTTATGTGGCGATGCGGCACAGGAGATTTTCCAACACCCTCCTAGATCACCTTTTTAGTGTTCAAAAAATCGTAGAAATTATAAAATCTTCAAAAAGAATTCCTTTGAACTGTACTTATACTAAGTGATATATTTGTAGTGAAAATTGGAAAACATGAATTTCGATGTATTTTGCAAAAAAAAGGTCATGAAATCTTCAAACCGGATTTCTGGTTTCATACGAACTCGAAAAAATGCATAATATAGCAAAATGATCTGGAGAAAATTCTACATCTGAATTTAACTGCCTCTGGCTCTTCTGAAATTTACAAAATCGGAAAATTCAAAAAGAGTAAAAATCTACGGCAAAGTCAAGATTTTTTCCTGCAAAACTATAAAATTCAACAAAAAAAATCCGTGCCGCACCAAATGCACATGCGTCACATAATTGTTGGGCTAAAATTTGCAATTCGGTGAGGCATTCTCATCCTCTCCTCCACTTTTCCTCCTCCACTTCTCCTCCTCACCTTCTCCTCCACTTCCACTTTCCCTTCTCCTCCACTTCCCCTTCTCTCCCTCTTCTCCCTCCTCTCCTCCACCCGGCGACTTCCTCCTCCTCTAGCGACCTCCTCCTCATCCCCTCCTCCTCCGGTGACCCCCTCCTCCCTCACCTCCAGCGACCCCCTTCGGCCGGCCTCCTCCTCCACCCACCCACCACCTCCGGCCGGTCTCCTCCACCTCCGGTCGGCCCCCTCCTCCTCCTCCACCCACCCATCATTTCCGGTCGGCCTCCTCCTTCTCCGCCCACCTCAACACACCCACCTATCTTCGGTGACCTCCGGCAAATTTTTAAAAAAATCCGGTGAAATTTTGGCGGCCCCAGATCTAGATTTGGCCGCCATTTTTGTTTAAATTCAAAAATGTGGCGCACCACCGATGGGTGCGGCACAAAAGGTTTTTTTGTGGTGCATGCCTGTCTGGTGCGCCACAGAAATGTCACTTTTCTGTGGCGCAAGGGTCCATGTGCCACATAATTCAAATTTTTGTGGCATGATTTCTGTGACGCACCCTCCGTGCGCCACATAATTCTAAAATGGTGTGTCACTGATGAGCCTTTTCCTACAAGTGGCTGGGCCGAAAATGCGCGCCCTCATCGACGAGCGGCGGGAGCACCTATCGCCGGCTGACAGAAGCCAGCCTTCGAACGCGCTCAACAGCCCGGTGTGGCCGCGGCGCTTCGAAGAGGAGCGCGCCATCGAGCTCGCGTGGACGGCTGGCCGTGACGTCGGCCATTTCAACCGCGTCGGCTGCCGGGCCTAGTGGCAAGACCGCGACGTCGATGCGAACGGCTACCGCCAGCGCATCCACAACGACCCCACGCGTGTCCCGCTGTACTACCCGTAGGCGGAGTGCGTGGCGCGGGAGGCGCCACCTCTACAGAGGCCGCCGGCAAGGACGACGGTGTCTCGGAGCTCTTTCACAGGATCGTCGATCACCGGCGGCCGAACGTGCTCGGCCGCACACGCGCCTCCTTCAGGAGGCGTCGTTATCCACGATGGGACGAGGCACGCGTCTTCGACTCCGGCTCAGAGGGCGACAGGGACGGTCCAACGCCGCCGCCTGAAGGAGAAGGACGCCGCAGGCTTGCCACCACTTCCGCCGGGGAAGAAGAGGTGGTGGGAGATGGAGGCGGAGGCGCAGGCGGCCCTCCGTGGCGGCGACGACCCGGAGGAATTCCTCGGGCAGAATTTCATCATCGGCCGCTCCTTCGACGAGGAATACCGGCAGATCACGCTCGCTCGAGGCAGGCGGCGGTGTGGTCCGCCAAGGACCACAGCGAGAACTTCGTCGACCTCGCCGGTCCCTCAGAGCCGTAGGCGCCAAAGACGGAGGACGACTGGTCCTTCGACTTCTTCGACGATGACGGCGGCGGTGACGACGCTGACAACCTCGACTTCAGCGTTTTCAACGCACGCCCCTGCTAGTTTTTTTTAGTTTTTAGTTTAAATTCGAGTCACTTTTGTAAAACTAGTATAATTTCGTATGAATTTTGCTAATTTAAATATTTTTACATTGATTTTTTTTTAGGTTGCCGTATGAGAGACACCGGTGTGTAAACAACATCTTGAAATGGATGATGGAGTGCCGACGCCTCGTATAAGACAGTGTCGATGTCTATCTAGAAAAAGCCGGTGGAGATGCTTTTTTTTTAACGCAGTTTCCAACGGAGGAAGTTGGAACTAGAACATCGTCGGCCTCGACGCATGCATTTACAGGAGCGATTCCAGCGCAGTCGCAAAGCAGCTTCGCGCGCTGTCGGTTTACGGCGACGTGAAACATCAACCGAAGGAGCCTGACGAAGTCTCATTTTACGTCTCCATTATTTTTCAGTTAAGTTTCCTTCCAAGAGCTTTTCGATCGTAGATTCGTAGGCAACCGGGTCAAGCAGCTGGCCGGCAAGTCTCGGAGAGTGAAAGGGAAGTTACCAGTGGATAATGCTGGCTAGTTTTGGTTCAGTCTTGTGGATCTGTTTACGGGAAGTGTGTGAGTGACGCTCGCCGAGCATCAGACGATTCTTGTTCCCAGATCGATGAGGATAAGGACAGAACGGAACAGGCTATTGGCGTTAATTCAGTCAGTCTCTGAACCTAATTAGTGGAACAGCTCGCTGGGCCTGGAATCAGATCCGCTTCCCGCATTCGCTAATTTCGAACCGAAGCGCATCGGCGAATTGACAGTAAAATGTTGCCCATGTTGATTCCGCGCGCGTGCAATAAGAACAATGTTTTTGCTCAGCTTGGTACTAGTAGCGAATGGAGCGCGAGCGTCATTTCCCAGCTGCAGATAGATCGATCGAGCTGGATCAAGATCCGGTGCTTCTATGCTTAGGGTATCTCCAGCGGCGAGATATATTTTATTGTCCCCGCGCGTTCGTTTGCGTCGTGTCGTGGACGTTAAAATATTAGTTTTTATTCTCGCGTCCGTTTGCGTCTAGGGTTGGCTTCAGCGGGGCGACGCATTTTTTCTTATTTTTTTTTCCTCTTCTCCATTTAAACATAGTTCCAAATATTACATATTGAAACATGATTTTACACAAACTAACACATAGTTTGGAACATGGTTTACACAAACTAACACATAGTTTGAACCATGGTTCACACAAATATAACATATTAAAAAAAGAAACCAGTTGTGTTGATTTCCGTATGTTCGCTGCAAGAAAGAACATTCGAGGGCACACCCAATCACCCAAACTGGAAAATCCAGCGGGAGGAGACGGTGCCCTTGTTGGTTCTACCGAGGAAGAACAGACAGAGACCTCCACTACTGGCTTCGTCTGGCCCGTAGCCAGATTCGCTGCAAAGAAAGAACACTCTAAGTTCTAACTATCGGTGTCCGAGCTGGATTCGCCGGTGTGGTAGTGCCTGCGGCAGGCTGTGTCGTCGAACACCTTGACGATCATCTCGTCGTCCCCCTCGTAGAGGAAGGTGAGCTGGCAGCCGGGCTCAAGCGCGAGGTCACGTGCGAACTCGTCCCACCCCGTGTGCAGGTACATCTTGCCCTGCCCGTCAAATAGGACCTCCACGGTCCAGCGGTAGAAGTTGCAGTTGGCCTCTCGTAGCTGCAAATGCGCCGGCTCGACGCCATCGACGAACTCGGCGAACTTGTCCGGGAGCCGGTTGATGCCGAGTGGGTCGTCATCGATGCGGAGGAGGAACTCGAAGCAGCGGTCCTCCTACGAAGACGAGGAGGGCGCAGGCGACGGCGAGCGTGGGGCCGTAGCTGCTCCACCACGGCGGCCCCTTCCCCTGCCCCGGGGACGCCCAGGGCCGCGGCCTCGACCGCCTCGCCGGCCACCAGGACCGGCCATGGACTTCCTCGCGGGCCTGGCTGCATCGCAGGAACACCTAGGTGACGCTACGGTCGAGCTTTGTGGCGGTTAGGGTTTCTTTGGAGGAGTGGATGAGAAAGAAGAACGTGCGCCCCCTTTATATAGGCCGGAGGCATGCGGTGGCCACGGGACGCGTGGCGTCGCCATTAACGTGGTTGGCGGAGGTGGGCTGCGGCCGCTCGGCAGCCGAGGCATCGCCATTAACGTGGCGCAGACTGCCGAAACGACGCAGCGGCGCCAGTCGCTGGCGCGTTTGAGAAGACACATCGACGCAAGATCGTTGCCAGCGGGCCTAACGAAACATCCGCCAGACGCGAGCGGACACTTTGCGCGTCCGCGCAGCGTCCGCAGAGACGGATCCAAGACGCATATTTGGGTCAGGTTTGCGTCTCCGCGTACGGCCCGGCCACTTTGCGTCGCCCCGCTAGAGATGGTGCAAGACGCATTTCCGGTCACGACGGATGAAAACGGTCGCTCAGCGTCCGTTCACGTCACGCTGCTTGAGATGCCCTTAGTCAAATACTGTGATGATCCAGTAGCGTGGCGATGGAAGCGCGCGCACGGGGGAGAAGAAGAATCCGAGAAGCTAGCTCTTGCATCCGTTCGTATAAAAAGGGAAGTGTCAGCGTGTGCACACATCTGACGCGGAGCCCAAGCTGCAGCTGCACCTGTTGTTTCGCAAGGGAACATGCCCCACGATGCAACGGAGAAAACAATGAGATCAGGATGAAGAGGCAGATTGCCCTGTCATGCTGATGCAGATGATTCAAACTGACTTCTTTATTTACACCGTGATCCCTCGTCGGAGTACACGGAACCACCCGAGCAGGTTGGAGCAGATCACCGTGTGTGCACCATGGCCAGCACGGGGACAAAGATGTTGAGAGAATCTTGACGCGCGTGGCAAGGGACAGCCGGGATCGAAGGGTAGCTCGATCTTGTGGTATCGGCATTGTACAACTCAATGCCAATCCCCCAAAAAAGTGTTATTATACTTACTAATCGATTGAATTTGAATGCCTGACAGAGATGAGTGTGCTGCAATGCTGCAAATGGCCACGATTAAACAAGTACGCGTTTGGCGGGAGGAAGGCGCGGAGCCTACAGCAAGCTCTACAGCTGGGTGGTGACCAGGCAGGGCAGCCAGCAGACAGGGTACTAGCAGTACCAAGAATCTTGCTTTATTCGCGCATGTACCAAACTTAGCAGCAAAATCGCACGGAACAATCGTGTCTTGCGTTACATTATTTGTTCCTAATCAGTTGGGCGGGGAATCGACATGATCAGGGCGAGGTGGATTGATTGATGAGCACCTGTTGGCTGTTGTTGGCTGCGGGGGCAACGAAGCCGATCATCGCCCCCGTTCATTAAACCAGGCTAGTAATGGTGCTTCCAGTAGAAAAATGCACAAACCAGTAACTCTTAGAAAAACCGTTGCACGTACTAGTGGTCTAAGAGTATCTCCAACGCCGCGACTCATTCCTTGCCCGCGCGTCTGGATGGGTCGAAACGGATAAAAACGCGGCCCAGCGCGCGGACCCATCCCTAAAACGGATGGCCGCGGCTTCCGGGACGACCTAAACCTGGCCTAAATCTGGGACGAGTTTGCGTGGCCGCGGACGCCGATGGCTGGCCGCGCGCGTCCGCCCCTTGTCCGCCCCTGGCCCGCGTGTCATGGACATAACAAATATTTTTCATTAAAAAGTACCCATTACATTTTTTGTAGCCTACTACTTCTATCCTAGTACGTACGGGGCCGGCGGCCTCGCCGGCGACTCTTCGCCGGCTCGCCGTCGGGGCCGTGGATTTCACTCGACGCGGACGGCCTGTACGCGTGAGGATTCCACTCCAGCTACGAGCTGGGTGGCGCGGCGGAGAACTTCATCCTCCTCCTTTCCGCCCGCGCGCCTCGGACGCGCCTCGGACGCGCTCGCACTCCGCCTCCTGAGGCGGCACCATCCGCTTCCTGCATAGCTCCAGTTCCTGCAGGGCGGCACGTTTCACAGCGGTGCGCACCTCTAGGCGGACGTGGCCGGCGGCCTGGGCCACGTGGTTCCCGTTCCGCCGGCGCATGCGCTCTTGTCGGCCGCGCTCCACCGACGCAGCAGCCTCCCGGGCGCGCCGCTCGGGCGAGGGCATCTGGATGAGGTGGCGGGCTGCTCGCATAGCGAGCAGCTCGTTCTTCTGCCCGACGAGGTCGCCTAATCGGCGGCGGCCGGCCCGGCAGGTCGCCTCGTGCTCCTTCGTCACGCGCGTGAGGTCGGCGAGACGCTCCTCGATGGCGGCGTTGATGTTGGCCAGCGCGAGGTCCTCCTCGTTCACGGGCTCCTCCTCCGCGGCGGCCCCCCTCCTCCGTGGCCTCGTACCAGCCGTCCGTGGCCGCCTCCACCATCTCCGCGTCCCCTTCCTTCTTCGCCGCCGCCTCGGCAGCGACGCGGAGCGCGTCATCGTCGGCGACCCACCGCGCGTTCTCCTCCTCTGTCCGCGGGAACTTGGCCCTGGCGGTGAGGGGGAGCTTGGCCCACGTAGCCTGCAGGGTGCGCGGCATGGCGCCGGAGAAGGTGGAGGGGGAGAGGCCGGCGGAGGGGGTGTGATGCGGTCTCTGGCCGCCGCCGTCTTTTATAGCCGGCGGCCTGGCGGGAAACTTGGGCGCGAGCGCGCGCCAAAGGGCTTTTCGCGCGCGTGGGAACATTGGCCCACGCGGGAACTTTCCCGCGCGTTCCACCGTCCACCATTGTTGTCCCGTCGAGGCCGACCATGGCGCAGCGCCGCGCAAGGAAGACGAACCACGTGGCGTCTGTTTGGGTCGCCGCGTTGGGCGCAGCGTGCGACCGAAACGGACACGCGGACGCGGGCCGCTGTCCGCGTGTCCGCTTGGCCACCCAAACGGCCCAAAATAAACGGCCCAGCGCGTTCCTTTGGATCGCGCGGTTGGAGATGCCCTAACTCTTTTGCACAAGCTAGTCGCTCTAGGAGTAATTGGTTGCAACTTGCAAGAAGCTCTAATGACTTATTTTTCTGCTTAACAACTTATCTGGCAGCGACTGTGGCACCTCTGCAACATGTGCCATGCCACTATTTTCCCTCCGAAATAGCCACAAGTAGTTCTAACAATGATCGGTCGGTGTTGGATCAGATAAGCCCCGTTGACGCCAGTGGCTAACCTAGAAACTTATCAAATTAATCAGCAGACAAGGCCGTCTCCTGTAGGCACCTCGCCGGCCAGCGCACACCAAGAAAACGGCAACGGCTACGAAGTCCATGGGGAAATTGGGCGGGAAGCTCACGGGCAGGGAGCAAAGCTGGACAGGGGCACAGGGATCGACGCGGTCCGTAACAAGGAAATCAAGTTAGCAGTTTACTCGTCGCAGCAACCACGACTGGGACAGCTTCTCTTTCTTCTTTCTTTCCGCGGCTCGTGCGGCGGCAGCGTCGCTTTCGTTTCGTTGCCCGCCTCCGGCCGCTTCCATCGCCACTACTTTCCTTTGCCACGAGACGCTTTTGAAGCTTCCGCCCACCTTTCCGGAAGCTACCCGGGCCGACCACGCTTTGCTTACCCTACTGCACTTTCCCTTGCTACGACGAATTTCCTTCAGTTTCGTCAGGAAGAGTAGGTCAACCAGCGTCGAGGCTAAACAACAAGCAGGGGAAAAGCACACACGACACGATGGCAATGCCACATCCAAATCCTCCTGCGAAAAAGAAGAGACGTCACGTCTAACAGCGACGGGCTTTCATTTGCTTGGCGCCTCGATCGGTTTTCCCAGAGCGCGATCAGACCGAGTAAACACACACTGAACAAAGCACTGGTAGAATGAAACTGACACCTGCGTCCGCGTTGAACTGGCCGCGGGTTCCTCGGACAGCCGGCAGGCAGGCAGGCCGGCGCGCGTTGTTGGTACGGGGAATCGGGGATCTGACTCACATTTATCAGCAGCGCCTCTTGGCTTGATGACTATGATCGACAGATGGAAGAAATCGCGTTTTTCCTTATAGTGTGACACTGGCTTTGATCTACTGATCTGATGATTGGGGCGAACGATCGCGGATTCAATGGAACTGCACATGTACGTAGTGAAACCGCACAAGCTTATGTCGATTAAATCATAGAGATATTTCCCGCGGGGAACGACCGGGGAGAGTACAAGTGGAAAACCGTGATCCAATCGACAGTGCCTGCCTGCCTTCTTCAATAAATCCTGACTATGAACAACGGACAGAAGAATCGTAGTACTAAAAAAAGAGAAATCTCTAGCTGGTGAAGAGGAACTGCGACGCCTGCGCGACGGCGTCGTCGAGCCACCTGCGTGGCTCGTCCATGAGCTCGGGGCTGAGCCTGACCATGAGGACGCAGAACTCCATCTCGCTCAGGGCGCCGTCGCCGTCGAAGTCGCCCTCGGCGAGCATCCCGCGGAGGTCATCGTCGGACATGCCGCCCAGCCCGAGCAGCGGCGCGTTGCGGCGGAGGCTGGCGAAGGTGATGAGGCCCAGGGCGGGGTCCTGCAGCAGCCGGAACCCGGAGGCCAGCTCCTGCATCAGGCCCTCCTCGCCCAGCCGCTCCGCCATCACCGGCAGGTAGTCCTCGAACCCAACCGACTGCGATTGCTGGGGCTGCGATGCCATGGTTGGATAGAAGATCGGTGTGAGTGGATTGTTGTGTAGTTCTTGCTGTGCTGTTGGTTGGTTGGTTGCTTTGTTCTTGAGGTGTGATGGATGGTGGATTGTTGGTCTGTGGAGAGAGTGGGAGGTGAGGGAATAAATAGGGGGAAGACGAAGGAGGGAGGTTCAGGGAAGGTGGTGGTCACGCGGAAGGCGCCGGCGGGAGAGGGACGGTGGGATGGGATGGGTCTCACGTCACGTGTGTGGTGGTGATGCTTCTGATGGACAGGCTGGTGAGATGCCATGGTGTGAGTTTGATGGTGGTGTTGCTGTTGATGCTTGCTGGTTGCTTGATTGCTTGGTTCTGAGGAACGATCGCTGGTGGATTGTTGGTGTGGAGTGTGGAAGGTGAGATTGCTTGGTATTTGAGGTGTGATTGATGATGGTTCGTTGGTCTGTGAATACTAAATAGTGTGGGAGACGAGAACCAACTTGAGGTTGGGTGGTTAGGGCATCTCCAACCGGGCGACCCCGCCCGCGCGTCCGGATGGGTCCAGCCGGACAAAAACCCGGCCCAGCGCGCGGACTCATCCCTAAAACGGATGCCCGCGGCGTCCGGATCGACGCAAACCCGGCCCAAATCTTGGCCGGGTTTGCGTGGTCATGACGCGAAAGTGGGTCGCTCGCGTCCGCCCTTTGTCCGCCCTCGGCACGCGTGCCATAGGCATAAATAATATTTTTCATTAAAAAGAACTCATTACATTTTTTAGCTACTACTTCTATCCTAAATACGTACGGGGCCGCCGCCTCGGCTCCTCGCCGAAGCTCGCCGTCGGGCCGTGGATTTCACTCGACGCGGGCGGCATGTACGCGTGAGGATTCCACTCCCGACACTACGGGCTGGGTGGCGCGTCGGCGGCGGCGCGGCGGCGGCGCGGGCCTCGGCAGCTTGGAAGGAGGCCGTCATCCTCCTCCTTTCCGTCCGCGCACCTCGGGCGCGCTCGCGCTTCCGCCTCTGCGGCGGAATCATCCGCTTCCCGCATAGCTCCACCTCTGCAGAGCGGCGCGTTCCACGGCGGTGCGCGCCTCAATGCGGACGCGGGCGGGGGCACGGGCCTCGTGGTTCTCCTGCCGCCGGCGCATGCGCTCTTGCCGGCCGCGCTCCGCCGACTCGGCATCCTCCCGGGCGCGCCGCTCGGGGACGGCATCTGGATGAGGTGACGGGCTGCTCGCATAGCGAGCAGCTCGTTCTTCCGGCCGAGGAGGTCGCCTAGCGGCGGCGGCCGGCCCGCCGATTGCCCTCGTGCTCCTTCGTCACGCGCGTGAGGTCGGCGAGTCGCTCCTCGATGGCGGCGTTGATGTTCGCCGGCGAGGTCCTCCTCGTTGACGGGCTCCTCCGCGGCGGCCGCCCTCCTCCGCGGCCTCGTACCGGCCGTCCGCGGTCTCGTGCCAGCCCTCCGCGACCGCCTCCACCATCTCCGCGTCACCGGCCTTACGTGCCGCCGCCTCGCAGCGACAGCGGAGCGCCTCGTCGTCGGCGACCCACCGCGAGTCGCGCGGTCCTCCTCCACCGTCCGCGGAAACTCGGCCCGGGCGGCGAGGAGAGCTTGGCCCATGTGGCTGCAGGTGCGCGGCATGGCGACGGAGAAGGTGGAGGGGAGAGGATGGTGTTGCGATCCGTGAGACCGCCGCCGTCTTTTATAGCCGGCGGCCTGGCGGGAAACTTGGGCGGTCGCTCGCGCCAATGGCGTTTTCGCGCGCGCGGGAACCTTGGTGCGCGCGGGAACTTTCCCGCGCGTTCCACCGCCCACCATGGCTGTCCCGTCGAGGCCTGCCATGGCGCAGCGCCGCGCAAGGAAGACGAACCACGTGGCGTCTCTTTGGGTCGCCGCGTTGGGCGCAGCGTGCGACCCAAACGGACACGCGGACGCGGGGCGCTGTCCGCGTGTCCTGGCGGCGACCCAAACGGCCCAAAACGGACGGCCCAGCGCGTCCGTTTGGGTCGCCCGGTTGGAGATGCCCTTAGGTGGGTGGTTGTACCCCAGCCCACCAGAGTTCAAACCCCAGGTTTGACATCTGTGTGTCTCATAAAGGCGGAATATTCATTCAGTGGGAGGCGACGTTCCCGTCGACAGCGAGGCGCCTGTGGTGACTTCGTCAATTTCAAGATCCAATCCGCCGGCTCAGTCTTCCGGAGGTGCTCATAGGGGTAGGGTGTGCGTGTATGCGTTCATAGGGGTGAGTGTATGCGCGTGTATGTGAGCGGCTGCGTTTGTACTGTGTTTCTCAAAAAAAAAAATAGTGTGGGAGACGAGGGAATCAGGACAGCTGCTAAAACGAACGAAGCTCTTATTAGGCGGAAGTGCGTGTGTGTCACGTCGGGATGTAGGGCGTCCCCTACATCTTTTTTTTTCAAATAAAACCCTGATGCCTTTCATCTTCCTTCGGATAAAAATTACAACGAAAATCTTGAGATGCCTTTCATCTTCCTTCAGACCATGTTGATGGCGCGCCACCGCTGCATTTCTCCCTGAGTCGTCCTGGTGTTGTCGGTCACAGATGGAAAGTCACATAACGGGTCAACAAGACCACATCCGAGACGAGGAAGAAGGAATAATGGCCGATAAAGCTCCATAAAGATCTGAAGATCCCCCACCCCGCCATAAGAAGTTTTCGAGAGCCACACCACTCCCACAAACTTCTTGACGTCATTGTCGAGATGGGGGTGAAGGCGGGAAGACTTTATTAAAGAAGCCGCCGCTTCCACCTAAGCACCACCGCACCAAATTAAAACCCTAAAACCAGGCGAACTGAGCCCTCCCGCCGATGGGGGCCAAGATCCACCCCACCTCCATGGCTCGAAGGGCAAAGAAGTGAGGCAGATCATTGGCGGCGCCGAAGGGAGGCGAATAAACCCTAATAGCCCTCTTACGTTTCTCAGGGCGAAGGTGTACGGGACGGATCTAGATACCCTCAAGTTTTCACAAAGTTAAGACATCTTTTCATAGATGGAGGGAGTATAATTATTTGTTTATATTATGCTATATTATATGCTGTGTTTGGTTGCTCGTATGCATTTTTCTTGTTTTTCAGTATTGACACTATAGGACAATATTATGCATATGTGAAAGTGCATGGAGCCCCCATGTGTGGTTTTGGTAATTAATGACAATCCCTATGGACTAATGTTTGCATTGAGTTATATTTGTAGGAGTTGTCCATAGGCAATTCTTGAACCATATGTTGGCTTCAAGGTTGCAATAAGAAGAAATTGATGAAGGATATCAAGTGTCAAGTATGTCTTGAAGATGAAGATGAAGTGAGCCCTCAAGTTACTTCAAGACATCAACATGATGAAGAATGAAGAAATGATGTGCAAGTTCAAGATGAGCCATCTCGAAGAGATCCTTTGCTTGAGTCTTGCCATCCATATGGTGATCATGGATATGTGAAGATGCGCCGAAGAAGAAGCTCTCCCATGGTGGATTATGGGGGAGCAATCCACATGGTGGTCATGGTTATGCGAAGATGCGCCGAAGAAGAAGCTCTCCCATGGTGGTTTATGGGGGAGCAATCTACAAGACTTCGTCAAGCAAGCACAAGCAAGAAATGCGTTCCATCTTGTTGAGGTCAAGATCGTCGTCATCAAGCTCAAGTGGAATGCGCAAGTATAAGGTTTGCTCTTGATAGGGTTTCTTTCTCACCGGTCTCATAGTGTAGTTGGAGACCGGTTTATAGTTTAGTTGCCGTACTATCAAGAGGGCTCTCGAGTGAGTAACTCGATCGTATCGTTCGGAGAGAGCTCAAACCTTTGCATCCTTTCATCATCTTTCTTGGTTGTCATTTGGATCTTATCCATGTGATGATTTAGAGCTTGTGCTTATTCTCATGACAAGCTCTAGTTCATCAAGAATGGTTTTTGCACGGGCAACTTGTTGCATTTTCGAGATTGGAGGTTTTACCGGTATGTCTTTTTTAGATAGGTCAAACCTTTCATCATTTGTTTCTATCCTCCCTTGTTGGACTATGATGGTTTACTGCATGATCTTGTAGAGCTTGTTCCTAGCTTCAAAACAAGCCCAAGATCATCAAAATCGGAGTCCGGATGCTAAAGTTATGCCCGTTTTAGTTTTGGTGTTTCTGCAGTTTACTTGGGCCGGATATTTCAGAAATATCCGGGCCGGATTATCCGGGCCGGATATTTCGAAAATATCCGGCCCCCCCAAAATCGGCTAAGGACCTGAGGAATTGCTGCTCAGTATAGGGGCCGGATTTTTGGCCGGATTTTGTCCAGGTTTTGTCCCTGAGGCCGGATAATCCGGCCCCCGGATAATCCGGCCCTTACTTAGGCCGAATTATCCGGCCCTGGTTTTGCCCAAACGGCTCGATTTTCTTGGGGGGTATAAATACCCCCCTTCTTCCTCCTTGGGCTGTTGCTTCTTCTACTCTCTCTCTCCTCCATTGTTGTTCTTGAGAAGCTTGCCCTTTTTTCTCTCAATCCCTCCATGATTCTTGCCCCCATTTGAGGGAAAAGAGAGAGGAGATCTAGATCTACACTTCTACCAATCAAATCCATCTCTTTGTGAGTGGAACTCTCTAGATCTAGATCTTGGTGTTCTTTGTGAATTCCTTTGTTCTTCCTCTCTTATTCCCCCAATAGCTTTTGTAGCTTTGTTGGAATTTGAGAGAGAAGGACTTGAGCATCTTTGTGGTGTTCTTGCCATTGCATTTGGTGCATCGGTTTGAGTTCTCCACGGTGATTCGTGGAGGTGAAAGCAAGGAAGTTGTTACTCTTGGGTTCTTGGAACCCTAGACGGATTCTAGGCCTTTGTGGCGGTTTGTTGGGAGCCTTCAATTAAGTTGTGGATGTGTGCCTCAATCTTTGTGTAAGGCCCGGTTTCCGCCTCGAAGGAAATCCCTTAGTGGAACCGTGACATAGGCCTTTGTGGCGAGGGTCACCAGAGATTTAGGTGAGGCGCCTTCGTGGCGTTCGGTGTGTGGTGTGAGTACCGCATCTTGGGGTGAGGCCTTTGTGGCGTTGGTGTGCATCGAGCAACCACACCTCAAGGTGAGCCTCTTGTGGCGTTCGGGAGCACTAAGCAACCGCACCTCTCCACCGGAGATTAGCACTCGCAAGAGTGTGAACTCCGGGATAAATCATCGTCTCCCGCGTGCCTCTGTTATCTCTATACCCGAGCTCTTTACTTATGCACTTTACCTTGTGATAGCCATCGTGCTTGAAGTTATATATATCTTGCTATCATATACTTGCTTGTATTGCTTAGCATAAGTTGTTGGTACACATAGGTGAACCATTGCTTAGAATAAGTTGTTGGTGCACATAGGTGAACAATAGTATATAGGCTTTGGGCTTGACAAAGTAAACGCTAGTTTTATTCCGCATTTGTTAAGCCCATCTCGTAAAAGTTTTAAATCGCCTATTCACCCCCCCCCCTTGTAGGCGACATCCGTGTCCTTTCAATTGGTATCAGAGCAAGGTCTCTCATTCTTAGGCTTCACCGCCTTGAGAGTAAAGATGTCGGCTAGAGGATTAGTGCACGATAACACTCTTATATTAGATGGCACAAATTATGATGTTTGGAAAATTTGCATGCTTAGTCATTTTCGGGACATTGACCCTCATATGGAGAAAATTGTAGATATAGGTTTTTCTCCTCCTATGGATTCACAAAATCTATCTTTAGAGGATGAGAAAAATTTATATCTCAATTCTCAAGCTTCTTATGTTCTTATGAATGCTTTGCGAGATGTAGGTCTTTTTCCATACTTGCCTTTTTGGAGCGCTCATGAGTTATGGACAAAAATTCAAGATAAATATGATGTGTCCAATATTATTAAGGATGATTGCATTGCTTCCACTTCCGGCCGTGATGAGTTCTCATCTTCATCCACTTCACCAAAGTGTGTCAAGACACAAGGTAATGATATGGTGAGTGGTGATGAAAATTGCAATGTTGATATTAAGCTTTCTATTGATGATTCTTCATCTCTATCTCATTGCAATGTTTCATCTACGGACTCAAACACATCTAGCACTAGAAATGATTTACATGCTTGTGTTGATAGTCCTTGCATATCATGTGAAAGTTGCTTGAATAAATCTAATGATGATATGCTTGCTTTGTCTTGTGGCCATGATAAAAATGCTTCTATTTCCTCTAGTTGTTGTGTGACTAACATTGTAGAGGAAACCAAAGATTCTATTGGTCAAGACAAGATCTTGAAAGGAGCCTCAAGTAACTCCTCATCTTTATCTCACGGTTCTCATATGTGCCTTATGGCCAAGGGTTCCACGGTATCTCCTACCATGGAACCTCATACTTCTCGTGGTGATAAGGATGAGGATGTTTATGAAGAAGAGGATTGGGTTGTCTCTCTACGCGATAAGGGTAAGAGTGTATTCAAGATTATTTGCAAAGATAAAATTGCTAGCACTCACTTCTTTGAAATCTTGACTACCGCTATTGAGAGCCAAAAACTTATTTGGATGCATGAGAACACCATTGATAAAAAGGGTGCTCTTGAACGAGAGTATGCCGATGATGTAGCATCATTAAAGAATGAACTTGAAGAAGAACAAACCATCAAGGAAGCTCTTGAGGAGACCTTTGCTCTAGAATTGTCTAGAGAAAAGGAAAACCATGATAGAGCTCTTGAGATGGCAAATGAACTAAAGCTAAAAAATGATAAGCTTGTGTTTGTTAATGCTAATTTCCTTGAGGATTTTGAGCAACTCAAAAAGGGCTCAAGGGTCATTGAGAGTGCGCTCACCAAACTCACCGAGTCGCATGAGCAACTTAAAGCTTCTTATCTAAAAGTGCATGCCAACTTGCCTTCTCCTATTGCTATTGATAATGATGCTTGTGCTACTAACTCTACTTCTTGTGAAGCATCTACCGTGAAGGAGAATGTTGAGCTAAGGGCTCAACTTGATTTGCTAACTTGCAATTATGGGAAATTGGAAGAAAATCATGGAAAGCTTTCTAGCTCCCATGAGGATCTTCTAGCCTCTCATGATAGGCTAAAGTTAGCTCATGAGGCTATCATATCTAAGGCAACACCTTGTGAGCCTCATGTGGATACTAGCACTACTACTCAAAATGCTATATTGCCATGTGCTAGTCCTTGTAATTCATCCACTCATAGTATTGCTAAATTTTGTGATGAATTATCTTCCTTGCCTTGTTGCTCTAACAATGAAGGTTCTACTTCCTCTAGTACTTGTGTTGTTACTAACCATGTAGAGGAAATCAAAGAGCTCAAGGCCCAAGTCACTTCTTTGAAGAATGACTTGGTAAAGAGTCATGAAGGAAAATGCAAACTTGATACGATGTTAAGTGTGCAACAATCCCCCAATGACAAGAGTGGACTTGGATTCAAATCCAACAACAAGAACAAGTCCAACAACAACAACAACAAGAAGAAGAAGAAGGGCAAAGTACAAGTCAAAGACCCGGCCAAGATTGTTTGCTTCAAGTGCAAAATTGAAGGGCACCATGTTAGATCTTGCCCTTTGAAGAAGAAGCAAAAAGGGAAGCGGCCTCAAGCTCAAACTCATATTCAACCTCAAGTTGAAGAAATTCCACTTCCCAAGAAGAATCAAGCCAATGCTCCCATTGTGGAGAAATCTAGTGAGAAGAAGGAGAAGAAAAGAACTTGCTACATATGCCGTGAGAAGGGCCACATCTCCTCCTTGTGCACTATTGGTACCTCATCCAACTCTATCACCATTGATGATGTTTATTCTCTTCGTAAGGATGAGGGTGGCAATGTGTTTGCCAAATATGTTGGTGCTCAAAGTGGTGTCAAGAAAAGAACCATTTGGGTTGCCAAGCCTATTGTGACTAACCTCTTAGGACCCAACTTAGTTGGGGACCAACAATCCAAAATTTGATCAATAGGTGCTTGTTGGAGGGCATTGGAGACTTGGCTACATCATGAAGAATTAAGGGATCTTCATCATTTATATTATCTCAAGCCAAGTCTTTTGGTTATCTTACTTCTATCATACACCCAATGTTCCTCCTTGCGGTAACATGTGCTCAACTCATTTATATTGAAAGTTACTCGCCCTTTTGCATGTGTTAGTTTTGTTCCTAACATGTGTTTGTATATGTTGTGCATCCTACTTGTTTTTCTTGAGAAATCAAGTCTATGTATGTTAGGTTGCACACCATGTATTTGTGCTTGTGTTGGAGCCTCTTTGCATCTTGTTGTATCTTATATGGCTCTTATGAGAGATTAATGGACTATAACATTTTGGGGGAGTGATATGCCTTTAGGAATTTCACAATCCTAACAATGTGTGTACATGAGGAATATCACTTAGAATTGATATTGCAAGATTATCTAGTCTCTATGTGGTATGTCATCTTCATGAGAAATTCAAATTCTAATGTCCATTAATATCTCTAGTTGGATCTTATTTGCCTCTTGTGAAAATAAATTCCTTATCACATTATGGGAGAGTAATAAGCTTTGTGCATATTACAAGCCTAGGAAATGTGAACATTTGAGGTTGTGTCACATAGAATTGATATTGTAAATTGTCTCTCATATGTGACATGTTTTCTCAAACAAGTTCCAATTTGCTTAAATGGCCTCATTGCTAATATCTTTGTGGATCTTATTTGTGAAAGTTTTTCTTGGCATGGTTTTTCACAATGTGTCCCTCAATACATTTTTGGAAAACCATGTGCTTCAAGTCATACTATTAATTGCTTTGCATGTTGGTATGAATGCTATTAATTGCTTTGCATGTTGGTATGAATACTATTAATTGCTTTGCATGTTGGTATGAATACTATTAATTGCTTTGCATGTTGGTATGACTAATTGAAGCTATCAAGAAACTCTCTTTGCATGTTGGTTAACTCTTATCTTTTACCATATGCTTTATTTGGTGTAAAAATGATCTTACATATACTTACAAACTACCACCGGAAAATATTTCCTAATACCTCTTGTCCTAGGACAATTGGCAATCTATTATTGGGTAGAAATTTATTGATCATATTTACATTGGCTCTTGTGTTTAAATTGTCTTATTTATTGCCATGAATGTGTTGTGCTTTGACTCCCATGTGTCTTCCTTGCATCTTATGGATCTAATTTGTTTATTCAAACTTTCTTAGCATTTTAGTAGATTTAGGTAGCGTGATGATCCTAGTTTTGTGCATTTAGTATTCATATGCAAAATCCTATATAATGCACTAATCTTGGGGGAGCTCTCCTATATTTGTTAGAATGCTTAACATCTCTTGATCTTTATCAAAAATTTGGTTTTGGGAGTCATAAATTTTCTTTTTGGTACTTTGTGCCATCATAAAAAGTGTCGAGGGTTTGGTTTATTTGTTGGAACCTTGCTCCCTTGGGAGTTGGTTATCTCATTTCTTTGTGCTTAGATTTAATTAGCTTCTTATAATGAGATAAGTCTTTGGAGTCAATCTTGTGTTGATTTGATTCTTTGATATAATTTGGACAACCATTGTCTCTTGGTTTATTTGGTGTTTTGTCCAAATTGTATCTTCCTTTGGTTCTTGAAAGTATTGTGCATGCATATTTAATATATGTATATCTTATGGCATGTGTCACTTTCTTTGATCCAATATATAGGGTAAACTCCATCAAATCCTAATTTGACTAAGATGTGCATGAAATTCAATTTCATATCTATATGCACAAAAAATTGTGGAGTTTGTCCTATATGTTGTAGTGTGTCTAACTACTTCGTACCCAATTAGTTTGGGGACCATTTTGTACTTACCTTTGTGTTAGGTACAATGGATATGCATTGAATGCTTGTCTCACTCTTGGAAAGAAGTGGTGACTCAATGGTAACGTGAGGCAAGCTAGGATGATCAACGAACACATATCTACTACATCCACACCAATGCTATCTTGGTAACAAGTATCTTCTCATGCATACTTTTCTTGTATCCAACCTTATGGTTGCATCTTGGCATGAATCTCTTGATTTGCAAATGTTGTGCTTCTTGCAAAAGTCTTAATGAAACCTCTTTATTGTGAATGTGAGTAATTTGAGATGAGTGCATTTGTTGGGAAGTATTTTAAATCATGCTCATGATTCATCCATCCCAACTATGCCTATCTAGCAATTTTTTTGCATATCAATTCGTCAACGCTCTCACATGTGCAATATAGATGAAAGTGCAAATTTAGTTACTTCTTTTGGTATCCCCGTTTGTGATACTTGTTGCCTTTCTTAAATGCATCCCAACTATCTTCTATCCCTTGTTGATATTTGTGATGTATTTTAGTTGTTTGTGGTTGAAGTTCATGAATGTACAATAAGATAAAATTGAGCCTTTGGCCATGCTATTAAGCAAAAATTCTTATTGGTATATTGCATGACTTCATCTTGGATATCATACTATTTTTCTTGCGTATCTATTTTATGTGTGCATGTTTCTTTGTGAATAAATATCTTTGTGATATTGCCCACTTAGAGAAACTTATACACATAAGAGATGATACATCTCCTTTTGATATCTTATTTATTTATTGCGTGTTGATTGGTCATGCTAAGCAATATAATTCATTGAAGACTATGATGATGCTTTTTGCTCATCCTTGTAATAGTCTTATAGTATGCTTTATCATGCCTTTCACATATCCTCTTGGTTGAGCCTTTTTATTATGGTGCCTCTTACTTGTTGCTCAACTATTTGTTTGTTGCAAGTGTTAAGCTTATTTATCTATCTATGATCTATTCCAAATGTTTGTGTTTTAAATGGTAATGAGGGAGTGAGGATTCCATGTTATGCATATTGTATTCAAATACAACATTTTAATTTATGCATGTACCTTGGGGAGCTTCCTCATTTAATTTAGAGCACTATCTTTTGGTGATCATTAGAGTTTAATTCACTTGGTATATTTTGTTTTTGAATGATATTATGGGAGTGATGATTCCATGTTTGTGCACTTTATACTCCAATGCAAATTGTCTTGTTTTGTGCACAAACCTTGGGGAGCTTCCTCATATTATTTAGAGCAATCTTCTTGATCTTATCATAATATCTATCTTTCTTTTGGTATCTTCTTTGTGGTTCATTTGGTTGCTTGCTTCATTTGTTGAAGCTTCTTGACTTTGTTATCTTTTTGCAATCTTTGATCCTATCTATGGTGTGATTCCTTCCGAATATTCGTAATTGGATATGTGCATTTGATTCCACTAAAATTATGAGAAATGCACACGCTATGGAGGAACTCTCACTATATTGGCCTTCTAAATTTTTCACCCATTTCGGCAATTGGTGCCAATGGGGGAGAAGTTTGGAGGGTTTAAGGGAATTTGGTTATGTCTTTGCTTTGTGCTTAAGCATGTGCCTTTATTGCATTGCATCTTGTTGCTTTGCATAGTTGAATATTTAGAGGAAACTCCACTAGGCTTTGAATGCCAATATATGCAATGAAAGTCAAGATCATTCACACATGCATATATTATGGGGGAGTTTGCTCTATAGATTCAACTTGTTTGTTACTTAAATTCCTTATATAAACCCTCTCAAAGAGATTGTCATCAATTACCAAAATGGGGGAGATTGAAAGTGCATGGAGCCCCCATGTGTGGTTTTGGTAATTAATGACAATCCCTATGGACTAATGTTTGCATTGAGTTATATTTGTAGGAGTTGTCCATAGGCAATTCTTGAACCATATGTTGGCTTCAAGGTTGCAATAAGAAGAAATTGATGAAGGATATCAAGTGTCAAGTATGTCTTGAAGATGAAGATGAAGTGAGCCCTCAAGTTACTTCAAGACATCAACATGATGAAGAATGAAGAAATGATGTGCAAGTTCAAGATGAGCCATCTCGAAGAGATCCTTTGCTTGAGTCTTGCCATCCATATGGTGATCATGGATATGTGAAGATGCGCCGAAGAAGAAGCTCTCCCATGGTGGATTATGGGGGAGCAATCCACATGGTGGTCATGGTTATGCGAAGATGCGCCGAAGAAGAAGCTCTCCCATGGTGGTTTATGGGGGAGCAATCTACAAGACTTCGTCAAGCAAGCACAAGCAAGAAATGCGTTCCATCTTGTTGAGGTCAAGATCGTCGTCATCAAGCTCAAGTGGAATGCGCAAGTATAAGGTTTGCTCTTGATAGGGTTTATTTCTCACCGGTCTCATAGTGTAGTTGGAGACCGGTTTATAGTTTAGTTGCCGTACTATCAAGAGGGCTCTCGAGTGAGTAACTCGATCGTATCGTTCGGAGAGAGCTCAAACCTTTGCATCCTTTCATCATCTTTCTTGGTTGTCATTTGGATCTTATCCATGTGATAATTTAGAGCTTGTGCTTATTCTCATGACAAGCTCTAGTTCATCAAGAATGGTTTTTGCACGGGCAACTTGTTGCATTTTCGAGATTGGAGGTTTTACCGGTATGTCTTTTTTAGATAGGTCAAACCTTTCATCATTTGTTTCTATCCTCCCTTGTTGGACTATGATGGTTTCCTGCATGATCTTGTAGAGCTTGTTCCTAGCTTCAAAACAAGCCCAAGATCATCAAAATCGGAGTCCGGATGCTAAAGTTATGCCCGTTTTAGTTTTGGTGTTTCTGCAGTTTACTTGGGCCGGATATTTCGGAAATATCCGGGCCGGATTATCCGGGCCGGATATTTCGAAAATATCCGGCCCCCCCGAAATCGGCTAAGGACCTGAGGAATTGCTGCTCAGTATAGGGGCCGGATTTTTGGCCGGATTTTGTCCAGGTTTTGTCCCTGAGGCCGGATAATCCGGCCCCCGGATAATCCGGCCCTTACTTAGGCCGGATTATCCGGCCCTGGTTTTGCCCAAACGGCTCGATTTTCTTGGGGGGTATAAATACCCCCCTTCTTCCTCCTTGGACTGTTGCTTCTTCTACTCTCTCTCTCCTCCATTGTTGTTCTTGAGAAGCTTGCCCTTTTTTCTCTCAATCCCTCCATGATTCTTGCCCCCATTTGAGGGAAAAGAGAGAGGAGATCTAGATCTACACTTCTACCAATCAAATCCATCTCTTTGTGAGTGGAACTCTCTAGATCTAGATCTTGGAGTTCTTTGTGAATTCCTTTGTTCTTCCTCTCTTATTCCCCCAATAGCTTTTGTAACTTTGCTGGAATTTGAGAGAGAAGGACTTGAGCATCTTTGTGGTGTTCTTGCCATTGCATTTGGTGCATCGGTTTGAGTTCTCCACGGTGATTCGTGGAGGTGAAAGCAAGGAAGTTGTTACTCTTGGGTTCTTGGAACCCTAGACGGATTCTAGGCCTTTGTGGCGGTTTGTTGGGAGCCTCCAATTAAGTTGTGGATGTGTGCCCCAATCTTTGTGTAAGGCCCGGTTTCCGCCTCGAAGGAAATCCCTTAGTGGAACCGTGACCTAGGCCTTTGTGGCGAGGGTCACCGGAGATTTAGGTGAGGCGCCTTCGTGGCGTTCGGTGTGTGGTGTGAGTACCGCATCTTGGGGTGAGGCCTTTGTGGCGTTGGTGTGCATCGAGCAACCACACCTCAAGGTGAGCCTCTTGTGGCGTTCGGGAGCACTAAGCAACCGCACCTCTCCACCGGAGATTAGCACTCGCAAGAGTGTGAACTCCGGGATAAATCATCGTCTCCCGCGTGCCTCGGTTATCTCTATACCCGAGCTCTTTACTTATGCACTTTACCTTGTGATAGCCATCGTGCTTGAAGTTATATATATCTTGCTATCACATACTTGCTTGTATTGCTTAGCATAAGTTGTTGGTGCACATAGGTGAACCATTGCTTAGAATAAGTTGTTGGTGCACATAGGTGAACAATAGTATATAGGCTTTGGGCTTGACAAAGTAAACGCTAGTTTTATTCCGCATTTGTTAAGCCCATCTCGTAAAAGTTTTAAATCGCCTATTCCCCCCCCCCCCCCCCTTCTAGGCGACATCCGTGTCCTTTCAATATGTTTGGTTGCCCACGTTGAATATTGGTGCATTTTTTTCCTCTTGTTTGTTTGCTTGCACAATGTGGTTTAGTACAAATGCAAAATATTTGTGTTTTTTGTGTGCAAGCACAATTTTCAGTTCCTACCTCATATATGGTGATCTTATCACCAAAATGCCAAGCACATAGAAAGCCAAGTAGTTAATATCCACATTAATTAGCTTTGTTAACATATGTATCCACATAGGCATCTCATGCACATATACAATAACATCACAGGTTCATAGTAACACCCCTCACAAAAGTATACCTAGGTTCACATCAATAGTGGCATCCCATGCCTCTGAAACATCAAGGGCTAAATCTTGATCAAAAAGGCCAAGGCCGAGAGAAATGCGGCACCGGCATTAGCCGTCATGGACGCCTCCCTTGAGAAGATGATATCCTCCTTCTCAATGGAGAACAAGGAAGTGGCGGATAGGGCCGCCGTTGTATGGAAGGAAATACTGGACAAGCAAGATTTGAAGATCGAGTTGGAGAGGGAGAAGGTGGTGACGGCGAAGATAGAAACTCACGCCGCTGCCATCTACCGGGGCTGTCGTATGGAGGGTGCCGGTGTGGGAGCAGCTTCCCCAAATAAAGGATGTTGTGGCGGCGCTCCCCATACAATAGTGCCGGTTTTCCCTACCAGCGATTATTTGGGGCGCACCTGTGGAGATGCTCTTACGTCTCCATTATTTTTCAGTTAAGTTTCCTTCCATGAGCTTTTCGATCGTAGATTCGTAGGCAACCGGGTGAAGCAGCTGGCCGGCAAGTCTCGGAGAGTGAAAGGGAAGTTACCAGTGGATAATGCTGGCTAGTTTTGATTCAGTCTTGTGGATCTGTTTACGGGAAGTGTGTGATTGACGCTCGCCGAGCATCAGACGATTCTTGTTCCCAGATCGATGAGGATAAGGACAGAACGGAACAGGCTATTGGCGTTAATTCTGTCAGTTAGTCACAGTCAGTCAGTCAGTCTCGGAACCTAATTAGTGGAACAGCTCGATGGAGCTGGAATTAGATCCGCTCCCCGCATTCGCTAATTTCGAACCGAAGCGCATCGGTGAATTGAAAGTAAAATGTTCCGCGCGCGTGCAATAAGCGCAATGTTTTTGCTCAGCTTGGTACTATTAGCGAATGGAGCGCAAGCATCATTTCCCAGCTGGAGATAGATCGATCGAGCTAGATCGAGATCCGGTGCTTCTATGCTTAGTCAAATACGGTGATGATCCAGTGGCGTGGCGATGGAAGCGCACGCACGGGGGAGAAGAAGAATCCGAGAAGCTAGCTCCGTGATGATCTGTTAGTATATAAACAAAGGCAGTGTCAGCGTGGACACATCTGACGCGGAGCCCAAGCTGCAGCTGCACCTGTTCTTTCGCAAGGGAGCATACCTCACGATGCAACGGAGAAAACAGTTAGATCAGAATGAAGAGGCAGATTGTCCTGTCATGCTGATGCACATGATTCAAACTGACGACTTAATTATCTGGTTCGTGATCCCTGGTCAGAGTACAAGGAACCACCCGAGCAGGTTGGAGCAGATCACCGTGCGTGCGCCATGGCCAGCACGGGGACAAAGATGTTGAGAGAATCTTGAGTTCTTGACGCGCGTGGCAAGGGACAGCCAGGATCGAAGGGTAGCTCGATCTTGTGGTATCGGCATTGTACAACTCAATGACAACCCCCCGATTTATTATACTACTAATCGATTGAATTTGAATGCCTGAGAGAGATGAGTGTGCTGCAATGCTGCAAATGGCCACAATTAAACAAGTGCGCGTTTGGCGGGAGGAAGGCGCGGAGCCTACAGCAAGCTCTACAGCCGGGTAGTGACCAGGCAGGGCAGCCAGCAGACAGGGTACTAGCAGTACCAAGAATCTTGCTTAATTCGTGCACGCACCAAACTCAGCAGCAAAATCGCACGGAACAATCGTGTCTTCCGTTACATTATTTAACCCCAATCAGTTGGGCGGGAAATCGACATGATCAGGACGATGTGGATTGACTGATGAGCCATATGTTCGTTGCGGCAACGCGCCCATCATTGTCAGGCTCGTACTGGTACTCTCCGGAGAAAATTGCACAATCCAGAGTAACGGTTGCACTTATTTTTCTTTTCGTAGCTCTACGGGTAATTGGTTGCAACAAACTCTAACGATTTGTTTTTTTCTGTTTAACAACTTGCCTGGTAGCCACTCTGGCACCTCTCTTCAACATGCCAAGCCACTATTTTCCCTTCAAAATAGCCACAACTAGTTCTAACAATGATCACCGTCAGTCATACATCAGTTTTGTTGGTAAAAACAATAGGAGCAATATGGCATAAGCAATGACAACACCAATATAAGTATTATTATAGAATTAACCGTGAAATATGACATGAACAATAAAAGCACATCATACATGTGTTGTGATTTTTTAATAATATGAGCATTCGTAAGAAAACGACATGAACATTGCAGCATTATAGCATGAGAGATGACATCGACAATATCACCATCATTCGGATCACCATCATGGCACGTAGAAATATTCAAAAAAATTGTGTCTCTTCGCACATGCATCATAAAAAAGGGCTGCACATGATCACTCCGTCTAGCATTAGAGCATCCCCACTCGTTTGGGCTCCCCACGCCCAAATCCGGACGAAACTACCTCCGGATTGGACGAAATTAAGGCGTGGGGAGTACCGTATTTCCAGTCGTCCACCCGGAGTTCGGCGGATAGAGTTTAAATTCAAACAAACCGCCGTCCCGCGCTACAAGTACGGCCAGATGATCGGCAAAAGGAGCAAAAGGATCAGCCACAGATCGGCGATCGGAGGGAAATTACACGGAAACAGGCTCGTCGGCAGTCCCGGCCGGCACGGCTTCGTCCGACGGACCAGTTTCCTCATCACACGTCGTGGCCGAAGCGGCTGCGGCGGCGGATGATGAACCAGCGGCAGTGGACGTCGAAGCAGCCGCAGTCGACGAGGTAGATGGTGAGGCAGACGAGGTAGGAGCCGGCGGAGACGACGAAGGACTGGCCGGAGTGGCTCGGAGGATGTCGTTGCGGTGGCCCTGGTACCAATTCCTCGTCTCCTCGTCCATCAGTTCCATGTCGCCGCCGCCCATGAGGAACGCCAAGTCTGTGTTCCTCTTCTTCGCCGCCGCCATCGTCTTGACGAGGCGATCCGGACGCCTTGGTTGGCGAGCATCTCCCGCCACCTGCCGTCGATATTGTCGTTCCTCCCGTCGGCGTTAGTCCTCAAGTCGGCCCAGCACTTGTCGATCGACGCCTTTGCATCCCGTCGGCGGGATTGCCCGTCTTTTTGAGCTCTTTGAGCTTCTTCGCCGAGTTCAGGGCGCCCTTCCGCCGCGCTTGCCGCCGGAGCGTCGGGGTTGTACTGCTCGGTCTTGCTCTTCGAGAGGGTCGTGCGGACTTCCTTCCACTTCTCGCAGTTCTCGAGGCGGGCGTAGACGTTGAGGAACTTAAACTGCAGGCCGGTGTCGTCCGTGTACATGTCCAAAGCTCGGCGCAGCTGGGGAAAAAAGAACACGGCGATACGGGTCAGCTAACGACGATGTACCTCGGTGATGCAGGGTCGACGGAGCATACCTTTTGCTCCAAGTCGTGGCCGCTGATCGGCCGTTTCTCGCACTCCTCCTGTATGCCGTGCCATTTGCTGCACGCCGTCTGCATGAGCCCCCAATGGGTGGCCATTGCCTTGTCTCCCCGGAACACGTTCATGTTCGTCTTCTTGAAGTAGGGATCGACGAGTTTGCGCTCCTCGTACGCCTGCTTCACTCGAAGCCAATATGTGTCGAACGACTGATTGGCCCCGATTATGCCGTTCGTGGACACGGTCATCCAAGCTTCGGCGAGGCACTCCTCTTCCTTCGGCGTCCATTTGATACGCGGTTCGGCAGGCGGCGAGTCCTTCTTCCTCTTCTTCTTCCCCTTCGACAGGTTGGCGGCGGATTGAGTTGGCTCTTCTTCTTCCTCGCCTTCTTCTTCGACGGCTTGGCTTCCGTCGGCAACATCCTCCCGATGCTCGTTGCGCGCCGCCACAGCTGCCGTCGCCCTCGTCTCCTCTTGCGTGAAGAACCCCGGGCACGCAGCGGCGGCGGTCATGAAGAACCCCGGGCTCGCAGCGGCGGCGGTGGTGCCGGAGGTGATCATCTCGTGGATCTCCTCTTCGTTCGGCGCCGCCATCGCACCGAACGTGAGCGGCCCTCGTCGCAGGGCCGGCGAGGTGCCCTCGAACAGGCCGCCGCCGCCGACGTCAACCTCGGGCGGCGACGGTGTGGGCTTGGACGGTTGGACGTAGGCGCCCTCTTGGAACACGGCAGTCGGCGACGGCGAGTACAGCGAAGACGATAAGGAAGACGGGGAACTTGTTGTACCTTGCGTCGGCCATTGGCCGGGGAACATACCGCCGCTATAGGCCATGCTGATCAGCCTCGCTTGTTCCTCCTGGGCCGCCTCCGCCGACCTCTTGGCGGCGGCTCTTTTCACCCTCTCCGCCCTGGCGCTTGTTTCCACGTCGCGCCGTTGCTCGTCCGCCGCCCACTCGGCGTTCGACATGCCCGGCGGCTTCGTCTTCTTCGCCCGCATCTTCCTCGCCGGCGCCTTCGGCGGCATTGTGGTGGACGAGAAGACGAGGAGGAGAGTGGTGGTGGACGAGAAGACGCCGCCAGGAACTGGAGCTGGAAGACGAGGAGATTGGGGGATTTCGGCGGGAGAGAATGGGGATATGCAAGCAAATTGGAGGGAATGGGGATATGCAAGCAAATTGGAGGGAAAATCGACAGGATTTGGTTTTCCAGTCGCCGACTACACGGGTCCACACGCCGTTTCGCGCCAAAATCTTTCGTCCGGAGTCCCCGAGCGCGCCCCGGGGGGCCGGGGGTGGCGTGGGCTCGCCGGATGGATTAAGGGCCAAATCCGGACGAAAACGAGGAACCGGGGGCGCGACTGGGCCGAATTTCGCCGTCCGGATGGAAAAAACGTCGCTCGGGGGCCTCGTCGGGGGGACGAGTGGAGATGCTCTTACACACCATTCTTCTTCTTGCTGATTCTCATCATCAAGACCTGCGGCAGCGAAGTAGCTATACATTCTGGAGTTTAGATACCCCTCTCCCATTTGTTGTTCGCATGGAGGCGCATGTGTTGGAGCGATCAGTCTTGGCGGAATCCATGGTGTGCGTGATGGAGCTGAAGCATGGGGCATTTGAGGGATACATGCAGGGACGGAGCCAGGAAAGTTACACGAGGGTGGCTAGTTACATGTAAAATTTCTTGGAGTGGGTCATATAAACAAATTAAGGAAATTTACGTGTCAAATCTACAGGTTAGCAAGAGGTTTTTCAGGAAAAAAATTCACCATGGGGGGCCATGGCCCAAGCCAGCTCCCTGCTAGCTCCGTCCTGGATACATGTTTGACTAGTAGTAGCAGCAGAGGTTCTTGTAGTTGTAGAAGATGTTCTTGGTGTTGCAGCTTGTGTTGTAGTAGATGAAGTTGGGGCTGCACTTGTTGCTTATGATGTAGTTGATGAAGTTGCAGCCGGGGCACAAATGGACTAGGAAACCGTCATTTGATCTACAAAGAAAAGGCAAGACACATATATAAGGAAAGCTTCTACAATAGTAAGTTAGCATAAGGAGTAACACTTGATAGTAGTTCACATTGTGTCCTTGTTTTCTCACAACAAGATAGGATTTCAACGGCTAGGTACAAGTGGTGTATCTATGACCTTTATTTTGCAATTTGAGCATCTTATGGCTGCCCGATACCATCTACCATTAGAGCATCTCTAGTCGCGTCCCCAAAAGCGTCCCCCAAAGGGATTTCGGGCGCGCCGGATAAAAAAACCGTTCCAGCCGCGTCCCCCAAAGCCCATTTTTGTCCGGCGCGCCCCCATACGGTGTCCGGCGCCCCGAGCCCGTCCCCATCCCACAGGGGACGCACCGGGGACGCCGGACACAACGAAAAGCGAGGCGGGCTCCCACATGTCGGCGACTATTTGCATAAACCGTTGGTTCGCGCCTCTTTTCTCGTCGCTCATTCCTTCCCGCGCCTCCCACCCCACCGCCGCCGCTGGATTTCCCGGCCGTTTGGGCGTCTGATCTCTGCTGAGAGTCGGCATCATTGTCGCGGCTGGGGCTCCCGCCGGTCGTGGCGCCGCCGCCGCGTCGCCAGCGCGTCCCAGAACGCGCCGTCAAATCCGCCCCACCTCCACGCACAGAAGGTGCTCGACGACTTGCCAGGTAGGCGCGATTGGCCGCTGTTTGTTCCGTCGTCTGCCTCGGCGCAATTTTAACCATTGATTTTGCTGTAGCCATGGACAGCGACGATGAGATGGTTGCCCTGCTGCTGGAGGACGAGCAAGCCTTCGACGACGACGTGCGGGAGCATTTGCTGATCATCGCGTCCCTCCAGGACATGCTTGACGCTGAGGCAGAGAAGAGGAAGAGGCCGCGCCGCGGAGGATCAAGGCCGGGAAGAAGGAAGTCGAAGCCCCGGCAGAGGATGGAGGGGCATGCCATGCTGCACAACGACTACTTCGCCGACGACGCAACACATGCCGACAATTTTCGGCGCCGGTACAGGATGAGCAAGGGGCTGTTCATGAATATCCTCCACGGCGTTCGAGAGTTCGACCCCTACTTCAAGCTCAAGCTCGACGCTGTAGGCGTCCTCGGGTTCTCGTCGATTTAGAAGTGCACCGCCGCCATGAGGATGCTTGCATACGGAGCACCTGCCGATACACAGGACGACTACCTTCGCATGAGTGAGTCTACTGCCATTGAGTGCATGTACAAGTTTTGCCGAGCTGTGGTGGGAAAGTTTGGCAAATACTACTTGAGAGGGCCAACTGAGGAAGAGACTGCAAGGATCATGGCACAAAATGCTGCCAGAGGATTTCCTGGAATGCTTGGAAGCATCGATTGACAAGGTATCAACTTGTCAATGCCTATGGATTGTAGGCTAGGGTTTAGTTAGAAGTAGAGGGCAAGTAGATCTCGAAGGTTTCAGCCGAAAAGTACTCGACGATTATGAAAATTAGGGTTTGCAGATAATGATTCGATGATCTCCTCGTCCCTCGACTCCCCCTTTATATAGGAGGTGGAGCCGAGGGATTCGTATAGTACAAATTACAGAGTCCGGGACGGTTTCTAACTCATCCCGCCAGATTACAAAATAACACTTCCTATTACAACTCTATCTTTCCTTAAATACATCTTGGGCTCTCGAATCCTCTTATTCTTCGGGTAGTGGGCCTTGATGAAACCCCGCGTACTATCTACCGCAAGCCCATTTGTGATTCCTATGTCAGTAGCCCCCGAGATTTTGCTTGAATCGTAGAGTCAGGGAAAATCTCCACTGTTTATTTTTATTCAAAAGCTTTAACCTTTTTATACTTCTTCATATAAAATTCTATATTGTACAGGGATAATGGTAGTTGGGGCTAGTTCATCTGACGGATCAGGTACTAGTTAACTGCTCTGGTGGCAATCCGCAAAAACCTACTTCAAGATCACGTCCCTGGACATGATCTCGGGATACTGGTGTAAACGTCGACAGGTGCCGCTTAAGGTCTTACCATTCTGTCGAGTCCCAGTCAAATTTATCGGGTACCTAACGCGTCCGTTAGGATTTTTCTTCGTATCTGTTGATACGGATAAAAGCAGCAGAGCGCAGTCCTTGGCGATGCCACGCCCAGCAGAACGGATCTGGGGTCTTACCTTCGCAAATTTGCGGCATTCAGAAATTGATCGCAACTTTGGCGTTCTGAGAATATATTGTCGAGTGCTTTTCCGGCTGTTGGAATGGCACATTTTATCGAGTCAATTTTGACTTATATTGTTCTCCCGATGGGAGTATATGTAGAGTTAATTATAACTCGAAATATACTCTCTTGCTTTTCTATCTTTTATTTTTGAACTTCATCGGGTACGCGAACAGCGTTCCCGATGGGAGTAGCCCCCGATGCTACAGCCAAGAACTTGTGCTTGGTTGTAGGCTCAACATTTTAGTCCACCTTGTCACTATATTGTTATTATGTCCCAATATGATCTTCTCTTTATCTCTCGGGTGCGCGAACAGCGCTCCCGATGGGAGTAGCCCCCGAGGCTACAGCCAAGGACTTGTGCTTGGTTGTAGGCTCAACATTTTCTATATTGCCATACTCGAAATTTTACTTTTTGTCGAAGTAGCCCCCGAGCATTGGGCAAAAACTTGTATTTTGGTCAAAGGCTCCCGAAGTATTCAAATAACTCCTCTTGTCGCCAATCTTTTCGAAATCTTGTCGGCATGCTTCAAATTTACTTCATCTCTGTTTAACAGTCGTGATTTTTCTGCCCTGTGGGTCCATTGCTTCTTCCACGTTGACACGTCGTGCAAGTGGGGGACACACGTCCTCCGCTTTTCCTGGCGCACGTACGGTAACGCTTATCTCTTTAAAAATACCTTTTTACCCTTTTATCTAGAAGATTTGCTGTCACCACACGATTTCTTCATCCAACGGTTCATCGCTTCACCCGATTCTTATATAAACCTTTCTTCAACCTCCGTGCACTCCCTCGCTTGCGCCGCACATCTGTTTCTCTTCGCAAAGCTTCCCCTGCGCCCAACTCTCTCTGTTCTTCCACACTCACGATCACTGCTTTGCCCATTGCCGTTGATGCCACCGCGCACACGACTTACTCGCCATAGCACGCCAGAATCCAAGATGGCCGCCAAAGATCTTGAGTGGGAGAGATCCAAGATCTCCAACCAGGATGTCAATACGCTGAAGAGGCTTGGCCTCATGAAGAAAGAAGACGCCATCCGCTTTCCTAGCGAGGAGAGCTACCCCAACCCTCCAATGGAGTATCGGGTTAGTTTCGTTGATCACCTTATCCGCGGCCTGTCGGCCCCAATTCATGATTTCCTCCGCGGCCTTCTTTTCGTTTATGGGATTCAACTGCACCAGTTGACCCCCAATTCCATCCTTCACATTTCCATTTTTATCACACTTTGCGAATGCTTCCTCGGAATTCCTCCTAATTGGATTCTGTGCAAACGCATTTTCTGCCTCCGCCGTAATGGCTCTCACAACGCCACCTATAACATAGGCGGCGTTGTTATCTGTGTCCGAACTGATGTCGATTATTTCGACGTCAAGTTTCCTGATTCTGTCCAAGGATGGCGCAAAAGATGGCTCTACATTCACGAAGAAAGTGCCAACTCTATGGAGCACAACATAATTCCTTTCGACGGAAGTGCCAAGATCCAGCGCCGCCGTTCCTGGGACGCTGAAGCTTCCGAAGAAGAGAAAAAGGCGACAGAAGCTCTTATGTCTCGTATTCATCAGCTCCAAAATACTCGAGGCAAAGAACTATCTGGTGTTCAAATCACTGCCTACTTCCTTAGGATTAGAGTGCAGCCTCTTCAGGCTCGCAAAAATCCCCTTTGGACGTATTCTGGTGAAAACGACGCCAATGAATCTCCAACGATCTTTCTGTAAAGGACTTGGAGAAATTGGTTCGAAGAGTTTCTCGACTAGCCAAGAAGGATCCTATTCCCTCCTCTTGTCGAGTAGAACCATATAGTGCTTCCAATCCTCTTCCCGAGGTATTTTGTCTTCTTGAGTTTTTGTCTTGTTCTAAACTTTTCCTTGCATCTCATTGTATTGGTATCTCGCTAATTTTCTTTTGTCGCTATTTTCTTGCAGAACCATCCTACTATGGCTTCCCTTCCTCCTCTTCCTGGGGATGGAGAAGTCGAAGAAAGGACCATTGTCACGGATAATAATCAGGAAGCTCCATCTTTTGTGAACGAACCCGTGGATTCTCGAAAATCTGCGGGTCATTCTGAAGATACTTTATCGGCACAATCTCCTCCCCCCGCTGTCTCTCCAAGAGGCAAAAGGAAAAGGAACGATGTCGAAGATTCCGGCACTTCCAAAGCCGAAGAAATTGATCCTTCACGTCAGAAGGCAGCTTATGATCCTTATCTTGGATCCTTCGTCAGCTCGTAAGTCCTTTTTACTTTTCTTCTTATTTCTGTACTCGAAATGTTTATCTTGTCTTGATTTTAAGCTGTCGATTTTTAACCAACAGTGATGACGAGGAAGAAGTACCAAGTGTTGACGTGGCTCCTCGAACAAGCACGTCACATACTGTACTTGCCTCAGACACGCTAGTTGAAGGAGAAGAATCCTCGCCTCCTCAACAAAACGTCGTCACCACAACTCCGCCAGGAAGCCCCCTTGCTCCTTCACCAAAAAGGACAAGGGTTGAAAAGATTGTTGAGCCTGCCCCTCAATTGGGCAGTTCGTCGACTCTGCTCTTGGATGATGTAAGTTTGTTGATATCTGTGTTTCCCCTATGTTGCTTTTTTACGTCTTCACTCTCTTTTTCATGTCGGTGCTTCTTTTCCTGCGTTCTTCTTTAATAACCCATGATCAAAGAACTTCTCCGCATTGGGTCCCAATTTATTGGGTACCGTGAGTATGCTAGCAGAGCCGAAGGTAACAACTTTTATACTTGCCGTTTTTCCTTGACTTTTTGCTCCTGTTGCTTGTCGCGATTTTTGATCTTTCCTCTCTCTCTTTTTTATATCTCGACAGAGAAACTTGCAGAGGCCACCAAACGTGCCGACGCGCTTGCTCAAAAACTTGAGCAAAGTGAGGCGGCTCGTAAGAAAGCCGAGCTTGTTGCTAGTGAAGCCAAAGCCGAGGCTGATGACGCTAGAGCAAAGGCTGCTAGTGTCGAGGGATTGCGAAAAAACTTGAGGATGTCAGAACTGCCTTAGACGAGCACAAAGCTGCACAAGCTTCTCGTGAACAAGGAATCCTCAAACGTCTGAAATCCCAAAGTCGACGCACTTTCAGTAAGTTTTTTGATCCCTTCAATTTTTACGAGAGTCACTGTTTTTTGTTGTTTGACCCACATTTTATTTCCTTGGCAGACCAAACAAACCAGGAATTTGATCTGTCGAATCCTGTCGACGACCCTCTCATTGATGCACTTTCCTATCTGGAGCTGCATGGGTCCGAAATTCGTGAAGGCGTGGCCAATGCTAATGCAGGATTGTCGGCGTTGTTCCCCTACTTCTTCCCGAAGAAAGAGGAGCCCTCGACTTTCCTTAATCTCGCCAAGATGTTCAATTCATCGAAAGACCTTGGACTGAAGATGCGCCAAGAAAATATGAAAATTGTCGAAAGCACCGTCGCTTTGGTTGCCGACCGGTCAACAAAGTCGTTGATTGGACGAAAGTTGGCGACACCGAGCAGATAGAGCAATCAAGATGGAGGTCGTTGATTAAGGCAGCCAAGCCCAACACGAAGAAGATCTTGGCCTATCTCGGGATCAAACCAGCGTCGACTCCTAGCTCATCAAGGCCGGAGGTCTAGTTGCATGCCTCTTTATTTTTCTTTCTATGTTTTTTTTGCTCTTGTCGCCAAAGTAGTCATTTGGCGACACGTACTTCCTTAGCTCCACTGTAATGCCTTTGTAATTATTCCGAGAGATCAATGAAAACTCTATCTTTGTTTGTTGTTTGATGTTGTCTTGTCTAAATTTCAGTTGATATTTGATAACTATACTCCGTCTGCCGCTCCTTCCAATATTTCGCCCTCTTCTTCTCGCTCGAGGGGAGCTTTTCTTGGTACCGCACTGTCGAAGATACCTTGTCGCAAGAACTGGACGAACTTCGACAAAGAACTTCGGTATGCGAAGAAGCAAACACTTGTGATGATGGAAAAGTCTCATAAATCATCTGAAGCCGAAAAATTGCACTTGACAAGCTCGCGAGGCCGTGGCTGCTAAGGAAATTGCTGCTTCCGAGGCTGAAAAGGCGACTACTCGAGAAAATTTCATGCTCGAGTTAATGAATGAGGCCAGTGCTGATATGTCGGGTATGCTTGTTTCATCCTCCGATATCTTTTATCTTCATGCTACGTCTCTTGAAGTTTTTCTGCTCCTTTGCTTTAACAGGTTCCTTTGCGATCGTTGCGGAAGAAGAGAGGGTAAATACTAGGACGAACCTCCTTGTTAACCTTTCCCTTGATCATGGTTCTTTGTTTTGGGCTACGCCAGAAAGGACCCGCCAGGTTGTCAGATTTCAAGATCGCGTTTCTCAAACTCACGATTTCCTTGATTTCTGTACCAAGACCCTGTTCATGGTTTACAATTCCATGTTCCCTCGGAACGTTCAACCAAAAACTCTTCCTGAGGTAATGGAAAAATTTAAGGACGCTCACAAGATCCATGATTTTGTCAAAGCTCAACTGGTGGCTGGCGCGCATTTGCTCTTATCATGCTTAGATATGCTACTCGAAACTTGACCTGACCGAAGTTGTTGCGAAAGTTCATGAGAAGGTAAAGCGCCGAAGAGTTGGTGTCGACCGAATTAACACGAAGGTTTCGCCTATAGCCGAGGAAATGATTGAAGACCTTCTTCGGATGGATGCCGACTTTTTTGCCGACGGTCATTATGCTGACTTTCTTGGCGCTGCTCCCGAAGAAGGCAGAATTACCCTTGATGACATCCTGCCTCAGGAGTAATTATTTTCCTTTTGTAGATAACTCTTCTTTTTAACCTATGACTTTGATTATATATTGTGAAGCAAACGTCGTATTTCTATATTTGACTAGCCCCCGAGTATTTCGGTGGCTAGTTGTTGCGAGGTTTTTGAACCAAGGCATTCATTATGGTGAATATCAGCCCCCGAGCGTTTTTATTGAGTACTATTTTGTATTTTGATTGACTCACGAGGTATTTTTAATACCAAGGCGATGCTTTTTTCTTTCGACGAACTATATTGAAATTTGTCGGGTTCGAGACTTTGAGCATGTCGATAAAGAAAAAGTTATATTGACACTATCTTTATTATATTGCAGCACCGCGAGCCCGCCTCATTAAAAACCTTTCCCGGCCCCACTCGGTGCCCCGAAAAAGGAAAAGAGTGCGTCTGAAAACTCGCGGGCGTTTCAGTACATTGAAGTTTCATAAGGACTGTATTTCAGCTCTAGGCATAGAAACGCCTGAGTTGCGCCACGTTCCAAGGGTTTTGCTCCTCCACCCCTGTCTTCTTGTCCTTTATTCTGTATGCTCCTCCTCCGATTACTTCTGTGACGATGTAAGGGCCAAGCCATGGTGACTCGAGTTTTTCATGACTTTTTTGCGTGAGCCGAAGAACTAGGTCTCCCACCTGAAAAGACCTCGGCCGCAAACGTCGACTGTGGTAGTTTTTCAAGTCCTGTTGGTATTTGGTTACCCTTGATAGTACTTCGTCTCGAGCTTCGTCGAGTGCGTCGACGTCGTCCTCCAACGCTGCCGTAGAAGTTTCTTCATTATATTCAGTGACTCTGGGGGAGTCGTGCTCTATTTCTGTTGGCAGTACTGCCTCTGCTCCATGGACTAGAAAAAACGGGGTCTCTGTGTCGCCGTATTTGGTGTTGTTCGGATGCTCCACAACACACTTGGTAGTTCTTCGGCCAGGTATGCCGAGCTTTTTCCGATGGTCCTAACAGGCGTTTCTTGATGCCGTTGCAAATGATGCCATTGGCTTTCTCGACTTGCCCATTGGTTTGAGGATGTGCAACTGATGCAAAGTGCAGCTTGATACCTACTTCCTTGCAATAATCTTTGAATTCGTTGGATGTGAAGTTACTGCCATTGTCTGTGACGATGCTGTGGGGTACTCCAAATCTGAAGACGAGGCCTTTTACGAATTTTACTGCAGATGCTCCGTCTGGTGAATTTATCGGCTTCGCTTCTATCCACTTTGTAAATTTGTCGACAGCTACTAGCATATACTCCTTTCCTCCTGGCCAGGATTTGTGTAACTTGCCTACCATATCAAGTCCCCATTGGGCAAAGGGCCATGACAATGGTATTGGTGCTAGTTCTGCTGCTGGAGAGTGGGGTTTTGCGGCAAACCTTTGACACGCGTCGCAAGTTCTTACTATTTCCTTAGCGTCCTCGATTGCTGTCAACCAGTAGAATCCTGCCCGAAAAACCTTGGCTGCAATAGCTCGACTACTTGCGTGGTGGCCACAGATTCCTTCGTGTACATCCTTCAGAATTATTCTTCCTTCTTCGGGTGTGACACACCTTTGCAGGACGCCTGAAATACTCCGCTTGTATAATTCCCCTTTGACTACCGTGAAGGCTTTGGAGCGTCGAATTATTCGCCTTGCCTCGACTGGATCATCGGGTATTTCTTTCCTGAGGATGTATGATATGAACGTCTGCATCCATGGTATCTCGTATCACCATGACCAGGTCTTGTTCTTCTTCTTCTTCGTCTTGCTCTTCCTTGGTAGCCCCGAGGGTTTCTTCTCCTTCTTTTTTGACTTTGTTGATTTGGTGGATCTCTCTGTTATCTCTTCCCAGAATACACCTGGCGGGACCGCAAGGCATTGCGACCCGATATTTGCAAGAACGTCGGCTTCGTCGTTGCTCAATCTACTAATATGATTTACTTCGCATCCATCGAACAACTTCTCGAGCTCGTTGTACACCTCCTTGTATGCCATCATGCTATCATTGACTGCGTCACATTGGTTCATAACTTGCCGAGCCACCGGTTGTGAGTCGCCAAAGATTTTTAGTCGAGTTGCACCGCAGGCTTTCGCCATCTTTATCCCGTGTATGAGAGCCTCATATTCTCGCTTCATTGTTAGATGCGTTAGGGAACGTCATCCGAAGGATGTACTTCAACTTATCGCCTTCGGGTGATATGAGCACTACTCTGCGCCAGCCCTCTAGTCTTTTGGACCCATCAAAGTTCATGGTCCAGGTTCTCGACAAGTCTGGAGGTCCTGTGTTTTGCAGCTCCATCCACTCTGCGATGAAATACGGCAAAACTTGCGACTTGATTGCTTTTCTTTTTTCATACGTGATGTCCCGAGGGAAAGTTCTATTCCCCAAAGGGAGACACGACCCGTAGCTTTCTGGATTGTTTAGTATATTTGACAAGGGAGCTTCATTGACCACTATGATCGGATGTGCCGAAAAATAGTGGCGCAATTTTCGTGCTGTTGTGAACACTCCATATGCTAGCTTTTGGTACTGAGGGTACCTTTGTTTTGAGGGCGACAGAACTTCGCTCACGAAGTATCTTGGCCCTCTGCACTCCATGGATTTTGCCTTCTTCTTCTCTTTCGACTACTAGCACCGTGCTAACCACTTGAGGTGTGGCTGCAATATACAGCAGGAGAGGTTCCTTTTCCTTTGGTGCCACCAAAATTGGTGGTGTCGAAATTTTGCGTTTCAAATCCTCGAAGGCTCTATCGGCCTCTTCGTTCCATTGGAATTTATCTCCTTGCTTTATCAAAGCGTAAAATGGTAACGCTTTTTCTCCTAGCCTGGCGACGAATCTGCTCAATGCTGCGACTCGCCCAGTTAGCTGCTGTATCTCTTTCAACTTTGTTGGCTTCCTCATTGTTACTATAGCTTGTATTTTGTCGGGATTTGCTTCAATCCCTCTTGCTGAGATTAGGAACCCCAGGAGTTCTCCTGCTGGGACACCGAAAGAACACTTCGTCGGGTTCAACTTTAGGCAGAATTTGTCGAGGTTGTCAAAAGTTTCTTTGAGATCCTCGATCAGCGTTGCCCCCTTTTGACGTTATGACGACATCATCGATGTATACTTGCACGTTTTTCCCGATCTGTGTTGCTAAACACTTCGCATCATCCTTCGATATGTTGCTCCCGCATTTTTTAGACCGAAGGGCATTGTCTTGTAGCAGAACACGCCGTAAGGTGTAATAAACGCTGTTTTGGCTTCATCATCTTCTTTTAATCTGATCTGGTTATAACCAGAGTATGCATCCAGAAAGGAAAGACGTTCATAGCCTGCCGTGGAGTCGATGATTTGATCGATCCTTGGGAGTTGAAAGTGATCCTTAGGACAATGTTTATTGAGACACGTAAAGTCGACGCACATGCGAAGGACTACCGTGTGTTTCTTCGGCACCATCACTGGGTTAGCTACCCATGTAGCTTCTGTAGATATCTCTTTGATAAAACCAGCCTCCTCGAGTCGATTTATTTCGGATAGCATGGCTTTGCGGTTTGGTTCCGAAAAATGCCGCAAAGGTTGTTTGATTGGTCTTGCTACTGGATCCAAGTTTAGGTGGTGCTCGGCAAGTTCCCTGGGTACTCCTGGCATGTCAGCTGGACACCATGCAAAGATTTTCCAGTTCTCACGGAGGAACTTGACGAGCGCGCTTTCCTATGCGATATCCATATTTGTTGCAATGGATGTCGTTTTTTTCGGGTCTGTCGGGTGGATTTGCACCTCCTTAGAATTTTTCTCGGTATTGAAAGTTGACTCTTTATTTGGCCTTCCAACGTCTGGCAGTACGTCGTAGTCAGTCATGCTTTTTGACGCCAAATACTCAGCTTGCATCCCAAAACTTTCTGATAGCCGATGAAAATCCTTGTCGCATTTATCGGCTAAAGCGAAGCTTCCTTTGACTGTGATTGGTCCCCTTGGTCCAGGTAGCCTCCACAACAGGTATGTGTAATGTGGCACTGCCATAAATCTAGCGTATGCTGGTCGTCCCAACAAAGCGTGGTTCTGCGACGGAAAATCTACGACTTCAAATTCCATCCTCTCGATTCTATAATTCTCTCGGGTTCCAAACTGAACGTCGAGGTTGATTTTTCCAGTGGATAATTTGGCTTCTCGGTGTGATACCGTGGAACCTTGTGTCTGTTGGCTTCAGGTTCGCTAAGGATATGTTCATCTTCCTCAATGTATACGCATACATGAGGTTTAAGCTGTTGCCGCCGTCTATGAACACTCGAGAGACGTCAAACCCTGCAATAACTGCTGGTAGAATAAGTGCTGACTGCCCTGGTCGAGGAACTTGTTGCGGATGATCTGCTATGGTGAACCCAATATCTTGCCCTGACCAATTAAGATACTCGACAGTTGGTGGAGGCATTTTTCTGCCATAAACACTTGTCGTGAGATTACTTTCTCGAGCTCTATTTGATGGCCTTGCCTTCTGAATCATCGACACCGCTCCATGAGAATTGGGATCAACGTAAGGTGGTGGTGGGGGTGCTGCTGCTATTACGAGCTGATGTCGATTGTCGTACGTGATTGCGGGAGGTGGTGGCAGGTGGATCTCGCCTCCTGGGTTCCCGAGGATTTCTCTCGTGCTGCTCGAGCATTAGCGTGCTCTGCATGCCTTAGCATTGCCTGAAAATTTCGACAGTCTTTACGCAAGTGCCCCGATTGTCTTTTACCGTTGTTGTCAATGAAAAAGTGCATCTGACACGGCCCGTTCATCATCTCTTCAGGGGATATGAAAGGCCTTGGGAACCTGGGCCCGCTATTTTGTCTGTTGTTGCGAGAATCGTCCCTGTTGTCGCTTCGCTGCTCACTGCTTCTCTGATAATCATCTCTGTTGTTTCCTCCTGTATTTGTTCGAAAACCTGCCGAGATTTGTCCTGGAGCGTCGTAATTCTGGTACTGCCGAGGAAACCGTCGCCTTGGTTGATAGTTTCGCCCCCGGTCCTCTTCTGGCGACCTGTGTCGTTTGTTATAGACAGCATCTTCTCCATCTGCCCATTTGTTTGCTATCTCCATTAAACGCAGATACTGTTCTTGGATTGGTTCTCCCCAAGTCCTCGACAAAATCTCCACGCCCGATTCACTGCAACAAACGCATCTATTGCTCTCTCGTCGGATATATTTTCTCGCCGAGTTTTTGATGATATTCCATCTTTGAATGTATTTTCTCATTGACTCATCGGCTTTTGTCGACATGCTCTCAACTCCTCTAACGACGCAGTTTTTGCACGTGGATCTGAAGTTCTTGACGAACACGTCCTCGAAACTTTCCCACTGTCGATAGATCCTGGAGTGAGTTTCTTTATCCACGATCGTGCGGCTCCACTCAAATGCACTGAATGCTTTGCATGGCTGTTGCCACTGGTTCCTCCCGTGAGCTTCACTGTCTCCAGATAGTCGACTAGCCAATCCTCTCCGGATCTTGAAGGCCGTCGAACTTTTTGAAATTGTCGGGTAGCTTGAATCCTGAAGGGACTCGAGTTTTCGGACTCTCCTCGTGAAGCATGGCAAGCCGCACATATCTTCGTCGTTAAGCTCCGGAGATTGCCAATGATCCCTTACGCTTTGTCGTGCTCGTCGACTCTTGCTTGTGCTACCGTATCTCTTGCTCCACTTGGTCCTTCGGGGGCTGCCGCCGTTGCTGCTGCAGGTCGTGGACTATTTTGCCTTGCTGTTCCTTCGGGAGGCGTTGAAACGAACGCTGTCCCCATAGCTCCAACTCCTGCTATCGCCATATTGTATAGTGTTTCCCTTGGATCACCTGGAGGTGGTTTAGACGCGAGGATAAAAGCTTGTGTCGCCATATACCCAGCTTCGGTGTCTTAGGGATAATGTTTCCTCTTGTGTCTATCGACATAAAGGACATGTCGAGGTTTTGAACCAAGTGCTCTCTTTCGCTTCGGGTATGTGTTGTAACCTTGATCTTCCTCTCGTTCCGAGCCTCCCCTGTGGCTATCACCCGAAGTTCTAGATTGTCGACTCAGATCTGCCCTTCTCTGTGGATGCGAAGCTGCTTCCTTTCTCCTGTTCAACTCAGTCGTCTGCTTTTCCAATTCCCTCGCAGCTCGTGCGAGCCTATATTGATATGCTTGCAATTCCTCGGTGTGGCCGTGGTAGCCATTGGTTCTGTACCGTTCATAGCTCTCGCGGCTCTGTCCCACGCTGTTTGTGAAAGTTGGACTCTATCTCGCGGCTCGGCCCGACGTATTTATTGCCCAGGCCTTGTCGCAGATTGGAGGGATCGACGTATGGATTTCCCCGGATCGTCGAAAGCCTCGAATGTTTCCTCTTGATCTTCAATGGCATAAATCTGATGATACTTTGTACTCAGATCTATGTTGGGTTTGGTGGCATCATCGTTTAGATTGATGAAGACCTTGCCCACTGTGATAGATTTGTCGATGAAGTCATAGCTGTCGACATCGCTTGAGCCATCGCTTATATATGAGTCCGCAGATGACTCAAACGACATGTCGTTGAAGATCTTGGCGAGTTTCTCTCTTGTTCTGGTGCTGATGTAGCGTGTCGCCGAAGTTTCTTCTTCTCCTGACTCGGTTGACGACGCATATCTTGAAAAATCGGAATCGACCTTCGACGATCCCGACGAAATCGGAACCTCGACACGATACGATCCTTCCTTCTCGACGCGAAAGTGAAACCTTCCGAACGTCATCTCCATGGGCTCCGCCAGATACGCATATGCATCCAAACGGGAGGGTGGGTGAGGAACAAAATCGACAAGACCAGCAGCGATCTGTTTACCTCGATCCATTGTGTTGCTTGCAGTTGATGATGTCGAAGATCTTGAACGTGCCATCGAGATCAGATCCTTACGCCTCTAATCCCCACGGTCGGCGCCAATTGACAAGGTATCAACTTGTCAATGCCTATGGATTGTAGGCTAGGGTTTAGTTAGAAGTAGAGGGCAAGTAGATCTCGAAGGTTTCAGCCGAAAAGTACTCGACGATTATGAAAATTAGGGTTTGCAGATAATGATTCGATGATCTCCTCGTCCCTCGACTCCCCCTTTATATAGGAGGTGGAGCCGAGGGATTCGTATAGTACAAATTACAGAGTCCGGGACGGTTTCTAACTCATCCCGCCAGATTACAAAATAACACTTCCTATTACAACTCTATCTTTCCTTAAATACATCTTGGGCTCTCGAATCCTCTTATTCTTCGGGTAGTGGGCCTTCAGTAAACCCCGGGTACTATCTTCGGCAAGCCCATTTGGGATGCCTATGTCATCGATTGCATGCACTGGGCATGGAAGAACTGCCCGTTTGCTTGGCAAGGTATATACAAAGGCCGTCATGGATATTGCAGTGTGGTGCTTGAAGCTGTGGCAGATTATGACCTGTGGATTTGGCATTCTTTCTTTGGCATGGCGGGATCACACAATGACATCAACGTGTTGCAGCGGTCTCCGGTGTTCAGCAGACTAGTGGAAGGGCATGCTCCACCATGCAACTATGAGATCAATGGCCACCAATATACCAAAGGCTATTATCTAGCCGATGGTATATATCCAAAATGGGCCACTTTTGTCAAAACAATCTCGAATCCATCAGGTCTGAAGAATTCCCACTTTGCTACACGATAGGAGGCTTGCAGGAAGGATGTCGAGTGGGCATTTGGTGTGCTTCAAGCACAATTTGCCATTGTCCGGTACCCTACTCTAAACTGGTCTCACGACCAAATGTGGGAGGTGATGCAAGCTTGTGTGATCATGCACAACATGATCATCGAGGATGACCGCAAGAATCATGTTAGGTCACATGTTGGTCCCTATGAGTGTCAAGGCCCTCTTGCGGAGGTTGATCATGAGTTTCCTGCAGATTTTGCTGATTTTCTCGCCATGCACGCAGAGATCCGTGACAGCAATGTGCATGAGCAACTTCAAGCTGATCTCGTTGAGCATTTGTGGAGGATCAAAGGAAATACTGTGGCACCTTGATGTAGCATCTAGCCCTATTTATTATATTTGATTACTTGTTTTATTGTTTGTTGTAATTTAATTTGAAAACAATCCTCGCAAACATTTTTATTCATATGCTACATTTGATAAATGGTTTATGTGTTAAAAAAGTAATTTAAATGTTTGGGGGCGGCGTTTGGGGGACGCGGCTGGGGAGCGACGTCCCCCAAAGGTGGCACGAACAAAACACGTCCCCCAAACGCTCAATCCGGCGCGGTTTGGGGGACGCTTTGGGGGACGCGACTGGAGATGCTCTTATACCTAGTTTTGGTAGGACCTATTTTCCTTTACTTCTTTTTTTCCTTCCAGTTTGCCTTGTGAAAACTAGAGTATCTATGTTCGGAGTATTAGTTTTTGTCCTGGCACTAGGGATATTACCTCTTGATATGCCGTTTGATAGCATGGCTTTTCAAAGAAAAAAAAATTAAAACACGGTCTTCTAGGTGGTCATGGTGCCTCACATAAATAGCAGAGATCGCATGTTTGCAAGGCATTCATGTGAACTGCCATCTAAAACAGCCACAATTTTTTTCTCTAGATCAGTAACAAAGTTCTTGTGGTCACTACCTGAGACATGCCACATAACACATTTGTAGAAGCCACTAATTCACTGCACCGCCTAGCAGCTCTCTTCTCTATGTCAAGTTTCACAACATAATGTGGAGATATCTCCTATTGTGCATCAGCAAAACCATTTCGGTAGCTTGCATATCTAGCCACGAGTTTTAACCGAATTTGTTCTATGATAGTGCCAATAGGCTTGTCCCTTTATTTCTATTATGTAGTTATTAAAAACTTCACTGATAGTGTTAACTACGAGGTCAGTTTGCATGTATAGTATCCATTGCATGTCTAGCCCACTATTTAATTGAAATTTTATTTAGCTATTTCCGAACATCTTCACTTTTTTTTTGCATTTCAGCTATGTCATCATTCTCTGTAAAGCCATAAGCAGCAACAAAAAAAATGAAACAGTGTCTAGGAGGAACTAGACACTACTGATATAGCCTAAACCATAATCCTAACCACTGGGCTATACCCACGTCATCCATAAGCAGCAACATCTACAAGTTCTTTGATGTCCCCTCCCCTAAAACCACGCTCACATTTAGGAAAAATTGTCGTTACTGCATTTAAGAGACCTTTTTGATGATCTTCATTAGATTGTGAGAGGATTACCATACTTAAGCACCATCAGTTGTTATTGCCATCCCTCCCAGCGGCTGCTAATATTTCATCACCATAAATTAGATTGATGAAACAACCATCAACACCAAGGACCAAGGTATGTCTTATAGTATTACACTTGCATTATCGAAGGAAATAACATAAAAACAACCATTATCAAAGGGAATAACATAGAAGGTCTTCAACAAAAGTAGCACGTGTACTTGCCAATGAAAAATATGTAACCTTTTAGAAACGTTGGATTTAAACACGGAACCAGAAAAATAGACCGTGCAACCTAGGATTCTTTTGAGGATATGAATTAACAATTGTTTGCACAGCAGATCGACTCGTACTGATACTCCCTGTACCAGCAATGAAATTTTCCTCCCTGATTTGATCTATAATCCGTTGGTGCATGACCAGATAAGAGCATCCCCAGCCGTCTCCCCGACGAGGCCCCCAGAACGCCTTTTTGTCATCTGGATGGACGAAAACGGCCCAGTCGCGCCCCCGGCTCCTCGATTTCGTCCGGATTAGGCCTTTCATCCGTCCGGAGAGCCCTGGACCCATCCCCGGCCCCCCGAGGAGCGCTCGGGGACTCCGGACGAGAGAAAAGCGGTGACGGGTGATGTCTACTTCCCCCTCCTTTTCCTGTAGACAGTGTTGGGCCTCCAAGAGCAGAGGTTTGTAGAACAGCAGCAAGTTTTCCCTTAAGTGGATCACCCAAGGTTTATCGAACTCAGGGAGGAAGAGGTCAAAGATATCCCTCTCATGCAACCCTGCAACCACAAAGCAAGAAGTCTCTTGTGTTCCCAACATACCTAATAGGTGCACTAGTTCGGCGAAGAGATAGTGAAATACAGGTGGTATGAATATATATGAACAGTAGCAACGGTGCCAGAAAATAGCTTGCTGGCGTGTAGTTGATGGTGGTAGTATTGCAGCAGTAGTAACACAGTGAAACAGTAAACAAGCAGTAGTAACGCAGCAGTATTTAGGAACAAGGCCTAGGGATTACACTTTCACTAGTGGACACTCTCAACATTGATCACATAACAGAATAGATAAATGCATACTCTACACTCTTGTTGGATGATGAACACATTGCGTAGGATTACATGAACCCTCAATGCCGGAGTTAACAAGCTCCACAATTCAATGTTCATATTTAAATAACCTTATAGTGTAAGATAGATCAATACAACTAAACCAAGTACTAACATAGCATGCACACTGTCACCTTCATGCATATGTAGGAGGAATAGATCACATCAATACTATCATAGCAATAGTTAACTTCACAATCTACAAGAGATCATGATCATAGCATAAACCAAGTACTAACACGGATGCACACACTGTCACCATTACATCGTGCAGGAGGAATAAAACTACTTTAATAACATCACTAGAGTAGCACATAGAATAGTAGTGATACAAAACTCATATGAATCTCAATCATGTAAAGCAGCTCATGAGAATATTGTATTGAGGTACATGGGAGAGAGATGAACCACATAGTGAAGGAGATATGCCCTAGAGGCAATAATAAAGTGGTTATTATTTATATCTTTATGTTTATGATAAATGTTTATATATCATGCTAGAATTGTATTAACCGAAACATTAGTACATGTGTGATATGTAGACAAACAAGAAGTCCCTAGTATGCCTCTTAAACTAGCTTGTTGATTAATGGATGATTAGTTTCATAATCATGAACATTGGATGTTATTAATAACAAGGTTATGTCATTGTGTGAATGATATAATGGACACACCCAATTAAGCGTAGCATAAGATCTCGTCATTAAGTTATTTGCTATAAGCTTTTGATACATAGTTACCTAGTCCTTATGACCATGAGATCATGTAAATCACTTATACCGGAAAGGTACTTTGATTACACCAAACACCACTGCGTAAATGGGTGGCTATAAAGGTGGGATTAAGTATCCGGAAAGTATGAGTTGAGGCATATGGATCAACAGTGGGATTTGTCCATCCCGATGACGGATAGATATACTCTGGGCCCTCTCGGTGGAATGTCGTCTAATGTCTTGCAAGCATATGAAAGAGTTCATAAGAGACCACATACCACGGTACGAGTAAAGAGTACTTGTCAGGAGACGAGGTTGAACAAGGTATAGAGTGATACCAAAGATCAAACCTCGGACAAGTAAAATATCGCGAGACAAAGGGAATTGGTAATGTATGTGAATGGTTCATTCGATCACTAAAGTCATCGTTGAATATGTGGGAGCCATTATGGATCTCCAGATCCCGCTATTGGTTATTGGTCGGAGTGAGTACTCAACCATGTCCGCATAGTTCTCGAACCGTAGGGTGACACACTTAAAGTTGGATGTTGAAATGGTAGTTCTTGAATTATGGAATGGAGTTCGAATATTTGTTCGGAGTCCTGGATGAGATCCCGGACATCACGAGGAGTTCCGGAATGGTCCGGAGAATAAGATTCATATATAGGATGTCATTTTATGTGAAATAAAATGTCGCGGAAGGTTCTATGGAAGGTTCTAGAAGGTTCTAGAAAAGTCCGGAAGAAACCACCAAGGAAGGTGGAGTCCACAAGGGACTCCACCTCCATGGCCGGCCAGCCCTAGTGGGGGTGGAGTCCCAAGTGGACTCCACCATAGGGGGCCGGCCACCCCCACATGGGAGGTGGGAATCCCACCTTTGGGTGGGAGTCCTAGTTGGGCTAGGGTTTGCCTCCTATGGAAGGTTTGGGTTTCGGGTCTTATTCGAAGACTTGGACACCTACACTTGGGATCCACCTATATATTGAGGGTCCAAGGGAGGGGCCGGCCACCCCAAGACCATAGCTTGGCCGCCCCCCTTGAGTGGCCGGCCACCCCCTCCCAAACCCTAGCTTTGCTCCTCCACTTCATATTTCCCGCATAGCTTAGCGAAGCTCCGCCGGACTTCTACACCGCCACCGACACCACGCCGTCGTGCTGTCGGATTCAAGAGGAGCTACTACTTCCGCTGCCCGCTGGAACGGGGAGGTGGACGTCGTCTTCATCAACAACCGAACGTGTGACCGAGTACGGAGGTGCTGCCCGTTCGTGGCGCCGGAACCGATCGTGATCAAGATCTTCTACGCGCTTTTGCAAGCGGCAAGTGATCGTCTACCGCAGCAACAAGAGCCTCATCTTGTAGGCTTTGGAATCTCTTCAAGGGTGAGACTCGATACCCCCTCGTTGCTACCGTCTTCTAGATTGCATCTTGGCTTGGATTGCGTGTTCGCGATAGGAAAATTTTTGTTTTCTATGCAACGTCATCCTACAGTGGTATCAGAGCCGTATCTATGCATAGATGGTTGCACGAGTAGAACACAATGGTTTGTGGGCGTTGATGCTCTTGTTATCTTTAGTTTGAGTACTTTGCATCTTTGTGGCATAGTGGGATGAAGCGGCTCGGACTAACTTTACATGACCGCGTTCATGAGACTTGTTCCTCGTTTGACATGCAACTTGTATTGCATAAGAGGCTTTGCGGGTGTCTGTCTCTCCTACTATAGTGAAGATTCAATTTACTCTTCTATTGAAAACATTAGTATCAACGTTGTGGTTCATGTTCGTAGGTAGATTAGATCTCTCTCGAAAACCCTAAACCACGTAAAATATGCAAACCAAATTAGAGACGTCTAACTTGTTTTTGCAGGGTTTGGTGATGTGATATGGCCATGATATGATGGTGAATATGTATGAGATGATCATTATTGTATTGTGGCAACCGGCAGGAGCCTTATGGTTGTCTTTAATTTTCATGTTGAGTAGTATTTCAAAGAAGTTGTAATAGTTGCTACATGAGGTGAACAACCATGAAGACGGCGCCATGAACCTTGACGCTACGCCGACGATGATGGAGATCATGCCCGTTGATGATGGAGATCATGTCCGTGCTTTAGAGATGAAGATCGAAGGCGCAAAGACAAAAGGGCCATATCATATCACATATGAACTGCATGTGATGTTAATCCTTTTATGCATCTTATTTTGCTTAGATCACGACGGTAGCATTATAAGATGATCCCTCACATTAATATCAAGATAATAAAGTGTTCTTCCCTCGTATGCACCGTTGCATTGTTCGACGTTTTGAAGCATCTCGTGATGATCGGGTGTGATAAACTTGACATACAACGGGTGTAAGCCATGTTGCACACGCGGAATACTTGGGTTTGCTTGACGAGCCTAGCATGTACAGACATGGCCTCGGGACAACGGAAACCGAAAGGTTGAACACGAGTCATATGGAAGATATGATCAACATGTTGATGTTCACCATTGAAGCTACATCATCTCACGTGATGATCGGTTTTGGTGTAGTGGATTTGGATCGTGTACCACTTAACAACTATGAGGGATGTTGTATTAAAGTGGGAGTTCATTAGTAATTAGATTAAAACATGAACTAATTATCATAAACATAGTCTGAGTAGTATTTTGAATTAATTTTGTAGTATTGGCATCCGTTTACTACTATGCGCTAGTCTTATAATTGAGATAGAAATACTGTTAAAATCTGACAAGAAACTTTACGGATTGGTACCGTATTGTTAAAGAATCAAGAATTGATTAAGTCCTATTGCAAACTTTTAGTAAACCTCACATTGTTGATTCAAAGAGCTATGGTTTCAATTAGTACCTAAAGTTATCTTGTCTCCGTGAAACTTGAAGTTCAAATCTGTTTGAAAAGTAAGGAGCTGAAAATTTAGTTTTCAGAAATAATCAAGGTACGAGATATATGTGATATCTAAGACCTTATTGCAAGATGATAGAATATAAATTTGGTGAGACTACATAAACTCATAAATTTTATGGGAATGTACGAAGGTTGAAGACGCAAGGCGTCCCAATCCTCCAACTATTGGGGCACTAACGATATTCGCATATCCATGAAGTGATTGTCCTTAGTATGCACCGTTGCTAAGACTCGTCGTTTCAAAGCATCACGTGATGATCGGGTGTTATAGATTCTACGTGTGCTTCCAACGGGTGCAAGCCAGATTTGCATATGCGAATACTAAGGTTTAAACTTTATGAGCCTAGCATGTACGTACATGGTCTCGTAAAGTTATCATGAATTGATGGATAAAATTATGAGTGAAATTGTTCATCGTATTACAAAGTTACTAATAGTGAAATCTGAAACACTTGTCATATGATGATCAACTTCAAAGTAAGAACCTCAAGGTTATTGGTATTTGACCAACAAACCTAGAAGTTATTGATGTTGAAATGTTTTTCTGAATAATGAGGAAAGCTAAAAGAGAAACTGCAAAAGATATTTTGGCAAAAGAAAAGACTAGAAAGTCTAGCTCAGGTGTATATAAATGATATACATGTTATGGTTGTATTCCTAGTTAAGTCACACAATGAAATTCTTGGGTATTAGTACCATATTGGTTGGTATGAAGTGTCATACAAAACAACGCAATACAAGAATACAATGGCCTAAGTGACTGACAAGGAATATGATAGGAATGCACGTCTGGAACAAAATAAAGTGTTATTATGTTCGTCGTTGGCATTCTATCTAGCCCTTAGAATTTATAATAAAGAACTTAATAATTGTTATTTTGCTCTGGTCAAATGAAAACAATGAGTTGTTCAAATTATGACATTACTCCATGTATGATGGATAAGTTATTATAAATCTTAAATGGTGAAACACACATACATAACACTGACGCTAAAAATGCCATAAGGCAAGTGATTTGAATTCCACTTATTTGTGGAACCGCAATTTAGGTCATGTTAGAAAGGATCGCATGAAGGAACTCCATGCAAATGGATTTTTGGAGTCATTCGATTTGTTGAATCGTTTGGCACTTGCAAAATCTTTTCTAAAAGGTAATGACTGAAATACCGTTCATAGGCCGAAGAGTTGAACGGGCAACTAACTTAGTGAAAACATACATAATGATATATGTGGTTCACTGGGCATAGTTGTGTGCGGAAGATTCTTCTACTTCATGAAAACTTTCAAACAATGAATTGAGTATATATGTGGATATATTTAATAAGGAAAAGTTTGAAACATTTGAATAGGATTCAAATAAATTTCAGCATGAAGTGGAAATCATCGTAATAGAAATCAAATATCTATGATTGGATCATGGTGGAAATATTTGAATTACGAGTTTTAGCGAACATCTAAAAGAGTTATGAAATTGTTCTACAACTTACGTTTCTTGGAGTATCATAGTGATGATGAAGTATCCAAGAGATATATCCAAACTTTGTTGGATCAATGATGAGATAAAATATTGATGCCATTATATTTTTGTGGATTATGCTTTAGTGACTACCGCTTTTACACTGAATAGAGCATCATCATGATCCGTTGAAATGACACCATACAAGTTATGGCATGGGTATAAACCCTAATAGTCAACCAAAATCGGATGAATGTCTTTGTTGGTTATCCCAGAGATTTGATTGGGAATTCTTCCCACAAGACAAAGAAAAAAAAAAGTGTTTGTCAATGTTTCTTATTTCCGAGAAATTGTTTCTAGTGAAGTATTTGAGTGGGAGGACAATATATTTTGATAAGGTTTATGAACCTGAGCATAATGATCAGAGTAGCGCAGCATCGGAATTGGTTTCGAAAACGGCCACAACGATCATGGCTCCCATGACTACAAAGTGTTTTAGCCATGGAGATCGAAGTACATATTGAACCTTGTAGGTATGGTTTACTTTGTGATCAAATAAATGATTTGTGGACAAAGGATTGATTTTGAACAATGATAAACCAACTACAAAACAAAGAAGTTATGATGGGCCCTGACTCCGTTAAAATGGCCATACGCCATGAAATCCAAGATAGATGAATACTTTTTGAAAGAAAATAGATCTATAAAATTGATGGACTTGGATGAAATATCCTTGAAGAAGCTTAACTTGTCGAAAAGTTGTTTACGACAAAGTTCAAAGAGTTGACTACGACAAGATTAGATCTTCCGTAGCAATGCTTAAAGTCTATATGGATTATTCTAGTAATCACTACATATTTCCTTTATGAGATATGTTAGTAGGATGGCAAAATACATTACTTATCAGAAGTGTGTATTAAAGGTGTATACAAGATACAACCAAGAGTTTTGCTGATCCGTGGAATACTAGATAGGTATACAAACTTCAATTTGATGAAGTAAGTATAGCGGAGTTTGAATCTTCACTAGATGAAATAGTCAAAGAGTTTTTGATTTCATCGTAAACAATGAAGAGGCTTGCATTTGCAAGAAATTAAGTGGGAGCGCTTAAGACACATTTATAATACTTTATGTAGGTGACATATAGTTGGTTATAAATGATGTAATTATATACTTGATTAAAAAGGTTTCATTGAGAATTAACTTCAATGAAAGGATATGGACTGAAACAAATTTAGTGTCAAGATCTATGAAGATAGATTGAAACACATAAATAAGTTTAAGTCAAAGTACATATGATGGATATTGAAGAAGTTCAATATAGAAATATTAAGAAAATGTTCTTGTCATGTGAAGGTTTAACAAGACTTGAGTGTATCTGACACTCAATGAGTAAAAACACATGAGTGATTATAGATCACGAATAATATGTACACAATCAGATATCATGTGCTATAAAGTGTTATGAGCATATACCAGAATGATTCATATGATGATCATTGGACGACAAAGAAGAATATCCTTGAGTACTTTAGAAGAACTAAGGATATACATATATATTTTTTTATGAAGAAATGACAAACAAATCATTGTAAGGTGTTACACCGATATTTGTGTTGTCACATATCAAAATAGAATTTCAATCTCAAATTAGACTAAGTGTTGTTTAAAAGGTAGCACAATGAGCTAGAAGTTGTCTATGCTAGATTTAGAAGAGTTCTAAATATTGTGACGGATTCTACAAAAGAAGGCAGAGTATGTCATTATTTTGACAATGACAAAGGATGTTAAGTCAAGAGGTTCTTTGAGAACTTGGTGTAGTTCCGATGAATCAGAACTTTGAAGCTATATTGTGTGTGACAATATTAGTGACATATTTCAGACAGCGGAATTAAGGTTCCACCAGAAGATCAAACATATTTAATGCCAGCTCATTTGGAAATGAGTGATGCGTTGAGACGCAAATGAATTACAAAATACATACATTTCTGAGCGTGTCAGATCCGATGACTAAAAACCTCTCCCGTGAGCAATACATGATAAAGCACCAGAAGGCCAAGGTGTTATATCTTTACAAATGTAAACTAGATTATTGACTCTAGTGCAAGTGGGAGACTGAAGGAGATATGCCCTAGAGGCAATAATAAAGTGGTTATTATTTATATCTTTATGTTTATGATAAATGTTTATATATCATGCTAGAATTGTATTAACCGAAACATTAGTACATGTGTGATATGTAGACAAACAAGAAGTCCCTAGTATGCCTCTTAAACTAGCTTGTTGATTAATGGATGATTAGTTTCATAATCATGAACATTGGATGTTATTAATAACAAGGTTATGTCATTGTGTGAATGATATAATGGACACACCCAATTAAGCGTAGCATAAGATCTCGTCATTAAGTTATTTGCTATAAGCTTTTGATACATAGTTACCTAGTCCTTATGACCATGAGATCATGTAAATCACTTATACCGGAAAGGTACTTTGATTACACCAAACACCACTGCGTAAATGGGTGGCTATAAAGGTGGGATTAAGTATCCGGAAAGTATGAGTTGAGGCATATGGATCAACAGTGGGATTTGTCCATCCCGATGACGGATAGATATACTCTGGGCCCTCTCGGTGGAATGTCGTCTAATGTCTTGCAAGCATATGAAAGAGTTCATAAGAGACCACATACCACGGTACGAGTAAAGAGTACTTGTCAGGAGACGAGGTTGAACAAGGTATAGAGTGATACCAAAGATCAAACCTCGGACAAGTAAAATATCGCGAGACAAAGGGAATTGGTAATGTATGTGAATGGTTCATTCGATCACTAAAGTCATCGTTGAATATGTGGGAGCCATTATGGATCTCCAGATCCCGCTATTGGTTATTGGTCGGAGTGAGTACTCAACCATGTCCGCATAGTTCTCGAACCGTAGGGTGACACACTTAAAGTTGGATGTTGAAATGGTAGTTCTTGAATTATGGAATGGAGTTCGAATATTTGTTCGGAGTCCCGGATGAGATCCCGGACATCACGAGGAGTTCCGGAATGGTCCGGAGAATAAGATTCATATATAGGATGTCATTTTATGTGAAATAAAATGTCGCGGAAGGTTCTATGGAAGGTTCTAGAAGGTTCTAGAAAAGTCCGGAAGAAACCACCAAGGAAGGTGGAGTCCACAAGGGACTCCACCTCCATGGCCGGCCAGCCCTAGTGGGGGTGGAGTCCCAAGTGGACTCCACCATAGGGGGCCGGCCACCCCCCACATGGGAGGTGGGAATCCCACCTTTGGGTGGGAGTCCTAGTTGGGCTAGGTTTGCCCCCTCCTATGGAAGGTTTTGGTTTCGGGTCTTATTCGAAGACTTGGACACCAACACTTGGGATCCACCTATATAATGAGGGGACAAGGGAGGGGGCCGGCCACCCCAAGACCATAGCTTGGCCGCCCCCCTTGAGTGGCCGGCCACCCCCTCCCAAACCCTAGCTTTGCTCCTCCACTTCATATTTCCCGCATAGCTTAGCGAAGCTCCGCCGGACTTCTACACCGCCACCGACACCACGCCGTCGTGCTGTCGGATTCAAGAGGAGCTACTACTTCCGCTGCCCGCTGGAACGGGGAGGTGGACGTCGTCTTCATCAACAACCGAACGTGTGACCGAGTACGGAGGTGCTGCCCGTTCGTGGCGCCGGAACCGATCGTGATCAAGATCTTCTACGCGCTTTTGCAAGCGGCAAGTGATCGTCTACCGCAGCAACAAGAGCCTCATCTTGTAGGCTTTGGAATCTCTTCAAGGGTGAGACTCGATACCCCCTCGTTGCTACCGTCTTCTAGATTGCATCTTGGCTTGGATTGCGTGTTCGCGATAGGAAAATTTTTGTTTTCTATGCAACGTCATCCTACACATAGCTACCGGTACAGCCCCGAGCCTCGATGGAGAACTACTCCCTCCTCATGGGAGTAGCAGCGGTGATGAAGATGGCGGTGGAGATGGCAGCGGTGTCGATGGAGAAGCCTTCCGGGGGCACTTCCCCGTTCCGGCAGCGTGCCGAAACAGAGACTCCTGTCCCCCAGATCTTGGCTTCGCGATGGCGGCGGCTCTGGAAGGTTTCAGTGGGTTTCGTCGAACGTATCAGGGTTTTCGCGACGGAGGCTTTAAATAGGCGAAGAGGCGGCGCAGGAGGGCTTCTGGGGGGCCCACACCATAGGGCGGCGCCCCCCCCCCCCCCCCTCTGGCCGCGCCAGGGTGAGGTGTGGGGCCCCCAGGGCTTCCCTCTGGCGGCTCTCGGGTGTTCTGGATGGTTCCGGGAAAAATAGGAACCTAGGCGTTGATTTCGTCCGATTCCGAGAATATTTCCTTACTAGGATTTCTGAAACCAAAAACAGCAGAAAACAGCAACTGGCACTTCGGCATCTTGTTAATAGGTTAGTTCCAGAAAATGCACGAATATGACATAAAGTGTGCATAAAACATGTAGATAACATCAATAATGTGGCATGGAACATAAGAAATTATCGATACGTCGGAGACGTATCAGCATCCCCAAGCTTAGTTCTGCTCGTCCCGAGCAGGTAAAACGATAACAAAGATAATTTCTCGAGTGACATGCCATCATAACCTTGATCATACTATTTGTAAAGCATATGTAGTGAATGCAGCGATCAAAACAATGTATATGACATGAGTAAACAATTGAATCATATAGCAAAGACTTTTCATGAATAGTACTTCAAGACAAGCATCAATAAGTCTTGCATAAGAGTTAACTCATAAAGCAATAATTCAAAGTAGAGGCATTGAAGCAACACAAAGGAAGATGAAGTTTCAGCGGTTGCTTTCAACTTATAACATGTATATCTCATGGATAGTTGTCAATGCAAAGCAATATAACAAATGCAATAAGCAAGTATGTAGGAATCAATGCACAGTTCACACAAGTGTTTGCTTCTTAAGGTGGAGAGAGATAGGTGAACTGACTCAACAATGAAAGTAAAAGAATGGTCCTCATAGAGGAAAAGCATCGATTGCTATATTTGTGCTAGAGCTTTGATTTTGAAAACATGAAACAATTTTGTCAACGGTAGTAATAAAGCATATGTATCATGTAAATTATATCTTACAAGTTGCAAGCCTCATGCATAGTATACTAATAGTGCCCGCACCTTGTCCTAATTAGCTTGGACTACCGGATCATCACAATGCACATGTTTTAACCAAGTGTCACAAAAGGGTACCTCTATGCCGCCTGTACAAAGGTCTAAGGAGAAAGCTCGCATTGGATTTCTCGCTATTGATTATTCTCAACTTAGACATCCATACCGGGACAACATAGACAACAGATAATGGACTCCTCTTTTATGCATAAGCATGTAACAACAATTAATAATTTTCTCATTTGAGATTGAGGATATATGTCCAAAACTGAAACTTCCACCATGGATCATGGCTTTAGTTAGCGGCCCAATGTTCTTCTCTAACAATATGCATGCTTAACCATAAGGTGGTAGATCTCTCTTACTTCAGACAAGACGAACATGCATAGCAACTCACATGAAATTCAACAAAGAGTAGTTGATGGCGTCCCCAGAAACATGGTTATCGCACAACAAGCAACTCAATAAGAGATAAAGTGCATAAGTACATATTCAATACCACAATAGTTTTTAAGCTATTTGTCCCATGAGCTATATATTGTAAAGGTGAATGATGGAATTTTAAAGGTAGCACTCAAGCAATTTACTTTGGAATGGCGGAGAAATACCATGTAGTAGGTAGGTATGGTGGACACAAATGGCATAGTGGTTGACTCAAGTATTTTGGATGCATGAGAAGTATTCCCTCTCGATACAAGGTTTAGGCTAGCAAGGCTTATTTGAAACAAACACAAGGATGAACGGCGCAGCAAAACTCACATAAAAGACATATTGTAAACATTGTAAGACTTTACACCATCTTCCTTGTTGTTCAAACTCAATACAAGAAATTATCTAGACCTTAGAGAGACCAATTATGCAAACCAAATTTTAGCATGCTCTATGTATTTCTTCAATACTAGGTGCAAAGTATATGATGCAAGAGCTTAAACATGATCACAACAATTGCCAAGTATCACATTACCCAAGACATTTATGCAAATACTACATGTATCATTTTCCAATTCCAACCATATAACAATTTAACGAAGAAGAAACTTCGCCATGAATACTATGAGCTAAGAACACATGTGTTCATACGAACCAGCGGAGCGTGTCTCTCTCCCACACAAGCATGATGTAATCCAATTTATTCAAACACAAACAAAAACAAAAACAAACAGACGCTCCAAGTAAAGTACATAAGATGTGACCGAATAAAAATATAGTTTCAAGAGAAGGAACCTAATGATTTTGTCGATGAAGAAGGGGATGCCTTGGGCATCCCCAAGCTTAGATGCTTGAGTCTTCTTGAAATATGCAGGGATGAACCACCGGGGCATCCCCAAGCTTAGACTTTTCACTCTTCTTGATCATAGTATATCATCCTCCTCTCTTGACCCTTGAAAACTTCCTTCACACCAAACTCGAAACAAACTCATTAGAGGGTTAGTGCATAATCAAAAATTCACATGTTCAGAGGTGACATAATCATTCTTAACACTTCTGGACATTGCCCAAAGCTACTGGAAGGTAATGGAGCAAAGAAATCCACCCAACACAGCGAAAGAAGCAATGCGAAATAAAAGGCAGAATCTGTCAAAACAGAACAGTCCGTAAAGACGAATTTTAAAATGGCACCAGACTTGCTCAGATGAAAATGCTCAAATTGAATGAAAGTTGCGTACATATCTGAGGATCACTCACGTAAATTGGCATAATTTTCTGAGTTACCTACAGAGAATTAGGCCCAGATTCGTGACAGCAAGAAAACAGTTTCTGCGCAGTAATCCAAATCTAGTATTGACTTTACTATCAAAGACTTTACTTGGCACAACAAAACACAAAACTAAGATAAGGAGAGGTTGCTACAGTAGTAAACAACTTCCAAGACATAAATATAAAACAAAGTACTGTAGCAAAATAATACATGGGTTATCTCCCAAGAAGTTCTTTCTTTATAGCCATTAAGATGGGCTCAGCAGTTTT